>NC_045625.1:59647595-60333266 GCF_009829155.1 Mustela erminea
ACAAAGCAAACTGAGGGTTGCTGGGGGGAGGGGGGTTGGGAGAAGGGGGTGGGATTATGGACATTGGGGAGGGTATGTGCTTTGGTGAGTGCTGTGAAGTGTGTAAACCTGGTGATTCACAGACCTGTACCCCTGGGGATAAAAATATATGTTTATAAAAAATAAAAATTTTAAAAAAAAAAAAGAAGAGAGATGTCAACTGGGTGAGACAAAAATATGTGATGATCAAGGTCCCTTCTATTTCTATGAATTCATGGCAAACCATGGTATGGTATAGTAATTTAGTACCCAGAACATTAACTAATGATAGTTAAATAACTATCATTATTTAACTCTATTTTACTTTACTAAGAAACTTATGATAGTCAAAGTTGGACTACTGTTAATTTAGTTTTTCATTTTACTTTTTTAAGTGCCCTGTTTTATGAAGGATGCTCCTGCTCATCACTCATTCTCTGTAGATTATGTGTGTGGATGATGAGAGAGACCTGTACACAGTAATGAAAATTTCCATGCATGCATTGAACATTCACTCTGTTTTCAAGTGTCATGTTACCTGCTTGTCATATATTAGTTCATTTTATTCCCATGATAACCCTACCAGATAGGTTATATTTTCAGCAATTTATAGTTGTAGAAATTAAGGTAAGCTGAAATTCCCCAATCCACAATGTTTAGAGAGGAAACTGACTTTGAACTAACTCTGCATTCAAAGTCTATAACCTTTTCTACACTGTGCCACTGCCCTTTCTGAAATGATTTACTGATCACTCAGTCCAGGGCTACACATTAACGTGCTCAGGTCCTGGACTCAGCTAAGTATATGTGCAGTTGTGAAAATTAACACAACTCCTCTTCCTGGAACATCAGCTTTACTCAGAGATTCGGGGGGGGGGGGAGAGCATTATTTTAATATTAAAATCACATTGCATTTATATGAGGTTAAATATAAAATTATCATTTACCTTTAAAATGAGACAAATTGACATAAGATTTTTGATGTTTTCGTGGTTACTTTGGGCTTTGCCCACAGATGACCTTGGTCCTCTGACTTCAGGGGTGCCATGTGGAAAACACTGAGAAGCCTGTTCTTCATCTAGTTTATTCATTGAGAAATCATCCCAGAATCTCACCAGTATGTAAAATGCCTCAGCCATATCAGCTCCTGCTGATTTCTCTCTTCGGACCACTTATCCTTTCCCGATGGTAGAGATAAAGAACATATGGCCCAAGTCATAAAGACCACTAAAGAAATATGCCCATTAGAGCCTCCAGAATTAAGATAATCAAGAGAGTATTTTCCTTACCTTATTTTTATCCTTAGGCACATTTAAAAAATTTTATTTACATCATCCATTGCCATCACTAATCTAATGGTGATCGCTGGTCATCACGAAACCCAGTGGAGATTTTCCTGCATTCTGGCTAATTTGATAAATGTGGACAGCTAATTCAGATCCCAGATGCCATCCAGCAGGGAGGAATAAGCCAGATGAAGATGTGGGAGGGACTCTGAAGGTCTCTGAGTGATACTAAATGATTCTCTGATAATAGGCTTAAGAAGGAGTATCCTTTTCTGGGTGACCAGGTGGCCCTGAAATGCCCTGCAGGGATGCTTTGCTAAGTGTCATTCTAGGGTTTGTAAATATATCATGCTCTTCTTGCTCAAATTCCTTATTGGGGATATGTTATGCTATTTCTCTTCTACCATAAGCAGAATACTTTGCTGAAGTTTCATATTATGCAACTTTTCATTTCTGTTTAAGATAGGTAAAATGGATAATTCAAATCTACAAATTTCACTTTCAGCCTTGAATAATGTAGTTCAACTCTTCATATTGTCCAAGTGAATAGAGAAATAGTAAGATCTTCACTTTACTTTGTAATTGTGTAGATTTTATTATTGTGCTATTTTATTAACCTGGATTCAATCATAGTCTGAATGATGGGTTTTATGAATATTTTTATAAAGTTTCTGAAATTGAAATTGTTACAACTGAAGAAATATGAAAGAGAAAGTTATTGTATAGACATAAAAATAACCTTTCTAGAAGGAAATAAAATAAAAATAATATTTAGTGTGATCTTGTGGAGTAGAGGAAGGAGAGTTGTTGAGAAAAAGAGAACAAGGCAGGATAGATTTCAGGATTACTAAAGACCATAAAAGCACAGTAATTCTTGCTACACTAAATGGCATCTGGGGTTGGTTTCCCTTCTCCTAGAATTACAGTTCTACTCCTTGGAATAAATTAAAAACTCATTTCAGCTCTCTTATATATCATATGACCTGGATTCCTGATGCCTTCACATAAGAAACATATGTGTTTACAAATGCTTCACATCTCTTCACTTGTCAGGTTCAGAGGCCCCGTAAATGCTCTCCTCAGGTAAACAATTTTCCTCCTCTTGGCCTGTATTCCCCTCTTTAAAAAGGAGAGGGCTAAAGAAAAATTAAAAAAAAAAAAAAAAGAGAGGGTTAGGCTGCTTACATTAGTGTTCTCTAATTATAGACTCATGCTGATTGGCTAGTATGAGTTTTGTTTTTGTTTTAATGTGTGTGTGTCTGTGCTTGTGAAATCTCTCATCTAAACCAATCCCCACCCCCTTTATCTTTTCCTCTTTTCTGAATACCCTTCAGCCTTCTCATCACTACATTCCAAAAGGAATTCTTGGAGATATTCCTTCTTGGAGATTTGGTTCGTATGTGTGACCCCTTCATTTTTTTTGCATATTTTTTTTAATATTTAATTTATTTTTTATTTTTTTTTTTATTTCCAGCATAACAGTATTCATTATTTTTGCACCACACCCCATGCTCCATGCAATCCGTGCCCTCTATAATACCCACCACCTGGTACCCCAACCTCCCACCCCCCGTCCCTTCAAAACCCTCAGATTGTTTTTCAGAATCCATAGTCTCTCATGGTTCACCTCCCCTTCCAATTTCCCCCAATTCCCTTCTCCACTCTAAGGACCCCTTCATTTTTTTAAGATTTTATTTTTAACTAATTTCCCTACCCAACATGGGACTTGAATTCACAACCAATCCTAAGATCAAGAGTCACATGCTCTGCCTACTGAGCCAGCCAGGTATCTCTCCCCCAACAATTTTTTTTTTTCGTTTTTCTCCAACTTATAGAGACATACAATGGAAGTGGAAAGCAAGATCCTTCTAGATTCTTGAGATTGACATAGGACAATCTGTACAACCCCCCTCCCCAAGAAAGGACTCAACCATTCTATGGCTCTCCACATGCTTCTTAATTGTGTGCCACCCATTGTATCAGAAAGGTAACAAGTACCAGTTTGGATGATCAACAATTAGTAAATAGAATATGCTTATGTTGCTGAAGTTCATGGTGATGAGAAGAAAGGCCTCCAACTAGTTTGTGTCTGTTGAGGCAGAAAGTCAGGGCCCCAAGGCTAAACACAGCCAACGCACGTCAATTGCGTAGCATGCACAGAGGACTCTGCTAGGTGTTTTAGGTACATTCTCTCTTCATCCACATAACAATCTCTAGTCATTGACATCATTCTTATTTTCAAGAAAAAAAAAAAAAACGGGTTTCAGGGGGTTTAGTAACTTGGGGATGAAACCAAAGTAACTGGGGGAAGTTACTTTAGTAACTTTGGCCCAAAGTCCCAAAATAACTAGAAGATCTGGATTTGAAACCCAGATTTTCTGACTCTGACCTCTGTGTTTCAGTGATATTCACAGAAGCTTATCTCTTTTGTGAAATGAAAGAATCCATATTTTTTAACCCAGTGGTTTTAGGTCACGTCAATGGTAGTTTGGTGAGGTAGAAGATACCGCTCAAAATTTTTCCTTAGTTTGGTCAACTGTGCTCAAAGTGCAGGCAAAACTATAGTAATGAAGTTAAATTCACAACTCATTAAACATAAGCCAATAGTTAAGTCCAATTATACTTAGCACTTGCAGTTTCCATAAATACTAAATTGTCAGATTTAATAAACTTCAAAATTTGCTCACCTTGCATTCTTCCAACTATTGTTTTAAGGCCTGCTTAAATATATTATATTAGTAAAAAGTTATTTTGCTGAAGAGGCTGATAGAAGAGTTCATTTATGGCACTTGAGTTGATGAATATGGGCACTTGCATGTTTTGACAGTCCAGAGGTTACTTACTGTGATTCAAATAATGGATTTCAAAATGTAAGTACTCTTCTGTTTTTTTCTTTTAATAACTTAGGAATACTGAAAATGTTGCCATTGCCCCTTAATAAGTTGCTTACCTCACCATGCCTCCTTCTCTGACTAATGCTTTAAAGTCTAGCCCTTGAGATCCATATTATGGTTCTTCTCCATATTTCATGTTTGATACTCTCTCCCATATGGCTTCAGGGACCCACATCTTGATTCTTATTCTTTTTTTCCCTAAGCTGTGGCTAATAGTTCCAATAACTCGTGGAATATTACCCCCTAAATATATTGCAGTAATCTCAAACTAAACAGTTAAAAACTAAACTCATTTTCTCTTCCATTTCCTGAACTTTTTTCATCTCAGTTAATGGCACCACCATATTCTTGGTTATGTAAGTCTGAAAACTCATAGTATTACTTGATTCATCTTTTGTCCTTCACTCTACAGAACTAAGTAAGCAAAAGCTTCTGTCAATTTTACCTCAGAAATATGCCTTAAATTTTATCTCTTCTTTTTATCCTACCTTTGGCTGGCATAACTCTGGCACTCATTATTGCTTTTGGAACCTCTGCAAGAGATCATGTCTTTTTTTTTTTTTCTTTTACGTATAGTCGACACATAATGTTACATTATTTTCAGGTGTGCAACTTAGTGTTTGACAGTTTTATATACTTTGCTATGCTCACCACAAGTATAGTTGCCATCTGTCTTATTACATCACTATTACAATATCATTGATTGTATTCCTTATGCTCTGCCTTTTATTCACATGACTTATTCATTCTGTAAATGGAGGTGTGTATCTCCTGCTCCCCTTCACCCATTTTGTCTGCTCTCGGCATCTGTTCCTTTCTTGCCAACTTTGGTTTCATCCCCCAGTGCCTATAGTTTAAAATCTAAGCTTAGAATGGCTAGAGTCCCTTGCTAGCATCATCTCTGACTACCATCATTTCAGGAATGTATTTCAGTGATGAGGATAGCTGTATTGTTTCTAGGACAAAGTAGAGACTTTGATGCATAAATGATGGGAAGTATCTTCTAGTCCTGATACTTTTTAATCCGAAGCATACATTATTATTATAAACAACCAGAAAACCATGAACTCATCCTTCACGCATACTGGTAGCCACTCTTCTAATTTGCTAGGCTTTTCCATTAATGGATTTCAATATGATTTCAGTGTGACTAAACTGTAAAATATTTGCAGTGGGAAACCACATATAAAATTTTGCTTCCTCCAAAATATTTCTAATCAATATATATTTATTGATTGATTGATTAAGTCAGTGGATAGGGGAGTTAGGATATGTACTTTATGTTACTTTTCTTTATAAGTAACAGCTGTTGTCAGGTTTATATTGTAAATGGGATTAATCATCTAATTGCTTGCTGAACTTCAGTGACTATAATTGAGAGCAGCTCCTTCTCAAATAAATGAAGTATTTAATTTAGGAAATGGGGTTCTGGGTGGTAAGGTTCTTCTCTCTTCTTATTCAGGTCATGGAAAAATGTTCTCAAGGGTTGAGGAAGCAAACACATTAAAAGGAGGTAGCTCCTGTGTAACAAAGTAAATAATCTTGAAACTAATGACTGGAGAAAGCTATCTGTAGCCCATACACCAGCCTTTCCACCCACACCAAGTATTTAAACTGCAATCTTTTTTTTTTTTTTTTTAAAGATTTTATTTATTTATTTGACAGAGAGAGAAATCACAAGTAGGCAGAGAGTCAGGCAGAGAGAGAGAGAGAAGCAGGCTCCCGCTGAGCAAAGAGTCCGATGCGGGGCTCGATCCCAGGACACTGAGATCATGACCTGAGCCGAAGGCAGCGGCTTAATCCACTGAGCCACCCAGGCGCCCCTTAAACTGCAATCTAAGTACAGTGCAATATTTAAGAAAAGGTAGACTTTCTTCTTTGATTTTTTTCTATCACGATGACAATAAAAGCAACCTTTAAATCTGGTTTAATCTAATAATTGTCTGTATAGTTCTCCTGCTGATGTTTGCAAGGAGTAATGAATGATTTTACTAAGACTGAATTAAGCAACTTGTAAATGGTGAAACCTCCAAAGTCAATGCAATTTCATTAAAATCATTATTAGTTTCAGGGAAGGATTATAATACATTTTCCATGGAATACAAATCAGCTTGCAGGTACTAGAATGTTATTTGTGATTTAAAATGCTCTTTGAAAGCTAAAAATTTATTAAGGCAGGTTCAATGGCTATATTTTGTTCGAACATTGTCGGAATCTCTTCATTTTCCAATGGCAACAGTCTGAGAAAGACTAAGTAATTTAATGGTGCGATGGCTAAAAAAAGAACGTTTTGAATGAGTAGAAATGCAGATGTGTGGAGGCAGAGATGTAATTAAAACTATGATACCAATATAGACAGATATGTTATATTTCATACATATATATATTTCCATATGCATTATGTATTTTTCTTAGATTGAACATGGGGCTGGCTCTGGAAAAATGTTAATGCAAATGAGTTCTCTCACATTCTTAGTCTGTTCTATTTAAGGTTGTCTGTGGTGTTTGATCATATGGGAACAGATCAATGGGAGGATGAAGGGAGAATCTTTTTGTCTTTATGTCAGATAAAGCATGCTGATTCCTATTGTACTTTTGAATCTTTAAAAAACACACTTAAAAATTGTGTACTCTCACACAAATTCAAAGATTTTCATAAAATAATGGTTTCTGGTGTCCTTATTCTTGGCAAGTTTCATAGTGAAGCTTATATGGCAAGAGTCATAAGCAAAGAACACTGCTGAAACCCATCTATATCACATGTAGTTTAGTTAACATTTCTTAATTTTTTAATTCATCCTCAGATATCTTGAGTTTAAGAATGACTTCCCTACTTCCTCTACCTCCTAATTCATCTGCTTTTCTAATTCTATGTATAATTGGAGGCAAGAGACACTATTATAAGCTTTTGCAGACATGGTGGGGTAAAGTCCAAGTCTTGGACAAAGAGGAAGGTGCATGCCAGTAGTCTAGGGGTCTTTTTACTGCTACAAATACACATAACTCAAAACCTTTTAAATGTGAAAACATGGTAATACTTTCATATTTAGAACTCTTGGTGAGTTCAAAGGGTAGGATGCCTAGATCATTTACAAAAGGCATTTGACTTTTTTACTTTCTTTTCAATGGTGTATTGGATTTTGTGCCTCCAGATATGTGTAGAGAGTTCCCTCCATTGTTTAGTTTCTCCTTGCTCTGTATCTTCTGTTTAAGGTACCCTGTTAAGTGTCAGTGACTATGTATAGAGCTGAAGGTCTGACATCTTTTACCCTTCTCTATCTTTCTGTGTACTGTCTTGTATCAACAATGTGAATACCTCAAATTCTTTTCCTCGCTAGACTAAGACTGCTTAAAGGTGGGTCTTATGCCTTTTATCTATAGGTTCGTAGACTTAGTGTAATGCCTGGCATGTAATAGTCGCCTGATACATGTTTCGTGACTGACTGATTTGATAAGTAAATGATTTTCTGAGTTTCATTTTTCAACCTGATGATCTGTGCCATCAGTTTAAGACCCTGAATTGCCAAGGAAATGTTGAAAAAGAAAAGCAGAGCTGGAAGCATCATGTTTCCTGATTTCAAGCTCTATTATAAAGCTGTGGTCACCAAGACAGCATGGTACTGGCACAAAAACACATAGATCAATGGAACAAAATAGAGAGACCAGATATGGACCCTGAACTCTATGGTCAATTAAACTCCCACAGATCAGGAAAACAATATTCAATGGAAAAAATAAAATCTCTTCAATAAATGGTGCTGGGAAAATTGGACAGAATTGGAGAATTGGATATAGAAGAATGAAACTCAACCATTCTCCTACACCATACAAAAAGATTAAACTCTAAATGGTTGAAAGACCTCAATGTGAGACAGAAATCCATCAAAAACCTAGAGGAAAACATAGGCAGTAGACTCTTTGACATTGGCCAAAGCAGCTTCATTCAAGATATATCTCCAAAGGCAAGGGAAACAAAAGCAAAAATGAACTTTTAGGACTTCATCAAGATAAAAATCTTCTGCACAACAAAGGAAGCAGTCAACAAAACAAAGAGGCAGCCCACAGAATGGGAGAAGATATTTGTGAATGACACTGCAGGTAAAGGACTGGTATCAAATATCTATAAAGAACTTCTCAAACTCAACACCCACAAAGCAAGTAATCAAGTCAAAAAATGGGCAGAAAACATGAACAGACACTTCTCTGAAGAAGACATACAAATGGCTAACAGACACATGAAAAAATGTTCAACATCATTAGCCATCAGGGAAATTCAAATCAAAACTACATTGTGATACCACCTTACACCAGTTAGAATGGCAAAAACTGACAAGGCAAGAAAATACAAATGGAGAGGATGTGGAGAAAGGGGAACCCTCTTACACTGTTTTTGGGAATACAAGTTGGTACAGCCACTTTGGAAAAGAGTATGGAAGTTCCTCAAAAACTTAAAATTAGAGCTACCCTATGACTCAGCAATTGAAATACTGGGTATTTTCCCCAAAGATACAGATATAGTGAAAAGAAAAGCCACATGAACCCCAATTGTTTGTAGCAGAAATGTCCACAGAGCCAAACTGTAGAAGGAGCCCTTCAATAGATGAATAGATAAAGAAGATGCGGTCCATATATACAATGGAATATCACTCAGCCATCAGAAAAGATGAATACCCAACATTTGCATCAACATGGTTGGAACTGGAGAAGATGGTGCTAAATGAAATAAGTCAAACAGAGAAAGACAATTATCATATGGTTTCACTTACTTGTGGAGCATAAGCGATAGCATGGAGGACATTAAGAGAAGAAAGGGAAAAATGCAGGGGAGTACCGGGGGGAAATGAGCCATGACAGACTATGAACTCTGGGAAACAAACTGAGGGTTTTAGAGGGGAGGGAGATGGAGGGATAGGTGACACCCATGTTGGATGGGCGCAAATCATATGGAACACTGGGTGTTACATGCAAACAATGAATCATGGACCACAGCAAAAACTAATGAGTACTGTATGGTGACTAACATACATTAAAAAAAAAAAGAGAATGTACTCTTTTATAGTACCATCACTCAATGGGAAGAACAGCAGCATCAATAAGGTGAAACAAATTGAAGTTATGGTGGTCTAATAACATCTCCATTCAGTAAATAGTGAAATGAAATTTGCACAGAGTTAAGATGGACCTGTTAAGTGGGAGAAATAATTGAATACAAACATTCAAGAACATATAAATAAAGTAGTATTATTTATTTTTGTATGCATCTCAGGTATTCTTTCTAATTTAGCAATATTAAAAGATAAACACATATTGTGGTATGTTAATGACCACATCTGGTATGTTAAATTTGAGAGTGCAGTGGTTTGTTCAAACACTAATTACAAGCTTACTGATTGAATTAAATTTAAATGTTATAGCTTTTGTTATAAATAGAGTTCCAAAGCAATATAAACAATTCAACATCTTTTGTGTTCTGTGAATTTTGTATTGTGTGAATTTATTGAGTTAGGAATTGAGAAAAAATGATAATCCAAAGAAAATTTTTCAGTTTGTCAGTTCTCACTAATTACATCAGTTTTACAGATAGAGTGTATCTGTTTCATAGCAACCTTACCCTTAAGCAGTTTTTGGTGTTCATATCTCAATAATCTTGGGACACTTGGGTTTTGCTTTCAGTTAAGATCTAACCTTTCTCTCTCTCTCTCTCTGCCCCCCACCCCCACAAAGAAACAAAATCTTGAATTCAACTACGTTTTGCTATCTTTGTCTTCAGGTCTTGAAATGTCTACACCTGGAATTAATAATCCCAACTCTGCTCATAGATTGACAACCCAAGTGTATTAACTCTTCAGGGTCAGCATTTCTCTGTGGTGGCCAGAAACTTTAGTTCCCTTTGTAATAGCTCTTCCAATGAAAGGTTCTCTCCCTTTTACTGTGGAGAGTGTCTCATAGACTCTGAAAACTGAATGAGGTTATATATATACGATTGATTTTAGGGCAGAATTTCTGGAGTTAAAATGTATGATCTGATAAAAGGACCTTGTATCTAGGTGTTTTCCTAGTGGTCAAATAAAACATACTGCTCTTACGTTTTGACTGATCATATATTCCATCTCCTAGTATTTTTTTAACACTTTGACATTTTTCAGATATTGGTTATTTTTTTTCATGATAATATCATTGTAGAAAATTTTGAGAGTGGGGTTCTTAGGTCACTCAG
This sequence comes from Mustela erminea, assembly GCF_009829155.1. Taxonomy (NCBI): domain Eukaryota; kingdom Metazoa; phylum Chordata; class Mammalia; order Carnivora; family Mustelidae; genus Mustela; species Mustela erminea. The sequence goes on from NC_045625.1 coordinate 59,658,011, forward strand.
TTGGTTAAATGTCTGCCTTCGGCTCAGGTCATGATCCCAGGGTCCTGAGATTGAGGCCTGCATTGGGGCTCCCTGCTCCACCGGCAGCCTTCTGCCTCTCCCACTCCCCCTGCTTGTGCTCTCTATTTCTGTTAAACAAAGAAATAAAATCTTAAAAAAAAAAAAAAAATTTGAGAATGTAAGAAACTCTGAAAAATAAAATGAAAATTATCATGATCCTGTGACTGAGATAAACACTATAAATATGTTGGTCAATATTCTTCCAGGTTTTTTTCTATGTGTGCTTATATGTTTTAACTTTTCTGTAACTAATAAGGAGTTAAAAAGGCTTCTCTCTCTTTTCCTCAGTCAGAAGAGAAGAGATGCTAAAAGATGACATAAAAAGTTAATTATTTACAATTTTCTTTGTTATATGTCCTTTATGTCTTTAAACAACAGCCCAAGAAAAATGGGTATATTTTTATTTTAAATAGTAAAAATCATCTGGGATAATGGATTATACTTGTCGCAAGAGTTTAATGGAGAGTGAAAAGAATTATCTGAGTGTTGTTACCAACTCAGATAGATTCTGTAACTACGATGAGTCACAGAAGTCTTTGGGAATATAGGCAAAGCAGTAGCTAGGTTCACAGTGTCCAGGGCCATATTGGATAAAGCAACAGAGCTCCTTGGGAACATCAGTGAGCATGAAATTGATATTGATTTAATGCCCAACAAAAAGTGTTCAGAAATCTGAAGTGTAGTTCTAAATATAAACTTGAATGTGTTCTCTTTTTCATCTTTTCTTATTTCTCTTTGTTGTGATTTCTCCCCATAACTTAAAAAAGGATTTTTTCCTTATTGTTTGTATACATTGCAAGATAGGCTTAATTCTTTCTGGAATGAGGCATGTGCATTAACAAATATGTAAATAAGTTAACAAAATCTAAAGTAGTACAAAATGGGGATGTAGAAATTTCTTTTAACTAAGAGGAAATTATTGAGAAAACTTACTTTACAAAAAGAGAAATGGAAGTTCAAATATGTGTATCTTATTTTAATAATTAATCTACTTCCTTTACAATTTTTAAGATTAAACTTGTAAGATTAAATGGTAAGCCATGTTATTGAGTATTAACTCAAAATCTGTTCTTCTAGGATTAAATCTAGGAAAACAAAAAAACAAAATCTCAATTCTTTACTTTAGAAGTAAATGAAAAGTAAGAATTGATAGTGACAGTCATTTGTAATTTACGATTGTAATTAAAAAATCACTTGCTTGTCCCTGTTACAATTGATTTCTTAGAGCAAATCTACCATATTTTTAGTGTAATTAATAGAAGCCATAAATCTTTGCAATCTGTTTCTGTTAACAGCACAGTAATATAGGAACATGAGGTTTAATATGACATCCTGCTAGATATTTAGCCAAAAATTGCTTGCACCATTTAATAAATGTGCCAAATAGAGTCCACCCACAGTACATTAAAAATGAAAGCTATCAAAAGTTTGGTTTGTTTCACAATAATTTTTGTAATGAAGCTAAATTTTCTATATTAATAATTATAATTTTATTTGCATTTCTTAACTTAAATGGGAATCAAGGTATTACAGCATTACTTAGGTCTTTAAATCTGGATTTTATTAAGTGTAGTTTTGTGTATAAATTTTCTGATATTCATATATATATATATATATATATGTTTTATATATTGTTACACCTGTCACAAAGGTTTAATAATATATAAGTATATATTGTAAGTACTATATTTTAACTGATTATAAATGTCTCAATTAAATCCCAGTTCTTAATATGGAAAACTGACATATCTGAAACAACTTCATTCTTCAAAATAGCTTAATTTTTATGTTTCTCACTTTCCACATGGCTTCTACTTCTCTAGAATTCTCTGCCTTATATTTTCTCTTCTTATACTTCTAAGTTAATAACCAAACCATGGACTCTACTGTGTGTGTGGTTGAATAACACAATACATTATGAATCTTTTTTCCAGAGTAACTGGAAAGTAATATTGTATTTGATATTTTATTTGTTAATTTATTTTTGAGGCAGTACTACTAATATATAATCAGTCCATTATTTTTGTAATTAGATATTAGATTCATATTGATTAATGTAATTCATCATACATAAGTTAATGTATTATGTATTCTATTTTATAATGATTAGTGACTCATGCATTATCATAACTTAAATTCTACAGATTTATCAAATAGGATAAATCACTTTAAGAAAATATTAAATACGTTTAGAGTCTTTGATGTTTGTACCTTCTAGGTTATTTTGGGTCATTTAACAAAATCCCCGAGCAGCTTCTTATTTCCTCACAGGAACTTCACCCAATGATTATTAATGATATATGTCAACATAGACACAAGATAGAATTGATCTATTATGAAATAACAAATAGGTGACTATCCTACTGAATACAGAGTAAGGTGTGTCTTTAGAAATACAAAGGGCTGGATTTTTTTTTAAATCAGTGTACATGAATTTGTACCTTTGTATTTTACTTATTAATTAGGCTATATTTCTGGGCATGAACATTGTCTTCCTCTATTCCTGGCTTATGTCCAGGTGGAAATCATAGTAAATTTTTTAAATGCCATATCAATACTTTTTCCTTTTTAAAATTTCTTTTCTTTTCTTTTCCTTTTTTTTTTTAACTCCCTCTAAGCACAGAATACTCCTCTGTGACACTTAAAAACTTAGTTCTTTCTGAACCATAGATTTATAGTCATTGAATTAGTAATGACCTTATAGTTCCACATTTCAGCATCTTCTTGAGCCTTCTATTCTTCTGTTGCATCTAAGGGAATGTATGTCATGTAATCTCTTGCTCTAGTAGTGCCTGGTGTCCACAATCTTATCACACATTTGGACATAAAGTTTATTCTCTATAATTTACAAGACAAAAGAAATGCTTTTAAGCTCTTAAATGGACTTTTTAATATACCATGAAATTGTTTGCAAGGTTTTATATTATATATTTGGACTCTGGTAGATATGTGTCAAACATTTTAGTATTAAGAAATAGTTACTGTATGATCAGCCATGATGTGTTTGTTGAAATAAACGTTGCCATTTCCAGAATGACTGAAATTTCTTTATAAGTTTTATAACTTGAAAAAAGTATTTGAGGTAATTGAGATTTTTGTTTTATTTGGTTTTGATCTGTCTTAAAAATAGGAATCTTTGTAACAGAGGATAAAACACCTAGAGTAACGGATTTGCAGGTAGGGCAGTAGGCAGGGTAGAATAGAGATTAGATTTTTCTATGTGATTCACATGTCAAACCAACACAGAATTCTGGTTAGCAAAGTTTATAACAATATTGTGACTTTCCTAGTACTGAAAAGGTAACATGGCATCTAGAAAATTCCCTGTCACTGGAATGTACATTTCCACTGTGTTCATATATATACACATGAGATATGTATATATGCATATCTAAAAGAGTGGGATCTCTTAAGCCAGGTCCTTAAGACTCAGTGGTTCAGTGAGATGTTCAGAAAGGAAAGATAAAAGTTCTCTTGCAATCACATTATACCATTTCAACAGCTATGATATTTCTCTAGAGGCGTCTTGTCAAACTTTGTGGCCATGTTGAGCACTCTTAGAATATAATTACTATTTCTAAAATTTGCATTTCCTAAAGTTCTAGATGACGCTTTCATTGAAAATCTGCAATTTCTCTTAAGGATATGGTCCCCAGAACTTTCAAGAGAATGTTTCACACCAAAAAGAATCAAACTTTAAGTAGGCATTTGTACCATTGAAATAACACTGCCTCCTATACATCATTGTTAAGATGATTCCCCTTCAATTCTCTGAGGAATTAGGGGTTTATAAAGAGCACTTGATATCATTTGGAGAAAATACAGTAGTAATATCTATTCACTTGAAGACTGGAAATGTGCTTCCTTAAAAATAAAAATAGCAACAACAAAGTTGAGTTTACAATATAGAGAATGTGAATGTTCACCAGCTGTGAATATCCACACTGGTGGTCCACACTGGTTCTCTACACATTAAACGCCTGTGGTCCTGGGAGACCACAGTATTTTTTAAATAAATAGTTAAGCACCTTCCATATCAGATAAGTATATCATCTTATTATTCTTAGCAACATTTGTCATTGCAAAAGAAAATCATCACTCATGAAATTCTCTTTCTAAATTAAATGCTTTTAATTGAGAATTATGATTCTTATGTAATTTTCCAACACTTCTGGGCATATAATTTTCTGAAGAGATCCTCATCAGTGATAGTAAGTAGGCCCTTTCTTTGGCCTTGGCTTTCCCTTTTAGCCTTGTCTTCTGCTGTTCCTCCATTTCTTCATTCACATCAGCCATGTGAAATCATCCTGTTTCCCAAATGCACTACACTGATTTATTACTTTTCTGTCATTACTTTTCTTTTTTTCTTTCTTATCCTTCTTTTTTGTCTCTGCCAAATTCCTAATTATCCTTCAAAATTCAACTCAAGAATCACCATTTGGCTTTGCCTTTCTTTGGTTGGATTTATTGCCTCCTTCTCCTTGAATGAATACTACCGTAAAATAGTTCCATTAGCATGTTATTGTCATAATTATAAGTTATCATTTAGGCACTCAGCAAGCCAACATCTTCAAGCACAGCAATCTCTATGTCTTTACCATTTATTGTAGAACCTCCTGCTCAGTATTCAGTCAATGCAGTCTTTGTTGGATGAATAAAGGAAAGACTTCAGGAAACCTGCCCATTATATAGCTGGGATCATTAAGAAACTGTGAATTCAGGAGAGTCAGTGTCTCTTGTGTGCATGCCATTGGTGTTGACTCTAATCAAGGTGAATGACATGCAATCCTTGATAGATCTACTCTACAGCTGAAGAGATATGTACATTCCCAAAGTGTTTCTTTCTTCAAGTGCTTGCATGTTGATGACAGTCACTCGTCTAAGAGTCAATTCTACTTTCTTGGAAGTAATATGTGTTGTTGTTTATTATCACTGACACACAGTGTGCTTGGATTGGTGTTAAAGTTCATGTAGCCAAAGGAAGAAGGCTATTATATGTGACCAAGTCAGGTTTAGTGTTAGAGATTGTATTTGGGGGATAACTTTTGAGTTTCAGATGTTGCTTAAGGAATTGAACTTCAAGAAGAACCTAGAAGGAGGGAATGGAATTTAGTTGAAAGAATTTATATCTATATATAGATATAATATGTGTGGCTAAAGCCCTGTATGTTCAATACCTCTTATTTTTATTTATCATTATGAGTTCTTTGAAATTTGAATTTTCAGGTTAAAGTCACTATAATGTGACCCTGTGTGTTTCATCTTAAAGTTGTTTTGATAAATATATGCTATTATGAGGATAGACTTCCGTTAATTTTGTAAAATCAATAACCAGCTGCCCAAAGTTTCTCTTCTGCCCAGAAATTTCTGCTACTCGAGCCAAATCCAAACCTGAAGAAAATTGAACTTATGCTTATTAAAGCCCAAGTAGCTTTTTAGACTAAAGTTTAAAAAGTTAGAATATTTATATAGTAAATCAGAGTTCAAATTCAAAGCTTGATTTAGAGTTGTATCCTATGCCTACAGTGAAATTTTGTGATATGTGATATAAATGATGTTGTTATTACAATTTGGTTTGCTTTCAAGTCTCATGAAATGGCAACTTTTTTAATACTTTCAGACTTTGTGCTTTAGTCAACTAATCCTATCCCTTCAAATTTGATCTTTAGAAATTCTTAAAATAATCTCCAGTTAAATCACTTGGAAAAATTCTGCCCCCTCCCACATTCTTTCTCCTATTCCATTTTCCATAAATTATTCTGTTTGATTTTGATTGCAATCAAGCAGTTATCTTTTGAAAATTAAAGCAAGTCTGCCGAGAACCACCTTGGATCACTGTGTAGAAGACACCGAAGTAAAAATGAGGGTGAATGAACTCTGCCAGCTGAAGAGTGGAAGGTGTATCTACCTCTGAAAAAGTTTTCCCATTCACAGAGCAGTAGTAAAATATGACTTCCATTATAATGATTATGATAGGCAGAATAAAAGCCCCTCCAAGCAAAGATGCCAAGATCTTTACTTAATCCTTGGAACCTGTGAGATTGACCTTGCAAGTCTAAGGGAAATTAAAGTTGCAGATGGAATTAATGTTATGAATCAACTGACCCAAAGATGGGGATATTACTGCATCATCCAGGTAAATCCAATACCAGCCTTTTTAACTAGGCGGCAGGAGAGTTTGTGTGAGACTACCGCAATCTGAGGGAGATGCAGCATGCCTCTGCTGGCTTTGAAGTTAGCAGCAGTGACACAAACCAAGGATGTGAACATTTTGTAGAAGCTGGAAAAGCCAAGAAAACAATTTTTCCCTTAGGGCCTCTAGAAAAGAATGCAACCCTGTTAATACTTTGATTTAAGGTAGTGAGATCCATATTGGACTTGTGATGCCTGGTTAGTAAGGTAATAAATTATTGTTTTAAGACACTGTGGCAATTATAGCATCAAAAGGAATCTAATTGCCTATATTAATTTTATTCAAATTATTCTGTTTGGTGTACAGTTTACTAAATTCTGGTGTACATCTTTAGTAGAATTTATTTACCTTATAGAAAGGCATGCCTTAGTGACCCCCATTTTCAGCTTAAAGAAACATTTACAGAGTTCCCTTGAGTCCTTCATTTATTTGAAAATTTCCATTTAATTTATACCTAGTGCCAGTCATATTTAGCAGAGAATCTTTGTTGGGTTTGGGTGGGGGTTGTGATAGGACAAAAGCAGAAAATAGACTTTAAGTGTAGAAATAAAACCTCTAGAAAGAGGACAGGAATAATTGGTAAATATATCACTAAACAAAAAAGACTAAAACTACTTACTACCTGCCCTCTGAAGTCTGCACACCTATGTTTTAGGATATAACACACAACCATGAGAGTGTTTTTCAGATAAAATATCCTGGAAGGCATAATCCACCTACTCCAGAACAAGGTATTATTCTTACATTATTCTTGAATCAGCCCTGCAGGTCTTATATGTCATATTAAGAATGCTATTCCTTTCTTTCTTGAGCTATTTTCTAGCATAGCTTCAGGGAAAGTTGTATCTGTTTCAGACTCTTTGACCATCTGGTTTCTATTATCAGCCTTAATAAAATCAATTTCAGCTCACCATGACTGTATGGTTTCTTTATACCCTTAACTGTGGTCCTATTCTGTTTGCAAAAATCAATGCTCATAACTTGGGTAATCCTTTGTTAACAATGACCAGTCATTATTAGTTGACTATGTAAAATCAAGCAATTTCTGTTGTTTCCAGCATGATTCCCTTCCAAGAAATTTCTCAATTTACATTTTCCAAATTGGGAAATGCACATTTAAAATTGCAACTAGCCAACACAAGACATCAACAACATTCATTGCAGTCACAAAATATTGTAACAGGTTGTGTGGGCACAGTTCAGGAATCAGAGGAATGTGTCAAGTTTCTCATTCAGACGGAAGCATGACTTTACTGATTTCTGAGGTGGCAGACATGCCAAGGCATCCAAGTACCAGGATGCTATCCAAGGCAGTTTCTGGAGAGGAACAACCCCTGCTGGGAACTCACTGTGATCTAAAAAAATTGGATTGTGTTCTGAACTCCGTGTTCTAGTTTTCAAGTCACAAATAGCTTATGGTGACAGTAAAATCCCACTTGAAGTACCATCTTATTTTCAACATTGTTAATTCAGATACTTAGAATTAGGTTAGAAGGTTTTCATAATATCTTTCATCTAGGTTTCCTTTGTATTTCTTGAGAACACATTCAAAAAGAATCAGGAGACAAGTCAGAATGTAACTGTAATTGTGTTTTACTGTTTATTACTCTATCCCAGGATTTATGAGAATACTCTCTAGAGTAGTTTATTTAAATGTTACCGTACAAGGTGTGGACTTCCAATGTTTATGAGTTAAAAGTTGTACTTATGCAAAGCCAGAAGAGTATTAGCTTCTTGAAAGCACTTGTTTGGTTGATTGAGTAGTTCATTTAACACAGGTGTCCCTTGAAATGTAAAGATTAACTAAAAGAAATTCCTGTCAGTGTATTTCTCAAAATATTACTTTTCAATAGAAATTCTTATTCTGAATGTTGAATTTATAAACTTATGTATCATTTTGAATTTTCTATAGAGCTTCACATTTTTTTTTTATATTTTAGTGTATAGCAACTCAGTAAGGATGGCTTGTTATAAAAATACAAATCCCTAAGTTCCTCAATGCAGATTCTGATTCAGTAGGTCTGAAATATGGCCCAAGATTCACTGTAACAATTACTCAGGTGATTTTTATGAACAAATACTTTGCCTAAAAATTCTTCTTCAAAAGATTTGTTATTATTTCTACTGGTCAATGAAGAAACTGAGGCAAAATCCACTTTTATGGTTATAGGGCAGGTAAAGTCTGTTTCCCTATGCTCTTTTCATTGGTTGATATTATTTGCTCTGTGTGTGTGTGTGTGTGTGTGAGAGAGAGAGAGAGAGAGAGAGCGAAAGGGGGGGGGAAGGAAGATAAGAATACCTTTCCTCCTAATTATACCTGGTCCTTTCAAATATAATATGTATGGAATCAAAGTCCTAGCATCAGTTATAGATTTACATGTGAATATACTTTTGCCAAAGTCTATTTATTATTCCTATATAAAGTAAAAAACCTAAGTGGTATGAAAAATTCATGGTAGTTAAAAAAAAAAAGTTATTCCCCTTTCTACTGGTGTATCTTTTATATATCTTATAGTATTGGATAATAGGTCTTCCAAAACACATTTTGGTTATTGCAGTTGCCATGAGCTTAATATGTCTATGTTGGAAATGTCAGCTGGTAAAATTTCCTTCAAAATATAAAGACTACAGCTGGCTTCTTATTTTTGTCCATTCTAAAGATACTGTGGCTAGCCTAATTTGTACGGGCCCACTGGATCATGCCTAATTGAGTTAATGAAGCTCTTCTGTAACAAGAACCCTCTAAAGGAAAATAAAAACACAGAATGAAATTTCAGAATGCAAATTAGCCTAGCTTTGCTGGCTTTCATTCTCATGGGTAGAAGACACAGTAAAAGAAAACTCTTAAATTAAAGCCAATTACACGACATAGTCAAAGATCAGGTTTACCTAAAATTGTCACTGGGGAACTGCATGCATTCTGGGGAGAACAGCCCAATCACTGGTAGATTGTTGGCACTTGACCCTGCCTGGAATACAAAAAGCTATTTGCTGCTTAATTTTAATGACTTGATTATGTCAAGTGTCTGTCGACATTTTTGAGGATTTATGGTTTCCATCTAATCAATGGAAACCTGTACTGGAAAAAAAAAAATACTTGCCACAGTGGACATTTATATTTGTGAATTTTTGTTTAAATTTTGTCCCTTTCTACCAAGTAGTTTGTCATTTTTTCTGTAACATGTTTCAGATGTCTTGGCTACCTGGCTATAAAGATCCCATATAGCTTTTCAGGGCCATTGAGGTCCAGGTATTTAAAAATTAACTATCTTTATTTTCCCTTTGGGATATAAGAGAACTTTCAGTCTGTTGAATTTAACTTGATTTCTCCCCTTGTCAATTTTTCCATTAAATTTATATAATTGGGGAACTTTAAGGATTATGATAATAGATTGGTTATATTTTAACTAGTTTTATTCAAATTATTTTTCAGTTACATACTTTCAAATTTTGTAAGTATGTTTAACTACAACAGTGGCAAAAACCAACATAAAGCAATTCTTTCCCTGGAATATTGTGAGGAGGTCAGCATGATTAGAGAAACTGTGGCATTACTATAAATTCTGATTAAAAAAAAGTTTAGAGGTGAACAGAATTATTAGAATCCTAAGAAATCTAAAATCTAACCATCAAAAAGTGTCCTACTCCATAGCTGGTGCCTGTACTGACTTCTATTATTTGTTAGTGGTTGAAAGACCTAAACTAAGAGGAGGTATGACCCTGGTCTCTTAATATCTCTTAGTATGAATTTCTTTATGGGTACAGTGAAGAGTTTGGACAATAGGATCTCTTTGACATCTGTATCTAAGACTTCATATTTATAAATCCTGGATTAATATGTTGAAGTACATATTGGCTCTAGCACTACCATGAGGAAATATGGCTGGGGGAGCAAAAGAAACCAAAGGGATGGACAGTGTTGTAGTGAAAGGGGACAGAGAGGTGGAGCTTCCTTCTGATTTAACCACTTCATTAGCTGGCTAAAGTCATACTATGCCTTGAGATCTCACTTTCTGAATACTTAAAAGTGGAATGCTTTAACCAAGACAGTCTGCTAAATTTCCTTGCTTTTCTGGATCTCCTGTCTTTGATTTCTGTTTAGAAGAGGTAGATAAAGCAAGGAGCCACAGAGAACAACTTAAGACTTTGGGATGAAATGGGTAGTGCAAACTAACAGTGCTGGGGAAACATGAGAAGAAGGGAGTAAACATGGGCTGGAGGACAGTGAGTGCACAGTAAATGTCATTACAGAATTTATTTCTTTGTAACCCATACAACATGATTATTTTTAAAAATTAATGTCCCTTAATAGGATACCTACAATTGAGTAAAATTGGTTACAAAAAAAATTTAGTTCCTGTTTGATGGAGAACAGGAGTGACACAGAGAAGATCAGTGGATTCATGAGATGACTGGATTCATGACAGTTTTTGATTTATAATAAGGATAAGGCCTACCCCAATAGGGCTGTTGAAATGCATAACGGAATAATGCGGACAAAGGACTCCAGTGCTTGGCACATTTAAAGAATTTAATTAATGGAGTTATAATTTTTTGCCTATTAAAATAACTTTTAAATGTCAAAAATAATGTTTGATCAGATTATATGGATTTTATTCAAGCAAATAGAGACTACTATGAAAATTGACTATAGGCAAAAGGACTATCTTCAATATAGGATGTTTGGTATGGTACAGAGTAATCATGTGCATGGTCATTAACATAACTCAAAAGTGAAATTAATCTCACCGATCCCTAAACATCCTAATGGTACCCAACTCTGCGATCATGCCTGAGACTCTCCAGTCCTGCAGGAAACTTCTCTAGAGGCTTAAAAGAAAACCAGTGATAGAGTGACTATTGTTTAATGCAATTCGGTCATAAACCTTACCAGAGTGCCAAAGCAACAAAAGCTGACTCAACAATGGAGACCCGAAATTCTTTTTGTTTTTGTTTTTTCTTTTTATAGAGTCTTCAAGTGACTTTACGCTTTTCCTCTATTTCTTTTTTTTGCAACTCAGCTGTTAAAAGAAAAAAAAAATGAGTACTACAGAATTGATGAACTCCACTTCACATTTTGAGATCAGTGTTGAAAATTTCACAACAAAAATTCATTTGCACCAAAGCAATGAAATATTTCCTGTTATTTTTAAGAGTATGATGTTTATTATATTTGCACACAATTTTCTAGTAAATTCCAAGAGTAGATCCTTGAAACACTGTCTTGATTTTAAAATACTGGAAAAAAACTACAAACTCAGTTAAATATGTGAGAAAGCCCAAATGCCTGAATGATAGAAACATTTTCCTTCTTAGCAATAATAAAAGGTGTTATTTTTACTTCATTCCAGAAGACCCACAGTGTGAATGAATGGCATAACTAGTTACAAACTAATGGTAAATCTAGGTTTTTGGTGTTTTTTTTTTTTTTTCAAATAGCCAAAGAATCAGTGAACACCAACACCAACACATGCTAAATACACAGCAGTAATACAAAGAGGTCAGAATCTGGGACTTGTTATTTAACACAGTGGTCCCAGGATTGACTGCAGGATGTAATTGATCTCAATGTTATGACTACAAAAATAATTAAATGATTCTTATGATTAGGTGTAGAAAATATATTTGCCATGAAGGTACTGGTAAACATGAACCCTGCTTTCTAAATATGAAATTAAGAAAGTACAGAAAATAACATAATGGACATTGTCTATTAAATCTTACTATTGTGTCAGACCTCAGATTTAAAGAAAACAAAACATTACAGTTAGGCTATTCTCCTTGGTTATTTTTTTGTTTGTTTGTTTGTTTGTTGTGTTTTTTTCCTTCTTCCATTTTTCTCACCAGAGAACAGTAGTATTCTAACATTGGTACACAGTTTCAATGAAAGTTCATATACCTAAATATCTTCTTATGTCATATGTATATGTATCAGAGTATATAGATAGCTTGGTTTTCCATGCTTGCAGATTCTATATAAGTTGGTATCATAATGTATATAAATGGTATCCTTCTACAGATTGATTTGTTTGTTCAATATTATGTTTTTTATTCAGTCCATAATATATACACAGGATTTAAAGAACTCTGTTATATGGAAAGATAAATATCAAATCTGTTTTTTTAAATACGTGTTGAAACATACAGCCAGATCATTGATTTATTTTTTCTTTTGCTTTAAATATTCCATTGAATTAATAAACCATAGTTTATTAAATAACTTTTAAGTTAATAAGCATCTGGGTGGTTTCTAATTGTTTCCAACTCTATCTAGTGTTGTAGTTGATATGCTTCTATATGTCTCTTTACTTACATAAGGGAGAAATCTTCCAGAGATTTGTCTATTCAATTTATAGAATTAAATAGTAAGAAAATAAAAATAAACCAAAAATAGCACAAAACTAAACAAAAACCTTCAACCTTACTAGATATTGCCAAAGTTGTCTCTAAAGGCTATCTCAATTTATTTCCACCCACAGCAAATAAGATTTATCTTTTCTATATATCCTTGCCAAAATTTGGTTTTTCAGAATTTAAAGTTTGTTAATCAGACAGGCATGAAATGATACCTCATTTTTTTTTTTTTTTGGTTTAGTAAAACTGAACAATCTTCATATGCTCATCTTCAATTTGTATTCTATCTTCTATAAATTGCTAGTTTACATCCTTTTCAATTTTTCCCTATCATATCACTGTTCTCATTAATGTGAAAGATCCCTTACTAATTTTTTTCATCTGAATGCATTGCAAATATGTTTTCTCAGTCTGCAACTAACCTGTTGCCTTGTTAACTGAACAAGAATTTTCAATTTTTGTGTGGTCAAATATAACAAGCTTCCTTTATAATTTTGCCTTTTGAGTCATGTTTGAGATATTTTTCCATGTCCCATGGTTGTAAATATATTCAACAAGACTTACATTTTCACATTTATATCTTTAATTCACCTGAAGTAGGTTTTTTCTCTTTGGTGTGAAGTAGTGATTTGATTATGTTTTTCTCTCTGGATACTTAGTTGTCCCAATACTTTTTTTTTTTTTTTTAAGATTTTATTTATTTATTTGACAGAGAGAAAGATCACAAGGAGGCAGAGAGAGAGGGGGAAGCAGGCTCCCTGCTGAGAAGAGAGCCCGATGCAGGGCTCGATCACAGGACCCTGGGATCATGACCCGAGCTGAAGGCAGAGGCTTAACCCACTGAGCCACCCAGGCGTCTCCCTAATACTCTTTGTTATCTAGTCTATTCTTTCCCTGATTTGGAATGCTGCCTATGTCTTATAGCCAGTTTCCACTTTTGTATGTGAAATGTTTTCTAGTTTCTTTATCTTGACCATTTTTAAAATCCTTATCACTTTCAATAATTTTCTTCTCTAGAAATTTGATTTCATTTAATTCTTGAAGTTAATGGACACACATTTTTCTTTGTATTTTAACATTTAAAAATCTGTATAGAGATACAGATACAGATACAGGTACAGATACAGTCTGTCTTTTTGTCCTTCATGAGATTTATTTGTGCCTAATCTTTTTATCTTTTTTTTAAAATTAATTAATTTATTTGATAGAGATCACAAGTAGGTGGAGAGGCAGGCGGAGAGAGAGAGGAGGAAGCAGGCTCCCCGCCAAGCAGAGAGCCCGATGCGGGGTTCCATCCCAGAACCCTGGGATCATGACCTGAGCAGAAGGCAGAGGCTTTAACCCACTGAGCCACCCAGGCACCCCTATTTGTTTTATCTTAGTCAGGCTCATTGGAAGTTTAGTTTTTCAATTACTGTGTTCAAGCAAGAATTTTGTTCTCTTGGTCTTTCTACTGCATTTGTTTTTGTGTTTCACTGATATCTAATCTTTTATTACTTTCTGCTCTCTTTGGATTTACTAATATCTTTTTTGAGTCTATTGATTTGAAAGATATGAATATATCTTTTTAAAAATATTTCTATGGTACCTACAGCATCTTAAATTCAAATCATTTTAACTGGACTGTCTGTGTCTAACTTCATCTGTATCTAACTTCCAGATAATGCCTTTCTTAGAAGTGGTTCTTTTTTTTTTTTTTTTTTTAAGATTTATTTATTTTAGAGAGTGAGCATGTGTGCAGTGGGGGAGGGGCAGAGGGAAAGGGAAAGAGAATCTTAAGTAGATTAGTAGTAGACTATGGGATGAGTACACAGTCCAGGGTGGGGCTCATTCAAAGGACCCTGAGATCATGACCTGAGCTGAAACCAAGAATCATTTAACCAACTGAGCCACCCAGGTGCCTCACTCAGAGCTGATTGTTAGGACATTCCTAGAACCAAACAATTAATTGAGCTAAGTGTGTGACACACACATATATACAAATAAACACACATTTTCTGCAGAGTATGTGCTGTGGTAAATGAGTATGTGCAATGCAATTTATTTTCAAATCAATTAAAATTAGGTTTATTAGCAATTACCAACCACAGATTTCCTTTCATTATTTGTTCAAACCTATGGGAAACAGGATGTCAGGGATTATACGATTCATTATGCTTAGCTCCCCCCTTCTACAGAATTGTTAAAAAAACATTTGTCTCTTCTTTTACTGCTCAAAAAGATTTTACGTCAATTTATTATTCATAAAATATCTCATGTATGTATATATACACATACATATATATGCTTGTATATAGAATACATATATACATATATATGATTTTTTTTTGTCTAGCTGACTATATAATATCCATTTTGTTGTGTCTACAAGTGGCTCCATGACCAAAGAGCTATTTTCTATAATTAGATCATTTTCCAAATCTTAGCTCACCACTTAGAAAAGGGCCGAAAATAGTGTTATAATGGACAACTTAAGTTTAAGATAGGTTTTTAGTAAACTTGTCAAAGACATCCTTGATCGTGTGGTTCAAGCCATCATGTACCATGTTATATTTACATTCAGTTACTTATTTTCATTTGTAAGTGTAAGGAGTACACCAGGAACTACAAACTACAGCATATACTTATATACAGCATATACTTAAAACAAAGATGTCTTGGGTCAGTATTGCACAAGATAAACTTTAATTGTTATAATCATCCCCCTTTTTAAGTCCGTTACTTCAGATGTTTATGCTGTTGTGTTATAAGCTATTTTATTATTGTCTCGGTGTTTTAGAGTCATGTATCCTTTGGAATCTGTCTTCATTTGTCAGTTATCTCAATTCCAGTGCTTATAGCTTTCTTAGCATATTATCTTGTTCCTTTATTTTTCCAAAGGCAACTCTGTGTTCTCTTTTCTCATGTCTACTGCTACTGATAACACTTCTACCTTAAACATTTAGTAAATTTTATTTCTTCTGACTTAATACCTGACATTATCAGGACACATTTGTTGTTAATAGAAATTCATTTCCCCCTTTACAGTGACTTTCTTGCTGCAAATTTGTGGAATGGCTCAGAAGATCTGTTATAGCTCCCCCAAACACTGATAAATGTTCATGACTGCCACACAGGAATGAGACTGAGCATACCGCTGTCTTGTTTTCGCACCTCTGATGAGTGTACCAGCGGGTGAAAGAGTGAATGTTTAGCATAGCCTCTGGACTCCCACACACCTCACCAACAGATTTTCCCTTCCTGAAATTATCCATTCCCACTAAATATCTTATATTCTTCCTGACATGCAGGTCTACATGGTATTCCTTCTGCTTAATTTTCTGGTCTTCTTTGCACCATCTGGTAAATTGTTTTAATCTATACCATCCAACTCTTTGAGGCCCTTTTTTGAAACTGTTCCCAATTCCTTTAGCAGATATGGTCAACCTTATTTTGATTTGACTAATACCTGTATAAAAATACTGTACATTCCATTAGTACTTTGCTTTGCAGTTATATATGTTTTTCATTGCTCTCTAGAATGAGTTCTTTTACAGCTGGGACTGTGGGTTTCTTGTTCTTTTATTGCCCAGGACTTATTAAAATGGTTCGCATGAACAGGTGATCAATAAATGAATAATCCTTAGTGCCTCTTTTTGTTAGGCATATCTTGCCACAATGAATCTATGACTGAGATGGGACATAATTTAGAAAATTTCTAGCTTTGAAATATCATGTCACTTTCCTTAAAAAAGAAAAACCAAAAACCTTTTTTTCAAGTCTCTATCATACTTAAGCATAGTGTTAGCACCGACCTAAGATGAAAAATCAGTATGTTATAAAGAAAAACCCTCAGACAGATAAAATAGACAATTGTTCAGAAGCTTTAGTTAAACAACATTTCTATATTTTAAAAGAAATGCTATTATATTTCTAGCAAATAGCTTTATAACATATTGTAGCAATATTCCATTTCCTCTTGTTTCTCTGCCATGGTTTATTAATCAAATTATTATTAAACTTTGAAATCCATTCTCTCACAGATTATAAGATATATAGGATACATAAACACTGATCTATACATACAGAGTGACCTCTCTGGAATGAAAACACAGGATCTGTAGAATGATTTTTCTTTCTAATACTCTATGATATGTGGTACATGATATGCTTTCCCATCATGGATACTAGTTCATTTCTTTAATACTTTAAAACTCTCTTGCAACCTGGACTATTGTATATTTTCAAAGAACAAAAGTAAGTGGCAAATTATTATGTTTTGAAAAGATTTGACTTTGTTTTCCCTAAGGCGGATAACATAGGTGTATGGTTTTTAAATTTTTAATTGCATAAAAACAATAAACTGCAGTTCCACAATTATGTCTAAAGTATTTTGTGAGGACACTTTAAGAAGCTCTTGAAAAGAGCTAAACTGGCCATTTTTCAAGTAAATTACTCTAGGATGATACTTGTACTATCATGTTTACTAAAATCATCTATCAATAGAATTCTGTCGATTGACAAAGAAGTATAAGAATTCTACTTCTGCAGCTGTAAGTAAAAATTTGTTTCAGCAGTTTTCAGATTTCTCAATGTAAACCTTTAATTTTAAATACAATAATATTTTAAGAATAAATTACATTTTATGTAGAAGTGTGTTATCCTTTATCTCCTTGTTATGAGAGAATATACAAATATGTCTATATCAAACTCAACAAAGATGCTATTTAGAATGCTGTTTAAAATGTTACTGATTGTTTACATGAATTCACTAAACAATTATTTATTGATCCTCTACTATGACTAGATATTTTCTGGCAAATTGACTTCATTTTTAATATTAAAGGTCAGAAATAAAGGAGAAAAAGTGATACTTCCCTTATAATTTCTCCCTTTAGTTTAATCTCTTTATAGTTTTCAAGTTTCTATTTAAATTCCAATTAACATACATGCGATATTAATTTCAGGTGTTCATTACAGTGATTCATCACTTAGATATAAACCTTGTGCTCATCATAACAAGTTCCCTTCTTAGTACCCATCCCGTTTAGGCCACCCCCTGTTCACCTCCCCACCATAGTTAGGAGCCTATTTTCTGGTTTGTCTCTCTCTTTTTCTGCCCTCCCCCAGGTTCATCTCTTTGCTTCTTAAATTCCACATGTAAGTGAAATCATATGGTAATTGTCATTCCCTGACTTATTTCACTTAGACTAATACTGCCTAACTCCATCTATATGGTTGCAAATGGCAAGAATTCATTCTTGTTTGTGGCTAAGTGAAATTCAACTTTGTGTATGTACACACACACACACACACACACGCACACACAATTTTAACAATTTTTTTAAAAGATTTATTTATTTTAAAGAGTGTGAGAAGGGGGAGGAGCAGAAAGAGAAGGAGAGAGAGAGGTAGAGAAGCAGACTCCCTGATGAGTACAGAGGTTAATGTGGGGCAATCCCAGAACCATGAAACCAGGACCAAAGTTGAAACTGAGTGCTGGAGACCAGAATACTGAACACACCATATGTCCCTCATATCTTGTTTATCCCTTCATTAATCCCTTTCAAAAATATCATCTACTCTTCTGGGGAAGATGGTTGAATAGGTAGACCCAAATTTCACCTCATCTCAGATACTCAACTAGATAATTCGCACATCAGAGTAATAACCCAGAAAATGACATGAAGATTGGCAGAATATACTCTCCAGAGCAAAATGTAGAGAGGAGACCACATTCAAGAGTGTAAGAGACATGGTGGGAGCCAAAAAGACCCATGAGACTGTCCATAGACAGGAGGAATGCCATGGGATTGGACCAGACCCTCACACCAAGCACTCCAGGGATGAGGAACTTGCGTGAAAACCAGAGGAGAATAATTGTGTGAATTCTAACAATCAACAGAGTTTAACACCTAGAACTTTAAGAATCCTTGGGGTCAGATCTGGGAGAGCCGAGAAGGTGAGGGGAAACAGAGTCCCCAGTCTTAAAGAGACAGCCCAACAAACATCCCCTTGGAGATAAAGCATAAAAGCAACAGCTTGAAAAATTCCTGGGATATATGAGAGGGAGATTTGTTTATTAATATCTCAGAACATATTCTGGAGGCACAAGGATCCTTGGGAGATTTTTTAAGGAACAAAGTTTCTGGCAAGTGCCATTTCTCTACCCATCCCCCAGCGCAGACACAGAGACACCTGCAGGAGCCAGCCCAGTGCCTGCACCCACAGCCTAACTTGCTAGAGGTGCATCCTACCTCTGCATTCTCCTGTGGGCATGTCCTCTCCTGCCTGGCCTTTGTTTCAGGTCTCTTTCCACAGTCAAACTGCACAAATCTTGCTAAGACAATGATTCAACCCCTCCAACCTGGCCTGCCTTGATTCCATCCCCGCCATCCACCATGGACCAGCACAGACCTTGCTAGAACTCAGCCTACCTCCACATTCTCTGGTGGACATGCCTCCTCCAATAGCTCTTGGCTGGAGCCTTTTCAAAGTGGTGTCACAAGCCTGGCAGTGTGCCAGTATCAGCAGGCTCAACACCACTCCAGCATGACTCCTGATGTGGGGAGAAGGAGAGATTACCAAACATACCAATAGTAGGCTAGGGGTGGACAGCGGGTCTGACTGCAGGTTCTGCTCACCAGTGAAAGCTGCTCAGGGGAAAACTGAAAACACAGGAAAAGCACCCTGAGTTTGGTGCTACTGCATCTATGTATCTCTTCCAAACACCTGGTCTGAGTCAACTAAGGCCTAAATGAGGCACTGGACAGGCTCACTAGCAACTCAAAGACTAAATAGTGCCTACAACAGTCAAAGGGAGCCACTGAGACAACTGGACTGAAGGCAAAAGCAGCTCAGCCACAAGAATGGGGCACTCACAACTTATGTAGGAGATACTCATGATGTGCCCGGTTCTGGTGAACAGTGGACATTGCACTGGAGGACACTACAGGACCTCTTCTTCATAAGGACACTACTTTCAAAAACAGGAAATCTATCTGACTTTCCTAACACATAGAAATAGACACAGAGTTAGACCAAATGAGGAGACAGGAATATGACACAAGTGAAAGAGCAGGACAGAATCACAGCAAGAGAGATGAACAAACGGAGGTAAATAATATGCTTGATAGAATTCGTCAAGTAATGACCTTACAGATACTCACTGGTTTGAGTAAAAAGTTGAGGATCCATGTG
Source organism: Mustela erminea (assembly GCF_009829155.1). Taxonomy (NCBI): domain Eukaryota; kingdom Metazoa; phylum Chordata; class Mammalia; order Carnivora; family Mustelidae; genus Mustela; species Mustela erminea. The sequence goes on from NC_045625.1 coordinate 59,677,797, forward strand.
AGACCTTAAAAAAAGAGTTAAAAAAAAAAAAAAAGAGTTAGAAAACATAAAAAAAGAACTGGTCAGTTGTAGCTACTCTGGGAAACAGTATGGAGTTTCCTTAGAAAGTTAAAAAAAGAACGACCCTACAATGCAGTAATTGCACTACTAGGTATTTATCCAATGGATAAAAAAACAGTGATATGAAGGGACACATGCACCCTAATGTTTATAGCAGTAAATGTTCACCATAGCCAAAATATGAAAAGTGCGGGGATGTCAATTGACAGATGAATGGATAAGAAGATATAGTATATGTGAGTGTGTGTCTGTATTTGTATATTATGTATGCATGTATATGTATATTTATTTGTATATTATATGTGTAAGTTATATATAATATATATTATATGATACAATATATATAATGGAATTTTTCTCAGCCATCAAAAAAAAAAATGAAAGCTTGCTACTTGCAGTGATGTGGATGGAAGTAAGGGTATTATAGTAAATGAAACAAGTCAGTCAGAGAAAGACAAATACTGTATGATTTCACTCATATGTGGAGTTTTAGAAACAGAACAGATGAACATAGGGGAATGGAGGGAAAAGTAAAATAAAATACAAACAGAGAGGGAGGCAAACCATAAGAGACTCTTGACAATAAGAAACAAACTGAGGGTTGCTGGAGGGGAGGTGGGTGAGAGGATGGGGTAACTGGGTGATGGGCATTAAGGAGGGCACTTGATTTAATGAGCACTGGATATTATATGCAACTGGTGAACCATAAATTCTACCCCTGAAATAAATAATACACTATATGTTAATTAGCTTGAATTTAAATTAAAAAAATTAATTGGAATCAGAGATCAAGAACTCAATAACTGCAAGTAAAAATACACTATGTAAAATAAATAATAGACTAGAAGGAATGTAAGAATGTATCACTAACCTGAAGATAGAGAAATGGATAAAGCAATCAAATTTTCTTCTTATTATTAAGAATAATAAACATAAGGTACTCAGTGATACCAGCAAACATAATAGCATTTGCAGAACATGGGCAGAAAACTTATTCAAAGAAATAATAGCTGAGAAATTCCTGAACCTGGGAAAAAAAAAAACAAAAATCCACATTCAAAAGGCACAGAGAACTCCAACAGAATCATCCCAAGGAGGTCCAACCAAAACACACAATAATGAAAATAGTTAAGAGGAGCAGGAAGAGAGGATTTTAAAAGCATAAAGAGAAAAGAAAGCAGTTACATACAGGGGAAACCCTATAAAGTTGTCAGATGATTTTTCAGCATAACTTTCCAGGCCACAAGGGAGTAGCATGATATTTTCAAAATGATGAAAGAAAATAAACCAAAAACAGTGAAGCCAAAAATATGTTATCCAGCAAGGTGGTCCTTTAGAATAGAAGGAAAGATAATGAGTTTCTCAGACAAACAAAAGTTGAAGGGATTCATAATCACTAAACCAGACTTACAAGAAATGTTAAAGTGAACTCTTTGAGTGGAAAGTAAAGGCTGTAAGCAGGAGTAACAAAAATGGGAAGCATAAAAGCAGTAAAATTAAGTATATGTATAAAAAATTAGTTCAGGGATATATGATGTGATATATGACACCATATACATAAAACGTGGGCAAGAGAGGAATAAAGAATGGGTTCAAACTTAAATGGCCATCAACTTATTATACAGTGTTATAGGCAGATATTATACACAAGCCTAATGGTAACTACAAATCAAAACCAGGAATAGATATGCAAAAAATAGAAACAAATCCAAGTATGTCACAAAGAAAACCAGCAAACTCTGTGAGAATAGAGAAAAAGAAGAAATGAACAGAGAACTACAAAAGCTACCACAAAACAAGTAACAAAATGGCAATAAGTACACACTAATCAATAATTACCTTGAATGTAAGTAGTCTAAACACTCCAACCAAAAGACATAGCGTGATATAATGGATAAAAATAGAAAATCCATCTATATGTTGGCTATAGGAAACTCATTTTAGATTAGATACATGCAGATTGAAAGTGAAGTGATTAAAAAGTATTTATCATACAAATGGAGGTGAAAAGAAAGCTAAGGTAGCAATATAATATTGGACAAAATAGATTTTAAGACAAAGACTGTAACAGACATGAAGAAGTACTGTATAATCATAAAGGGAACAATACAACAAAATAATGTAATGATTGTAAATATTTATGCTATCAACAGGGAAGCACCCAAACACATAAAGCAGATAATAATAAACTTAAGTGAATGAAGTAATCAATAAAAATAGAATAATAGTAGGAAACCTTAATGCCCCTCTTACATCAGTGGACAAATCACTATAACAGAAAATCAGCAAGTAAACAGTGGCATACTGGGCAAGTTAGATCTAACAGGTATATTCAGAACATTCCATCCTAAATCAGCGAAATGCTATTTTCAAGTGATTGTGGAACATTCTCCATTAGAGATCACATACTAGACCACACAAAGCAAATCTCAACAAATTAAAAAATATCAAAGTCATACCATGCATCTTTTCCAAACACAATGCTATGAAACTGGAAGTCAACCAAATGAAAAAATTTAGAATAGAAATATATGGAGGTCTAATAACATGCTATTAACAATAAATGGGTTAACCAAGAAATCACAGAAATTAAAAAAAAAAATCATGCAGACAAATGAAAATGAAAACACAGTGGCCCCAAATCTTTGGGATGCTACAGAAATGGTTCGAAGAGGAAAGTTTATAGAATACAGGCTTACCTCAAGAAGTAAAAAAATATCTCAAACGAACAACATAACCTTACTTCTACGTGTGCTAGAAAAAGATGAACAAATCCCAAAACCAGTAGATGGAAGGAAATAATGCAGGTCAGATCTGAAATGAGTGGAAGAAGAAGAAAAACAGAAACAATCAATGCAACCAGGAGGTGGTCCTTTGAGGAGGTCAAAAAATTAATAAACTGTTAGCCAGACTCATTAAAATAAGAGGTCAGTAAGCAAAATCAGAAATGAAAGAGGAGAGTTAACTGACATTACGAAAATACCAACAGCATTTTTCACAGAACTAGAGCAAATAATCCTTAAATTTCTATGGAATCACAAAAGACCCCTAATAGCCAAAGCAATCTAGAAAGAGAATAACAAAATTGGAAATAAAATAATCCCAGATTTAGAGATATGCTTCAAGAGATATGCTTTCAATAATTTGAAAAGATATATGCACCTTTATGTTTACTGGATTGTTATTTATACTAGCCAACTTAAGGAAGCGGCTCATGTCCATCAATAGATTAATGGATAAAGAAGAGGTAACACACACACACACACACACACACACACACACACACAGAGGAATATTACTCAGGCCTAAAAAAGAATGAAACTTGTCATTTGCAACAGCGTGGATGGGTCTAGAGAGTAAGTGAAATAAGTCAGTCAGAAAAAGACAAACACCATAAGATTTCACTTCTATGTGAAATTTAAGAAAAGAAAAAAAAAAAGGAATGCACAAAGAAAAGAAACAACTCAAAAAGTAGATTCTTAACTATAGAGAACAGGCTGATATTACCAAAGGAGAGGCTAGTGGGGGTGGGTGGGTGGGCGAAATGGGTGAAAAGAATTAAAAGTTCATTTATCATTATGAGCACTGAGTAATGTATAGAATTGTTGAACCACTGTATTTTACACCTAAAACTAATATAGCACTATATGTTAACTATACTGGAATTTAAAAGAAAAAAAAAGGGTCATCTAATCAACCTCAGCTAGTCAGCAAAGTGGATCATTGGTTCACATAGCATGGCATTGTCCCTTAGAAGTCATATATACACTGTATGAAATACTTTCTGCAATTAAGTTCCAATTCATTGATAGTTCTTAATTGCTTCACTGCTTCCTTTCTTTCCACATTTTTTTTTTTATTTCCAGCATAACAGTATTCATTATTTTTGCACCACACCCCGTGCTCCATGCAATCCGTGCCCTCTATAATACCCACCACCTGGTACCCCAACCTCCCACCCCCCGGCCCTTCAAAACCCTCAGATTGTTTTTCAGAGTCCATAGTCTCTCATGGTTCACCTCCCCTTCCAATTTCCCCCAACTCCCTTCTCCACTCTAAGTCCCCATGTCCTCCATGCTATTTGTTATGCTCCACAAATAAGTGAAACCATATGATAATTGACTCTCTCTGCTGGACTTATTTCACTCAGCATAATCTCTTCCAGTCCCGTCCATGTTGCTACAAAAGTTGGGTATTCATCCTTTCTGATGGAGGCATAATACTCTATCCCCAGGGGTACAGGTCTGTGAATCACCAGGTTTACACACTTCACAGCACTCACCAAAGCACATACCCTCCCCAATGTCCATAATCCCACCCCCTTCTCCCAAACCCCCTCCCCCCAGCAACCCTCAGTTTGTTTTGTGAGATTAAAAGTCACTTATGGTTTGTCTCCTTCCCAATCCCATCTTGTTTCATTGATTCTTCTCCTACCCACTTAAGCCCCCATGTTGCATCACCACTTCCTCATATCAGGGAGATCATATGATAGTTGTCTTTCTCTGCTTGACTTATTTCGCTAAGCATGATACGCTCTAGTTCCATCCATGTTGTCGCAAATGGCAAGATTTCATTTCTTTTGATGGCTGCATAGTATTCCATTGTGTATATATACCACATCTTCTTGATCCATTCATCTGTTGATGGACATCTAGGTTCTTTCCATAGTTTGGCTATTGTGGACATTGCTGCTATAAACATTCGGGTGCATGTGCCCCTTTGGATCACTACGTTTGTATCCTTAGGGTAAATACCCAATAGTGCAATTGCTGGGTCATAGGGCAGTTCTATTTTCAACATTTTGAGGAACCTCCATGCTGTTTTCCAGAGTGGCTGCACCAGCTTGCATTCCCACCAACAGTGTAGGAGGGTTCCCCTTTCTCCGCATCCTCGCCAGCATCTGTCATTTCCTGACTTGTTTATTTTAGCCATTCTGACTGGTGTGAGGTGATATCTCATTGTGGTTTTGATTTGTATTTCCCTGATGCCGAGTGATATGGAGCACTTTTTCATGTGTCTGTTGGCCATCTGGATGTCTTCTTTGCAGAAATGTCTGTTCATGTCCTCTGCCCATTTCTTGATTGGATTATTTGTTCTTTGGGTGTTGAGTTTGCTAAGTTCTTTATAGATTCTGGACACTAGTCCTTTATCTGATATGTCGTTTGCAAATATCTTCTCCCATTCTGTCAGTTGTCTTTTGATTTTGTTAACTGTTTCCTTTGCTGTGCAAAAGCTTTTGATCTTGATGAAATCCCAATAGTTCATTTTTGCCCTTGCTTCCCTTGCCTTTTGCGTTGTTCCTAGGAAGATGTTGCTGCGGCAGAGGTCAAAGAGGTTGCTGCCTGTGTTCTCCTCAAGGATTTTGATGGATTCCTTTCGCACATTGAGGTCCTTCATCCATTTTGAGTCTATTTTTGTGTGTGGTGTAAGGAAATGGTCCAATTTCATTTTTCTGCATGTGGCTGTCCAATTTTCCCAGCACCATTTATTGAAGAGGCTGTCTTTTTGCCATTGGACATTCTTTCCTGCTTTGTCGAAGATTAGTTGACCATAGAGTTGAGGGTCTATTTCTGGGCTCTCTATCCTGTTCCATTGATCTATGTGTCTGTTTTTGTGCCAGTACCATGCTGTCTTGATGACGACAGCTTTGTAATAGAGCTTGAAGTCCGGAATTGTGATGCCACCAACGTTGGCTTTCTTTTTCAATATCCCTTTGGCTATTCGAGGTCTTTTCTGGTTCCATATAAATTTTAGCATTATTTGTTCCATTTCTTTGAAAAAGATGGATGGTACTTTGATAGGAATTGCATTAAATGTGTAGATTGCTTTAGGTAGCATAGACATTTTCACAATATTTATTCTTCCAATCCAGGAGCATGGAACATTTTTCCATTTCTTTGTGTCTTCCTCAATTTCTTTCATGAGTACTTTATAGTTTTCTGAGGATAGATTCTGTGCCTCTTTGGTTAGGTTTATTCCTAGGTATCTTATGGTTTTGGGTGCAATTGTAAATGGGATTGACTCCTTAATTTCTCTTTCTTCTGTTTTGTTGTTGGTGTAGAGAAATGCAACTGATTTCTGTGCATTGATTTTATATCCTGACACTTTACTGAATTCCTGTATAAGTTCTAGCAGTTTTGGAGTGGAGTCTTTTGGGTTTTCCACATATAGTATCATATCATCTGCGAAGAGTGATAATTTGACTTCTTCTTTGCCGATTTGGATGCCTTTAATTTCCTTTTGTTGTCTGATTGCTGAGGCTAGGACCTCTAGTACTATGTTGAATAGCAGTGGTGATAATGGACATCCCTGCCGTGTTCCTGACCTTAGCGGAAAAGCTTTCAGTTTTTCTCCATTGAGAATGATATTTGCGGTGGGTTTTTCATAGATGGCTTTGATGATATTGAGGTATGTGCCCTCTATCCCTACACTTTGAAGAGTTTTGATCAGGAAGGGATGCTATACTTTGTCAAATGCTTTTTCAGCATCTATTGAGAGTATCATATGGTTCTTGTTCTTTCTTTTATTGATGTGTTGTATCACATTGACTGATTTGCGGATGTTGAACCAACCTTGCAGCCCTGGAATAAATCCCACTTGGTCGTGGTGAATAATCTTTTTAAAGTACTGTTGAATCCTATTGGCTAGTATTTTGTTGAGTATTTTTGCATCTGTGTTCATCAAGGATATAGGTCTATAGCTCTCTTTTTTGGTGGGATCCTTGTCTGGTTTTAGGATCAAGGTGATGCTGGCCTCATAAAATGAGTTTGGAAGTTTTCCTTCCATTTCTATTTTTTGGAACAGTTTCAGGAGAATAGGAATTAGTTCTTCTTTAAATGTTTGGTAGAATTCCACCGGGAAGCCGTCTGGCCCTGGGCTTTTGTTTGTTTGGAGATTTTTGATGACTGTTTCAATCTCCTTACTGGTTATGGGTCTGTTCAGGCTTTCTATTTCTTCCTGGTTCAGTTGTGGTAGTTTATATGTTTCTAGGAATGCATCCATTTCTTCCATATTGTCAAATTTATTGGCGTAGAGTTGCTCATAGTATGTTCTTATAATAGTTTGTATTTCTTTGGTGTTAGTTGTGATCTCTCCTCTTTCATTCATGATTTTATTTATTTGGGTCCTTTCTCTTTTCTTTTTGATAAGTCGGGCCAGGGGTTTATCAATTTTATTAATTCTTTCAAAGAACCAGCTCCTAGTTTCGTTGATTTGTTCTATTGTTTTTTTGGTTTCTATTTCATTGATTTCTGCTCTGATCTTTATGATTTCTCTTCTCCTGCTGGGCTTAGGGTTTCTTTCTTGTTCTTTCTCCAGCTCCTCTAAGTGTAGGGTTAGGTTGTGTACCTGAGACCTTTCTTGTTTCTTGAGAAAGGCTTGTACTGCTATATATTTTCCTCTCAGGACTGCCTTTGTTGTGTCCCACAGATTTTGAACCGTTGTATTTTCATTATCATTTGTTTCCGTGATTTTTTTCAATTCTTCTTTAATTTCCCGGTTGACCCATTCATTCTTTAGAAGGATGCTGTTTAGTCTCCATGTATTTGGGTTCTTTCCAAACTTCCTTTTGTGGTTGAGTTCTAGCTTTAGAGCATTGTGGTCTGAAAATATGCAGGGAGTGATCCCAATCTTTTGATACCGGTTGAGTCCTGATTTAGGACCGAGGATGTGATCTATTCTGGAGAATGTTCCATGTGCACTAGAGAAGAATGTGTATTCTGTTGCTTTGGGATGAAATGTTCTGAATATATCTGTGATGTCCATCTTGTCCAGTGTGTCGTTTAAGGCCTTTATTTCCTTGCTGATCTTTTGCTTGGATGATCTGTCCATTTCAGTGAGGGGAGTGTTAAAGTCCCCTACTATTATTGTATTATTGTTGATGTGTTTCTTTGATTTTGTTATTAATTGGTTTATATAGTTGGCTGCTCCCACGTTGGGGGCATAGATATTTAAAATTGTTCAATCTTCTTGTTGGACAGACCCTTTGAGTATGATATAGTGTCCTTCCTCATCTCTTATTATAGTCTTTGGCTTAAAATCTAATTGATCTGATATAAGGATTGCCACTCCTGCTTTCTTCTGATGTCCATTAGCATGGTAAATTCTTTTCCACCCCCTCACTTTAAATCTGGAGGTGTCTTCGGGCTTAAAATGAGTTTCTTGGAGGCAACATATAGATGGGTTTTGTTTTTTTATCCATTCTGATACCCTGTGTCTTTTGACAGGGGCATTTAGCCCATTAACATTCAGGGTAACTATTGAGAGATATGAATTTAGTGCCATTGTATTGCCTGTATGTTGACTGTTACTGTATATGGTCTCTGTTCCTTTCTGATCTACCACTTGTAGGCTCTCTCTTTGCTTAGAGGACCCCTTTCAAGATTTCCTGTAGAGCTGGTTTGGTATTTGCAAATTCTTTCAGTTTTTGTTTGTCCTGGAAGCTTTTAATCTCTCCTTCTATTTTCAATGATAGCCTAGCTGGATATAGTATTCTTGGCTGCATGTTTTTCTCGCTTAGTGCTCTGAAAATATCATGCCAGCTCTTTCTGGCCTGCCAGGTCTCTGTGGATAAGTCAGCTGCCAATCTAATATTTTTACCACTGTATGTTACAGACTTCTTTTCCCGGGCTGCTTTCAGGATTTTCTCTTTGTCACTGAGACTTGTAAATTTTACTATTAGGTGACGGGGTGTGGGCCTATTCATGTTGATTTTGAGGGGCGTTCTCTGAACCTCCTGAATTTTGATGCTCGTTCCCTTTGCCATATTGGGGAAATTCTCCCCAATAATTCTCTCCAGTATACCTTCTGCTCCCCTCTCTCTTTCTTCTTCTTCTGGAATCCCAATTATTCTAATGTTGTTTCGTCTTATGGTGTCACTTATCTCTCGAATTCTCCCCTCGTGGTCCAGTAGCTGTTTGTCCCTCTTTTGCTCAGCTTCTTTATTCTCTGTCATTTGGTCTTCTATATCACTAATTCTTTCTTCTGCCTCATTTATCCTAGCAGTGAGAGCCTCCATTTTTTATTGCACTTCATTAATAGCTTTTTTGATTTCAACTTGGTTAGATTTTAGTTCTTTTATTTCTCCAGAAAGGGCTTTTATATCTCTCGAGAGGGTTTCTCTAATATCTTCCATGCCTTTTTCAAGCCCGGCTAGAACCTTGAGAATTGTCATTCTGAACTCTAGATCTGACATATTACCAACGTCTGTATTGATTAGGTCCCTAGCCTTCGGTACTGCCTCTTGTTCTTTTTTTTGTGTTGAATTTTTCCGTCTTGTCATTTTGTCCAGATAAGAGTATATGAAGGGGCAAGTAAAATACTAAAAGGGTGGCAACAACCCCAGGAAAAAATGCTTTAAACAAATTAGAAGAGATCCAAAATCGTGAGGGGGGAGAAAGGGGATAAAAAGAGGTTCAAAAAGGAAGAAAGAAAAAAAAAAGAAAAAAGAAAAAAGAAAAAAAAAGAAAAGAAAAGAATTAAAAAAAAAAAAAGGAAAACACCTAAGAAAAATGTAAAAAGAAAAAATATATATATTAGATAAACTAGTAAAAAATCGTTAAAAAAGAAAAAGGTAACAGTTAAAAAAAAAAATTTACCCTAAGGCGAGAAAAAAAAAAAAACAAAAAATGAAAAAGAAAAAAATTAAATTAACTGCAAGACTAAAAAAAAATCACAGGGAAAAAGCCATGAGTTCCGTGCTTGGCTTTCTCCTCCTCTGGAATTCTGCTGCTCTCCTTGGTATTGAAACCGCACTCCTTGGTAGGTGAACTTGGTCTCGGCTGGATTTCTTGTTGATCTTCTGGGGGAGGGGCCTGTTGTAGTGATTCTCAAGTGTCTTTGCCCCAGGCGGAATTACACCGCCCTGACCCGGGGCCGGGGTGAGTAATCTGCTCGGGTTTGCTTTCAGGAACTTTTGTTCCCTGAGCGCTTTCCGTAGAGTTCCAGAGGACGGGAATACAAATGGCGGCCTCCTGGTCTCCGGCCCAGAGGAGCCGAGAGCCCAGGGCCGCACTCCTCAGTGCGCCCTCAGAGAACAGCGCCCAGTTACTCCCATCTGCCTGACCTCCGGCCACGCTCCGAGCTCTCTGAGCCTGCGACCAGTTCAAGGTAACACCGAGCTGTGAGCTTACTGTCGGCTCTGTCTCTGTAGCCGGCTTTCCCGTTCCAATACCCGCAAGGTCTGCGACACTCAGACACCCCTGATCCTTCTGTGACCCTGCGGGACCTGAGGCCACGCTGAACCCGCGTGGGCTTCGCCCCGGGTAAGCCTCTGGAGCGATGTCCCTCAGCGGAACAGACTTTTAAAAGTCCTGATTTTGTGCGTGGTTGCTCCGCAGCTTGCCGGGAGCCGGCCCCTCCCCCCGGGGTCTATCTTCCCGTCGCTTTGGATTCACTTCTCCGCCGGTCCTACCTTTCAGAAAGTGGCTGTTTTTCTGTTTCCAGAATTGCTGTTCTTCTTCTCTTCGATCTGCCGATGGATTTTCAGGTGTTTGCAATCTTTAGATAAGCTATCTAGCTGATCTCCGGCTAGCTGAAGCAGTCTCAGCCTGCTACTTCTATGCATCTTCTAAAAACTGCAGCAATGTTGGACATGTAAAAGTGACAAATTATCTGTATCCTAACGCATTCCGAATATTTGACCTAGTTTAATAAATGTATTGGTCAAAATCCATAGGAAGAGTACTGTAAAATAGTAGGAACAGAGATCATGCCTAAGATATACTGATCTCTAACGGATGAATTCTATGTAATTTGAAAACTATTCCTCTTCTTTTACTCAAAATATTTAATAGAGAATAATTACATGGTAATTCTCCTTAAGTCAGCATTTTATCAAAAACTTGACATTTGCAAGCATACTGTAAGTGGCATTTGGGGATAGAGAGTAGAGCACAAAGTGTAACATTCAGTCTTGATTCCAGACATTTCAACAATTTATAAATATGTATTGAAATATTTTAGCCATTTTTCCTACCTTTCTGCTTATTAACCCATACCTGCACTATACCTTCTGACAAATGAGGTTTCTACAATATCTTAATCAATAATTAGAATATTTGTTGTGTTGACAGCCTAGAGAGATTTTTCTGAGAATGTTTTTGTTTGGAGTGCTTGCAGTCGTTGACTTGAATTATTAATCAAATTATTATCACAGCTTTTCATTTAAGACCTATACACAGAAAGGTCTACAAAACACAAACATTAGCTATGTTCAATAGACACATTTTATTTAGGAATTGAGGAACCTCTGAATAAAAGTATCTTAAGTTGATTATTTAAAAAAATAACTTGTAAATGGTCTTTAATTCATAGCAACTTCTCATAAAAAAAAAAAACAACCCTGTGGTTTTGTGTAGAACTTCATATGATATAATGCATTTTTTGGGATAATGGTGTGTCATGGGATAACTTCTGGCAATGTTTTATGTATGCCATTGTTTTAATATGATCATCTGAATACCTTATGTACAAAGCTTGATGAGTTAAAACTCTTTATAAAGTACAACCAAATTAATTATAAAATTCCAATAATAATCATTATACTTGCTCCTGTATTCATTAAATGTGTATTATATATTCAGAGGAAAGGAAGACGAAACCATGAAGGTCATCTCAGTTAGGTGCAGAGACTGATAAGGAAACATAGGATTTCAACAGAACAGGAGTTTTCAAACATCAGTGTACATGGGAATTGCCTGGAAGGTCCGTACAACAAAGATTGCCTAGTTCTATCCCTATAGTTTCTTAATCAGTAGTTCTGGGATGGGGCCCAGTAATTTATATCTCTAAAAAGTTCCCTGAGATGCTGAGGCTTCTGCTGTGGGACCATCTTATATAACCATTTCAGTTGAGTATAAGTAGAATATTAAAGATGTATTTGAAGTGCTTCCAGAATGGAAGCTTCCAGAATGGAGCCATAAGGATATCCTCCATGTATTTGAGAAGTTAAGGAGACTTTTACAAGGAACTAACACCATTAGAGTTCCCTAAAAAGGTAAGAGTTCAAAGTATCCTAGGCAGAGAGAATGTGTATATGCTAAAGTGATGTGCTGTATTCACAGAACTCTAAAATAGCTCATATTTTGAAAGGTAAGTCACCCTGAGGCACATTGAAAAGGGAAACTGAGAGGTTGGGGTAGCCTCTGAAGGAAAAAGACTTGAATCAGGAAAATCCTAGTAAAATACTTCCAATTCTGATAGAAGGCTCTGGCTGCAGTGTGGAGGAAGAATGGATTGGTGAGTTCAGTACAGAAGTTAAGATAGACAATTAAACAAATCAAAACCACAATGAGATATCACCTCACTCACACCAGTCAGAATGGCTAAAATAAACAAGTCAGGAAATGACAGATGCTGGCGAGGATGCGGAGAAAGGGGAACCCTCCTACACTGTTGGTGGGAATGCAAGCTGGTGCAGCCACTCTGGAAAACAGCATGGAGGTTCCTCAAAGTGTTGAAAATAGAACTGCCCTATGACCCAGCAATTGCACTATTGGGTATTTACCCTAAGGATACAAACGTAGTGATCCAAAGGGGCACATGCACCCGAATGTTTATAGCAGCAATGTCCACAATAGCCAAACTATGGAAAGAACCTAGATGTCCATCAACAGATGAATGGATCAAGAAGATGTGGTATATATACACAATGGAATACTATGCAGCCATCAAAAGAAATGAAATCTTGCCATTTGCGACAACATGGATGGAACTAGAGCGTATCATGCTTAGCGAAATAAGTCAAGCAGAGAAAGACAACTATCATATGATCTCCCTGATATGAGGAAGTGGTGATGCAACATGGGGGCTTAAGTGGGTAGGAGAAGAATAAATGAAACAAGATGGGATTGGGAGGGAGACAAACCATAAGTGACTTTTAATCTCACAAAACAAACTGAGGGTTGCTGGGGGGAGGGGGTTTGGGAGAAGGGGGTGGGATTATGGACATTGGGGAGGGTATGTGCTTTGGTGAGTGCTGTGAAGTGTGTAAACCTGGTGATTCACAGACCTGTACCCCTGGGGATAGAGTATTATGCCTCCATCAGAAAGGATGAATACCCAACTTTTGTAGCAACATGGATGGGACTGGAAGAGATTATGCTGAGTGAAATAAGTCCAGCAGAGAGAGTCAATTATCATATGGTTTCACTTATTTGTGGAGCATAACAAATAGCATGGAGGACATGGGGACTTAGAGTGGAGAAGGGAGTTGGGGGAAATTGGAAGGGGAGGTGAACCATGAGAGACTATGGACTCTGAAAAACAATCTGAGGGTTTTGAAGGGCCGGGGGGTGGGAGGTTGGGGTACCAGGTGGTGGGTATTATAGAGGGCACGGATTGCATGGAGCACGGGGTGTGGTGCAAAAATAATGAATACTGTTATGCTGGAAATAAAAAAAAAAAAATTAAAAAATTAAAAAAAAAAAAAAAGATAGACAATTAATTGTGAGAATCCAGAGAACTCTAATGACAGTATGGATGAACAGGAGAGAGAGAGAAGTGGTGACTCAAAAAATAGCATATCTAATCATTGAATATGGTCCCTAATGAAGAGAAACCATCAAAGGTACTTTCTGTGTTGGCCAGCTGGTTTGGTGGAGGTGGTGTGTACTGAGACCTGCAGAGAAGAGCATGTATTTCTGCAGGCTTGGTGGTGATGAATAATTTGAGTTTCACTCTGTGAAACTTACAATTAGACACGCTCAAGAAAGGGACATGGATATGAAAATATGGATTATTTTGTTGCTTTATTAGCCTTGCTGTGTATATTTATGTAACACAAGAATATCTATATACTTGCATCTGTCTGCCTAGACACAAACAGAACCACACATGACCCTAATTTAATTATTATGGCTTCAATATAAAGAAATTCCATTTATTTTTTATTTTACAGTATTATTTAGGAAACAACTAAAATCTGAAATTTTAGAAAATATTGGGAAGGATATAAAGCATAATAGGTAATCATTAAAAATTCAAATCATGAACATGAAGCAACCATCATTTTCCCGTACAAATATCAGTCTATCTTGGAAGCCTGCCTGAAATGCAGAATTATTCCAGTAAGTTGGAAATGGCACTATAACAAAACTTAATATCATGTGTTTATAGTTATTATAGATATTGACATTACTTTTCACAAACAAGATAGAATCAGGAATTGCTGCAGGTGTTACGTGCCAACAATTGGTAGAAGAGTGTGCACATTAATATTTAAGAGGAAGGAAAAAAAAAGCCTTCAGTAATCTTCCAACCTTTCAGGATTTGGTGTTAGAAGGATAAATAATTTGTGCAAACATTATCCTTTTTCAAGCTGCATGCATGCTAAATATTACCCATTAAAACAGTTGGGGATTCTAAGGCTGTTAGGGATGTCTCATTAGTGAACGTAAACTGACCCAAGTTATTTCTTTGCTGAATTCTCTGTAGCTCCTTTCCTGTCTAGTAGAACTGTGTTCAGAGCTCAGCTCTGTGAGCAACCATCCCTAACTGGGCTTTACATCCTTAGTGTGTGGCAAAATGTTTAGCACATAGTAGCACAATAGACAGTTTAGTGAAATAAATGTTAGCTAATGTACTTATTTCTCAGAATCACTACATTAGTTGCAACCATTTTCTACTTGTTTTTGAAACTTAAACTCATGTAGAAAAAGTGAGAAGTCACTTTTTCCGTTTCTGAATTTTTCTTGAGCAAAATGTACTCTCACTTGATTTCCTTACATTTTAGTGGAAATTGTGTGGACCTAATCACGCCATTACTGTTCACAACCTAAAGGCACAAGTCTTCTCTGCAACCACAAATTTAGACATATCAGTCCAAATCGACATCATCATCGGATAGAGACAGATAGGATGAGGAGAAAGAGTGGCAAAGTATGCTTACTGACCAATAATTCATTTTGAAGAATTCACTGAGACCAGACAAAAAATCTCAAAAGTATATGTGCATGTACATGTTGGCTCAAAAAAGCTCGATAGTATATGTGCATGTACATGTTGGCTAGTCCATGTAGAGTTAATGAACTTGCTCTACTCTTTGTCTATCAAAACTTGAGGGGTTAGGGAATGAGGAGACAGTGTAGGAACATCTCAAAACTTGAGGGTGTTGGTTCTGAGAGCTAAATTCAGTCAGGCCTTGCCTGACATATGCAAATGTATAATCCTCTTCGTTTTTACTCTCTTATGCACACATGGCATCTGAGTCACCTTCTGGAAAAATCTAGTTCACTCATGGTAAATGAGACTTACTGTATTAACACTCACTTTAAAAATATCGTCCTGTTAAATTCAAAGTAGAAGATTTACCTGTTTGTAATGTAAACTATGGAGCAAGAATTCTCAGAGTATAACAACAGTTCTACAAACCCTATGATGAGGTGTGATCTAATGGCATCATTGTAATAAAATAAATGACCAGATTATCCCTGTGACTTTATTGCCAAAGTTGGATTAATGTGCTTTTCCCTATCTTTATAGAATATTGATTTTCTAATTAATGAAAGTACTTACTATTTTGGACATGGACATTCTTCTACTTTAAATGTATTTTTAAATTTGTGACTATGAAAGTTAGCATATCACTTTATAAGTTTGTTTGGAGTTCAGCAGTGAGTCATTTAAATGCAATTGACAATTAATTGAGCAATTAATTGAGTTTTAATAGCTCTGGGGAAAGAATGAAAGTGTAGTGAAAATAGATAGTTATTTCATTGAATGGAGAAAAAAAATGTAAAGAACCCACTGGAATCTGTGCCTTGAGCTCTAAAAGTAATAAAATATCTGCAAGTTTAAGGAAAACACTTCTCTTAGAAATTTTCCTTTTGCCATGTTAAAAGCACGTAATAAATTGAATGTTCCCTAGGTGCTTTCAAACTGCTGAGATTATGATGCTTAAATGGGCACTTTATTATTTAATGCCATTTAGAATTATTTAATTCATTATTCATTATGGAATAATGTTCAGCCATTTTTAGGGTCGCTTAAATACTGTCATGAATTCGGATGGCCAAATAAATCTATTAAGAGAGGCGAAACAATATTGTAACAGCTCTAGTAGATAATGTCCGAATTGAATACTTTATAGTGACACTTTTTGGGAATTATGTCTCTTTGATCATAACAATAGAATATTTATTATAGTTTATTATCAGTTATGATTATTTTTAGAAGTTTTCAGAAACAGCTACCATTTTCATTGAGTCTTCTCTTGAGATCACTTGAGGCAGGTTTCAATCAGAAAGATTAAAAGGTGTAGGATATAGCATGTCGTTGGCTGTATCCAGAGGTATTGATAAGTTTTCACAGGACTTGAGATGGAATCTGAAGCATTAATAGAATATGTAATAAATGGTTTTGTACTGAGGAAGATTGCAGAACTCAGGACCTGCCATTTCTGCTAGGTATTGGCAATGATAAGAATGAATGATTAGTATTACCATATTTGCTCCTAAATTGAAGTTAAAATATTCATTAGAGAAATCATTTTCTGCCTAGTTCATGCACAGATGAATTCTAAAATTATTCTATGAAAATTAAAATATAAACAGAATGTAAATATTACCCTAATTCATATTTAAATCAAAATGTTCTGCATTAATGAAAAATGCAAAATTAATAATAATGTTCTATAAATACTCCTAATGCTTTTTACTTAGGTGGTGCAAATTATGCAGTATTTTTTAGGGGAAAGAGAAAAACTTTGTTACAGAGGTTAGGAAGTGAAACCAAGTCAATTTTAGGTAAGAGATATGGTTAATAGTCAAAGAAAGATGGGTTCCATCTACTTTGAATAGAGAAAAAAAATGTGTTAAGGCATTTTGATATTATTGAGACTTAACTGGCTGATTACCATGGGCCCACGGTGAGCTGAGCTGACTTTTGAACAGTGTCTGCAGCTCTGTATGAGATGATATATGGTCTCCCCAACCACTTAATACCCCAGAAACAGAACTTTGTCTTCATTCTGTTGAAATAGTCAGTTATTTCTAGATTATTTCAAGACTGCTTGCTTCATTTCTTCCCTAAGTAGATTAAATGTATAATAGAATAAACAAGAATATCTTTTAGTAGCATCAATAGTTTTCTGAAGTTGCATGAGAATGAAAAACATTTATAAAGGACTCTAGAATTTTGAAATGTATATTAACCTAATAAGAAAATCCCAAGGTCTTAACAGCAGCAGCAGCAGCAGCAACAAAACAAATAATAAACACAGTTCAAAAAGAAAATGTGGAGCCCCTTGTTCAAAATTTCTTAAACATTTAGGGATGGAAAAAGTAAGACATTAAAGCACGTATGGGGCTCTGTGTGATTGCACAGGTTGTGCACTCATGAAGTAGTCCTGAATAAAGGTACTCATGGAAAAATTGTATCCTTACTAGTAGCCAAAGAAATGCAACTTACTGAAGCATTGCCATATATTTGCAAAGGCGTGTTACCATTAAGTTAGCTTTGGATTACTTTTTAATATTTAATTTTAACATTTAATATTAGCATGTTAAAAGGGTAACCTCCACTTGCCATCTGTGCCTACTGATGGCCTTAGAAGTAGCAGTTCATAGCAAGAGATGTAAAATACCCCTAGCCTGTGACTTGGTATTTTGAGCCCTAGGAGTGTAAATTACAGAGATAATTCAATTAAAACCAAAAGAACTATGAACAAAAAGTATTTAATATAGGAATTGCTAACATGGTAAGAAGCTATAATCAATCTAATGTATTCACCCATAATAATATATCAGCAACTTTGAATATTAATGATCTTTCAAAGTGTTAACCTTACAATATGTTGAAGTTTTTAAATTGTGTATGGCATAGGTAAAACTAGCATCACACAAACCATTATAGGCATAGTACTGAGTTTAATAACCATGTAATGGAAGAGTACTGTAAGAATGTGGAAAATATGCAAAAGATAAAAACTTATGTTAGATGGTGAGAATGTTGCTGCATTGTTTTTTAAATATATTTTTTTAAGCTAGGCAGTACATGTGTATTCCAGAAGGGTCTTCTTGAGACTTCCTACTAGGTTTTGATCTAATCTGTTTTTGAATGCCCCTAATGAAGATGTCTCAAGTACCTCTCTGAGCAGTTATTTGATTACCTAATTCTCCTTGTAGAATTTTTTGTTATGTTTAGTGTTAATGTTTCCCCCTTTTTAGTTTTAGATTGTCATTCTTCATTTCAGTTTTTTATTACTATTTATAAACATATTTGTATAATCCTTACAAATTCTTCATCATTGCCTTTTTCCTCATAAATGAGTTGTTTTCCTGAAGTGATTTCTTGTAAATAACTTGCTTGCAGATGCAGGGCAAAAAGGCTTATTTTTGCAATGCCATTAAGAAGTAAAAAGTAAAAGCCCTGGAGCATAAACTTAGGTCTTCTTATGTTCAAAGAATATTGTGGAAGGTTTTGTGGAGAACTCAATCATTTTGTTTCAGTTTCTTTATCTGCAAAATTAAATTCTTGGTCAAAGCCATCCTCAGATTATGACTAACTGAAGCTATCAGTCCAGTTTTGCTGACATCCAGAACTTACTTAGTATATTGAAGAAAAGAGTTCTTTAAATATTACCTGCATCTATTTATACATTTATTTAAAGAAAACATTTGCATTGCAGCCAAGCTTTGACTTGTTCTCTTTGGGGTTTACTTTCTTTTTTTTTTCTTTTTTTTTTTTTTTTTAAAGATTTTATTTACTTATTTGACAGACAGAGATCACAAGTAGGCAGAGAGGCAGGCAGAGAGAGAGAGAGAAAGAGGGAAGCAGGCTTCCTGCGGAGCAGAGAGCCCGATGCGGGGCTCCATCCCAGGACCCTCAGATCATGACCCGAGCCGAAGGCAGCAGCCCAAACCACTGAGCCACCCAGGCGCCCCTGGGGTTTACTTTCTGATCACCTCTGCACACTTCATTTTTCTTACCATCAAATTTAATTCTTTCACATAACTTTCTAATGCTTCAGAATCAGCCTGAAAGAGACCATGACCAAGAACTATCACCAGAAACTTCCCTCTCTTGATACTCTGGATGAGTTTAGACTTCATGTTTATAAACTCTTATCAGAGCATGTTCCTGGAAATAATGGGCAATTTCCTCGGCTTCCAGAAGCTGTTTATTTATACAGTTTCACGGTGTTGAAGACTTTACTATAGCAAGAAGTCACAGCTGTTACTAGGAGTTTCCCTTAGAACAAAGCAAATGAAAGAAAAACTGCACTATCAATACTGATTTTCTAAACCTAAAAAAGGGATGTTTAAAAAAGAATTTATTTATTTATTTGACAGACAGAGATCACAAGTAGGCAGAAAGGCAGGCAGAGAGAGAGAGGGAGGAAGCAGGCTCCCTGCTGAGCAGGGAGCCTGATGTGGGGCTCGATCCCAGGACCCTGGGATCATAACCTGAGCCGAAGGTAGAGGCTTTATCCCACTGAGCCACCCAGGCGCCCCCTAAGAAAGGGATTTTTTTAAGGATACATTCCAATTGCTTGTTATTTATCCACTAAAAGATATTGCCCTTCTCCTCACCCAGATATATAAAGAAAACCACTGGTTTTGAGTTGCTGTAACTCTGTGAAATATTTATCTTGCATAAGTGTATGTATAGATACTGTTAGTAAAGACCTCATGGATGATTTTATGGTGTGGTACATTCCAGATTTTAGAATTTTGTTTTCCTTTTTCTTAATTTCTGCTTAGTTGTTGCCATTGAACTGTCTGAAATTGAATATTTCAGGAAGTAGAGTGGAATTGTTCACTATAAAGCTTTATTTTTGTGGGAACCTGCCAGCCCTACCTCTTCACTGAGCCTTGAAACTCTTGAGTATTTACCGGGCAGAGTTGGAAAGTAAGTGGTAGAGAACATTAATGTGAAAGCCTTGGATGAGAAGATTACTAAGGACAAGAAAACGTAACTTGTCCTATGCTAGTGATAAATACCAAGTGGCCTCATTGCTCCAGGTAAGCATTGATAGGTAGAATATGCCATGGAAGCTGTGAGCAGGAGTGGTCTGTGGCAGCTTGGTTTTTATGCATTAGCCTGTGGAAACGGTTCCACTTCTGAAATGCTTCAAGAGTGTTTAAGTATAATGGGCTTTGTACTGCCTGCCTGGTCTCTACCCTGTAGAGTGCACTCAGCCCATTCAGCTTGAACTCCATTTTATCTAGCTCTTTATCCATTAATTTTCTCCTGACCTTGGGCATAAAATATATGCGCTTTTTATGCTGTGGCGCTTTGTGCAGACAAAGAGGAATAGCATTACCTATCCATCACCATTATGAATGATACAGCTTAAAACAAACACAGGTCAGAGACAGATATTTTAAGAGCAGATTTGTATTGATTCCATCACAACATTGAGCTAAAAGGAAAAGAACTCTGAGACTATAAATGATGAAGCAAGTTTTGACAAATAGCCACAGCCATGCGAGACGACTTGAGAATGTGCCTCACGGGCAGTCGTTGGTAAGAAAACAAAATTTGTTATTATTATTAAAATCCACCTCCCTTAAATGTATTTATTACCATACTTTACACAGCATGTTTGAGCGCAACGCTTTTCTCCTTTTCCGAGTGTCTGATTGACTCTTGAAAGCTTTTTTGTTGAAAGAAACGTGCATGCTTATTAGATTCCTTAATCTTTATTAACTTGTTGCTTTTGAAATATTTAAACTACCCCTTAACAGTAGGTGGTGGCTTATGGTTTTGCAATTTGGTTTTGAGCCCATCTGTTTAAGATTTTGCACATGCTTGTATTGTGTCAAATAGCATATTACTGAAGCATAGTGAATTATGATTAGTATATTTATTTTCACCATTACTGTTAATAATCTCAATTCACACAAAAAAGAGACCCACCATTTCATGTAATAGTCACATATATTACCAAATTAGGTGGTCCTCTTCTTCCCCAGTTGCTGAGATTCTAATGGGCCCGGTCTCTGCTATAGGGACAGTCATCCTGGTTCTTACCAGAGACCACATGCTTGAGGTTAATATCCGTGCACATTACCATGATGTACGTCAGCTCCAACTTCATTAGACAAACTGTTTTCTCCCTAACAATTCACCATATTTTGTCCCCAAATTTATATCTTACATGACAGTAGATAGATTGAAAATAGATCAATAGATTGAAAATAGAAAAAAAAACATATCAGGCATCTTGTAGATTTTTGCAAATACAAGAAGGATAAGAAAATCTGTTTTTCTGAGAGGTGGAAAGTCCAAAATATAAAGTTTATTTTCCTGACACTGAAATATGACCTTATGGAATATTTTGCCACTTAACTAAATGGATTCTGGCTTAAAAATTGACAATATATTTTAATATTTTTAACCTAATATTCATACTCATTCTGGTCAGAATCAGGGTGACAAAAGTGTGCATACCAGACTTTGTTTCATTTCTATGTCTAATGTGACCTAACGTGTGCAATTATACCTTTAACTAGTAGACATTTTTCAGTGTGGTATGGAGTCTGAGTCTCATTATGATAATGATTCTCTGGACTCTGGACACCTTTCAGAATCCTACATTACCATCCCTGTCTTCTGTATAGGGTTGTTATAAAGGTTCTAAGCCCTAAGCTGCCTTTCAGGCTTCACCAGGTTACTTTTAATACATTTCCCACCATCTAGATCCATAATGAAAGTTGGATCAGTAACGAAGAACACTGAATCACGAGTCAGAGCATTTACTTCTGGGACTGCATCTGTCACCAGCCACAAAGAAGTCAGTGTCTCTGATTTCAGTTTCCTCCTAAAACAAAGAGTTGATTCAGATCACTTCCTCCTTTATTATTTTCTTCCTCTTCTCTCTTTCTTCCTTTCTCCCTCTTCCCTTGTATATAAAATGATAAATACCACCCTAGGTTTTTTGAGAATTGAGTCATAATATATGACAAGTATCTAGTGCAGTGTTGGAAATGTTACAAGTGCTCAATAAATGGTAATCACTATCCCTTCTTTCTTCTTTCTCTGTCCCCTGCTTGGCTACATGGAAGTATTAGTTAACACTTCCATGCTTGTAGGGCTGTTATGTGCAAAGCACAAGGTCAAGTATACTAAGTCATTTGTAGAACTTGTCCTCAAAATATTAATATTCTAGTAAAGGAAAAAAAACTTGTATACAGATTAACTCTCTAAAGTTATTTTTCTTGTAATTAGATTATATTATTGTAGGTCTAAAAGTTAATCATAAATAATTTTCTGTAATACTGGTAAATTTTGTCTATAGACTTAAATTTTGTTCAAGGACTCAGTGCTGACAAAATGAACTCATTTTTGTTGGTTGTCTAAATCTCATTCATTTTTTTAAATTTAAGATATAATGTATTATTTGTTTCAGGGGTACAGGTCTGTGAATCATCAGTCTTAGCACAATTCACAGCACCTACCACAGCACAGACCTTTCCGAATGTCTATCGCTCCACCCCCCCGTCCCTCCCACGCCCTCCACGCCAGCAACCTTCGGTTTGTTTCCTGAGACCAAGAGTCTCATGAGGTTTGTCTCCCTCTCTTAGTTCATCTTGTTAAATCTCATCCATCTTAAAGTTAAGGTCAATTCCAAAGTTGGAGTAAACACATCTTTAATTAGTTCTTATTAATAAGCAGAAAGTTTCTTCTATGATGGCAGTGTTAACATTTATTTTCAAGCATCTAGTAAGGAAAGACAAAAAAAAAATTCCAAATACATTTTCAAATCAAGTTCTTGTCTTAACCAAAATTTCTTTTTTGTTGTTGTATGTTTTAGAATAAAAATAATAAAGATTTTAAAATACTTTTTAAAAGAAAAATATAAACTCATAATAAAAATTTTAATGTGAAATGGCAGGTGTCTAAACCACAGTCGTAGGAGGTCACAAAAGTGAGGTACAGCTAACTGTAGATGAGATTTGAATAGGGCTCCCAGAATAGCACCATCATCAGAGCCCCACAACGAGGTCAGTACATACGATATTCAGAGTCTAGCAAACCATAAGAGACTCTTAATCTCAGGAAACAAATTGAGAGCTGCTGGGTTGGGGGAGGAATGGGGAGCCTGGGTGATGGATGTTGGGGAGGGTATATGCTGTGGTGAGTGCTATGAATTGTGTAAGACTGATGAATCACAGGCTTGTACCCCTGAAACAAATAATACACTATATGTTTTAATTAATTATTTAATTAATGAACGATATTGAGATCTCGTCTAGGAAATGAGTGACTTGTTCTGAGACAAGGTTAAAATTCCTGAACCGTGGCCCACAGGTAGGAATTCCAGATCCTTGAGCGGAGACATGTGAGCCTTCTGTTCTGTTCCTTTTCTTTATTCCCTGTGAACATTCAACACTGCAGTAGGTGTGCCCCTCTCACACAGGGCTTCAGTCTCACAGTTGCTTCTCTCATCATAGGGGATCCCTTTCAGAAATAACTATATGCAGACGCAGGGATGATATTTTATTAAAAAGTTACATGGCAGTCTATCTTTTTCTTTAAATCTTGGCTTTATAATTTTATTGCAAAATTATAAAAACAAAAAGCGAAAAAGCAAGATGGGAACAATGTTCCTGCCTCTTATCTCAGATTGTATGTGTGAATATTGAACGCTCTTGGGTTGATAAAATATTATAACACCTCTAAAATGCTTTTCTACCATATTTTATGTATTTTGTAATTATATTTATTAATCATACAATTATAGCAGGCCTGATTTTTTTCTATCTTAATTTTATGAACTATATTGACCTTTTTTTTATTATTGGTATCTAAATTTTGATTTCACTGTTTTTGCTTATTTTTATAAAATAATGGCAAACTGAATGGAAAGGCCCAGATAATTTCACCTACAGTACTGTACAAAGAAGAGCAAGCCTGTGGACAGTGTTACAGTTAGTGTTTATCTTTATACAGAAGGAAGAGCTTTGCAGTACAAAATAAAGGTGTGTGCATAAAAGTTGATATTATGTCAGGGAAAAACTGGCTATCATACAAGCCAGTGATTGGTGAAATGAGTCACCTACAAAAAACCATTATGTAAAAAGGGAGAAAATAAGGATGCTCTCACTGAAGGAGGGCAGGAAGGCTGCGAGTTCTCTCGCTGAGCTTTCCTACCCCACAGTGGCAGCTCTTAGGTGTGGCTCCTCCCTCCAGAGCTCCCTTGAACCACTTCCTGAAAACACTTGCTTGGTGCTGTTCTTCTCCTAAAACCATGTAAGATATATGCTGGATGAAGCTTTAAAATATCTTTAAGCACATGTACAAATGATCATAAGTAATCATGAGGAAACTTGGTTTCTGAAGTCTCTGTCATTAAACACATTTTTTTTTTTTTAATTTTCTTAGACTTGTTTCTGGGATGATTTTTTAAAAACAGCTTCAGTTTATTTAAAGCGGTATCTTTAGGTTGAATATTCATTAGTTGCCAGTGGGGAATTGTTTCTAATTCTGATTTTAAAGATGAGACTATTTTTATGTGACCCCATGAGCAAACTCACTGACCTCTACAAATTAGTGAAAGTGACATGATGTGGGTGTACGTGAATCAGGTGTTGTGTTTTAGTCATTGAGAGCAATGTCTTAGTTTTTATTCACTGGCTTAACAATAGCCTGTAACATTTGTCATAAAACTGTTGCTTGAGAGAGCCGATAACCCTCCTTTCATTTTTGAAACTGTTTCAGATTAAGACATAAACAGGAAGAAAATTAGTAATTTGGGCAGAGAAAGGGTGATAAAGTAAGAACGAAAGTGTCAATCACTTAGTTTTGTTTTTTGTGTTTCCTAAAAAGGCTATTTGATATAATCTTTAAAAAAAAAACAAACCATAAATCATGATCAAATGAACTGTATCTGCTCTATATTGGGAAGTTTCCCAAATGTGGAACTCTGATTATATATATATAAATGCCCTAATCGTCTGTCTCCTTGATTTTCAACTTGAATGTATAATTTGAGTAGGGGTTTTATAATATGACCAATTAGTAGCACTTGGCATTTTTTTTTTCTCTTTTTGTTTTAAAACCAGTATCATCCGTAAGTAAAAATAATGCACAAACTTTCTTTGATGGAGGAGATTCACAAGATCTCTTTAGGGAGCTTTTTTAAGCATTAAGAACTTTAAAATATCTTCTTAAGAATATGACGTGACTGCTCAGTTTTTGATGAATCAAAAAGGATGAGCAAGTTAAATTGCGTAGTGTGATTCTTTAACTTTTATCCTTTGAAAGTAAATCACCACCACATGAAGGGAACTATGGACACACCAGCGGTGGTGAGGATGGGAAACGTGTGATCATTGGAGCACTCCTTTTTTCTCTTTCCTCAGTTTTTTTTTTTTTTTTTTTTTTAAGATTTTGTTTATCCATTCGACAGACAGAGATCACAAGTAGGCAGAGAGGCAGGCAGAGAGAGGAGGAAGCAGGCTCCCCATGGAACAGAGAGCCCAATGCGGGGCTTGATCTCAGGACCCTGGGATCATGACCTGAGCTGAAGGCAGAGGCTTTAAACCACTGAGCCACCCAGGCACCCCTTTCCTCAGTTTTTATAGGAGGTTGTATCAGAGACCTTGTTCCTTAAGGAGAAAGAGTTTTTTTCTGAAGGAGAGGTTACTGAAGATCTTCTCTTTGTTTGTGTATAGCCGAGGACTAGAGGTGTTTTCATTTTACCATTAATTTCTATAGGATCATAATTTCAAATAGATTGGAGAATAACTGACTGCCTGGTAGAATTTGGGGAACATTGGGTGGAGTGGGCTTTCTTCTGCCACCTATTTATCAGACTGCCTCTAATTCCACTGTCAGAGCTCTTTCTTCCAGAACTTTTAAGGCTTGAAGGGATAGCAAGCCTTGGGCTGAGAGGAGGGAGTAAGTGAAGTCCTTGTTGGAGGATACTTGTGGTATCATCTAGATGGGTAAAAATGAACCCTCCAGGTTGAAGAGAAGTGCTTCAGTTGAAGAGAAGAGGCCTCTGGAGGTAGGATGGGGGGTTTCTGATAGAGAAGGTCAAATTCTGCCAACAAAGATCATAATTTGCCCACAGTCAGATAGGTTTTTGGATTTAATCTTGGGAAGTCTTTTTCCATGTAATGGAAATACTGACAGTCATGGTAGCACTGCATTCACAGTATTAGATTTGTGCTAAAGATACATAAAAGCCCAATAGGAGGCAACTATTACCATATTTACTTTATGTAGTGCTTGGAATTTAATATAGTAACATTTTTTTTAAGATTTTATTTATTTATTTGACAGAAAGAGAAAGAGCATGAGCAGAGTGAGCAGCAGGCAGTGGGAGAGGGAGAAGCAGTCTCCCCGCCCAGCAGGAGTCTGATGTGAGGCTCAATCCCAGAGCCCGGGACTATGACCAGAGCACAAGGCAGATGCTTAGGCAACTGAGTCACCCAGGCACTCCTAATATAGTAACATTTATGGAAGTTTCCTAAAATACCAGTTAGTACTGAGTTAGCACCAGTTAATACTGAGTTAGTTGGAAAATAGAACCCCTTATATGCCTTGAAAATAAAATACTTGGGGAGAACTCCTGTTTATAATGGACCTTTTCATTTGGCTTTTGATTTAAAGCTCATTAGAATTAGTGATTATGATCAGGTTAAAATTTATGGTGATTTTAATCTATGGTGTCTAATAGCAGTATAGAAAAATCAAATCTACCTGACACATAGAGCCCTGACCTTTCTCCTTATCTACTCAAGCTGAGAATCAGTCTGCTGTGTTCTCTTATTTGTGTTTTACCAAAGGTTAATAATCATCTTTTCAAAACGACTTGGTTTGAAATCCCTTTAGCCCAGATGTCTCTAGCAGGCTAATCACCAGTTTCTTCATAGGTGTTTTAGGAGTGATAGGAATGAAAGGTTTCGGAGAGATGAAGGCAACATCTTTGCTATTGACAGGTAATGTGCAAACTGCTGTCACATTGCCTTAAAGTCACTGTTATCAGAGAGGAAGGGAGGGGTCTTCCGTTTTATTCCTGAAATTCCTGGCTATAGTTTAATATCTTTGAGATTTTCAAACCCAAATACTAACTACCCATTATGCCCATAAATGCTCTGAATCATCATTTGGAATTACTACAATATACCAGAACACCTGTATATCAAAATTTTTGCTGATTAAACAAGTTGGGTTTTAAAGTTATTATTAATGGTTCGGTGGCACTGTTTTGAAAGTAGCATCCTCCTGTTTCTATTTTAATGGATAGCCTGTAACTATCAGCCCCTCATATATCCTAGGAGAATTTATGGAAAAGGTCGGCAGTGAGTTCTGTCAAATTTCCATGAGACAAAGGTCTCATTTCTAAATATCTAGTCACATTGATAACTGCTTAAGATCTTAGTTTTTAGATGTGTTTAATTTAATCATTTATTCATTAATTCAGGCATTCCTTCAAAAATGTCATAGTAAACAGCAGAGAATTCTGTGCTTAGAATCTGAAGATTTATCATGCCTAAATCCTGATTGCATGAAAGGTAAATTCTTTTTTTTTTTTTTTTTTTTTATTTCCTATTTTAGCTCTTTATTCTGGAGTTTTAAGTGTTGAAGGATAGCAATAGCAACACTTGTGATAAGAGGAAATGTCAAGTCCTGGTTGAAGGATACTCACAGTATCATTTAGGTGGGCTAAAATGAATGCTCTTGGTTGAAGAAAGGTGTTTTGGTCTGAGAAAGGAGCCCGTGCTCTATAACTTACCTTGGTCATTATAACCCATTGGTGAAAGAGGAAAATTGGATTGAAAATATTTTTGGATACTTCCAGCCTAGAGTCATACAATTCATTCATTCATTGGCCAGATATTAGAATATGTATCATGAGACCAAGCATCTTGAATAGGGATTTCTTGACTTCAGAGAGTTCACAGTCCAATACAGGAGATGTCATATAAATACAATAATTTCACTTATTCATAAAATGTTGAAAAACCACTATGATATAAATACCCAGCAAAGTGCTAGAAAAATTCTGTGATGACTAAGGCACCATCCCATTTCAGTGGGAGACATAATTTTCCCAGATAACTGTACCATTTTTAGTGAAGAAGGAGATGTAAACATGGTATTATGGAAGCATGAGTCCTTAACTCAGTTGGGGCTGGAGATAAGGAAGAAATCCAAGTTTGTGGTGTTTTGTGTATGTGTATGTGTATTTTTAAAAATACATTTATATATAAATAAATAAATTTTATGTTTATATAATTTTATATTATAAATTAAATAAATTAATACATATCTGTATGTGTGTGTATGTGTGTGTGTGTGTGTGTGTGTTTGTATATATATATATATATATATTTTTTTTTTTTTTTTAAAGAAAGTGACTACTTAACTGGGTCCTAAAGAATACTTGTGTGAAGTGAGGGGACAGGATTATGGGCAGTGATGATATTCAGGGCCAAAGGAATAGAAGTAATGAAACAGATGAGCAGTATAGAAACCAAAGACATTCATCATGAATTTATTATGAAAAACATATGTATTGTTCTGATTTTTTTCTCATTTTTTTATTAAATCAGTGTAAAACACTCTTTAAAAACTTCTTGAAAACTACTGATTTCCTTGTGAAGAGAGAGAAATTTCTTCCATCTAGGATAAACAAGAAAGACTTAATGAAGAAGGTAGTATGTGAAAGAAAAGGTGATTATATAGAGTTTATATGAGAACCTTGGACACATACTTTGAGAACGAGCATTTGAGGTGATGAGAAGTCCCAAGGCAGGAATGACGTTTTTACCAGGATCTGCAGTCAGCACTAAGATAACTAGAACTATCTACCCAAGGCAGTGTTGAGGCTGGAGGCTTTTTGAGAACTCCAACCTCAACATTTAACCATCTGTGTCTTGTCTTTGGAATTTTCAAGAGGCAAATCAGGTACTATTTCCTAATTTTCCTACTTTAAAGTATAGTTTGTAGCAATCCATATCCCTTATTTATTTATTTTTTAATTCCCCTTTAATTTGCTAAGTATATGCTGAATACCTACTGTATTTCAGGCTCTGTGCTAGGCACTGGGGATCCAAAGATCAATTGGACAGCGCCTGCCCTCAGGGAGCTCCCTTGGTGTAGTAGTGGAGAGGTGCTGGTGATCTACTCACATCTGTGTCTTCAAATCTTGTCTGACTAGTCAGACATGACAGTGTGACTTAATGAGCTCACCTTAGAGTCAACTTCTGTCCTTCACTGAGCTTTTTTGCAGTGAGGATATTATCAGAATTATAGAATTTGCTGATCAGGTTTGATGTGCTGTTATTCTTAGAGTCAAACAGCAAGATAAGGAACGTGACTCAAACAAGGTGAGTCTCTGTTCTTTAGGAACATGAAGGAAGAAGACAGGGAGGCTCCGATATTGCTACAGATGCCTAAATGGTTATTCTTTGGGGGGGTGCCTGAGTGACTCAGTCTGTTAACCTGCTGCCTTCAGCTAAGGTCATGATCTCAGTCCTAGGATCAAACCCTGCATCCAGCTCCCTGCTCAGTGAGAGGCCTGCTTCTCCTCCCTCTGCCTGCCACTCCCCCCTCATGCTCTCTCACTCACTCTCTCACTCTCTCTCTCTCTCTCTCTCAAATAAATAACTAAAATCATAAAAAACAAAGCAAAACAGAAAAACAGTGATTCTTTGGCTGACTCCCTTCTTGAAGTAGAAATATACCTACACCCTAGAGCAAGCAATTCTCCCACATACACCCCATTTCATATGTTTGTAACAGTAGTTTTAAAAACTGCCTCTGCCAGAGAGAATGCATTGGTCTATAAAAGGAACTTGCTATATATGTTTTACATTCAGTGTATTTCTTTTCAGAGGAGGTATTTTTGGTTTCTGTTACACTGGTGATTTTATTCTGTGTCCAGCTTTTCCAGGAGCTCTGGTTTATAACCTCTACATATATGATCTATAATCCTTCAAAACTAGTCCTAAGGTACCTGAAGTCTCATAAAGTTTGTCTTGTTTTTTTTTTTCTCTCTGTACAAACAATACTTGAACAGACTTTCTATTTTCTATTTCTGTGATGAATTATGGTTTCAAGAGGTATACCCTTGCTACTAATACTATTCATGATAAAAGTGGAATTTTCCACAATCTTTTATGATAAATACTTTAGAAACCAGCAACAATTAGCCAGAAAGGTAGAATATTTAGGGTGGTTTCAGCAGTTTTAAAAGAAGGAAAAAAGAAAACAAAACATAGAATATAGGAAGTGGATATTCTATATGTTTTCTTTTCTCCTTACTCTTGATGACTAAATAATTTAATATACTCTTATTTATAGAATTTTTCTTAGGTCAATCATAGTATCCCCACTGTGTTTTAAAACATCATTTGTGTTTCCTATGTAGTGGCAATGTAGATTTAAAATATAACATATGAAAAGGAGAAAAATATGAGAGAAAAATGCTTCTTAGAACAGTACCCATGCTTGGGAATTACATTTCAAATTCAAGTCTAATGCAATGTGCTGCACTTAATATTTGATGAGAAAATGAATCTCATTCTTTTTATGGGTAGTGAATTAATAGCTTATTACTTAGGCAACTGAATGTGGTTCTCACACAAAAACTGTGGTATATGAAATTTCTTTTCTAGGAAATAGTCATATGTTAAAATAGCAGTTGAGTGATCACAGAAAGCCCTGTAGCCTCAGGATAAATATGCGTGTATGAAGAGCTGTCCTATCTCGCCATGCAAGCTCTCACATCTTACTGGCCTCTGTTTTCCTCCAGATTCCTTGATGTTCATGTCACCATGATTTCTTGTGCTCCAAGCCACTGTGCTTAGCTCAAAGCTTCTCCAGTGGAGAGAAGACCTCCCAGCCACATTCTGATCTTATCCCCTTATATCAACTTTTTTTTTTAAATTTCTGTCTTTACAACTAGCTTCATAATTGTCTTTGTTGGAGGGCATTTCTCAGTGAAGAATCCATTATACTTTTAGAGATTATTTTGCCAAAGGTTTTCATTTAACCAGTTATTATATTTTGCTAATCTCATGATTTTTCTGAACCTTAAACACTTATACTCTAACTAGAAAATGGGGAAAATAAGTATGTATATAATTGGATAATAAATACTTGTGTTGCTTAGATTGTTCCTTTTTTTTTTTTTTTTTTTTTTTTAGATTTTATTTATTTGTCAGAGAGAGAGAGAGAGCGAGCATAGGTAGACAGTATGGCAGGCAGAGGCAGAAGGAGAAGCAGGCCCGCTGCTGAGCAAGGAGCCCAATGTGGGACTCGATCCCAGGATGGTGGTATCATGAACTGAGCCGAAGGCAGCTGCTTAACCAACTGAGCCACCCAGGTGTCCCCAGATTTTTTTTTTTTTATAGTCCTCCAGTTTCTTTACCAAATTACCAAACACACAAAACAACTAATCAGCACTCAGTTGCATGAAGAAAATTTTCCAGAGATTCTTACCTTCTCAAGAACAATCTGACAGGACTTGAATGTGAATCTAAACTCTTAAAGAAGAGTCTGTTGAAACACTTATATTTCATATATGTGTGTGTATATAACTGTGTGCACATGTATCTTTGAGATATAAGTGATTTAAGGTACACATATTTACAAAGATAAACTCAAAATGGATAAAAGACCTCAACGTGCGACAGGAATCCATCAGAATCCTAGAGGAGAACATAGGCAGTAATCTCTTCGATATCAGCCATAGCAACTTCTTTCAAGATATGTCTCCAAAGGCAAAGGAAACAAAAGCGAAAATAAACTTTTGGGACTTCATCAAAATCAAAAGCTTCTGCACAGCAGAGGAAACAGTCAAAAAAACAAAGAGGCAACCCATGGAATGAGAGAAGATATTTGCAAATGACAGTACAGACAAAAGGTTGATATCCAGGATCTACAATGAACTCCTCAAACTTAACACACATGAAACAGGCAATCATATCAAAAAATGGGCAGAAGATATGAACAGACACTTCTCCAATCAAGACATACAAATGGCTATCAGACACATGAAAAAATGTTCATCATTACTAGCCCTCAGGGAGATTCAAATTAAAACCACATTGAGATATCACCTTACACCAGTTAGAATGGCCAAAATTAACAAGACAGGAAACAACATGTGTTGGAGGGGATGTGGAGAAAGGGGAACCCTCTTACACTGTTGATGGGAATGCAAGTTGGTGCAGCCTCTTTGGAGAGCAGTGTGGAGATTCCTCAAGAAATTAAAAATAGAACTTCCCTATGACCCTGCAATTGCACTCCTGGGTATTTACCCCAAAGATACAGATGTAGTGAAAAGAAGGGCCATCTGTACCCCAATGTTTATAGCAGCAATGGCCACGGTCGCCAAACTATGGAAAGAACCAAGATGTCCTTCCACGGACGAATGGATAAGGAAAATGTGGTCCATATACACTATGGAGTATTATGCCTCCATCAGAAAGGATGAATACCCAACTTTTGTAGCAACATGGACGGGACTGGAAGAGATTATGCTGAGTGAAATAAGTCAAGCAGAGAGAGTCAATTATCATATGGGTTCACTTATTTGTGGAGCATAACAAATATCATGGAGGACAAGGGGTGTTAGAGAGGAGAAGGGAGTTGGGGTAAATTGGAAGGGGAGGTGAATCATGAGAGACTATGGACTCTGAAAAACAACCTGAGGGGTTTGAAGTGGCGGGGCGGGGGTGGGAGGTTGGGGTACCAGGTGGTGGGTATTATAGAGGGCACGGATTACATGGAGCCCTGGGTGTGGTGAAAAACTAATGAATACTGTTATGCTGAAAATAAATAAAGTTTTTAAAAAAGGTACACATATTTAAAACATGTAGTTTGTGGAATTTTGGCATGTGTTCACCTGTGAAACCTTTGCCACATTTGTAATCCCTCCATCTTGGCCCTTGCTCCCCTAGCTTGGCCCTTAGCTCCCCAGGCAAATGCTGAACTTTCTGTCACCATTTAGATCAGTTTTTAGTCTAGAATTTTATAGAGATGGGATCATATAACATGTGTAGTACATTAAGCATAATTATTCCAAGATTTATCCATGTTTAATATGTATCAATAGTTTATTCCTTTTATTGCTAAATAGTATTCCATGGCATGGATACATTAGCTCATCCATGCATCTGTTTTTTCAATAAATGGTACTAGGAAAGGTGAATATCTGTATTAAAAACAAAAAAGCAGGGACACCTGGGTGGCTCAGTTGGTTAAGCATCCTAATCTTTGTTTCTGCTCAGGTTGGGATGTCAGGGTTGTGGGACTGAGCCTCACACTGGGCTCCACCATCAGCATAACATCTGCTTAAGATTCTCTCTCCCTCCCCCTCTGTCCCTCCCTCATGCATGCTTGCTCTTTCTCTAGCTCTCTCTGTCAAATAAATAGATCTTAAAAAAAAAAAAAAAACAAGAAAAGCATGAGCTTTGACTCATATCTTACATTATACGTAAAAATGAACACAATTATAGACTCAAATGTTAAAAAGCATAAAACCATAAAACATCTGAACGAAAGCATAAGAAGAAAGAATCGGATTTGGGTTAGGAAATGCTGCTTAAATACAGCCACAAAACCACAATTAATCCAAGAAAACATGAGTAACTTAAATATCATCAAAATTAAAAAGTTCAAAAGACATTATTTATAGAATGAAAAAAAAATTAAGACAGCCTTGGGATAAGCTTTCGAAGAACATTTAAAATGTAAAACTTACAGGAAAAAAAAAGTACAAGGAATAATACAGATAATACCACTATATAAAACCTTTAGAGTACAGATAAAGCGTAAGGTTGAGATAAACCAAGTAAATTGAGGAAGGAGAATTAGCCCAAATAACAAGTCCCCCATGCTTTTCACTTTCATTTTATCAACCTGTAATTTCACTCAGTTTTGTCAACCTGTAATTGACTGGTGCCTATAGGAAACTTTATTACCACTTAACTAAAATGGGCAAATTCCAGGCTCTCTGCCATCACCACCTTGGGTAGCTAACTCCATCTTGAATATTCTCTGGCTTCAAATGTATAAATTAACTTTGTTTCCATCTGATAGCTGTTCTCTTTTGGTGTAGGTTATTCATGATTTTATATAGTTCAGTGGTAGGTCCTTCAGGAAAATGTGCTAACTTCAAACTCTACCAGGTGTATTAGCCTCTTAGTGCCCTGACATGTACAATTTTTCAGATTGCACAGCTTTTAAAGTAGCTGTATTTTGGCCAAGCATCCAAGTTGGACATTGGAAGCATTTGATTACTAAAATATATATACTTAGACATTTCAACTATCACCTTTCCTATTTACAGCACTGCCAACATTGTTTTCTGATCCTGTGCTGAAAAAGACTAAGGATTCCTTCCTAAAGAAGTAATAAGTAATAAAAAGTAATAAGCTCTTAATTAATTAAAAGTAACGAGCTCTTAAAATATGACTATAGAGTATAAGAACTTTAGCATCTTTATTTGCATGTGGGCCAAAGAGCCTTGAAAAATTTATCATCTGAATTGAGCCTATCAATGGTAAACAGAAAAACAGATTAATTTACCAGTAGAGATCTCCTTCTTAAGCATTGGATGACCCTATTTTAAAGAATATTTTATGCTATTTTTACAGGCATAGCATAAAAAAGTACATCACTTTGAGAAACTACTCCTTATCTTAAGCCTCTGAAGGATGTTGCTTATTTGATGATTGGAGGGAGGACTAACTCAAAGGTTTATTCATGCTTAGCATTGCCTCATCGTCTGACAACAATTGATTGAATAACTTTATTCAGCCCTTTTCCAGTCTTAGATACTCGTCAATATATATGTATATTTTCTGCAATTTAATCATTGTATGTTGATCACTCTCAGGACTCTCAGGATGAAAGAGACTCTGTAGCACTGTGTGTTTGTGTATGTATGTATATGTGTGTGTATTTATTTAAGTTGTCCGCTATCCATCTAAATTACTCCTACCTAAATTACCTAGTTTGTTATCTCTCTTACCCCATTTTGCATTTGTTTTTATCAAAGTTTTTATACTCTGTTATATACAAATACACAATTTACTTGGAGTTTAAAAATCTATCTCATCTTTTAAACTTGATTTATCTACGTATAAAGATGATAACTTGTTGAACTGAGAGATTATAAAATCAGCACAATCTATATGAAATCCTCAGAAAACAGAAGGATGACATTTTTTTAAGGTTATGCAAATTGATGCATGCTTAAAACCTAATCTTTCCACCACTGAAGAGAGATACAGCATCAGGTTTGAGTTTACTCCTACATTCAGCTCTGTTGCTTGCTTACTGCACATAGACTTTTCCTAAGAATTTCCTGTTAATGATATTAAAGAGATGCAATCAATGCACTATTACTTTGTTGGAGATACAGAAAGGTTGTCAATAAATACTGTTCTACAAATTCATGTTAATTGCTCTAGGTTGTTGTTTTCCATTTACATTGGAAATGTACTTTGAAAGTCAAATGGTGTTATTTTTTAAAGCTGACTTCTCCTGGAGCTTGTAAATTAAGCTGTAAGAGCCCAACTGATGGGCAGTAGAAGTATTAGTTTGAAACATGGTGGAGGAATTTTTTGCAGGTCCACTTCATAGCACAGGTCTAACAGCTGTTCCTGAAACAGGCTCAGGAACCATCTCAAGCCTGGTTTTGTTTATGGAAATGAAAGAGTTAATCTGTTAGGCTTCTTGTCCTTGGTAACTGGAAAGTCTTACATTGCCCTCATCATGGATATCCACAAAATACGGTACTTAAGGATGATAAATTCTCTTTTCCCTATGAAGGAGCAGGAGGCTGGCTGAGGACAAAGCAAAAGCTGGCGCCTTGCACCCCCCCTTCACCAGCTCCCGTCTCTGGTGGTCTTTTAAGGTGGGGGTAATATTCAATTGGCATTTCACCTATTCAAATAAAATAAGCATAGACCTAGCCCCTAACTAAATCTTTTTTGTTCTTGTTGTTTTCCTTGCCCTAAACAAGTCTTAAAGAGACAAATGTATTAAATATGATTTGATTGTAATAGAATATAAATATTTGAATTATTGCATGTTTCCTCATATTTTTCTTGTTTTAAGAAAATTAAGGATTAATTATATCACTTGAATGATAATAAAAAAATGCCTTAAAACTAATAGAAAAAGGAAAAGCTTAAGTTAATTATTAGATTGTTTATAACCCCCGGCCTATCTTTCTGATTTTGAAAGCAACTGTACCTTTTATGAATATTATTACTAAATCGTTAAATACCATGTCTTGAACCTTTTCTTTCTTATTTATTTTTTTTAAATTCCAAGCACTACCTTGTGGGCATCTGCCATTTTATTTCAGTTCATCACCACATGAAAGGAAAGTAATGATTTTATGTAAGATAAAAAGTGTTATAAATGAAGTTCACCTGATTTTGATAACAAAATTATTCTGAGCTCTCACTCCAGAACAAACGGACAATGACAACAGTAAAACTAAAACATGTTTTTATTTAGTTGAAAGATTTGTGCAAAAGCTCAAACTACCTCATTTGCTAGCTCAAAGCTGCTTCTGGCTTGTCATGAAAACTGTTTCACTGCACCCTTCAGAGGGATGAAAATTTGATACAATTTAAGAGGCCATTTTTGGGTTCTCCATCAGAGCAGGCCTAAAGGTATAGAGGCTCTGCAAGATCTCTGGGAGATGCCTGATGAAGAACCTGACACAGGACCATGGCTTATCTCTGTGAGACACCCTCGTGCCAGTACACAGCCTGACAGTGAGGATAAGCAAAAGTGAATATGTGTTGTCTGAAAAACCAGAGGGAAACTATCAGTTGACTGATAGTAAGTTTAGAAAAACTGTACACACAAAAAAAGAAGGCCTAAGACAGTGAGTAGTTTTGTCTTAAAGTAAAAATGTCTGGTTGCACCAGAACATGAAAGGAGATAGTAAAAGCTAAACTTAAGGGTGTGTAGTAAGTCGTAGAAGGCTTGGGGTAAGTGACTTTTATTTGCCTTGGTTTATGCGTTTGAAAGGAAGCAATGAAATGTGTTGAAAATTTGACCATATTAGATCAGTTTTGGTGGATTTATTCACAAGAGGGGAAAAAGACTAATGAATCTTTGCCTGTAAAGTGTTTCTGTTCAAATGAGGCATAGTATTTAAGGAAGGAAGACTAAAGTAAAGCCCTGCGTCATGGCAGATCTATATTGGTGATCCACTCAAGTAAATGTTGACTATTATGTGAACTCTATCTGGCCAGTGGAAATGAAAATTGAAAAAGACTGTAAATAGATAGTCCAATGATTTCTCTGTATAAATGAATTATAAATTTTTTTTAAAAGCACACACATTAAAAAAAAAAAAAGTGAATATGTCACTGCTACTTTGTAATGAATCCCTTGTAGGGAAATGGTACATGTGATTTAGCTCATGTTTATTCTTCATGGCAAGACTGAATAGAGAACAGGTGAGAAGATTCAAGGGAGGAAGGGTAGGCATCCTTATGTTGTCTCCATTTGCAAAAGGAAATTGCTAATTACTGATGTCTGGGAAAATAATGAGTATTCAGTGGTTAAAGTTCAAAACAGTCAAACTTCAGTAAGAAAGAGTGACCTGTTTGCTTTCTGTCTCCCTCTCATTTTTAACATTGTCTTAAACACATTTGCATTATTTCAAAATCGGAAAAAGAGACAAAGGCTCACTGATTTATTGTGGCAGAAATAATAGATTAGTTAATTTGACACCCCCGCCCCCAGGAACTAACTTAAACTATAATGTTACTGGCAGCATAAAAGAAATTATACTAAATAAGGGGACCGTGATGTTTACATTCTTTTTCTAGTTTTCTTGTCTAAATATATATATATACACATATATACACATATATATGTATATATATATAACATAAATTATATAAGTATATATTTACCTATTTACAAATTTATGAATTTAAAGCTTAATTTTATAACTAAGGAAAAATAAGTATATCGTTTATTTTTTAAAGATTTTATTTATTTGACAGAAAGAGAGAGAAAGAGCACAAGCAGGGGGAGTGGCAGAGGCAGAGGGAGAAGCAGACTTCCCACGGAGTGGGGAGCCTGAACTGGGGTTTGATCTCAGGACCCTGAGATAATGACTTGAGCTGAAGGAAGATGCTTACCAAACTGAACTACCCAGGCACCCTCAATATATTGTTTCTGAAATATTTTTTAAAATAAAATGAAATAGTAGGTAACATTTGGCTTCTTATAACAAACTGGCATGTATTGAGTTTGCAAGAATGTGCCAGGCACTGTGCTAATCTTGCGCACATTGTTAACTATAGTAAGTTCTCTCTCATGGTAATCGCCCTTCTTACTTTGAGCTCCTCAGTAATATCAAGGTAGAAATCTTCAGTGCATTCCCTTGTACCTCAGTTAACACAACCAAACTGCATTGCTCTGTTTACTTTATGTCCACCATTGTCTCACTCCCTTGTGGGTCCCCTTCTTTTTGATGCCTCTCCTTTCCTACACCACTAAGTACTTCCTGATCATCATCAACTTCTGCTATAGGCTTTGCAGATATGAAACAACCAATATGTTATTTTCTTTAATGTATTTTCTTTAATGGAGGAATTTAAAAGTATATGAGCATAGAGAGATGGTAAAGGTCAACTTGGGACATTTGGTTGGCCTGTCTTCCTCATTCATTTGGCTGATTACCTTTGTATGGTCAGAGACAGATGCAGGTTCAGCTCTGTGACCTACACTGTCTCCTTCAGCTCCCTTACCAATCTAAACAGTTTAATTTCAGATTTCTCAAGCTTGGACCCTTACATATTTGTACCTATCAAAACTGAATTCCTTCCTTCTAAATCAGAGGCAGAACATGTAACTGAGTGCATAATGAAAGCAGTCTCCAGTGTAGCAGACCTTTGTATACATGAAAATGTGATTTCTTATACAGAAAGAAAATACATGATTATGTTAATAATTAAATACATATGTA
Organism: Mustela erminea; assembly: GCF_009829155.1. Taxonomy (NCBI): domain Eukaryota; kingdom Metazoa; phylum Chordata; class Mammalia; order Carnivora; family Mustelidae; genus Mustela; species Mustela erminea. Next base: position 59,716,774 of record NC_045625.1, read on the forward strand.
TCCAAATAGAAATACAAAATACACATGTATATACACAGACATAATTAATATTTTCTGCCTCATATTTGACTTTAATACAGTTTATATTGGTGGCCTTGCAATATCTTTTTATATTGCCTAACTCATTTCTAAGGATTAAAAGCTGTTGGTTGGCCTCCCATAGCTTTTTGTTTGTTTGGTCGGTTGGTTTTGTTTTGTACATGTGTGTATTTTGTTTTTTGCTTTAGTTCATTTTATTTTTTGGTTAGTATATATCACACGTTCAACCACAGACTGTTAGAAAAACATCTATGCTTATGTTTATTTTGGAAGTCTTGCAACAGAATTATAATTTTGACCCATAGTGAGTAACCAAAGATGGCCCAGCTTAGTGGTGACATATGTTCTGAACATAGTAAAGTTGAATGCAGCATAAGAAACTAGACATATACCCTCAAATTCCTTTAATTTTGTTGAGACTTTCAAATACATTTTTAGCTTTCTCAGTGACAAAGTAGTGCAAGAATGACAGAAGTCTTAAACAGGGTGAGAGAGCTTGGAATTCTTGCTTTCTTTTCTCCAAAACAATGTAACAGCCCAGATGTTTTCCCAAAGGGTAGCATGCTCTTTCCAGATCAGCCAAGACACATTCTTTACATCCATCTGTCCCTGTTCCACATGAGAAATGAAGATGTCTTCACAGATCTGCATCTGTCCTTTCCCATTTCTGTATTCCAATGCTTTCCTGAAGGTGGCAATAAAAAGTTTAAGATAGACCTAGACTTGTGTCAAGTGGAGCTTTCTCCCTTGTTTTCATTTGTTGCCCACTTTTCATCCATCTATAATAATCTGCTCACAGCTTCCCCTGCAGCTTCCCTGCAAGTGTAGACTTTCTCTCTCTGGGAAGTGAGTGGACTACTCTTTCCCTAACTTCGTATGTCGTTGGCTACCTCACTATCCCTTCCTGAGCCTAGGAAGACACATTTTAAGTTGTGTCTGGAATATAAGTGAAATCCCATTTGGGGGATGTATCCAGAGGAAGATGATGTGAAACCAGATGGCTGTAAGGCTTATCATACTCCTGCCATTCAAAATAGTACTTTCTCTGAGAAATCTAGATTTAGGATTTCACATCAACTTCTCCAGGGAAAACCTTTGTGGATTAAAATGAAAATCTTCCTGAAGATAAGCAGAGTAACATCTTCTACATTTAACCCCCAGCTTACCAAAACAAAGCTATGGGCGATTACCAAGTAAGATTTTTGTTTTCTATTTTCCTCTTTGAGTCTTAAATTTAGGAGAACATCTGTCTTTATTCTGGGAGTTTAATGTGTTATAATAGGAGAAAATGGTATTATTTTGATAAAGTAGGATTTAGTAAATTGAAAGTTACTCTTTTTAAAGATTCCCCCATAAAATATTTTACTTAATCTTACCTCAAGCATTAGACTCAACTGTAAGTTATAATCAATATTTTCTCTAAAATAAAATCCTCTTTCAAAGGATTTTTAAATGATCAATCATATTAAAAAGTATGTGTCCTGAGCACCTAATCTGTATTAATACTCATTTGTGTAACTGAGAATGCACTTGGCAGAAAAGGTTGTTGACTCTAGTAAGCTTTCCCCTTTAACCCCACCTTGCTTCATAGCCCCTCTCTTAGAATACTCTTCTGTCTTATAATTGTCCCTGGAGCACTGCAGGGAGGCATCCATAAGGGTCATCCAGAAGATGACAGAGTTATCTCCTGTATTGTTCATAGTGACAACTTGGTGTGGCCAGAAAGATGTTCCTGCCCATGTGATGTGGGCACATTGGTGCAGTCCTATTGGGTTGGCCATCAGGGATACTCAATAGTGCTGGCATGCTCACAATGAGCCCTGAAAGCTACTATTTTAAAAGGAACAGTGATGTATGTCTGTTTGTGCGTGTGTGTGTGTGTGTGTGTCCATGGTCACCAAACAAATGGATTTTTCAGTTGATAAATCATGTACTCATAGGTATAAAGAGGTTTCTGTTTTAAGATGGTAGACTGATTCTGAGTCAACTTGATCTTCTTACACCAAGCCTGTAGAAATGATAGAAAAGGTATAAAAATACCAATGCTGATGTGTTGTTTCACTTAAAGTCCCTTAATTGTCCTTCATATATTTCTTTGAGACCACTTCAGTACTTGTTCCAACAGGTCAAAGTAAGTATGATTGCTGGACAATGAATAAATTTCTATCTCAGGATTAACTTTATTTCTCAGAGTCATTATAAAATTATATCTCACTATCTAGCCATATTAATCCATCTCAATCTGTGCACCATTCAGTCGCCTGGCACTTAATGTCCATATTTTAACTTACTAAAGATGGTGTCACCACTTCTCTGTGGGTGGCTTCTTTGTCAAGCAAAACTACCTGCTGCCCTCTTTCTAGAACATTCACATACCTCTCTGAATACTCTGCATGTAGTACACTATGTATGTTCACCAAAGCTTATTCATAACTATATTTAGAAGGTGACCAAGAAGCTTATTTTCCCCTACTTTCTATTTTCTACATCTGAAAATTCTGTATATTAAAATATATTTATATGATATGAAAACACAAGAAATTCATTCCCCTCACTTCCACCATTAGATTCCTTTCTGTTTTTTAAACATAATTCAAAATCCTTTATGTTAATAAAGTTTTTTTGCTATCATCCCCATCTTGACTAATTCAGTATCTTTTTTTTTCCCTTTTGAATTCTTTAGGAGCCCTGCTTCCTTCTTTCTTATATTATAGAATGCATGCCCTGTCTCCTTAAGCGAGGATAGAATTTTCAGGCTAATACCAAGGTCATATCTTACTAAAACAGTCATGCAGCTCCTCTGAGCCTATTAATACATCTATAGGAATAAGAATTCTTACAGGGTTTTGTGGCTATTAAAAGAGATCATAAATTTTACAATGCCATCCATGTACCTGTCATACAGTTACCCCTCAGTCCTCTACTCCACTTCTTAGTGCAAGGACCTTAGCATGGAAGCCAAATGGTTTCCATGAAATAAATGATCTTCTAAATTCTGTGTTTTAGTTGGGTAGTTATTGTAGTCTAGGCCAGCTTAACTGATTTACACTGACCCTCGTGAATCTGTGGTTATGTGATGACTCTGTAGATTATGAATAGATAATGTGGAATGTGTTCATTCACCTGTCTGAGGTTTGACACGTTATTGGCTTTCACAAGGGGGGCAATTGGGTCACATGTCTCTGCAAGTCTTTTTCATGGTTCAAAAGAGTGGCCCTGGTGCTCAATGATATACAAAATGATTGCATGTGTCAACTTACTAATGTTCTACTGCCTAAAGCAAGTGATATGGCTAACCCAGTGTTAAGAGTTTATGGCCACTTTCAGCCTACCATAAAGGGCAGAGGCTGGGTAATTATTCTTGTGTTCATGTTTAGCTTTCTCTCGCCTCCAGTATTGTTCATCTCCTTCTTAGTGGCGGACAGCTTTATGTATTTATTCACAGCCGTTATTTTGCTGGCCGGATCCTTCTTTAGTTGGGTTTCTTTTTGCTTGGCCCTCCTGTTATCATCATGAATGTTTTCACAAAGCTACAAGGACTTCTCAGGAGTCTCTCTCCATCCTCTGAAAAGTATAATGATGTGGACTGATGAAAATCCCTTCATTTGATTACTTCAGTGAAATTTCCTTTCTCTACTCTCTGGGAGAAAAGTACATACATATCTGAGAAACACATATCTCTTCAAAAGACTTCTCACATATTCTCTCAAAAACTCTCATCTAGGGGGGCCTGGGTGGCTCAGTGGGTTAAATGTCTGCCTTCAGCTCAGGTCATGATCCCAGGGTCCTGGGATCAAGCCCAGTATCAGGATCCCTACTCAGCAGAGAGCCTGTTTCTCCCTCTCCCTCTGCTGCTCTCCCTATTTGTGCTCTCTCTCTCTCTCTCTCTCTCTCTCTCTCTCTGTCAAATGGATGGATAAAATCTTAAAGAAAAAAATTATTAAAAAAAAAAAAAAAAAACCTCTCACCCAGGGTGCTTGTGGCTTATTCGGTTAAGCAACTGACTCTTGATTTTGGCTCAGGTCAAGATCTCAGGGTTATAAGATCAAACCCTGCTTTGGGCTCCATGTAGGTGTGGAGCCTGGTTAAGGTCCTCTTTCTCCCTCTCCCTCTGCCCCTCCCCCATGCTCTCCCTCTTGGGGGTGAATACACACACACATACACGCACACATACACACACACAATTATATATATAATATATATATTTTATATGTATTTATTTATTATGTATGGGTGTATGTGTGTGTGTATACACACATAAAAGAGAAAATATTTAAAAAGAACCATCTTACCCTGCTCAACTCAGACACAGCAAGAAGAGAAACCTGCTACCATTGCCTTTGGCTGGCATCCCAGACTATATCATGATTTGCCAAGAGAGAAAGAAACCTGGGCTTTCCAAATATCTACTGACTTTCTTTTTTCTCCCATTTTTCTAGAGATTAGGGATTAGATTTGCGGTATTACAGGGGTTGTGGTTATTGGGAATAGGTAGGTCCGAGCTATTACTCTCAGAAGCCCTGCAGAAGCATCTGGTGCCATCATCTGACAGTCAACACAGGATTACTTCCCTGAAAATGAATGGTAGTGGTGCATAAACAATGAATTTTGGAACACTAAAAAGAAATAAAATAAGATAAAATGGAAAAAAAATTAATGGTAGGGATAGAGTATAACCACCAGTTGTTTTCAACTTAGGTCTTCCCTACAAATGAAATATAGTCAAGAAAGTTGTACCCGAATTCTAATATGCATTGTTTTATCTGCACTTCTTTGCTTAGGCCAACACATGCTCTTCTTCTTATTTGGAGCAGGCTGACTCTATCCCATTTCTGGTTTGATCTATTCCAGAGTTTGAGTCTGCTGATTGTGTATCAGTGAAGTCTGTGCATGTTTATTCCAAGCAGAGATTGCTTTGAGTGGCATTCAGAGTCAATATTCTATGGATAATTTTTAGCTATGCTTTGAAAATTGAATTATTGTATTTATGAATTTTGCAGAAATGTTAGCAATTTCAGGTAAATCCAGTTAATTTTTTTTTAATAATGAAGTGATTGAAAATGATCATATCTTCTCCCACACAGGCTGGAATCTAAAGCCGTTTTTTATAATGACTGGTTCTTCAGGCTGCTGGGCAGTTCTGTCAGTCTTGCATCCTTATAAATCTTTTAGGAAGATTATTCTCCACCCCATCCCCCCAAAGGAAGGGAATTGGGGGGATAAAAAAGAGCTGTAATATACTTTCTTACCTTTAATGGTGAGAGTTGTTCTTGTTAAAAACAAATTGATGCAATATGGAGCATAATTAAAGATGTTTAGATGATGATAACTCCCATATTGAATGTCCCTCGATATAGAACAATCATGTAAAGTGGAAAATTTCTTACATGGCTTCTGTATTTGAAACAAATTATAATGAGAAAATATATTCTAGGAGTCCTAATGCCCAAGCCTTATGGAAGTTAGGATCCCTTAAGAAAAAGATTACCAGTTATTGTAAAAGTTACCTTTTGAATAATTCAGAAAAAAAAGGAAGAAATGCTCAAAGGGAATAAGGTATCTGTTGAGAAAAATCAGCTCCAAGTTATAGTCCTGTTGATTATGTTTTTATAGGAGTTTTGCCATCTAGGTGTCAAGGACATGCCAGGAATGAAGTTTATTCAACCTTACTTTCAAGGCAGGATTGAAATGTGCTATTTGTTGTGGTGAATATGTGTTTTGACATCTATAGAATAAGCTACTGTCAGAGGCAGGCCTGTGGAAGAATATTCTTGTCACACCCTGCTCTGGTGATCCCGTTTTCTCAATTCTCTAGCTTAAAAGACTTGATCCATTTCTGAATTAACAGAACAGTTGAACACTGAATCTGAGTATCTTAGGTATTTCTGTCAGCAACTGTCAGAGGCAGCCCTTTAGATCATGGTGGCCAGCATATCCTTCAAGAATTTGTAGTGATGGGCTTTTATATTATCAATTATGTAACACTTTATTTCTGATTTTCTCCTTGATAAGGATTTAGTTGTAGTGAAGTGATTGAAAAATATGATTTCTTCTTAAATGGGGTGCCATTTTTACCACAAATTATGTTGGAGGATATAAAAGAATACGGAATATATTTTTTATTTGCTTTTTACCTGAAGTAATGTTGTAGTAGTAGTGGTGAATATTAAGTATTCCTTATATGACAAATCTACTTTAAGCATCATATACACACTAAATCATTTAATACTCAATACTCCAGATAAGATATGGGAGGTATGATATGCATGTAAATTACATGTAGTAATACTAGAGACCTGACTATGTGTATATTGAAATGTAGTCCTCTTATTTTAAATACTGGAGTAATCTACAAGCTCATAGAAATGAAGAACACATTCTTATGTATAGAAAGCCATTATTATTTTTTTTTAATTTTTAAAATTTTTTTAAGATTTTACTTATTATTTTTATTTGACAGACAGAGATCACAAGTAGGCAGAGAAGCAGGCAGAGAGAGGGAGCAGGAAGCAGGCTCCCTGCTGAGAGAGAGCCTGATGCTGGGCTCAATCCCAGGACCCTGGGATCATGACCTGAGCCAAAGGCAGAGGCTTTAACCCACTGAGCCACCCAGGTGCACCCATTATTATTATTTTAATAACAGAGATTAGACCTTCAATTTTCAAATTCCTAGAAATAGAATAAAAAGTAGAGAGCCCTTCTCCACTTTTTTTTGTTGTTTCCATAAACTCCGAATGATTCCCTAATATGTTTTTTGCTTTGAGCTTGGTTCTGTTCAAGTTGACCAGTGATGTTTGATTAGTCTTGTGCTCCTACACTGACTTGACTAGCCCTTCTTAATTTTCTAACGGTTGCGCCACATGGGATTAGTACATGAATAGAGATATGAATATAGATAAATGGAAGTGTTTGAAACATTGGCATCTTCTTTAGATGATTGCATGGCTTAAAGCTAGTGCTAATAATAGTATCTTCTTTCTTTTGGAATGATTAAAAAAAAAACAGTCGACTTGATAAGTTAACATTACAGTGCTTGCTTTCTTCTTTTTTTCTGGCTAATTTACAATTTGAGTAATTTTATACTGCCTATTTAAGTAATCTTCTTGGGGGCTATTTCTCACTTATTTTGTTTTACTTTGTCTTTTCTTTCCAAGTTTGTGTTGTTTTCTCATATGGCCCTCCCTACGAGGTAAATATTCACATATTTGTGAATTCACATATGTCTACAAAGATCTAAAGTCTATGACTCTTTTTTTTTTTTAACTTCCAGCATAACAGTATTCATTATTTTTGCACCACACCCCGTGCATGCTGAGTAAAGTCTATGACTCTTAAAAACTGTAATTACCTATCATAATTTTTGTGATGTAATAGGATAAAAAAGCTACTATTCTATGAAAAAAATACTTGCAGAATTTGCCAACAGAATACTTGATATACAGACACAGCATGGAAAAGTATTCCATATGATATAATGAGTAAAATTTATTTACAACAAATTGGAGTTTTTAAAGGAAGTCATCTCATCATGAAGAACCCCATAAGCATGGTTATTTCCCATACTCTTCTCACAGTGAATTCCTCTCTGTCTCTTCTCATCTGTTCACATGATTCCAATATTTACTTGTATATGATTGACACTCAAAACCGTATTTCAAATCTTGGGCTTTCCTTACATCTTCCCATACCTCTTAGACTTGCTCACATCCAACCATACCCAACCACCACTGTTCACCAAAGAACTAAGAAATTAGAAACTTGAGACATACTTTTACCACATTTTCCCCTTAAGTAAAATGAATAGTTCCTAAATTTGTCGAACATTCTTCCATTGTGCAGCTAACTCATCTGTTCCATTCTCTTCCCAGGCATTGTATCCAAAGACTGTCATCTTGCATTAAAATGAATATGACAACTTTAACTATTCTCGCTCTTTGTCCCCTACCACTAAACTCCCTTGACAAAGATTCTGTTCTAGAACTGTTTCTTCTTACTTTCTCTGTTAAAAAATACTCAGCAGGTATTTATTTTTATTGGGATGCCTGGGTGGCTCTGTCATTAAGTGGTGCCTTCAGCTCAGGTCATGATCCCGGAACCCTGGGATCCAGTCCCTCATAAGGCTCCCTGCGTGGTTGGAAGCCTAATTTTCCCTCTCCCACTCCCCCTGCTTATAATCCCTCTCTCGCTGTGTCTCTCTCTGTCGAATAAATAAATAAAATCTTAAAAAACAAACAAACAAAAAACCCCAGCTCTATGGCGCCTGCCAAATAAACCCTACTACCTTCTGGGTTCCACTGTTGGGATTAGCTGACAGTCTCTGCATCCTGCTTCAACATGCTCTGGCACACTGCCTTTCTGACTCCATCCCAAAACAACTGTACCCAAGCAGCAGCCACACCCACTCACCCCAAATATATAACTTATTTAATGTCTGTACATTGATCATTTCCCTGTACCTCGAAGACTCTCAGCATATTCATGTTTGTCAAAACACTATTCCTGCTGTTAGTCCTGCCTTCTCTGATCTCCAGCAAAATTCATTACTCACCGCATGTGTTCTCCCTTAGCAATTCGTTCTATCACATAGCTCCTTCTGTTCTCATGCGTGTTCGTACCATTACATTTTAAGACTTTGGAGGAACTGGTCTTAGAGCCCTCAAGTGTTAAACAATTTTTCACGTGGAGAATCTGAGAAGTGTTCAATGTGTTTTCTAAATTGAATAAATAGTACAGTCACTTAATGTTTGCTAAATCTGAATATAATTTTTTGCAGATAACATAATAACGTGCTTTATATAAAAGCATGTGAATATATTCTATGTCTTCAGGAGATACATTCATTCAGCTTTGCCATGGAGTAACTATTTTAATTAAAGTGATTTACCTGAGAGAGACATAAAATACTGAAGTCACTCCATTCTTTCATACCCCACTCCAGCTCTTTTTTCTGAATTCCTTTCTTCAAGATAGTGTTCATCAAATCAAAAGTTATATGCCATACTATCTCAGAAGCTCACTTTAATGAATTTGTTTTTGTCTTATCGTAACTGCAGGTAGCTTTAACATTTCTCATAGACTGTGGTGGGCAATGTAGGCTGATTTGTTCGGATGTCTCTTGACATATTGGAGATCATCTCTTTTGTTAACTGTGTATTTTTTGAAAGATTGGACTTATAATATTTATTCATTTTCATCTATTTTAACCTTGCTTTAAAGGAACATTAGATTAATTTACAGAGAAAAGTTCTCTGTGACGAGATTAAACATTGTGTGAGGCGAACGTGATAACCACTACACTACGGAAACGAGATTAAACATTGTGATGGTGGAACAGTGAGTTTGGAACACACAGGCCAGGCCACCATCTTCTATGTCTGTGCTTCACGTAGACCTCGGTTTTAGCTCTAAATCTCCTAACAGTTCTGGAAGTGAGAAAGAGCAACCCTGTGCACAATGTCTATAATATGGAAATAAATCAGTTCTTCCAAAAATTATAACTTTTCCTAATTCTGTAACCAGGGGGGAAATATTTCTCCCATAGTTCTTCAGAAATAAAGACTCTGTCACGTTATGCATGTTTAACTCTCTCCAGCTTTATAGGACTGCTGCTTATTAAAGTCTTTTTTATAACCTGGGGAATTATACATAAAGACAATTCAGTAAGACTTGTTTACTAACAAACAAGAGAAAATTGTCCTGGTATTCCAGTCTCTGATCCTCTAGATATTCAAAGGACTTTTTTTTTTTTTTTAAGATTTTTATTTATTTGTTTGACAGAGAGCGATCACAAGCAGGCAGAGAGGCAGACAGAGAGAGAGAGGGGAAAGCAGGCTCCCTGCTGAGCAGAGAGCCAGATGCGGGGCTCAATTCCAGGACCCTGAGATCATGACCTGAGCCTAAGGCAGAGGCTTAATCCACGCAGGTGCCCCTAAAAAGATTATTTTAATTTTTTTTTGTTTATTTGTTTTATTTTAAAGATTTTACTTATTTATTTGACAGAGAGAGATCACGAGTAGGCAGAAAGACAGGCAGAAAGAGGGGGAAGGAGGCTCCCTGCTGAGCAGAGAGCCTGATTCAGGGCTCGACCCCAGGACCCTGAGATCATGACCTGAGCCAAAGGCAGTGATGTAACCCACTGAGCCACCCAAGTGTTCCCCTTATTTTTAATGTTATATGGAGGAATGGATGAGATTGCATTATTTCAGCTAATTATTCATATTTAATTGTTTGTCTTGCCAAGTTGTGATAGATTTTTATCATCAGTATGAGATTGAGATCCCTGAGAAGGAGAGAGTAAAGTAAACCTGGGTGGATAACTGAGGAGAGTTTTTTATTTTGGCAACGATCTGTATTAAGGCTAAGTTTTTATATCTCTTTAAGGAAACTAAGGAGCATGGTAATATGTGCTTGGATAGACCAGCACCCTCAACATTGAGATGGACCAAGGGAGCACCCATAATTTCAGTTTAAGTTTGCATGAAGATGTCAGATCTCTTCTCAAATGGAATTACGAGGAAATTAAGAACTACCAATCTATGCCATAAAGCATGGATATAGTAATTAAAACCTGAAAAACTATTAAGAGATTAAATGTAAGAATCTATCTCATTTGTTACATTTAAAACAAAAGGCTTCCATAAAACACCATGTGAACACTTAACTGTGATCAATGAGTTGCAATATCTGACCTTTCGTAAGTGAATGAGGTAATGTCTGTATAGACAGTGTTACTGAGAACAGTTGAGCACTTCAGAGTATCTACCAAAAAGTGTGTCTTTGATTTTAGTTGATCTGCACAGCTATTTTCTTAAAGGCAGTGATAAAATCTATTATCATTTAATTCTGTTCTAGGGTCTAGTCTAGTATTACATATTTTATCAGAATGCCCTACTTCTCAGAATTATCTCATGTTCTATAATTTATAAATAATTTTAGTGATAAATTTTCCATTTAATATCTACCTTTTGAAGACTATCCCAGAAGAACACAGTTCTTCCCAGTAACACAATAGGGATCCCGTAGTACTCAGTACCCTTGAAGAACTCTGCTGTGGGTTGAATAGAATAACTAAAATTGAAATGATCAGAAATATGTCACTGTATGTTTGAACAAACAGTAGGCTCCTTGATAGGGGGATGTAAGTATGAGATAAATATTATCCTCCCTGCCAGGAAATGGATTCAAAATATGAAGAAAGAAATTATGTCTGGCAATGAAGGAGGAAAGGGTGAGCCAACTTAGCCTTACTGAAGAGATAAACATTTAACTGTTTAAATGTTAACTTAACTGAAGAGACAAACATTTCAAAACTATGATTATATATCTAAGATATTCTTAAATCTCTTAAAACACACCAGGAAAACTGATATCCCAGGAAGGGTTTGTATATTTATTTATTTACTTACTTACTTACTTAACTAGGACTCTACTTAACTATGTTCAGGAAGGTGGATTAGGCTTTGGGAAGAGAGCATATACCTGAGTCACCTGAGAACTACCAGCAGAGGGCTGGGGAGAAGGGAGGGGAGAAGAAAGTTCAGAGTTGGCAGTGGGGTTGGATTGATTGGCTTTATTGTGTGACTTAACTGCTATTACCAAAGAAACAGATCTGTCAGGATTCAAACAATTGAGTTCATATGATGTGCCCAACAGCTTTTCAGCAAATGGAAGTCTGTGGGCTATCATGTCTAAGTCATCAACGCTGAGGAGGGAAGAGGGAGTGGGGGGCAGATATGATAGCCATTAGGAAAAAACTAAACTGAAAATGTTTTCTTCCCACTGGGTAAACATTCTTGATTATATTTTATGTTCTTCTGAGTTAATTCCTGAGAAACTATAAAATATGCCTTTTGATTATAATTTGCCCATGAAACCTGTCATGTATATTTTATAAAGCTGTATGGCATATTATTTTATCTTTATAACAATGAACACTTAACTAGCATTAGTTATTTTAGGGATCGGTGGCTGAAATACAAGTTGTTGCTTCCTTTAATGAATGCAGATTATTTACTCAGCAGCCTCATAGCCATCATTACTGAGCAATTGAAGCAGCATTAATCTTCAAGGAAACATAAAAACCATCCACTTGTGCTGTGGAAAGAACAGTGGTATATGTGGGCTTTCTGTGCCAGTGAATTCAAGGCTGAGATAACTTTTTCACTTGTCAAGTTGCTGTCACTTTGTTAAGAATTAGAGATTGTATGTTTTCTAAATTTATAACAATATGTCAGTCTATTGCAACTAAATGAAAATGAACAACTCTGGGTTGTTTTCAGGATGTTAAGGAATAGGTTTATTGTATCGCTACTGAATATCTTGTCATTGGAAACTTGTATCTACTTAATTGGCATGTAGTAACAGACATGAGTTATCTTTAAGGAGATTCTGAATGGCATTTCTTCATAGGAGTACAACTCAGTTTATTTTCCCTTTTATTCAGGAGGTCATTGACTCTGATATCCTGATGTCTAGTGAGCTTCTTATCTGGCTGGAAAGAAAAATACCCTGACACACTTAGTTATCTTCTGATTGAGGGAATTAACTGTGGGTGGGGAAAAATTGATGCAAATCCCTGGATATCTCCATACCACTCTAAACGAGTGCTTAAGGAATCCCTTGCACATCCACACCAAGAATGCTGAGCTCACTTTTGTATAGGCAGAGCCAGTCCTTTCTTGCCTTTACCCTGAGACTACCATACAAGATTGTATTTAGGGGTGCCTTGGGGGACTCACTTGGTTAAGTGACAGACTCTTGATTTCAGCCCAGATCATGATCTCAAAGCAAATGGTATATTTGCCAGCCCCTTCTGCCAGTCTCTGAAAGTAAATGTGGGTCAGTATTCATTTGGCAGCTAATTTGTGCTTAGTGCTATGCTCCACCCTGGTGAGCTACCCTGGTGAAGAAAAGACAGAGTTGGGGCGCCTGGGTGGCTCAGTGGAGCCTCTGCCTTCTGTTCAGGTCCTGATTCCAGGGTCCTGGGATCGAGCCCCACATCAGGCTCTCTGCTCAGCAGGAAGCCTGCTTCCCTGTCTCTCTCTGCCTACTTGTGACCTCTCTCTGTGTCAAGTAAGTAAATAAAATCTTTAAAAAAATAAATAAATACATAAATAAAAATAAAAATTTTAAATTTAAAAAAAAGAAAAAAGAAAAGAAAAGATAGAGTCCAGCCTTCAGGGCAGCATATCATCCATAACATACATGTCTCAAATGTGTGACATTATTCCCTTACAGAAGATGGGACTGGAAATGTATTCTTGAATCCATCACATATTTTTAGAAAAGCCTCCCTGATAATTCTCCCTGATTCTCCATCCTTAAAATAGCACCCAAGCAAGTCATGTAAAACTAACCTTCAAATTATTCTCAACATATATACTTATCAAGTCACCACCATGTACACTTTAAATATCTTAGTTTTATTTGCCAGTTATATGATAAATAAACTTGTCAGTTAAGTATTGTCAATAAAGCTAAAATTAATTTCACTTCATACTTCCCCTTCTCCACCACTTACCTGGTATATAGGCTTGGTCTTGTCTCACCAAATTGGCCTTCCTGTATACTTTCTTTTCTTTTCTTTTCTTTTTTTTTTTTTTTTTGCTTCCCCTATCCAATGCATTTTTCACACTATAGTTAAAAGGATGTTTTTTAAAATGGAAATTTGATAAGCAATACACCCTTCTAACACATAAGTCTGTAGGCACTTCAGTGTCCACACATTTATCTATAACACGAAAACTTTTTCTTTACCTTCTATTTATTTTTAGGAAAAAGACCACAATCCTTTATGTAATCCCCTCAGGCTTTGCCTAAGACTTTTTTGTCATTTGCTGAGCTTAACCTACTATTGAGGAAAATCTAGCCTTTAGAATTTTATATATGCAGGCCTGATACCTCACCTAGCAGCAATGGATATGGAATTTTATTCATGTGATTTTTGGTGATGATTTTGGTCATTTTTGGTAGATTTTCTTTTATCTGGCTATTTTCTAAATGTCTGACTTCCTGGTAGGTAGCATGTTAGTATTTTTGACATGTCAAAATGTACTAAATACATTTCTACATTTTTTTTTTAAATTTTACATTTTTTTAAAGATTTTATTTAGGGGCACCTTGGGGGACTCACTTGGTTAAGTGACAGACTCTTGATTTCAGCCCAGATCATGATCTCAAAGTCATGGGACTGAGTCCTACATCAGGCTCTGAACTAGGAAGGAGTCTGCTTCTCTCTCTCTCCCTCTCCCTTTGCTCCTCCTCCCCTTTTCACTTGTGTTCTCTCTCTTTCTCTTTCTCTCTGAAATAAATAAATTTTAAAAAAAAGAAGACTTTATTTATTTATTTGAGAGAGAACCCCTTCACATTTGCATTTACATATGATATTGTTTTGGGGCACCTGGGTGGCTTAGTTGGTTAAGCGCCAGACTGGATTTCAGCTCAGGTCAGAAGCTCAGGGTTGTGGGATCCAGCCCTGCTTTGGGCTCTGGGCTCAGCAGGGAGACTGTTTGAGATTCTCTCTCTCTCCCTCTCCCTCCCCTCTCCCCGCCATGCATGTATGCATGCCTACATGCTCTCTCTCCATCTTGCTAAAATAAATAAATAAAACTTTAAAAAATATATGGTATTGTTTTAGCTAGTTTATGTAAAGAGGAAAGAAAATTAAAAAAATTTTTAAAAACCATACTTATAAATTTATTTGGGTAGTATCTATATGTTGACAGTTTGTGATTCCAAAGGCTTAAGAAAAAAGTCTTATGACAAAGTAGTGCAATTTGGTAATTCTTTGGTGTTAAATTGAAGCTCACTTTTGGCATATAAACAGAACATTATTTGAATTTAGGGGAAATTATCCTCCAAAGATATATAACACATTTTTGAAATACAAGTTACATTTAAAGGTTTATTAATTTGCTCATGTAGTTTTCATTCTGTACAGTGAAACATTTTATATATTATATTTGTTTTAAGATTTGATATTTTTATTTTCCAAGATATCCCTTGAAGAAAATGGCCATCACCTGTTTTCAGAATCTATCTTCTCCCTCAGATAGAAAAAATACCTACCACAGTTTGCCTTTAAAACTATGAGAAATGTTGAAATTTAGACATTTTGGAATCACTTTATTTTTTACTTGTTATGGTTGCCCCACTTCCCTAAATGCTTAAAGACACAGAATGGCAAGTGTTTTGCTTTATGGTGCTGTAGGTCTAGGGGGAGAACTGTGAAGAGCCGGGGGAAGGCAGATTTCTCTGAAAAGTTTCAAAGCCTGGCTTGAGAAACAATACTCGGATTTCTGAGACTCATGGGTGTTGAATCAAACGGACAATCTTATAGTTGTAAGGAAGCAAAGGTCATCTTCCTTCTTAAACTTTCTTAGATGCTTTCAGAGAAAATTAATTGTCTATCTACTTTGCGTTTTCACTTTTCTAAACAAAAATTGTAAATCTGAAATTATTTTTTAGAGTATTGGTTTCTCTGCATTTTCTTTTCATGTGCTGGCTTTGCTCTTGAATCATACTCCATTTTTGTTCATTGTTCAGTATTGATAGTGAAGTATTTGTCTTAATTTTAAAGGAATTTACAGATTTCCAGACCAAACATTGTTGGTATAATATTGGTAACAGCTGAAGTTTCATTTAACTAGTTTTAATGTTTAAGAGGACCTCGAATGAAGTATGTATTTAGGAATATTCTTCAGAATTGGAACAAAATGCTGAGTACACCCAGCTATTCAGAAGCCTTGGGGGTAACTCTTGTACAACTGAGATAGTAATAAGATAACCTTAAAATGTGTAAAATCACATCTATTTATGATAATACAATTATAGTGATTAATTTTTATGTAATTTTAGAATTTTGAAACAATCCCAGTCTTATAAGAAACTGGAAACTACAATACAAAGAACTTTTCCTGTACTATCCGAGATTAAATTGGTGACATGACACCCATCACCCTCAAATACCTTTATTTCTCCAAACAAGGGCTTCTCCTACTTGACTACAAGATAATCATCAAAATCAGGAAGTAAATATTGGTTCAGCATAACCATGTAATCCTCAAATCACACTTCAGCAGATTCCCCGTTCAGCTTTTACGGTGCATCCCATTCAGGTTGCTCTGCTTGCCCTCTGAAGCTCCAGTTCAAACTGTACTTTGCCCTTAATTGTCAATCTGAAAGAGCTTCTCAGGTTTTCCTTTGACATTCCTGATCTTGATAGATTTGAAGATAATGCGTTTGTAATATCATAAAATGTTTTCATGTTGGGTTTTGCTGATGCTTTCTTGGATCATATTTAGATAATGAATCTTTGGCTATCTTTTCGTCTGTTCAGGCTGCTATAACCAGATGCTATAAACTGGGTGGCATACAACCAGAAAGGTATTTCTCATAGTTATCAAGGTTGGGAAGTCCAAGATCAAGTTGCTGGCCCATTGGTGTCTGGCAGGAGCCTGCTTTCTGGATCATAGAGGGTCCTCTTTGGAATGCGTATCCTTACATAGAAGTGGCAGGAGCTCTCACTAGCATCTCTTTCAGGAGGGCACTAATCGCATTCATAAAGGCCCTGACCTCATAAACTAATTACTTCCCAGAGGTCCCACAGAAACAAAAACAACTGATGGTTTGATTTAAATATAAATTTATGTAAAAAGGGTTTTTTAAATTTGATCATTCATAATATGTAAACTTTGGATAATGTACAGTGTATCATGATACCAGCTTGTTAGTAATACTAATACAAAGCAGTGAGGTTTGTAAAAGTGGGTGGACATTGGATTTTATTATTGTAATCAGATTTGCATTAGAGGGAAAGGAGTAAAAGCATCACCCTGATTCCTAAATATGTGCTTAAATACCCAAGAACTAATAGTGTTGTTAGGGAAGGATACTTCCATAACCCCACAAATTCATCTTCATTCATCACAAAGAGTGTGATCACTTGCTGAACCCGACCACAGATAACTAATAACTGACTTAAAGAATGTGAAATTGCAGCTACCACATTTATACAAATGATAATATAATCTAACTGGGTTTGTGTTCTGTGTAGATATTGCTTTGTGATTTGTAGGATAATTGCATACATTACTTCTAAATAAGTTTGCTTTATTCTGTGCCAAGAGTGCCTTACAACCCCCTCAACATGTGAAGAGTATTTCAGGAAATGGACTTTGCTCTGGAATGCTGTGTGGGCAGTTGGTTAGTATGCTGAATATTTAGTAGCTGCTAATGAAGCTCTTATCAGCTTATCAGTGTCCAATTTTCTATTCTTGCATGGCATAATTCTATGAGAAATCATTAGAGATGCTAGTGCCCTGTAACTGCCCTTAAGAGATACCTAAATCGTCTCTGAAATAAAAGCTTCTCTGATTGATTTACAGCCATATTAAGACACACATACCATCTGCATGTAATAACTTACAAAGAGGAACTTGGACTAAACATTCATCACATCTTGTTCTTAATTACTTTTTGGGGACCAGATCTTATATTTATTAAATATTCCATTTGGGATTTCATTTATTAACTGGCAGTTTTCTCCTGCTTTAGATAATTTCTTTCTGATTTAGAGTAGCCTTTGACTTATAATTAGAAACCACTTTATTTATATGCATAGTTTTTCAATTTCATTCATATGAATATCATTTTGATAATGGCCCAGGAGTCCGACTTTGCTGGAAAATGTTGATTTAGCTTTTACTTCTTTTCTTTTTATTTTTCTGTTTTCAGTCCCTTATTCAGTACACTTGTAGGAAGATTGATTTTGAATAATACAGTCATGATGTCAAAACAGTGCAAATTATACACTGCTGCCATCTGGAATGGTGAAAATAAAAGCCTTATTTACACTGTTTTCTTTAAGGAAAGAATAATGAGTGCTTTCCCCCTCTTCAGGGACAATATTCTGAAAAGAAATGGTTCTTGTTTGTAGCCTGATACTGTAGTTTATTCTGAAAGATAATGACTTGGAACTCATTTGCTGATCAACAAAATAGCAAACACTCTAACCAGTAAACCCTGGACCTTTCAGCCACTGAAACACTGATCTGTCTCCTCTCCCAGACAAAGCTGTTTGGGATGGTCATTATTGCCCCCTTATTACTGTGGAGACCTCCATGTGGCCTAAGGTCATTGGTTGATCTGTGGAGTCTACCGATGTTTGGTTCTCTGCTCTTTGTATTGTCTTTTGATGTCTGCTGGGAAGAAAAGTCCTGCCACTTACAGCCCTTCCTAACTAATGAAACAGAAATTATAGAAGGGTTAAAGACATGGGCACAGTGCTGAACTTGAGCTCCCTAGGGAAATTATTTTATATTTACCATCCTTTCCACACTCTTCCGTTTGTCATGCACGTTTTATTGGCTATGATACATGGCAGATTTACGTCTCCACCTGGAACCAACGCTAAACAAATGAGAAGCCAATTGATATATGTCAAAAGGTAGATTTTCTTAAAAACATTGGACTGTTTTTAAAATTATTATTATTATGTTCCATGGAACTTTAGTGCTTTCTGCTTAAAATATATATATATATATATATATATATAGAGAGAGAGAGAGAGAGAGAGAGAGGCGCCTGGGTGGCTCAGTCGGTTAAGCATCTGCCTTTGGCTTAGGTCATGATCGTAGGGTCCTGGGATGGAGTCCCATATCCAGCTCCTGGATATGGATATCCATATGGGATATGGGAGCCTGCTTCTAGCTCTGTCCCTCCCGCTACTCATGCTCTCTCTTTCACTCTATTTCTGACAAATAAAATATTTCAAAAATTTTTAAAAATGGCTATTCAAATTATTTTTTTGCCATTCCTTCCATTGTAGTTTGACTTTGATTAAGAATTCTTTCACTGTCCATGATGAATATTTATTTAAAGGACAGCTATTGACAAAGAGGTATCATGATGATGTAAAAATACTTCAAAAACAAACTTTTTGCTGTAGTTATGACCTGGAACAAGTAATTTAATTTTGCTGAGTGTTTGTTTTGTTTTGGCAGAAGATGGTAATTATGATACACCTTTGCCTCAGGGAACTTCAGTAAGGCTCAGATTATTTCAGTGTTTTCAGGCATTCACAGCAAAGCTTTTCTGTCCCAAATGTTTAGGGCTTTTTTTTTTAATTTGTTTTGGGAACAAGTCATATGACAATATGGATTTGTTTTATTTCTGCTATTGATTAATCAAAGAATGTAAAACCTTGTTCAAAGGGAGAAATGAGGCCTTTTATAATCTTTGAAAAGTTTACTTGACGCAGATTCTGCTTTCTAAATTCACTTGCATGTCTAGACAGTCCTTGTGGGTTTGTTTCTTTTTTTCATGATTTGCATAGAATATTTCCCATTTACAGTTTATTGTTACAGTTTTTGTTATATCAGTACTTAGAGTCACATGACTCTGTTCTGTTTACATCTATTGTGGGAGCTTGGGGTTGAGTAAGTGTATATATGCTAGTATTGTATGAAATGCAAGACCCCAGTGCCCAGCAGTGCTAGCCTCCTTCAGTCCTCCCAACTATTTGCTGAGTACTATCTCACTGCCAAAGAATCTAATTATTCGGCAGATACAAATAAATCACAACAGTGTAGTGATTCTCTAGATTGCTTCATACCCAGTGCTGGGCCCACAGTTGGCACAACAGAGGCATTTCATATATGTCTATAGAATGAATGATGCCTTCTATTGACTACCCAGTAGATTCTTCAATCTAATAGTTCAAAAGCTCTTTTTATTTTAATTCACTTTTCATAAATATGAAAATATTTTGTTATATGACCACCTGAACACCAACTTATTTAAACTTTTCAAGAGAACTTGTATTTTTTCATTAAGTGTAAAAACATACTGGCTTTGTGTGGCATAGATTAGTATTGTTTCTTTAGCAGGTACAGATATCTTTCATTATATTTAAAAGGCCTACCACTTTTATTAAGAAAATACTCTTTATATGATCCATCTAACATTTGACTTTTCTAATTTAATGAAAAATTTCCTTAATGCCTTCATCTCTCAAAACAAAAACAAAATTTAGAGCTTCTTTAGGATTACATTGTGAATGCCTAAAGCTTTAGGATATCTAGCTGCTGAGGAATATTTGCTCCTGTCAATGAAAGATGACCCGTAGTGGTTGCCTCAACATACAATTGAGTGATTCACTTGGGTTTTATCATAAGTTTGAACATCAATAATTTCATTTTTCCAAATATGGCATAACAGAGCACATGTACACCTTTTTTTGTATTCTTTTGAGTTTCATTGTGTTTACATGTAATGTTTTTGTTATGTGGTTGCAGTTCGACTTATAGGAATTTACAACCAGTATATGGAGGGAGGCTTTCTATAAAATTAGATAAAGCAGACACTGAATTGTGTTTTTCCAGGGCAACGACCACACTAAATTATAAAAAGGCAGGCATGAATTGCATATCTCAACAAATGAAAATTGTTTACTAATTAATTAAAGCTTATGACTATAAAGGTAAATAGCCGTTAATGACTATTTTTGTGAGTCTGTAAGTCTCATACTACTTAAGACACTATAAAAAATAGTAGTTACAAGATAATCTTATGTGTCTTTGACTTATAACAAAATTGGGGAGGCCACATGTATAACCACAAAACCATTAAGGAATGATTAACTGCTATTTGCAATGACAAGGATGGAACTAGAGGGTATTAAGTTAAACAAAATAAGTCAGTCAGAGAAAGACAATTATATGATCTTGCTGATATGTGGAATTTAAGAAACAAAAGAGAGGATCATAGGGGAAGAGAGGAAAAAATAAAATAAGATGAAACCACAGAGAGAGACAAACCATAAAAGACTCTAAATCATAGGAAACAAACTGAGGGTTGCTGAAGGGGTGGGAAAGGAGGGTTAGGGTAACTGGGTGATGGACATTAAAGCGGGCATGTGATATAATGAGCACTGGGTAACATAGAAGACTGATGAATCTCTGACCTTTACCTCTGAAACTAATAATGCAGCATATGTTAATTAATTGAATTTAAATAAAAATATTTTAAAAAGAATGATTAACTGTTTAAATGAATAACATTAAATAAACTCAGTAGGAATTCAGAAATGCCACATGAGTGAGTGCTGAAATGTTTGCCACAACTCCTTAAACATGTGTATTTGCAAATGTTCATTGTACACTGTCATGGTTACAAAGGAAAAAACACAGAGCCCTGCCCTCTATGAGCTTCTGAGTTCAAGCACCCTCATTGACTTATTAAGGGGTTGATTGATAACACCAGTTGAGGGCTTCAAACAAGGAGCCACTGTGAATTGCTTGGTACTCAGAAAAATGATTCAGGGGGCTGAATTCTCTAAGGAAAAAACAACGACAACTTATCTCTTCCTCCAGATTCTGATTTCATTTTACGGCATTATCATTCTCATCAGAACCTCTACATTGTTCATAGTATCTAAATGATCAGGTGTATTTGCCAAATCTTTTAATACTGCTTTTGTAAAAGCATACCATTGATGTATTTGCCATGATGAATCGGAAATGTAGCACCATGGCAAACAGTCCTTCACTGAAAACTTCTTCTTCTTTTTTTTTTTTTAAAGATTTTATTTATTTATTTGACAGACAGAGATCACAAGTAGGCAGAGAGGCAGGCAGAGAGAGAGAGGGAAGCAGGCTCCCTGCTGAGCAGAGAGCCCGATGCGGGACTCGATCCCAGGACCCTGAGATCATGACCTGAGCCGAAGGCAGCGGCTTAACCCACTGAGCCACCCAGGCGCCCTCACTGAAAACTTCTTTAAATCATTTGGGACCAGAGTCAAAGCACCTGTCTACTTGAGTTCATTCAGAGTCTCAGCCAGATTTGGCAAAATGAACTGCTTGGGCCACCTTGGAAGAAGACTTTGGTCTTAGCAGGCAATTTAATTTTGAGGTTTTCCTATCAAATAAGAGAATTTCAGTGTTTGTGGAATTTGAGAGCAAGTAAAAATATCGTTAATTTTTTTTTTTTTTTATGGATGAACAATGAAAGTAGTTTAACTGATCAAATTATGCAAAAGCTTTTATTTGATGATTCACCGATATCTAAAACATGAGTCCCTACAAAACACTGTTGGATTTTTTCCCCATACATTCCATTCAGGGCCTGGGTAGGTCAGGGGTTATTAACACAAGTTCTGCAGAAATGGGAATTTAACTCTGGAAAGTGCTGACATTCATGTTTCTCTTTCCTTAATGGAACTGTAAGCTTCATATCAGCATATTTCATTAAGACACCAAACAGAGTCAAAGAATGTGCTGTATTTCCAGGTGTATTATAGCTGCCATTCCAAACAAAATATGTATGACTTCCATGATTTACTAAGCACAAGTATGTAGTAATCTGCCCTTTAATGGCCTCTCAAAATGACAGACCAAATGGCTTCGTGAAGGTCAAGTCTGATTTAAATTGTTGATGAATTAATAGCTAATTCTGCATGATTGAATATTAATATGGAACAGTGATAAGTAAGGCACTTTAAAGCTTAATGAGCACATTAATGAATAGGACAAAATGTTTTTCTTTTCACCTCGTGTAAAAGTTTAAAGCTGCTAACATATTAACAATTTGTTGATTTTTGATAGCTGCTTTTTTTCTGTAAAAGTTTATGTAGTTAAGATATAAAAGTTATTGATTTTTTCCCCATAGTTCCTGGTAGTACACATTTGATGAGCTGTCAAAATTGATGTTATCAAATGGCCAAGGTAGTTTTATATAAATCACTAAAAAATGTAGAAGGTGAAAAAAAAAAGCAATTAACATCTTCTAAACTACACCCACTGAGATAAGCATTCCAATTAGAAATTTCATTATTTCTACAGTTCGTTTTATGTTGAATACTGAGTTTTATTGCCAAATACCTTACAGTCAAATTGGAAACAAGCCACATCTGTCAATGTGTAAGAGTTCTGGCTATTTGAATCTGTTTCATTGTGATGTTTCTCATGAAAATTTAATGAAGATAGTACATTCAAAGAGATTCTGTGCAAAAGGGGAATGGATAGAATTTAATTACCCTTATTAAAAATAAGAAAGGAACACTCTTTACATCCACTTTCCGATTAGTATGCAAGAAAGAGTATCTTTGTTGTGCACTTATGTATATGAAAAGGGGGCTCTGGAGTGTTCTTTATGAGCCAAGAAGGAAAGAAAGGTCATGCAAATATATTAGACTGCTTTTGGTAGGGCACAAGTCAATTTTGTCAGCTTTTCCCAAGGTGAGGACTTCATTTCTTATAAATGGTTATTAATTCTAGATTTCTTTAGTAGGAACCTTTAGTAAGTGGTGCAACAATCTTAAGTCTTTGACACTTGCCACTTGGTACTGAATATTGGCTTGGTTCTTCAGAGAGCTGAACCTGAGAAAAGTAATAACTAGTAGGTCAATGTTAATGGATGCTAATGTAACTAGTATTCAAAGTCTTGGGGGTAGATACAATGCCCTGGGAAATGAAGAATCAATTCAAGAATCTCAAGATGATTTTTTATTAACCTAAATTGGTGGTTTTAAATATGGAAAATAACAACAAAGTTTAAGAGCTTTTTTAAAAACTCATTTCTAGGTAACTAAGCCAGTGTAGTTGACTTTGGAGCCCTTGAAGTAAATTATTTTTTATCCTTTGAACCAGTAGCTGCCAAGTGAGATGTTTGATATGATGTGTATGGTACAATGGCTATTGATCTTTCCACTTTTGTTTTTCAAGTAACAGTAGAACAATGCTATAGATGTAAGTATGTCATATTGATGAAAACTTTAAAGTCATAAAGGACAGCCTGATGGAACTCAAATGGAGTAGGTTATCAAAATTAGTCTGATTTGCAAAATGCTCTGTTCCATTTGCAATGTTTAACATTCCAACTTGGAGCCCTGAAAAATCACCTTGAAGTTTCATTCTTAACTATTGTTTCTGACACCTGTCCACCATAGACTTCTGCTTGGCTGATGATGTGTGAACATTCAAATAAACAGATTGTATTCCCGCTTTCTCAAAACAGTCATAGTTTTCAAGTTAAGTAAAATGTAGCTCATTGAAGGTGAATTATTTTTATATATTTTTTTAATTCTCTAGCTATAACTAACTGGTGGGACAGGAGAATATTCTCTAGTGAATTGAGAGGTCAAACTCAACTTGTCTTAGCTGCTTCTATATCGCTGCAGAAGAGCCAGGGTCCCCACTTTTCCCTGTTCTCTTGGCCCCACAGTTTCTCTTGCAATAATCTGGAGTTGTTGTTGAGGGAAAATTTCCCTTTATCGGGAGTTTTATTCTTTGGTATATTTTGACCTTTATTCATTCAAAATCTATCTCTGTAACCCTGAGCTATTTCTCTGACAAACTCTTTACCAGATGTAGCTTTCTACTATATGTAGTAGAAAAACTTTTTTTTTTTTTCATTTTTCAGTCACCAGTATATATATTTATATTTAACCTTGGGAATCATTGGAGGTTCTACCCAAATTTGAGTAATCCAGGGGCTCCAGGGTGGTTTAATTGGTTAAGGGTCTGACTCTTGATTTCAGCTCAGGTCATGATCTCAGTATTGTGAGATGGAGCCCTGTGTCAGGCTCCTGTGCTAGGTGTGTAACCTCCTTAAGATTCTCTCCCTCTCTCTCTTTCTTAAAAAATAAATAAAAAAATAAATAAAAATAAAAAAGTCTAGTGATCCAGACTAGTTTGATGGCAAGGGATTTGGATATAAATGAGACATGGAAGAATTCATGGTGTAGGGAGATAAACTGATGATAGTAAGTACAGGAAAATGGATTTTAGTTACTACACAATAGCTCTGAGGAGGGAAATATTAAATATATTTGAAAGGCTCTTTATTACAAAGAAGGTAATTTTGGCTGCATGGCTTTTCAGAGACACCCAGAGTACTTAGTGAACATGATTTATCTGGGGAACGGTTAAGAATTACAGTGTGAGTAGAAGAAACTTTCCTATGGGAGATATCATCCATGAGAGACTGAGAAAAATGGGGCCTGATTTAAAAGGATTTTGCTAGCTAGATTTAGGAGATTGAGTTTATCCTGTAATGATCGAGGGGAGGGAGTAGAGAACACATAGATCTGACTGACAACGCAGTGAGAGCATCAAAATGGAGCACTTTTCCCTAGAAATTATAACCCAGACTTCAGCAAGACTCATAGGCTCATGCCACAAATGGCAGGCTATATCCAAGGGAAAGGGAGGTGCCACCTCTGGTGATTTCTTCTTCCTTTCTTTTTCTTTTCTTTTTTTTTTTTTCTCTCTCACTGGTGTTTGTGCTTTTGAGTAATTTTGGAATTGGTGGCTCCTGAAAATTAATTGGAGGTCATGAAGGAGGGTTCATTAAATTGATGCCAGAACCAGTGAGAATTTAAAATGTTTCACAATGGTTTTCAAACAAACAGCGAAGTTCTAATTTGGAAAATCATTGCTCATATAACTGAAATTCCTTCAAATCAAAATTTCTTCAAGGTAGAATACACCTTTCTAATGCTGGCTGGAAGAGCCAGTAATGCCAGTTAGTAATGTGATCATCATGCTTAGGGGACTTAAGAGGACTTTAATTTTGCAAGATATAAAATCTGAGACATTTTTTAATTTAATTAATTAATTAATTTATTTATTTATTTATTTTCAGATTTTATTTATTTATTTGACAGAGAGAAAGAGAGCACAGGCAGGGGGGAGTGGGGGAGGGAGGAGCAGGAAGCCTGATACTCAGCTCATTCCAGGACCCTG
The DNA here is from genome assembly GCF_009829155.1 of Mustela erminea. NCBI lineage: Eukaryota > Metazoa > Chordata > Mammalia > Carnivora > Mustelidae > Mustela > Mustela erminea. The sequence goes on from NC_045625.1 coordinate 59,742,555, forward strand.
GAATCCTGACCTCAGCTGAAGGCAACCACTTAACCTACTGAGCCATCCAGATGTCCTGATCTGGGACAATTTTGGTGTAGGTTAGGGAGAAGTGAACTTTGGATGAGCTGAGGATTCAAAATTTAGGAATTTTAACCCTTAGTGACTGAAAATGTTATAAACCTTTGGAATAGAGGAAAATACTCTCTTAATGTGAGGAATATACTTCCTTTTGTTCTTAAAGGCCCATTTCAGAGCCTCTTCTGGTACTCACTGCCCTCAGGCATACATCTGTAATTTCTTTTCTCTCCATCATGCCGAGAACTAGATGCATTTTTTTTTTAATTCTATTATGGACTTTAGCACATCTATCTTAGTTCTTTGTTAGGTTATTGGTCTCATATGCGGAGGGTGTATTCTTCTGGCCGTGAGCAACTTTGTGACTCTGTCCTAATCTGATAATGCAATGTTGTCCAATTTGTATTAGCTTCTCGAATGCTTAGTAAGGTAAGGGGAAAGATGAATGGACAATAGCTCTTGAATCTTGGCCCTCTGACTTGTTAACATAATGTTGGTATCACCTTTTGTCTTGCAGAGGATCAAATCCCCAGGGGCTTCCCTACCATTGACATGGGCCCACAGTTGAAGGTGGTTGAGCGTACACGCACTGCCACCATGCTTTGCGCAGCCAGTGGGAATCCGGATCCAGAAATAACTTGGTTTAAAGATTTCTTACCTGTCGACACAAGCAACAACAACGGCCGAATTAAGCAGTTACGATCAGGTAGGGTCTTGTTACTGTTTCCACTAACTCTTATTAGAGAATTTTTTTTTTTTTTTAGCTTTCTCTCTCTTTATTTTAATTTTAATTTTATTTTATTTTAATTTTTAGGTATTGATTTTTCTCCCTCTTCTCTTTCTCTGTTATTTAATGTGTTGTCCATGTTTGTGATGTCATAGCCTGTTTCAGAGTTTGTCTTTCTCTCTCTGTTTTGCAGCTTCTGTTTAATCCACATTGCTCACTGCTGTGACTGTATTTTTAATAATTTTTAATTTACTGCTTTTCTGCAGTATTTGATGGATCCATTTTCTCCTCTTTCTTTCTTCTTTCTCTGTTTTCTTTTGAAAAAAAAAATTTCAACATTGGACTTCATTCAGATCTTGCAAGGAGCTCCAATGGTTGTATCCATTAAAAGCCAAAAGATTCATATTAACACTAAAATGATTCAGTTTTACTAAAGTGTGTTTTCTCTGTCTTTTCTGCATTTGAATTCATCAGAGTACCAAAGTTTAGTAAGTTTGGTCACATCTGCTTTCTTTTCACTAATACATAAACCACAGAAATGTTATCTCCTGAGTAACCAGATGTATTTTGCAAAAGTCCTTTACCAAGTACCAATGAAAGGAGGGGATTTTTGTTAACTTTATTATTATATTATTGTGAGTGAGCATTTTCTACACATAAGCCACAGTAGTGTGCGCCCACACTAAAGAGTTTTGAACCCTCCAGTGACTGGATCTACAGAAGTCTGCTTTTGGTGTAGACTCCAGCTTTTGCCGCTTCCTTCTCTCTCTCCCTGCTGCCCTATTGTCCCTTTCCCATCCCCATCCCAAGTTCATTCCTTTGCTCTCCTTAGATTAAAAAATAGAGATAATTCTAAATTTCTTAAATTTTAGAGCCTGTCCCTAGGTGATCTCCCTGGGACATGTAGTAATGAGCTGTTTACTTTGACGTTGGGAATAATATTGATATGGAATTCTAAGTTGTTGAACTTAACTGCCTGTCTTCCCAGAATTCTCAGCTTTTGACCTGTCCTGTGATGTTAAAGCGTCTTGTTAACTGCCTCTTTTGCTTGTTGTCAGCAGAATTGTATAGATTAGCATTCTGTTATTGTAAATAAAGAATTAATTATTCACATGTAACATAGATGATTTAGTATATAAAGCTTTAACTCTGAAAAATTTGTACCAAATTATAAGGAATATAATAATATTTTTATGCTGTCTTTCTTCTCTCCGTATTTAAATCTCCAGAATCTATTGGTAAGTGCTTAGTTCTGAAGCGCACTTCACCCCCACTAATTTCCATATCCAGAATATTATTATTATTATTTTTATTATTATTAATAAAATGCATGGCATGCATTTTACTAACTGTCAGTGTAGACACCAGATCTCGGTAGTGGCGCGCACACGCACACATCCACAAAACTGTTATTGTAAGAACACTGTCTAGAAAAATAAAATAGTACACAAGTCGTATCACATAAATGTAGCATAGTGAGAAGCATAAGATATTCAACCAACAGTGTTTGTTTCTAGTTAGTCATTAGTCTTTCCTATAACAGTATATATATATGAGTATCTATATATATACTTAAATAGATTAGCCAGTATTTTTCCTAAACTATGTCTTTAAAAAGTATTGTTTAGTTTTTATTTATTTTTTTAAGACTATGAGGCATATAGATATAATTCTAACCCGATACGACCCCAGACCTGAGAACTCAGTTGCTTCTCTGAGAAAGGCAACGATGCCTATTGTGGTCTTTGCCCTCTGTGGTATAATGCAACTTGCTTTTTATAATCTAATAATACGATCTAATAGATTCCTGTTTTACCAGTATAGTAATTCAAGTTTCTTTTAAGACCTTATTTAATTCTGTAAATCTAATTTAATTCTTCTCCCCAGCCCTAGCCTCCTCCTTCTCGTACTAATGCTTCTTCTTTCTAATCTTATTTGCATTCATATTATCCACCCAGGTGGTACACCAATAAGAGGTAAGAGTGCTGAACTAACGTTCACAGAATGATCTTGCTCATTCTTTCTGTCCTCTCATCACTCCCATCTTTGTCCTGTTTTCAACATCATTCCAATAATATGTCCATCAACTTTATTTTTTTTCCCTTTGTACTGTTTGGTTATGATCAGTGACTCTCATATTGTGAGTTTTCCTTTTCTTTTCCTTTTCTCTTTGTTTTGTTCATTTCTTTCTTTATGGAAATGATTATTTAAGTTGTGATATGCTTCAAAGAAAGCATATCCAGGTCTCTAGACCATAGACCAGTCACAGCGTACCATCTGTCCCTCTTTTTTTCCTTTTCTTCTTCTTCCTTTTTCCTTTTTTTCTTTTTTTTTTTCTTCTTTTTCCTTTTTTTTTGTCCAACTGGAGAAAAAAAAAAGATCATTTTTTTTCTTCCTTAGCTGTTCTTGTTCTGGACCAAAGCCAAGATGGTCTGGAGAACAGTGGCAGACATGCAGAAGACAGCCTGGAACATCTGCTTTTTGTCTTTATCTTTCAAAAGGTTTTTGCTTTTGTTCTTCAATTCTTTTTTCTCTTACTGTCTTAAAAGTCAAAGAATGACTCCCCTTTCCACCTGATCCCACTCGCCTACAACCTGACAGCAATGCTTTTTTCCCCCACTTCTTTTTTTCTTGGATTACTCGCCTCTGGATTTTTGGATCTTCTGTCCTTCAGGCTATGGAAACAAAAGGTGCTCAGTATTCTTGGTGGTATGTGATATTGCTGGTTTTTCATACTTTGACTCAGTGTTCATTTCTTTTAGAATTCTTGTTTTGTATTTTTCTTGGGGCTTTGTGACACCACACTGCTAATCCCACTGGTGGATTTTGATGGGTGTCTTAGGGGATCCGTCTCGAGGTCCTCAAGCAGTGGTTGGTTGGCTCTTCCTCGCTGGCATAGGCCGTGCTTTTTAACTTTTTTTAAAACCCTCTAATTCAACTGCTCTTTGTTTTTCAGCAAATGTAATAAATGATTGTAAGTCGTGGCAAACTGTCTTTCTTTTCTTCAAAATCTGCATGTCTTAAGGGAGTTTTGTTTCTTTAAGTAATATTTTCATAATATATAATGACTAATTTTAATTTTTTACTTTGTGCAGCCTTTTTGTACTTGCTGCGTATTTTTGCCTTTCTTCAGCAGAAGACTTTCTTGAAAACCCGGCCTGGTTTTTTTTGAGCGTACCTATCTTTTGCGCCACTTTTGGTACCAAAATGGAACAAAACAAAACAAAACCAAAAATTAATCTTTTGTTTGATTTAAAAGCCATACTTCCTTGAAGCAGTCTCACCCATCTTCATTTTATTAGTCTAGGAAATGAGAGTGTTAATTATGACTAGAAGTCTTGCTCGGGAAAAGAGATAATTGTTTTCTTATGCTAGCATTGATGATGTAAAAAAAAATAATCTCTATATGTTTTTCTCATCGCATCATTTTCTGTCTGTGCACCTTAGCAAGAGATTGAAACGGCGCTGAGCGGACCTTCGCTTTGCAGGGCTTTTCATATTGTTAAGAGGTTTAGCTTTCTGCACTGAGAAAGCCTTCTCTGACCATCTCTTTGGCACTATATTTTATATCCATACAGGCGCCCTTCAGATCGAACAGAGCGAAGAATCTGACCAAGGAAAATATGAGTGTGTTGCCACCAACAGCGCGGGCACTCGCTATTCTGCCCCTGCCAATTTATATGTCAGAGGTAGGAATGACGTCACCCTGGCATCGCTTCTTCTTTAAGGTTCAGGGGGAGTTGAGAGACCCATGAAATGTGTGTTGTTGTGTCAGTAGGTATCAAGCTGATACACTAAATAATTACAGTAGTGGAAGCATTTTAGCAAATAGAGAATTGAAGATCTTGACCCTATTGTTAAAAAAAAAAAAAATTGACAGCTTTTGAGTAAAACCTATCCTGAGGCTTGCAGTTTGTAAGTATATTTGCATTTTTACATCTCGATTTACTTTGACTGCATTGATTGATCTATGCGTGGCATTTGTTTGAAGTTTTCTTCTTTTCCTTCTTTTTTCTGTTGCTGTTTCTCTTCTGTTTCCTTATCAAACTCTGAAATAATTGCTTGGTGTGTTACTAATCAGTTTTCTGTGCAACTCCAAGCATAAAGGTGTTTATGTCTTCAAGACCTCTGCTGCAGAGCTATAAGGATAAAGCTGCTAACTTAAAAACAAAAAAACACACAAAAAGAAAAGGTGCTCTATGAAAATAGCACAATTGTAATTCCTTTTTTAATACTTCTTAAAATTAATGAATAGGTGATATTATGTATGTGTATATGTCTGTGCATATATTTTCACACATTTTAAAAAGTTATTAATATTCTGAAAAGTTTAATTTTCCATTGCCCTGGAACCCTGATTATATTTTTAACAAATAATGTTAGTTATCCTTGGGACAAGAATGACTTATGAAGATACATTCATATTTTCTCATAAAGTAATATAAATGGTTACATTTTGAGCTTATGAATGTCTGTAGCTTTCATTTCAATTAGAAAGAAGTATTTCTTCTTCCCCAGAGTTTTCCAAATCAGGTTCCTATAGCTTTTTGTCCAGTGGAAATGCTCTTATTCCTGGTCTACGTGTCTGTGAATAACCACAAAAGGCTGGGTGGGGGTGGGAATTAAAGACTGTGAAGGCTTTAAGTTACTTTAAGATGGGTTTCCTTAGGAAAATATCTAGCTTGATTTTGAAATTTTCGTTTGAGGTAATATTGTTTCTGTGGGGATGTTTTCCTCTCCGATCTTTCTCTGGAGTCTGGGGTGGGAGAATATGAAGAAAACCATTTCTTCTCCAAATTCCTTGAAAGCCCCTTGAACCTTTTTCTTACAATGGTGACCTCCTTTGCTGCATGAGGCATGTGAACCTTCTTTAATGGAAAAATTTCAAAATGATGCTAGCTATTGTTTCTAATACCATATTAGTCCATGAGATGTTGCTAACGTTTTCAGCTGAGGTAGGAAGGGTTAACTAGAGCAAGTAAAGATGTTCAAGTAGCAGTTGAAAGCCTTGATATGGCCTTTTTACTCTCTCTGTGTTTCCCTTGTTTTTCTCCTTTCCTCATTTCATTGTGTTCTGCATCAAACCCCCTACATCCCTCAGAGCTGCGAGAAGGTTGGTGTGTTTTTTACTTTTTACCCACCTTACAAAACTCTTAATTAAACCAATAACAAAGAATACAAATGAAATGAATGTAGCTGCATTGTGGTCTTCTTTTGGTTAATGGTATGTTTTAGCGGAGAATGCCCTTTGCCATGGCTTCCGGTGCTTGCTGGCGATATCTAACCGTGGTGCATGATGGGCGAGAATGTACCTGGGTGCATGGTAACCGGTAACACATAACTCTCTCAGGTCCCATGAGCTCAGTCAGTGTTCCTGCTTTCTTTCCTGCCCCACTCTTCCTGTCTCCTGCCTCACCTTAATTTTTGTCGTACAAGGATGCCTGCTGCCCATAGAATGACTTTTTGTAGTTGTTCCTCTAATCCCAAGCATGAAGACTAAACTCTCCTCTATTTTCTGGATATGTTTTTTGACACCTGAGAGTCTCCAGTGGCTCCTGCTTGCTTTGTGTAACCTGTGAATTGGCTGCAGGAGGCATGCTTAACTCTTTCTTCTCTGCCTGTCATTCACCCGTGAGGCCATCACAGCGAGCCCTCTCGAATCAACAGAAGTTTATCTCCAACTTAACGACAGACAAAAAGTTTACAGACAGAATTATTTACATATCATTTTCTTGGGGTTATGAGGTTGTTTGTTTATTAACTTATCTATAATTTAAAAAAATCACTGTATTATCCATATTTAAGGTATGTTCCTAATGATTACCTCTTGATCTAAAATACTCTTGGTGTAATGTTTTGCCAATAAGAGCCCAAGATGAAGCCCATTTGTCTCTTGCCCTCTCCTTGTCCAAGACACATGTACTTAAGCACATATAAACATGCAGATTATCTGAAGCAGGAACACTGAACTCTAATTGCTTGGTAATATTTTCTGTGTTGTATTGCTTTAATATGACCTCTTCTCTCAATGTTCTGTGTTTCATTGTATGTTTTAAACCCAGTGTCCTACCATGTGAATGTAAACATAAAAAGCCTCTTACTCAATTTTGTAGCCATTATCTATGTCGTTTTACCTTAGAAACCTTAGATTGAACTGAGTAGAATCTTGAATGTGAAATACCAGCTCCCTTCCTGAATTTGCAATCCTTACCTTTGACAACCTAGCCTAATCTAATGTATTCCTTCTTTGAGCCCTGTCATCCCTTAAATCCCTGTTTCAATCACTGTACTTTATCTCCTCTCTTTACGTTTCGTGCTGTTACCTTGTTATTTCTTCTTTTGTCATTGTTGTCTTGGATTCCAGCTGTTTTTCCCCTTGTCCTAAGCACGGGCCTTGACACTTCATCTTGTGCATGCCTTGCATGACCCAATCCAGTATCCTTACTGGCACTGGATTTGTTTCTTCTTCTGTGAGCATAAATTGATATGTGTGCATATTTCTGTGCCTGTTCCAGTGTTAGTGTGAGGTCTTGATGCTGCTTCTACTCTAAGTCTGAAAGCAAATAAATTGCACTTTCCGTGTCCTCTAGATGATGTTTTCCAGGGTTGGGATGTGACAGTGTGGTCCCACACATACATTCACATCAACTGGAGGTGCACAGCACTGAAGTTGGTTTTGATACTTAACTTAAATCTGCTGGTGACCTTCCAGCCCCCTTTACTGCATATACATACATGCATAGGACCTTTGCTATATGCATGCATGTGTATGTTTTTGTGTTTATCTTATGCATGATGTTTATGTATTGTTAGTTTGTAGATAGTTTTTTGTTGTTGTTGTTGTTTTGTTTTTGTTTTTGTTTTTTGTGGGGCCCTTGTAGTTCTGAATCAACTTTTGTATGAATGTGTCTAAGATACCAATGCCTAAACTAAATACTTTTTTCTCTGTGTACACATACCATACTTGTATGGTCTGTATTATCCACAGTTTTTCTTTGTTTTGTTTTTGGAAAATCCACAATATGTTTCAATTGTTTAATTGTGTTTGTACAGTGCATGTCATATGTTTAATAAGCCACTTTATCTTGCCTTTTATTTTATCATTTTCCCTTGTGTTTTGTTCCAGTTCGCCGTGTCCCACCAAGATTCTCTATCCCACCTACTAATCATGAAATCATGCCAGGTGGAAGTGTTAATATCACCTGTGTGGCCGTGGGGTCACCAATGCCTTATGTGAAGTGGATGTTGGGGGCAGAAGATCTGACACCCGAAGATGATATGCCAATAGGAAGAAATGTACTAGAACTGAATGATGTGAGACAGTCAGCAAATTACACCTGTGTTGCTATGTCAACACTGGGTGTCATTGAAGCAATAGCACAGATCACTGTCAAAGGTAAGCTTAATGGTTTTTGCTTTGAGGGTTTAGGTACATTCAAGTCTCCCGACTAATGTTTCTATAAAGGCTACCCCTGGAATTCTATAATGTATCAGTTCATCTGAGTTCAGTTTTCAAATCCCAATAATATCTGTGATATCATTTAAGTTACACATACATAGGTAAGGAGATTCTTAAAAGGACTGATAGCCTATGTAATGAAAATCATCAAAATATTCAACAATAAGCTAGGCCCAAGCACTAACCAGGCAAAATGAGAACTGTTGATACTGTCAACCATTATGATAGAACTGATGCAAACAGGTTTCATATTAATCCAGAGCCCTGGTGAGAGTGCATGATAGAAAAATGCACATAAATTTCTCAAATCTGTGAAGACAAAAGAAAAAGAGAAAGTTAAATCAACATGATCTAATAATAGATATTGTAAAATTTTGATGGGTCTTATCATTAAAAATCAAAATGTAAGTAGCATTATATTTTATTTGAAGTTTATCTCTTATCTTCTATACATGATGTGCTCAAGAAATACTATTTTCTTTAAGTACACTAAATGTAACCAAAGTTGGGGCATAAACAATGAATGCTAAAACACTGAAAAGAAATAAAATAAAGTGGAAAAAAATAAAAATAAAATCTTCCTATAAACAAATAAAAAGTTAACCAAAGTCACAAATTTCACAAATTGTTTTTATCAGTGTTTATGGAATTCTAGAACACTTTTGTAAAAAGGGACAGACTGAGGGTGACTTTAGGTTCTTGCAAATGTCTGAAACTATTGAAAAAATGAACGACAACTTATCTTTGCCTTCCAGGACATATGCTCCTAAAAAATATAACACACATATTGTAATTGGTGTCATATCCCCACCAAGCATGTATATCAAATATAAAAAGCAGTAATGTGACATAAGAACAAAAGTACATACCATTGTCACCATTTAGTCACTTAAAATAGTAATGTTGTATTGAGTATCGGTAACTCTTTTAAGCATTCTTAAACTTATCCATACATTATAGGCACAAAACCTATACTGTACAATAAATGTGACAGCAAAACTAATGTGTTAAGTATCAGTATACACATATTTAATTAGAAATATTTCTACTTACCTTAATAATTCAGAAACACATCTAAGGAAAATGTGGATCATATACTGTTTTGAAAAATGCCAATCCAGAGTATTTGAACATTTGTTCAAATGGCTTTTTATTATTATTTTCAGTAAAATCCTTTGGCCAAATATTATCATTCTATAGTTCTTAGAGTAATATACAAATATTGAATCACCTTTCTTATAATAACTATTTCAGTTGCAAATATTTGAAGGTTTACTGAAGACCTTCAAGAATTCAAAATCAGGAGTCACATGAACTAATATCTTGTTCAACTTCTTATCTTTGTTTTCCAGGCTCTTGTCATTCTCTACTCTCGCTACCTCAAAAATAAATAAATGTAAGGGTGAATTCTGTAGGCAAAAAGTAAATCAAAACAAAAATAGCAAGTGGAAGAGAGTGAGGAGAATGCATCCTGACTCATTCACTCAATTAGGCATTCATTCAGTTAACACTGCTAGGCAGTATTCTAGGTATTGGGGTTACATCTGTAATCAAGTACAAGTTTCTGACTCTTGAAAAGCTGTCACTCCAGAGATTACTATACTTTTTGCTTTTATGCTGTCAAGGAAAAAGGGTACAAAAGTACTGATCATTTGGGTGTTACATTCTGGGTTTTCTCTCAAAAGTTAGCTGGTAGTACAAGTTTAAGTATTGCTGATACTGAATATAGACTAATATTATGATAGTAAACTACTTTAAAAATTTGTGAATATAGTTTAATAACATTTTTGAAAATTAACTAAAAACATGAATTGGAAATTAATTAAAATTTTATTCTTTTTTACCTTAAAATTCTTGGTTGGATTATTTTGGGTTTTTTAAAGATTTTATTTATTCATTTGAGATACGCAGAGAATGAGAGAAAGGGAGAGAGTGAGAGCATGAGTGGGGGGAAGGGCAGAAGGAGAGGGAGAAGCAGGCTCCCCTCTGAGCTGGGAACCAGACTCAGGGCTAGATCCCAGGACCTGGGGATCATGATCTGAGCCAAAGACAGTTGCTTAACCATCTGAACCACGCAGGTGCCCCTAGATTATTATTATTATTTTTTAATTATAGTAATATTATCTAACTTAAAACTGGAAAACAATATTGGTATTATTGTTCCATAGTGATTTAAAGCCATTTAATATATTCTAAATTGTGTTCTTTTCAGTGTTGGCATTTAGTTGTATTGTGTATTTCTTGAAGCAAGGAGCTAATTGGCCAAACTCCTGGTTATAGTAATAATAATAATTGCAATTAATGTTTTTTGAGGGTGCTAGATACATTCTGAGAACATTAGTGGAGTAGCTCATTAATCTTCTCAGCAAACTCATGAAATACCCAGCTGTACAATACAACCCAGTGATATTTATTCCCATTTTCCACATGTGAAAACTAAAGCAAAGAGAGGTTATGCCATGCATCCAGGATCACATAGCTAATAACTGGCAGATTTGAACACAAGCTTCAAATCACAGGGCTCTAATGTGTTTCTGGCAAAATGAGATTTGTCCCCCTATGCATCTTACTGTACAGCCTACCCACTTACAAAACAATCTTTTGCTATAATTTAATCTAATTAAATCTTCAGTAGATAAATAATTTTCATTCCAATTATAGAATTTATGGATCTTTGTAATATCTTAAAGATGATAGATATTCACTGTCCTTTTTTCTCCCAGCCTTACCCAAACCTCCAGGAACTCCTGTAGTGACTGAGAGCACAGCCACAAGCATCACGTTGACATGGGACTCTGGGAACCCTGAGCCTGTCTCTTACTACATCATTCAACATAAACCTAAAAATTCTGAGGAACCTTACAAAGAAATTGATGGGGTGGCAACGACACGCTACAGTGTGGCTGGACTAAGTCCCTACTCGGATTATGAATTCAGGGTTGTTGCTGTCAATAACATTGGGCGGGGACCTCCTAGTGAGCCTGTGCTAACGCAAACCTCAGAACAAGCACCATCCAGTGCCCCACGGGATGTCCAGGCGCGGATGTTAAGTTCAACCACCATTTTGGTACAGTGGAAGGAGCCTGAAGAACCAAATGGACAGATCCAAGGATACAGAGTTTATTATACAATGGATCCCACTCAGCACGTCAACAACTGGATGAAGCATAATGTAGCTGACAGCCAAATCACTACTATTGGCAACTTAGTGCCCCAGAAAACATATTCTGTCAAAGTTCTGGCTTTTACCTCAATTGGAGATGGTCCTCTTTCTAGTGACATACAAGTCATCACTCAGACAGGAGGTAAGTCTGGTTGTGGATGGGGAGTAGAGCAGGAGGGAAGGAGTAGCCACTAAGAGGTGTGAATGGTGAAAACAAAGACAGGACAAAGATAACTATGAATTTTAATTTTTGAGACTTAGAGTTTCTAAATGAGGTTAAGATAAGGCATCTGGAGTGGGATAGGCACGGACCCCTGAAAGACTAAGTAATACTTTTAAGCAGAGGGATGCATTTTTTAAAAAAATTATACCCAAGTGACTTGAAGATTTTTCTGAATGAGATAGATGAATGGACCCTCCATGCAGCATTTTGAGAATAGAACTATGTTGCTTTATACTAGTGACTCTGATAGAATACCCCCACAAAATTATTTCATTTCATTTCATTTCATTTCATTTCATTTCATTTCATTTCATTATGAAATATGAATTATTTCATTATTTCATTATGAAAGATTGGGTGGTTCAAGATAAAGTTAAAAATAAAACTGTCAGGGAGCCTTGCTCCCTTACTTACTTACTTGCACATTTAAGTGTCTTCTATTTTCCAGGAAGCTACCCACTGGGGGCATATATATATACTAGGAGCATATATATATGCTCCTAATGGATTTTTGAATTTTTTTCTTTGTATGGTTTCATGGGTGGAGAAAGACAGTTGTCAAGATCCTAGATCAAATGTTGGGGTCTCGTTGACTCATTTTCATCGGCATTCAGGCAGATATCACACTATTTTATGGAGAAACCCTTGGCCATTCTAGTGTTTCTGTTTGCATAAGCGGATATGAGACCTCTCTGGCCTTTGATTCAAAGTGATCAATTTTGCCTTGGGTTGACGATATGACATAGCAACTTTCTTCTAAAGTTTATTCTTGAACATGTGTGAGCTATTAATTTAACTCCTATGAGGTGTTGGCATCTTGTAACTTGTGTTAATCTCAGTGTTTTGGGGATGCCTGTGTGGCTCAGTCAGTTAAGTGGCTGCCTTTGGCTTGGGTCATGATCCCAGGGCCCTGCGGTCAAGTCCCACACTGGGCTACTTGCTCAGTGGAGAGCCTGCTTTTCCCTATACCTGCTGTTCCCTCTGCTTGTGCACTTACTCTCTCTCTGACAAATTAATAAGTAAAATCTTAAAAAAAAAAAAAACTCAGTGTTTTGGTGGTATGCTATTGGTTTGTTTGAGAATATAGATAAAAAACATATTAATAAAAAAACATATTATTGGACATAGCTATAATCTCTAAGTGTAACTCACTGGTAATCTTGGGAATGAATTTTCTGATGTGTTAGGACTAGATAAACCTATGTTTAACCCTGACTTGTTTTCATATTTTATTCTTTATGAATCATGCCACTGAGAGTGTTTACCTATTTTCTCTAGCTACTAGAGATCTCAGAATATATTTACAGTCTGCTTCACTTTGTTTTATTTTTGTACTGTTATTGGGTTCCTGCTATTTGTTCATGGATATATTATTTTCTCTAATAATATGAAAGATAGCTGTAATATATATATATATACCTTGCCACAATTATACTAAAAAACATCCATATATTTTCCCTTCTTGAGTTTTGTATTTCTTCTGTACTTATTTGCTATATTAATACATGGGAAAACACTGTAATTAACTTTTCCATATATCTTGTATTAGAAAGTGTAGAAATCTGAGCATCTTGTCCTCCTGTTCTTCTTCTTGACTAAAACTGGTCAACTATTATGACATTATTTTTTATTACACTATTTTAGCAGATTCCTAACCATTTAAAGTTAAAAGAAAGTATATATAAAGAACATATACTTGTGTTCCGCTTTCAGTTCTTCTAATTTTTCAGTGGTGATATAGTTTTTTTTTTTTAAAGCACTTTTTTTTTTAAGATTTTATTTATTTATTTGTCAGAGTGAGCACAGGCAGACAGAGTGGCAGGCGGAGGCAGACGGAGAAGCAGGCTCCCGCTGAGCAAGGAGCCCAATGTGGACTCGATCCCAGGATGCTGGGATCATGACCTGAGCCGAAGGCAGCGGCTTAACCAACTCAGCTACCCAGGTGTCCCTATGGTGATATAGTTTTTAAAGATCTATTTATTTATTTGAGAGAGAGAGAGAGAATTGCAAGGAGGGGCAGAGGGAGAGAAACTCAAACAGACTCCCTGCTGACTATGGAGCCCAGATACAGGGCTGTCCTACCACCCATGAGATCATGACCTGAACTGAAATCACTAGTCAGATGTTTAACTGACTGAGTCACTCAGGTGTCCCTCAGTGGTGATTTTTTAAAAATGCCTAGTTTCAGAGTAATATAACCAGAGTTTATATCCAGTATACCATTTTTAGCTCTATAACCCTGGACAATTTTCTTCAGTTCTCTGAGCTTTAGTTTTCTTACCATCAAAAATAATAACCACCTTATAGAGTTTAGAGGTAGTATTTGGTTTCTAGGGCTCCTGTAACAAAATACCACAGACTGGGTGGCTTGAACAACTTTAATTTTACTGTCTCTCCCTTCCAATGGCTAGAAGTCTGAGATCATGGTGCATGGAACTTGTTCTTTCTCAGGGCAGCTTCTGGGCTTCTCTCTTAGCTTCTGTTGGTTTGCTAGCAATCTTGGCTGTTCCTTGCTTGGAGAGGCATCACCCTGATCTCTGCCTTATTGTCACATTGTGTTCTCTCTCTGTGTGTGGCTTTTTGTCTCAATTTATCCTTTTCATAAGGATTCCAGTCATAATGGATGAGGGCCCAACCAAGTGACCTCATCTTAAATAATTACATCTGCAAAATTCTTATTTCCAAATCAGGTCACATTCTGAGGGTTAGGAATTTAACATATAAAATTTTGTGGAATACACTTCAATCCATTGCAGGGTGATAGATTAGGTAATGGATAGAAATAGTTTATAACTTAGTAAGTACTATATAATCATCATCATAATAAAAACAGCTACATATACTGGTACTGTGAGTGTTGCATGTACTAATATTGCTACCCAGTTTGGTAGATGTGGAATTACCCCATTTGCCAATGAGTAAATTGAGGATTGAAGAAGATTCAGGAACTTGTTTTGTGTGGTCATAATTTTGGTAAGTGGGAAAGCAGAATTTAAATCCAGGCACCCTAGCTACTTTAAAGCCTTATTATATTTAAATTAATAATTTGTTTTTGTGATAGTTTCAGTGTCTGCTAGATTTTTGTGCCTACCAGGTGCTCAATAAACAGAGTAAACACGGTCATTCATTTATTCATATATTTATTAAAGAATTATATATAATTTACTTTTAAAATATTTGAGGTAGCTGTTATATTATCCTAGTACAAAAGTACTTTAAACTATTTAGATATTAAAAAAAAGGTTTATCTGAAAGTAGGGAAAGGAATGCCTCTTTTCTTTTTTTTTTTTTTAAAGATTTTATTTATTTTATTTGACAGACAGAGATTACAAGTAGGCAGAGAGGCAGGCAGAGAAAGAGGGGAGGAAGCAGGCTCCCTGCTGAGCAGAGAGCCCGATGCGGGGCTCGATCCCAGGACCCTGGGATCATGACCTGAGCCGAAGGCAGAGGCTTTAACCCACTGAGCCACCCAGGCGCCCCAGGAATGCCTCTTTTCATAGGTTATTATACTTGATTGGTAAATTTGGTTCTAAGTTTTCAAACCACAGACTTAAACATAAGAATCCATAATGTTTTATAACTTTTTTTCCCCTGATATCAGGAAGATTTAGGTATCTTAGATACCAGATACTTCCTGGAAACAAATTCACCTAAAATGTAAGAAGCCTTGGGAATCATGAGAATCTTTATATTCAGAACAGAGAAGACAGACAATAATGCCTTTTGTCACAGTTTATTTAAAGATATAGAACTGATGTTAAATAGTACATATTTGGTTTTCTCTATCACCAAGGACATAATATGACATAAGTCATAACCCATAACTTAGTTAAGACAGTGCTACAATAGATACAATTGAGTAATGTGATCCAGGGACTCTGAAATTGGAAAAATCTGGATAAGTGGGTCACCAATGCATTAGAAGAGTTGTTCCCAATCTCTGAGTATTTTTACATTATTTCCAAGAACCTTGTTTAATAGTTGTACTTTTAATACCCATTGATTGAGAAGATATATAATGACATAATGACTTGTGCCTGCCAAGATCAATAGGCTAAGAAAACCTTCCAAAATAGCACAATGATTTGATCTGTTCCCTAGCTTTAATTAACAAAGGCCATTTGATGTTAGTGGACACCTGCCAAATACAATGATATTAGTTCTAATATAATTAATGCTGAGCTTTTCCTTTTTTTTTTTTTTCCTTGCTGACTAAATATTTCTTAAGATCATAGCTAGGGAAAAACATAAAATCATTGTGGAATATTCTTTTAGAGGGTCTATAGAAAATTTGAGGATATAATTATTTTTACTACAATTTTATCTTTCCAAGCCTATGAAAATTCACTAAGATGTATAAATTTCTCAAGTATATTTTAATTTCATAGATACAAAGATATAAATGTCTATGTCTTCTATATCTAAAAGATGTTAATTTCATTTTTTTTTAATCTTTAATTCGCTGGCAACAATAGTCCTATTTTTGTTTAAAATTGGGCTCTGAATTAATTATTTTCTAGAAACATGGGTTAATCTTCCAATTTTTCCATTGCTTTAACTCTTGGCAGTGCGGTCACTTGCCACTAGTTTACCTTAAAAATATGGAGAATGCAGTATATGGTCATTGTCAAAGGAAGAATTTATATTGTGCTAGAAAAAGATATCTACTATTAGAATACACATTTTGAAAGGATGTCTTTTTGTACATTTTTATTATATAGATTATTATAATAGGAATATATGGTAACTGTATTGTATAAAAGAAGTACAAATAAAACTGTGATAAAGGATGTAGTAAATTACATCTAAAACCTAACGCCCTAAAATGTTGCCTGATGCTCATGCTAATTGAAGCCATTATAAATCTGTTGAATCCTGTCTTTCTTTTTTCTTTCTTTAGAAAACCTCTAATTTTTCTGTCCATTTAATAGATTCTTGGGAAAAGTCTACTGATTTCTATGTGTATACTTTACTAGTATAGGCTTTTAGAAGGAAAATAGTTATGTCTGTTTACTAAATAAATACTGAGTAGTACCGACCTTAAACTTTTTGAAGAAGCTGATTCTACTCCAAATGCTGAGCATTGCTGGAGGGTGGGGGGGAGATAACAAACAAACAAACAAAAAGAAAACTATGATATTTAAAGACATGACATTTTAGGTTTCCAGAACTTACTAAATCATTTCATTAGTATATGTCAACAGGTCTAAATAAGCGAATTAGAAAAAGACTAATTTCCAACTTCCTAACTTCTGAGTCCAATTTAAATGCATCCTTAAAATAGTTTTAGCAAAGGAGCTAAAAGGAGTTTGAGTAAAGGAACTCTAGATGTAAATTTAACTTTTCACACTGATAATTTAATGACAATTGAGAATAAAATGTGTGCAGGTGCTTGCCTATTAAGTACTTATTTTATCAATGATATATTTTTAGCACTTATAAATCAGACTCCTTGTTTTGAATTTTGCTTTGTTTTACTACCTTTATAACTCTGGCCATTGCTTTTATTATTGTTGTCATTTATCAACGTGCTAGGTACATTTTCAAATGTGTACCTTATTAAAATACTAAGCATTTTAGCAATAATGACTTAACTTTCCCTTATAATAGTTCATATTTATAATATGGCTGAGTGAAATTGTTGGCTATCTACTTACTACATGATAACCCTTTTCTCCTTAGAGATATTTACTTAATTTTACTTAAATATTGATTTCTTCTAATATTATCAGCATTTCAGATGACATACAGATATTCTTCATCTCTCTTTCATTTTTCATTCTTTATTTGAGTGGCCTTCAGATATTTATATGGAATATAATAGCAGTACTACTCAAATACTTTACATTCACCAATGGGATTATAATCTTGTTTGGGGGACTTGATAGTTCATGTTTATATTTCCTTGTGGACATTAAATAATCAAGAAGAAAAGTACAATCTTGATACCACTTTACAGAATACAAACATTTCTTGAATATAGGTTTAAGGAAAAATTGTAAGTTCTACCTCTCTTTCCTCTGTCCACATCTAAATTCTAAATTTGGCTTATGGTCAATAATATCACATCTCCCTTGTAATGTAGAACGATTGCACTGAAGTTTCTGGATGGGCCTTTTTAATTCTTTCCTTGAGTTTCCAGAATCTCAGAGTTTCCTATAAAATTTATGTTCAGTTAATTGATGAGGAAAATGCTACAACACAGAAAAGTTCTTAATAGTAAAATAGACACAGACAAACAAGAAATGAAGATGAAAGAATGACAATAACTTTGAGTTGTAAAGACTGTAAGAACATTTGGAGATAGAATCTAAAGCCACCATAACTGACCGAACATGAAGTACTCTCTGTGTTTCCAAATAGTACAGAGAAATAAGTAGAAGAAAAATAATAAAGTACAAAGAAATAAGACCGTTTGGAGCCCCCTGAAGTGCTTCTTCATATACATATATTATCATTAAGACTACTATGTTTGAGGAATATAAAACTAAATCCATTAATTTCATAGCTTTTTTCCTTTACTTTGATGCCTCAGTTTTATTCTGGTTATTTCAACATGGCTAAATGACTCTGAGGAAGCAACTCTAAGTGAATCTTCAATTCCCAGTGAGATCTAAGTAGTGGCACTTTAAGGTGTTTATGAACATAGAGCCTGATATAATAAAAAGTCTTTTAAAACACTGATCCATTTGCTGGATTTTGCCAGTAGACATAATTTGCCCCCTATCGTGTTTTTCAATTAATTTAAATTAATTCAATTAATTTCCAATGGTTAAAAATTGAAAGATTTTACCTAGAAGATTCACTGTCAACTTCTTCTTTTTTTTTTTTTTTTTCTATAAAGAAGAAAAAATTCCAACCTTTCAAACAGAAAACACCTTGTGTAGACTTTTTTCCCCACCTTCAAAGATAAGCATCTCTGGAGGTATCCTCAAACTAAGGTTGGGTTTAAATTCATCACTGTGCTAGGAGCTGAATAAAAATATCATGAAGGAGCTCTTGGGTAGCTTGGTAGGTTAAGCATCTGCCTTGGGCTCAGGTCATGATCCCCCGGGGCCTGGGATGGAGCCCTGAGTTGGGCTCCCTGCTCAGCAAGGCGTCTTCCTCTGCCCGGCCCCCACCATGCTGCTGACCTGTGCTCTCCATCGTGTGCACGTGCTCGAAGATTAATAAAATCTTAAAATCACCAAGGTGCTTGAACCAAAAGAAAATTCTCCTCTGGTTCAGCTGTGACTCCAGACAGGATCCACTGTCAACTTCTGTTGAAAAATCAGAAGTTCAGGCAAACTTGGACCAGCACTGCACAAAGCTGCAATCATTTGGTGCTGAAAACTATCAATGCCTTCAGGTGTGCCAGGCACTTTCCCATTGACCCCAGACCCCACCTGGTTTCCATGCTCTCTAAGTGATCTGCCTGATACCTCTGGACACTGTCTTTCTTTCTTTCTTTCTTTCTTTCTTTCTTTCAGATTTTATTTATTTGAGAGAGAGAGTGAGCAGGAGCAGGGAGGGAGTGGCAGACAGAGAAGGAGGCTCCTCACTGAGCAGGGAGCAGATGGAGGACTTGATCCCAGGAACCTGGGATCATGATCTGATCCAAAGGCAGACACTTAACAGATTGAGCCACTCAGGCGCCCTGGACATTTGTATTTCTACCACAATTTAACATCTATTAAATTACCCTCCAGACCACTTCAAAAGAAGAGCAAGATAGAGCAAACAAGGAGAACCTTGTATATATTATTTGAAGTTTCTTATTTTTTTTTAAATTAATTTTTTATTTTTTATAAACATATATTTTTATCCCCAGGGGTACAGGTCTGTGAATCACCAGGTTTACACACTTCACAGCACTCACCAAAGCACATACCCTCCCCAATGTCCATAATCCCACCCCCTTCTCCCAAACCCCCTCCCCCCAGCAACCCTCAGTTTGTTTTGTGAGATTAAGAGTCACTTATGGTTTGTCTCCCTCCCAATCCCATCTTGTTTCATTGATTCTTCTCCTACCCACTTAAGCCCCCATGTTGCATCACCACTTCCTCATATCAGGGAGATCATATGATAGTTGTCTTTCTCTGCTTGACTTATTTCGCTAAGCATGATACGCTCTAGTTCCATCCATGAAGTTTCTTGACCACTACTTACTTTGTTCAAGAATAAAATGAACAGTACACCCTCTGAAGCTCTGAGCCTGTTTAATTCATTATTTAGAAGGAGAAGTGTCTTAATAGATTTGGAGGGTCAGGTGAAGTTTGTGTCACTAAACAAGGATGAAACATTGAGGCCCACTGGGAATTTGCTCAAGACAAATTAAAAGCAAAAAAGGTAAACAGTTTAAGAAAAAGTTAATTAGATTTCCAAGATGTTTTCAATTAATGTCAATTTATTATTAGCATTAGACAGGGAGGAAATACATAACAAGCAATTATTATCCTGAGAGCAGCCCTTTAGTTCTGTTCATGTTTTTAATTCTTGACAATACTGTGTTCCAGTTTGGTTAAGTCAGGAGTTATCACAAAGCTTTCTTCCTTCTCAGACTTGGGGAAGTTGGGAGGAAGAAAAAAGGAAACAAAAGTAGATAGAAAGAAGTGACCACACACATATGCGTATGTGTGTGTATTTTTAGGCTAAGAACCCCTTTAATCTTCGGAATATTAACCTCTAATCATAACGTCCCCATCTGTCTGATTGTTCTTGGCCTCCATTGTTGCTCCTTCTAGCATGTTTGGTATTTCCCGTTTAGAACTAGTATGTTCTCTATTTACTTTTCTATTTTCCTGTTAATTTTTCCCTCTTTCCCCCTTCTTTTGCTCTTGCTCTTTGATTTTCTTTTGACTGAGCAAATACTTACAGAGAAAAAAGAAAAGAAAAAAAAAGATACCCTGTTTAGGACGTATGTTCATAGAGGCATCAAATAAATGAGTATCTTGGGACTCCTGGGTGGATCAGTTGGTTAAGCAGCTGCCTTTGGCTCAGGTCATGATCCCAGAGTCCTGGCCCTCTGACAAATAAATAAATAAAACCTTTTAAAAAAGAGAAAGTCAATTAGGGATTTAGAAGTAATTATTTATAAGTGATAGTTTTCTTTTCTTTTTTTTTTTTCTTAACCTCTTTTTCAAAATGTGGGTTGGTAAGAAAAAATACTACATAATTCTGGTTTACCAGTAGGTTTTGTTAATGTAGCAAAGGTGGGATTTTATAAACCAAACTGGAAATAATTTTAAAAGTGAAATGCAGTGCTAAAGAACAAATTCCCAGTTGTAAAATAGCAATGGTTTTTATGTATTTAGCACTTGTTATGATTTAGACAATATTGATTACAAATGCATTATATAAATCATCTTATTTATCACAATAATATTATGAAGTAAGTTTATTATTTGTGAGATCAGATTTATTATCAGATTTATGCTCTATTCTATGTGTGATAACTCTCTATCTTATATAGATTTTAAACTGATCAAGAACAAATGCCATGTTAAAAATATTCTTGTACCTTGAAGGAGGAAAAATGGACTATAAACAATGTTAAGGACCTAGCTATCTGTTAAGCTACACGTGTTTACACATTTGGAGAGGTTTAAATGGATGCACTAATGGAAGAGTTTCTGAACACCCATGGTGATGATGAACTCAGTCCTTTGCCTTCCTGTTTTTAGTGCCAGGGCAACCACTAAACTTCAAAGCAGAACCTGAGTCTGAAACAAGTATTTTGCTGTCTTGGACACCTCCACGTTCAGACACTATTGCTAACTATGAACTGGTCTACAAAGATGGGGAGCATGGAGAGGAGGTAAGACTGTTTCTCACCTTCTGGTCATGCACTATATTGGGGCCTACTGTACTTTTGAGTATTTGCCAAATTTCTGCGCAAAGGTCAGACATTTGTAGAGGACTTTTGTGGGAAAGATTTCTTCATCAAAGAAGGAACTTGACCAAAAAAAAAAAATCAGAATATTGATTTCAAGACTTTGGGGGGTAGAATGGGGCAAAGACCAACACCGAAACAGCTCTTGTCTCTATTTCCAGGTTTCTGAGCTTCTTCTGAAAAGAATATACCCTATGAGACTTAGGGACCTCCTTTATTTCTCTTCTGCCTTATAGTGCTTAAGTCATCATATAGCACTTAAGTCAAACGACTCCAAGGCTTTGGATGGATGGATTTATCCAAGCTGGTGTCAGAGAAGGCCCAGTAACAAATGTTTATTTGTGTGCCAAGAGTTATTTGATATGAATGGAGTATATATAATGTTTGAGTATGCTATGCCAATAAAACAATTGTAAACTGAAAAAGTCTGGCAATTCTTGATAGTTACTGAAAAGAGAAACAATATCAATGTAAATAATACATACATTAAGAGATATAATAAGGATTTCACATATATTAACTTATTCAGTTCTTACAGTGGTGCCATGAGTCAGTTTCTACTTTTAATTAATTCCACATATAACAAAATGAAGGCACAAATAAAGTTAAACAGATTTCCCCAAATCTCACACTCCTGAATGGCAGAACTAGGATTTGAAAATCTAAGCAGTCAGGTTCCAGAATCTATCTTTTAACCAATAGTGTGTACTGCCTCTTGGGTGTACTTTGCATAGATTATAGAAATCAGTATTAAGATACAGCTAACATTTTCATGATGGGAATATATGGTATTAATGAATGTATTTCTTTTATTACTGTGATATCAAGTCTGGAACATTAAGACAAAAATGTTGGTGAAACTACATGTGAAAACTCAATCCATACAAGTCATTTTACTGTACCTTTTCGTTCTTTATCTTAAGAAGATCTTCACAAAGCTAGTTAACCCCTAACTTTTAACAGAAATACCTTTTTCCTTTAAAACACTCACATACTAAATGAAATATTATCAGTTAACTTATGGTGCATCATTCTGAATGCTGCAATAAATTAATATGTTCCTATAAACTTCCATCTTATTACAGCTGTTTGAAATGAGCAGAATCTCCAAAGACCAGGTTCTAAATGCAATGCTTTTAGAGTTAGCTAACAAAGCCATGAATTAAGCATTCAAAAAGCTGTATAATTGAAATGCAGCTATAACTTAAAGTACTCAAGTTACCATGACTGGTGTTTTTATTAAGACATAATTCAACATTAATTTATTTTAAATCCTTGCCACTACCCAACTAAAAAACAAATCAGATTAAAACAGTGCAAGAGAGTGGCGCTCCTTTGAGAATGCTATAGATGTAGGTGCGTGAGTGTTGGCACACCTACTCTGTTTTACAATTGTTTCTTTGGGGATTCCATTTTTACTTACCATTTGGGAAATCTAAAATTTACAAAAGCTCTTGTGTTTGTGAGCCAGAATACCCTAGGGATGTTTTCTCTAGTTTTATATTTGAATTCCCCTTGAACGATTTCTGTTTGTGTAAACAGCAAACTCTATTCGATGAAAAGCCTTGAGATTATTTATGCCATTACTAGATTACATATTAGTGTGTATTTTAAGGCTTACTACAGGCTAATGTTCAATCTGAGATTGATTATCCATAGCTCTATTTTTGCTAAAACGCAAGTCAAATCTTAAGCATGAAAAGTAAAAGTTACAACATTCAATTAAAGAAACCTTATTTCAAAAGCCCTTTATGATGTTAAAATTTGCAGAAAAGTTGGTGCCTTTTTTTCTCTAGCTGTGTGCTCCGTAGTCACAAAGAAAGTTTTAAAATGATTTTAAATCTGTCTAGAGTGATGATATGGCTTTGTATAAATTATCCACCTAGTAAACATCTGATTCTTATCCCATCAGAACTTTGCAGTTTCTGAGCTCCTGTAGCAATGTCATAGAAACTGTGCACTGGTTTCTTTTGCTACTTCTGGCCATATCTTCTTTGCCCCAATTCAAATTACAGAACATCATGGGAGATAAGCTAGGCAATCTATTCACTTGAAATTGCACCCATTGACTAGACTCCACTACAGGGGCAGGTGCCAGTGTCTGTTGTGGGCTTTGTCTCCGCAACACATGCACCTTAAGGAATGAGTGGTGGCCTCTCAACTTCCCTCCTATTTTACCGATTTGGTCACTGCATCATCTTTAGAAAGATTTCTGGCTTCCATTGTTCTGGTTGCCTTATTTATAGTAGAAATGTGCCTTTAAACACTGATATTTTCCTTGTATCGTTCCCCTGGTACAGTCCTACTCACTGTTGATTCTGTTTGTGATATTTTGATGACTTTATAACCACAGTGACAGACATCAGAGGTTGCAGGCAGTGTGCTAAAAATATTTGCATGAATCTTAATGAAAATGACCCAGTTCTTTTGTTACTTATCCCCAGCAACGGATTACCATTGAGCCAGGGACATCTTATAGACTGCAAGGACTGAAACCCAACAGTTTATACTATTTCCGTCTGGCCGCACGCTCTCCTCAAGGCCTGGGTGCTTCCACAGCTGAAATATCAGCCAGAACCATGCAGTCAAGTAGGTGTCTCTCTTTGCTTCCTTTCTTCCTTTTTCCATTAGGAGGTATTGCGGCCTCTTTTCGCCTGCCAACAAACAAATGGGCTAATTAATAAGTTTGACAATCCATAGTTTCTATGCTAGTATGCATCCAACTTTGGAGATTGTAATCATGACCTATGTTGGTTTCCAACTTGGTCCAAATAGCAGATACCATTCTCCGCCTTCCTAAACTGAAGGAAGTTGGAGGAGTTAGAAGACTTCTGTGAGGAAAATGAATGAAGGTTCCACCAGGTCCTGTGTAATGACGTATAATGCTATAAAGCCAAATTTTGGTTCAGAGCACTGCCAAATAATTACAAGAGGGCTTCACAAATTCAAGAGGTAACAAAGACCAAACTTTTAAGTTTTTTAAGCACACTGGGTTTTTTTAATGTTTATTTATATTTATTCATTTATTTATTTTAGTCGGGGGGTGGGAGAAGAACAAATGGAGAAAGAGAATCTTAAGCAGGCTCTACACCTGCTCAGAGCCAGATGTGCAGGTCCATATCACTAACCTGAGATCATGATGTGAGGTAAAAATCAAGAGTCGGAGGCTTAGCCCAACTGAGCCCCCCAGGTGACCCGTAGGCACACAGGTTTTAACTTTTCTAATAAACAGGTTTTTATTTCATGTATTTTTTTCCTACTCAGAGAAAAGCTCAACTCTTTATTACTTATTAACTTCCCTCTTATTATGACTCAACCTCCCTATTAGCCCCTATTATTATTTGACTACTTTATTATTAACTCTTGAGGTAGTACATGTGGAAATTTGGAACATTCATAGAAAATATGTATTTGGACAAATTCGGAACAGTGGAAAAATCACAAGTAAATTTGCAATCCTAAATTGTATTTTGTTTCCTCAGGTTTAATTTCTTTTTGGAACTGTTACCCTAAAGCATAGTTGTGTTTATCACAATGGGGGTTCATTGTGTCCAGGGAAGATTGCTTTCTGTAAAGTATTATATGGAGGTTTATTTTTGATGGAAAGTTTGGTGACTTATACTATGGTTTGCTCTTTATTAGTAAATGTCTATAATTAGTCTATTGAACAACCATTTACCTTGAATTGAATAATTTATGGGGTTATTTCCCTAGGTATTTTTTGATACTGTATGTTTTATATGTGATTTTTGATGGTTATATATGCAATAGATACGTGTTATCTCAATACATTGAATTTTATAAAGAGGATGGTCTGCCGACCTTAATATTAGACCTATCAGCGAACATGAAATTTATATTTTCTAAGAAATGAATTTTCTTTTATATAAACAAGTCTAAATTCTATAGAAATTCAAAATCTTCCAGGATTTTTTTGAAGATAAAAGTTATATTCTTTCTCTTTCTCAAAACATGACTAGTGGTATGAAAAGTATTAGGATCCTATTACTTAATCCATTAGTGATTATAGCCTATTCCCATAAAATTCCCTTTCTTTTAAAAGAAAGAGGCAAGTAAATTAATGCAGTTTTGGATTGGGCTTTGAACTCCGGGCAGACTAGTAAGTAATATTGTAGACGATAACTCTTAAACTCAGACATTTAATTAGAAGAAATATGACATGCTTCAGCATTCTGTTTTGCATGGTTTGCAAAATTGACTTTTTTGCATGCATGCATACATACATACATATCTATTTACATGCATAGAGACAGAACAGACATTTTATAACCACACCAAAACTTATCTACTTTTTTACTTTATTACAGTAAAAGTTTCAAGAGATGTTGAATATATTCTCATAGAATAGGAGGTCTGAAGGTACCAATGTAGTAAAAACCAAATCAGCTTTTTAAAAAGAATTACAAATGAGTCCTTGCTATTACATGAACAACTTAATTTTTTATGAATAGTGATAATGCATATGAAATAGTTTTATAATTTGAAACATAAGAATGTGTATTCAGAATCAATAAAGATGATAGATATTCTCATGATTTTGCAAATCTTACTCCAAATTTACAAGATTGTCTTATGAGAATTTCCTTTTCATCAGTACAAGGAGCTTTCATTTTGATTGACAATAATGAAGGAACCTAAGACATGTAAATTAAAAAAGAATGATAATCCTGTAAACAATTAGATACACCTGATGCTACATAATATTAAGACCCACGAAGTCTAAGGAAATATCCAAACTACATGTTCACATACACAAAATTAGAAACGATTTATTCATTCTATCACATCAATTGCCTATTTAAAATAAATAAATATAAATATCTTATCTTTCTGATTTGTCCTTTAGGAATTATATATTATTAACTTTAAAAGTAAAAGTAATTTACTATAACAGTTGCATTGCTCTTATTGCTTTTTTAATTTTATCAAATAATGTTATGTTTGGGTAATTTGATGGAAAATAATTGCTCAGAAAGTGATGATTTTATTTTAGAATGGACAATAAGAAAATTTCTCTTTTAACTCTTATGCAAATTCTACTTTATATGAATAATTACATACAAAATGAAAAAAAAATTTTGCACATAAGTCATATCTTTTCCAGATGGTTCTCAGGATTTTTTAAAAATATTCCTTTTCAATGGCTGTGTTACTGACACTTTGTAAGGGATAGATTTATTAATTTTACCAAAATTTGTTGGTGGAATCTAATTCTTTACTTGCAATGGTGTCTCAAGAAGAGTTAATAAATTTTTTTAAAAAGCTGAAAGCTGATGTAGGGTAAGTACAAGTTACAGTCAGAATCAACAAGCCTGACATTACGCTCGGGTAGGTAAATCTTGGACTATGCATTTTCATCCTTTAATGATTTTGCATGCTCAATGTATACGGGCTATAATCAATGCTAGATTAACACCTTTCCTTAAAACTGGTCAGGTTGACTCCGTTTTTTTGCATAGTCAGAGGGAATGCTTTCATATTTGGGCTTTTCTTTCTTTTCTTTGTCTTTAGTTGGAATTGGTGGAAGGGCAACAGTTATTGCAAATTTTTATACCTGAAAACCCTTTCACAAATGAATACTGTATATGAATCACCCTCATTCTAGAATGTAGAAGTGAAAGCTTGAAACAGCATCTGTGAAGCATCATCAGATTCTCATGTAACAAATCTTGCAATATTTACAGATTTTTTTAAGTTGGGTAGTCTGTACAGTAGGGCTGGGGAATACTGAGAGATTGGTTTAGAAGAAGAATTTAAATTGCAGGTAGGTAATTTTATTTGAGGCTCTATTATCTCAAGGTTTCATGTTCACATATTCCCCCCACCCATTATTTAACAATTATTTTTGGTCATTTATTCATTTTTTGGTTTAATCATATTACTAAGCCAAGGTACATAAATTTAGTTTTATTTTAAGTTTCGAAGCCTTATTTTCATTTTGTCCTATTGTTCGTTTATTTATTTTTGCCTTTTCTTTTGTTTTATCATTTTTTTTTTTCCAACCACTCCTATCCTTTCACTCAAACCCTCCTTTAACTCACTACCAAAATAAGAGCCGTCAGCTCCTCCTCAAGACATTAGTTGCATCAGCCCAAGTTCCACTAGTATTTTGGTAAGTTGGCAACCTCCACCAGTGGAAAAACAGAATGGCATTATTACTGAATACTCCATCAAGTACACCTCAGTGGATGGAGAAGATGACAAACCTCATGAAATTTTGGGCATTCCTTCGGACACTACTAAATACCTTTTGGAACAGCTGGAAAAATGGACTGAGTACCGCATCACTGTGACAGCCCACACAGACATCGGCCCCGGCCCCGAGAGCTTCTCCGTGTTGATTCGAACTGATGAAGATGGTATGTTGCCTCTGCTACGTCAGTTTGCACCCTTCTGACACAATCTTGGTCTGCTGTCTTTTGATAGGCTAACAATAATCAGTTTTTCTCTGCTCATCTTTTTTTTTTTTTTTTAACCTGGCATCGCTCAACTTCAGTAGTTTTTGCAAAAGACCTATCTTTACGGCAGCCTGGGCATTTTTTTTTTTTTTTCCCAATTTCAACATAGTAAGTTGCTTCCCTTTGAAAGGACAGTTTGCTCCTATGACCTTGTAATCCAGGCCATTCTCTGTACTTCCGTCTAAAGTCTTCTGCGTTTTTCTTGGCCTTTTTTAGTCACTTCTTTTACATTTTGAAGTTAACTTTTCAAATCTGCCTTCTTTTCTTCTTGTTGCATTTTTGTCTTGCATATTTCAGAGACACTGATGCTCGACATTCAATTTTTGGCATCTGTTGTTTGGAAAACCTTTGATATGAGAAAAAAAAGAAGAAAACCGATATAATCAAGAATCTTTTTATTCTGCTAAAAAGAAATCTTTAAAAAAACACACAACAATCAACAACCAGTTTTTGTTATTATTTCAGTGCTACTCCTCTTTGTGCTTTAATGCTTTGGGCCTCAAAGCATCTTCCTTGGCTTTTGTACATTTTTTACATGTTTTTCTATTTCTCTGATACTCTTTTTTTCTTCCATTTTTTTTTTTTTTTGGCATTGGTCATGTTTTTTGATCTTTTCTTAAAAGGTAGAGCAGATTGGTTGAGCATTTTCATTGCTTGAAAATGTTTATATTCCACAAAGGAAACTTAGTGGGTCTGCCCATTTTTTTTTTTTTTTTTAAACCTAAGTAAACAAAATACTCTGACTGGGTGGGACAAGTGCCTATAATTTTCTTTTATCCAATGATGTTGTTCCAGTTCCTAGTGGTCCTCCTCGCAAAGTCGAGGTAGAGGCTGTCAACTCAACATCTGTTAAAGTCTCATGGCGCTCACCTGTGCCCAATAAACAGCATGGCCAGATAAGAGGATACCAGGTGCATTATGTGAGGATGGAAAATGGTGAGCCCAAGGGCCAGCCCATGCTGAAGGATGTCATGCTGGCTGATGCACAGGTAAGCCTCTGAAATTACATACCTATGTTTGTATTTATTTATTATATTTATTTTAATCTGTATCTTGAAATGGACCCCATTTTTCAAGTTTTTTTGACATTTAAAAAATCCTGTACACAATTCTAGTTTTTGAAACACATGATGTGTATTTACCTTCTCAGAGTTGACAGCATGTGAAGAAATTAGTTGTAATGAAATTACACTCAAGCCTAATTAAAAACACATAATTGTTTTCTTAAAATACAGATATTCAACTTGCTACATTACATCTGAATTTGACTTTCTGACTTCAAAAAATTTGAATTGATTTTAAAGAACCAAGAAGAATTCTAAGCAGTTGTGCTAGAACTTCTTGAAACTAAATTGATCTAGCTTTAAATATATGACTTATTCTGTTGAAAAATAGACATTCTTACCTGAGGAAAGTTACCCAGATAGTATTTTATTTAGTACTTATTTATCAAACCATTTATTCAGAAGTAGTTACTTCATTTCCCAGAAAAATGAAGGTAATGACGGTGAAAAATTAAAGTTTTCCAGGAAATTAATTAGGATCCCCCTTTTTTTTTTTAAGAAATAAATATTTATTGGTTACCTTCCATATTTCAAATACTCTTGTTTGGTGTCAGCATACAAATATGTGTCAATATATTTTGAGGAATTCATATTTTATTAGAAAACACTTAGAATGAATTTTTTGACAGGGAATGATGGATAAATGGCTGAGGAGGCTGACTATTATCTCAGAGCCGCAAGAGTGAACCCTCAATTAAGATTCATTTTTTGTTTGAGACGGGGACTGAGGGAGAGAGAGAATCTTTTTTTTTTTTTAATTTAATTTAATTTTTTTTCAGTGTTTCAAAATTCATTGTTTATGCACCACACCCAGTGCTCCATGCAATATGTTAAGCCAAGTTAAGAAAAGTAAGAACAGTTGAGTATGTGAGAAATGTTATTGATCCTCAGGTGGCAGTATTCAACCACGCCGTCACTACTTGGCTTTATAGTCCATTGCTTAAAGCATAGCATTATATGTTTCATTTTTTTGTTAAATTAAAGTGTTTCAAACATAATACCATAATAAATTTCCCTGTATTCTATGCAGTTACCTGAAAAGAAGAGGAAGATTTCAATTAATAGCTTCAACTGGGGATTATATGTCACCTGTGGATAGCTTCATTATACTGGGTCCAGTGGTGATGGGATGTTGTGAATAGGGGGGTACTATGCTTATCTAGCAAATCAGTAGCTAGAGGGGGGGTTTGGAAAATCTGAAATTTATTTCAGCTAAATTTATTTCTAGCAAATCAGTAGCTAGAGAGGGGGGGTTTGGAAAATCTGAAATTTATTTCAGCTGCAAGTTCCTTCCCTTGTGTTAGAGTGAGGAAGACTATGAGCCAATGAGAACTCTTATGTCAGGTTGCCACATTTTGCATTCTTATCTCTGTGCAAATAAGAGAGCAATCCATGTCCCTGTGTCTAAGGAAAACATCGACCCTAATGTTTTAATATAATCAACTCACAACAGCGCTGTTTTCCTTTGGTTTTGAAACATTTTAACTAAAGGGATCTGGATGAGTTGTTTACTTAATCAGCTCCTAATCCAGTTCCATGGTTTTGAAGTCTACTTCTGTAAACTTATTTCTTTAGATTCATAGTCCTTTAGATGCTGGAAAAGGGTCATTGTTTTTTTCTAAATAATATTCTTACTGTCTGTGAAAGAGTACTTACAATATGAAATTAATAAAGCCATTAATGCCCATGTTTTCTTTTGTAAGTCTGAAATTATGAAAAAGAAAATGATATAGCCATGATGCTTTGATGTCTTTCATCCCGTCCTAGATTTTGCATTATAAATTTTACATTATAAACTTGTAGTTCTGTCAGTGTTTTGTGGAGGATGGTGCTTAATGGAATTATGTGATACAAAGTGCCTTAAATATCAAACACAATTTTTCCCCCTCTCTTCTACTTTTTGGTTTTTCTTTATTGAATTTGCTAATTTTCCTTGTGTGTATATGTTTTTTATTGTTTTTCCTTTGCCCACCTCATCTGTTTTCTGAATAATCATTGAAATTCCACTGCATCATTGCAAGACTTCCCTGGGCCTGTAAGATTCCAATCTATTACGAAAGGTGTTAATCTAATTAGTGACATAAATTAATTGCATAACATAAGGGAAAAGTCAAAATAAATGTCATAAAGTAGTGTATGACTAGAAACACTAGCTGTATGTTCTGCCTTATTGATGCATTCCAATGAAACACATATGAAAAATATACATTAGCTGATCTTAATAATAACAATACAAAGCATATTTACTTTTGACCTTTCAGTTGGGGGTGAGGATGACAGCGTAACACACCTTCCCTTTGGAATTTTATTGTACACACTGCTTATTTTTTTTTGTTTTGTTTTTGTTTATTTGTTTGTTTTAATCTAAGGATGGCAACATTGCCTTATAAGGCTACAAATTTCTCTTCATTTCTTTTTATTTT
This sequence comes from Mustela erminea, assembly GCF_009829155.1. NCBI lineage: Eukaryota > Metazoa > Chordata > Mammalia > Carnivora > Mustelidae > Mustela > Mustela erminea. The sequence goes on from NC_045625.1 coordinate 59,774,021, forward strand.
GTTTTCCTCTTCCCCAACCTTCTTAATCTCAATCAGTGGGAATTTGATGATACTACTGAACATGTGAGTAATTATGGACTGCTTTGTCAAAAAGAGATATAAATGCTTGTCTTTTCCGTTACCCCTCTTTCACTTATTTATGATATGTCATCACAGTTTGCTTGGATGCATGAACTAACACATTATTTTTAAATTATTTTCATTATGTGGTACATTTTTAATTTAGGTTTTTGTTTGTGAAATTGGCACGGTGCTATTGATTGCATAAGATACGTCATGAGCTCATGTCATTTTGATGGCTGCTACTAATTCTGCCTTGTGACACAGTTAGAGGAGGCACACTTTAAGTGGAGGCATCACAGACAGGAGATATCGAGCTGTTTCATAGAGGCCACTCATAAATCCTACCTCAGGGTTGCATTTTCAGTGGATAACACCATGCAGTTCTGATACTGATTATATCAAGAAATGGCGATTCTCTGTTTTATCCATAGAAATTTGAGTTAAATTGAATGAGTCATGCCCAGAGGCAGAAAGTATCTCACTGAAGGAGGAATTTTTAAAAAATATTTCAATGGCTGGATTATATTATTTATTGAGAGCTTATTACGATGGATAGGTGTCCATGGGGGACATAGGATGTGACACCTGCCTTCGAATCGCTTACAGTAGGTGGCTAGGAAGGATGTAAAGTTCTGAGAAGTTCCATAAAATACGACAAAGGCAATGACCTCAAACAATGTGTAATTAATAAATGAGTGTCATTGTCACTGTGAGTTCAGAGGCCATGGACCAAGAAGGTAGAAGAGGTCTTGAAACTTTGTTGAGAACTTAAAAAAGTAAGGGTGGAAGAGGTGGGGAATTCGTATGCATCCCTGTGTGTGTGTGGGTGTTTGTTAGAGAGTTAGAGGTACAAATGTATTTTTTTAAAGATGAGTATGTGGGACATAGTCATTGAGGCAAGTCAAGAATGTGGTATAGTCATGTGACATGAGCTTGCCAATTCAACATGAATGAAGGGGTTTAGGTTAGTAAGTGAGGACAAAGTATGGCTAAGAGGTAACTTTTAATATAATGTTGGGAAAACCTGAAGAACCTGGCTTTTAGCTCTTCAGTACTGGAGAGATGTAGAAAATTATTAAGAATGGAAATAAGATTAAGGCTGGCAAGGGTATTCTTTCATTTAGTAAATTTTTTTGAGGGGGGACAAAATACAGGGCTCTTACTGGGAATATTGGAAATATGATGGGCAAGGTATCAGTTTTAATGGCACTTAAAACACTGACAGTGTTTTATAAACTTCTTTGACTGTGATCCATAGTAAAAGATGCATTATATATCATGACTGATGCATTTGTATGTTTAAAATAAAGGTCTTACAAGATAATACCTTGCTTTAAATATATATAAAATGTAATGTTTTGCATGAAAGTGTATCTTATTTCTTTTTTAAAATGCTGGGCATGAATGAGTAAATTAATTTCATGACCTACTTAAATGGGTCATTACTTACAGCTTAAAGCCAATGATACAGTGGATAGATTAGAGAGAAAGAAGATAGTAAACAAGGAAACAAATAAAAACAGTTCTTTTACTAAGGTAGTCATAAAATAATAAAAATTCAAGAAAGTAAGTTGAAGCAGCCGAAATGAAAAATGGACAGTTTGGGTCAATATTTTAAAGGAAAAACTGGAAAAAGTTCCTAAGAATTTGAGGAAGAGAAAGAGATCAAGATCACTTATAAGTTTGGAATATGCTATACCATTCACTAAAGTATAGAAGCAAGGAGGGGAATTTATTCCTGGAAATAACACTTGAGCTTCAGTCAAGCTGAACTTGAGGGAACAATTGATAGTCAAAGGAAAATGTCCAGCACATATTTACAGTGTACATGCCACTGGAGCCCTGATGGGAAATCAGGCTTAGAAAAGAGTTTAAGATATAAACAGAAAAAATTCTCTAAGATTTGGAATTTTTAAATTTTTTAAAAAACTTTTTTAATTTTTTTAAAAAAATTTTTGGACTAGAGAGAAACATAGCAGGCCAGTAACTGTTTCAGAACATCCAGGAATGCCAAGTTTTAACAGGCTAGAAGTTGGATAGAGATTTGATAGGAGAAGTCAAAGAGAATGAGGAATGGTATCTATGGCATCAGCCACACTACCTCACAGAGGATAAGGAAACCACCAAAGAAGCATGGACACAGTTTAAAGAAAGAAAATATAACACAAGAGATGATGTGATCCAGGCAGATAGAGGTGTGTCTGACTGGGATTATACCACTGTAGAGGATTTGACCAGTTTCAGATTACATTACATGTGTTATCCTGTAACAGCCTATGCAAGAGGAAAGGCTAGTGTAGTTAATCCCAATTTGATAAATAAAATATCTCACCATATGATTTGTGATAGAGCTAAGCCCTGCTTCTCTGCCCCACTAACCTCGCCTACTTTCAGCAGATACCAGTAGCATGTGAAAGGGACCTTGGAAACAATAATGTTGTCATCTTCCCATCATAATTTCTGGAATACCCAGTATATCTACTATAATTTAAAATGCTACTCTTGGGTGATTTGGATGGTTATTATAGCCTCTCTAATGTTAGTGAAACTATACCAAGGTCCTGAAAATAAAATCTTTCTCCCAAATTTAGCCCATTCATCTGGCAGAATAATATTTCCAATGGCTGTTCAGGATGATATCTGAAATTCTTGAATTTCCACTCAAATGGTATCCCTATTATTTTGAGAAAAGCACACTGTCAAAAGCTGTCATATTTGGGATCAGATTCAACAACTGAGTTCAATGGTGCCCCTTACAGCCTTACACAGAAAAAATCCTTCTGTCCTACACACAAACCAGTCCATTCTATGAACTCTCACTTGCATTGTCTTCAGATGTGGAAGACAATAACATCATATTATTTCTTAAATCTAACCATATTCAGTTTGAAAACATAGCTGTACCAAATATCTGAAAGGGAACTTTATAACTGTGTTTATAACTGTGGGGATGTGGGCATGTGTGTAACAGCTCTGAAGAAAATAACAGAACAAGTTAATAACTAGTCTATGTAAAGAATCATATAATCTCCAGTTTGGAAGAACAGATCTAAGTTTTGTAACCATCATAGTTTGGGACCCTAATTAAGAGAAATCTATAGTTCTGATAAGTAGTTTGTGACATTTAACATTTTCTAAATAGATTAATTGAACACAACTCCATGATGATGTGGTAAAAGAAAAAAAAATTATTATCCTTTGGTTTTATGATCTACTCCAGATTACCAGAAAATTCTCCTTAGTGTGTAATGCTTTTAGTTCATAGTCTATATAATTAACTAATAATATGTTACTCGAGTCCTAAGAAACTTCTCTGGCTCAAGATATCTAGGTTCGACAGAGCAGCCATTTGGAAAAATACTAGTGTGGTGATAAAACAGACTGCCCTGGCATCAGCCCCATCACTGGTCTGTGGGCCAGGCTGTAGAGGATGCATATTGAGAGCTCCTGGCATAATCTAACTGCTGGTTTATGGTTTGCTCACTATGAGCCAGGCATAGTTTTAAGTGTTTACCTGATATACCTCACTTAATCCTTACATTATTCCAACTTTCACATGGGAAACTGAGGTACGGGGGATGGGGGGCAACTCACCTGCCCTAGATCACCAAACTAGGAAATAAGGAGATGCAGGTTTAAATTCAAGAATTTAGGGGCGCCTGGGTGGCTCAGTGGTTAAGCTGCTGCCTTCGGCTCAGGTCATGATCTCGGGGTCCTGGGATCGAGTCCCGCATCGAGCTCTCTGCTCGGCAGGGAGTCTGCTTCCTCCTCTCTCTGCCTGCCTCTCTGCCTACTTGTGATTTCTCTCTGTCAAATAAATAAATAAAATCTTTAAAAAAAAAAAAAAAGAATTTAGGAGTTCTGGCCTCAGGTTTCATGTTTTAAACTACTCCTTCTTAGGATTACCTCGTACAATGGCTGAAGACTGACCCCACTTTAATGTCAGCATGAAAACACATCATTCATAGCATGAACAACAGGCATGAAATTTCCAGTGCTTGGCATGGCTACAGGGAGTATTTAAGCATGCATAGAATGAGGATGGATGCTTTGATTTTCCCCTAGGGTGTTTGTGGTGTTTTGAATCAGTGTCACTCTATTGTGTCATTTTAGGACATGATTATTTCTGGGCTACAGCCTGAAACTTCCTACTCCCTCACTGTCACAGCCTACACCACCAAAGGAGATGGTGCTCGCAGCAAGCCCAAACTGGTGTCCACCACTGGGGCAGGTAACCATATTTGTGCATATATGTGCCTTGAACATTTTCCAGGTGACAATAATACTAATTTTCCAAATGGTATGGATGGTGAATTCTATCAAGAAGAAAAAGTGGACTGTGGTCAACTTTTGTATTTATGCAGTTCAGAAGAAAAGCAAGACATACTTTGCCCAAATTATTTAGTCAGTCATTCAACAAGTATGTTTGTGAGCACCTACTACATGCCAGGCATTACTCGCAGTACTTGGGATACAGCATTCAACAAAACTGAAATATTCTTCCCTCCTGAAACTTAATTTCTGAGTAGAACTAGATAATTAACGAGTAGACAAATGAGTATATAATAAACCATCGGTAAGTGAGAAGTTGAAAAATAAAGGTGTGTAGACATTACGGATAGGGACTGTTTGGAAAGTAACTGGAGAGGGTCTCTTAGAAGAAAGTTATTTGAGCTGAGACATGAATGATGTGGAAGTGCAAGTCCTAGGAATGTCCAGAGGGAGGACCAGGGATGTCACTGATTAGCTTCAATCTCTCTCTGCAGCAAAACCTTTTAGAAGAGCTGCCATTTTGAAGTGAGCTGATTACTTCTGGGTTTTGTTTTGTTTTGCCATTTTCTCCTCCTCATTCCTTGCTGTGGGAATTCTGAAGAGGCCAAATCACATAAAAGATGGGGAACAGAAAAGAGAAAGAAAGCAACAAGGCTGCAAAATACCAGATTGCTCCTCTGAAGAACAAAGTTTCTTAATACACTTTAGAGTTACTTTGATGGGCTCACATTAGGAAAAGCCAGCATGAAGGAAGACCTGACACTGTAAAACCAATAAATTAAGACATAATTACAAAAGGATTCTTCTCCAATCCCTTTATATCACAATCTCCCATGGAACATTTAAACTATGATTTGATTTACTCCTCCCGAATTGCTTCTCACGCAACTTTTTAGGAACACACCTCTATGTAAAGGTATAAAGCAAAGAACAGCTGTGATGTTGAGTACCCTCCTGGGTGCCATGCTCACTGCCAAATTTGTCTAAATGTCATAAGATTTGCCTCACTTACATCCTGCCACCTGGAACTGCCTCAAGCAGCAGGATTACAGATGGCAAAACTCCTTTAAGGCAAAGTCTTCTGGGCTTTTTCTTCCTTTTTTTTTTTTTTAAATTTAAGAATAGCATTGTATCAAGCTAATTTAATGCCTTGCGTAGGAGATATATGTTCAGAGGGGGCATGCTGACTGGCTATGGAAACAGCCTCTACTGAAATGTAGACAACTAAGTGCAAACCCCTGAAATTAAATCCCCCAAATGAAGAAAATATATTTCTGACACCTATATTTTTAATTGTGTCTTAATTAGTCTGAGATGTATTACATAAAGCATTAGGCTCCCTTTGCCCTTAAGACAGGGGTGCTATAATAAGGAAGGAAAAGGAGAGAATTTATAGCCAAAGGATGTGAATCCCAGAAGAAAAAATGGCATTGTCGATTTAAATAGCACAAACACTGGCTCATCACTTTTTGGGACTATTCAAAAAATTATTTAGAGTTGTGGATCTTATAACATAGAGGACTATTTTGCTGTTTCCATTTTATATCTTTCTTAATCAGTGGACATTTAGGTATTGAGGAAGACAATGCTTATATTTTAGATATCTGCACATATATTGTCTTCATACTGGGCCTGGGTTGGAGGTGTGAGAATCCAGATATATAATCTCTTTAAGAGAAAAGCTCTAGTTTTATCGTCTGCCAACCAACTAGTCAGAATCATTCCTTATAGTCATGGCTTATCCTGAGGTAAAAAGTATAGACAAAAAGTGTAATTATGACCATAATAACTCAAAGCCACCATTATTTTGTACTACTTTAAAAAAAATTACAAGCCACATAAGAGTATAGTTAAGTGTTCAAGCTGCGTATTCAGATTGTCTTAAAGCTTTCTCGCTCATTATACCTCTGACTCTACAGTTTTCTCTCTCTCTGGGCATTATTTTCTTTAGATAATGAAGATAATAACTAATCAGTGTGTAGTCAAGAGTGAAAAATGTAAATCAAATGAGATACTACATATAATGCTCTTAGCACAGTGCCTGGTACATTGCATGTACCCAATAATTATATATGTTGTAATTATTATTCTTATTAGTTGTATCTAATTAGCTCATCTTTACTTGGATTCATTTCTCTGTGGCTTGAACCTCTATATATGTGAAGGTATCTTAAGAGATTTTTCTTTTTAAAATTCCCTTAAATTATTGTGTAATCTTATTTGTGTCTGTTACCAAATTCTGGTATCTCAGCCTACCTTAATAAGTATGAGAATAAGCATATTTCCACAAAGGTATATAGACCAAGTCTTTTTCTTTTTTTTTTTTTTTAAGTAAATAATGTAATGGAGTTCCTGTAGAGTGGTGTTCCCATTCAGCAGTGATTAAAATGTAAATGGCTGTGTACCTTGGTCTTAGCACTCCTTCCCCTGTGTTCCAGTTCCAGGAAAACCCCGGCTTGTAATTAACCACACTCAGATGAATACTGCTCTCATTCAATGGCACCCCCCTGTGGACACATTTGGACCTCTTCAGGGCTATCGTCTAAAATTTGGGCGGAAAGATTCAGAACCACTCACTACTCTTGAGTTCTCTGAGAAAGAAGATCACTTTACAGCTACAGACATCCATAAAGGAGCATCATATATCTTCAGGCTCTCAGCCAGAAACAAAGTGGGCTTTGGGGAAGAGATAGTGAAGGAGATTTCTGTTCCAGAAGAAGTCCCAACTGGATTCCCTCAAAACCTCCATTCAGAAGGCACCACTTCAACCTCCGTCCAGTTATCCTGGCAGCCACCTGTCCTAGCAGAGAGAAATGGCATCATCACCAAGTATACTCTTCTGTATAGGGATATCAACATCCCTCTTCTACCAATGGAGCAGCTTATTGTTCCAGCTGATACCACTATGACACTGAGTGGCTTAAAACCAGATACCACATATGATGTAAAAGTACGTGCTCACACGAGCAAAGGGCCCGGGCCATATAGTCCCAGTGTCCAGTTCAGGACACTGCCTGTGGATCAAGGTAGGATTTGTCTGCTTACGGCCTTCCTCCTTTAAAGGAATGTCGGTCTTTGGAAATCAGTATTTTGAAGCTATAAATAACTGATCGGACCATTCATATTAATAGGTTCAGCAAAAGCCAAAAGGTAAAGTATGTAAAACTTAATATGTTTTGGATGCCTTAGATTTTGGTTATAGAATGCCAAGCAAGTCTGGCTGACAGCACCCCAGTGTTCTCAGGTAAGGAAAATACAATATAGGTGACTGAATTGGAGAGAAAAGAGAGATCTTTGTGAGAATGCGGTAGTAAAATGAGTGTTCTAAACAGGTAGGCAAATCACACTTCTCTCTTTGAGATCAAAGTAGACGTCATCTAGCCTAAGCCCGATGGTCCATGGTGGAAAAGGACAGGTCATACATTTTTAGGAATAGTGTAAATACACTGTTTTTCCTTTTCCAGCAGTGTTTGCAAAAAATTTTCATGTCAAAGCAGTAATGAAGACTTCAGTGCTGTTGTCTTGGGAAATTCCAGAAAATTACAATTCTGCCATGCCTTTCAAAGTAAGTTGTTTTCTAATTTATAAGATATCATGGGTAAAACTGGGGGTGGGGAACATGCAATTTACCTCAGTAAGTTACTTAGAAAGCATGCACACCACTTTGCTTCAGCCACACACACTTGCTTTTCTCCTATTTGGTTTCCACTTGAAAGATGAAGTGGGAACTGAAACCTAGGGTGGTATTACTTGTCAGTCACCTTGTACTTCCAAACCTTTACAACTAAGCTAGTACTTGTGTTTTTCCACCAGAAAATGAAATTCATGTGGTTTCTACATCTTGAAAATGCAATATCCTGATATTTAAAAATTTGTTTATTGGCTTGAATCATTTTTATGTTTTAAACTTTAATTTGTGATTGAGAGATATTGAGGGATATTAGCAAGAAGCACAAGTCTATGAAATAAAGAATAGAGAAACGTTTTGAAGGTACAAATGTACTTAGGAACAGGAATGGAAACCTTTAGAAAAAAGGTGGTGTGTATAATACATTGAAAACCCACAGTGTTTCTGCACAATTTCCATTAAGATTATATGCAAGCAACAGGTCAAATATTGAAAATAATGTACATTTCTAGACTTAGAAACATCATATAATTATGCACTAAGAACAAAAGAAAAATTCATTCCATCTATAGAATTTATGAATACTTGCGGGCTTAGGAATTACCCCAAATTAGAATTGACTTGACATACTTATTCTATAAATAAGTGCATATTAGTTTAGAACGCATACATTTCCTCTCTGATACCCAAATCCCTTTGATTGGCTGTATCCTCTAGATTCTTTATGATGATGGGAAAATGGTTGAAGAAGTTGATGGCCGGGCTACCCAGAAACTAATTGTGAACTTGAAGCCCGAGAAGTCATATTCATTTGTGCTAACAAATCGTGGGAATAGTGCTGGTGGGCTGCAACACAGGGTAACAGCAAAGACTGCACCAGACGTACTACGTACCAAGCCTGCCTTCATTGGGAAGACCAACCTGGACGGCATGATTACTGTACAACTGCCTGAAGTACCCGTAAATGAGAATATAAAGTAAGTCGATGGAAGGGTTAGGGTTGAAGGACACAAATGCAAGTAAACAAGAAAAGAAAATTCAACCTCAGTATTATAGAAGTTATGAAAGATTCTGTTGCTATATGTGAAGTAAAAGCTTCTTCAGCATAGGCTCTCAGTTTTATTTAAGCCTTATTACACCCTGTTCTCATGTTTGTTATAACACCGATTCTCATTAACTTAACATGGAGGGCTTTTTATTTCCCAGGAATGATGTAACTCAGTAGAAATAGACTAAGAAATAGAAATAGAATGCAGTCCTTAAGCTAAAGGAGTTTACGTCATAGTGTACAGAATAAGGTGACTAGTTGAATAACTCTAATACCTGGAAATTTTTATTATAATGGTGAGGAATTCTTACAAGGTATTATGAAGCCGAAGGAAACTTCGGGAAATGAGATCAGCAACATGGTACATAACACTAACACTTTTGTTGTATATGTGTGCTGAAAGGAGACATTTCAAAAGTTAGAGTTCAGGATGATGTCAGAAAGAACTTGAAAGTTGGAAAATGCGAGTTTTCTGTCTTGGATGGAGCACAGTGTAGAGGACAGTGGGCTTGAAGTGAAAGATTAAATCCAGTCAATTAAGAAGTTTATTGGTTGTCTATAGTTAGTTGATTATAGCCAGTACCTTTTATAAAATGTAATATAATATAGCTAGCTGGTCATAGCCAATAGAAAAAAAATTTTTTTCACTGCAGTCTACTAAGTAAAGTATGAGTATTGTGATTAACTATGGAGAACAAAAGAAGATGTGGACTCTGTCCCCAAAGAGCTACCATAGAGTGGGGGATACAGAGAAGCAGATATAGTACCTGCTAATGATAGTGTTAGACTCTATTTTAAGAGCAGCTAACTGATAATAAAATGGGTCAAGGAGGTTTCTCATTTAATCTTAAAGGGCAGGTAAGACACATATAAAAAATCAGAGTGAGAAGATTATATGCAAGGGCTCATTAGTAAAGGAAGTGAGCTATTTTGTAAGGCCTGAACAAGAGAAGTAAGAGAGGTATACAAGAGCTAAGTTGCACTCAGAACTTGAAACTATATCAGGTAGATGGTAGAAATTCAGTAAAGGTGTTTGTACAGGAGAGTGGCATGTATCCTTTATATGATACTTAAGTTTCCTTTTATTCTACTTTAGGAAATATTTAATGGGTATCCGCTGCATGCTGGAGATTGTGCTATCTGCTTGCTTTCTCATTTCTTGTATCCCCCATGGTCATGTTTAGATGAAACTTGTTATGAAAGATTTGAAGGTCAACCAGAGACATTCCTATGTAGTTTATGGATTGTTGGGACTTTCACATTTAGCAACAATCTGGCAACATAATTAGGGAAGTTCTTAGGGAAGATGGCTCCTGAAGGCATATGTTGGAAGGATGTCAGAACACCATAAAGTGTTGCGATGTCATTGTGTAGTTGGTTGATTCTAGGTAAATAACAAGATTCTAAAATCAGATGGTGATGGGGTAAATAGGATGCAGAGGCAGATGAGAACAGTAGTGTAGTAGGAGTTGGTAAACACTTTAATGAGGGATCAAGGCAGAGGAAAAAATATCATAGATGACTCTGAGAGTTGAATTTGGGTGACAAAGTGAATGATACTGCCATTCATCCTAGAGGATGAAAAAGTCAAGAGGAAATGACTGAGTTCAATTTTGTATATGTTTTACATGAGGTATCAGTGAAATACCTACTTAGAGATGTTAATTTAAAGAAATTACTGGGATTATGGATAGAAATTTGAGAATCATTAATACAACAGCAATGTATTTATGGAAAGAAACAGAATCACTGAGACAGTGGGATGAAGATATGAAGCAAAGGTTAAAGGAAAGGTCTCAAGAAGAAAAGAGCTATTATATAGTTAAGTGGAGAACCAAGACAAGGCAAGTTCATGGCAAAAGATTTTTCAATAAGGTGTGTACAATCAGGAATTTCCGGAGCTCCAGAAAATTTAAAGAAGATGATAGAAAAAAAAATCTGCTATTAAAAAGTAAAACTATAAACAAGAGGTTTTTGATATAGCACCATAGTTGAAATTTAGAAAAGTCTAATAATTGGCAACTTTTGACTTAACTAAAATCCATTCTTCCAGAGAAAACCTTCTGTTCTTATTTATTTGATGAAATAATTGGAGGATTTTAACCAGATGGTGGAATTTCCAAAAGATTATGACTAAAATAAATTCACTGAGAAATCAGATCTCCTTTTTTGTCCCTCTTCTTGTATCATTCAGAAAACTGGAAAATGAGAATGGAATATTAGTGTGATTTTATTCCAACAAAATTTAATATGAAAGTGAGATTATATTTATCCATTTTTGTTTTAATCATCTGTGGAGATTATATCTATCTATCTATCTATCTATCTATCTATATTTCCCATCCTATTCTAGTGACAGGCAATGTTTTAGGGATTTAGTAGAGATAATCTGATTTTCTTACTGCTCTTACACAACATAGCTAATTGGGAACTTGGACAAGAGGAGTCCATTGTAATGGAGTTTTAGGATACCAAAGCTTAGATGGATAAGGGAGGCCAAAGGTGGAGCTCCCAACCCCAGTTTAGTAGCTCAGGGAAGGGTTCTAAGGAAAGTAGCATTAAAAATGAGGATTAAAGAATGACAGGAACCCAGCTGGTCCATAGGAGTATGGTTGGGGAGTTGCTGTTTCAGGCAGAAGACAACCTATGTGATACCATAGCAGCAAGAGAAAGACTAGCATTTCTTATCTGTCCACCTCATCCCCATCCATGAAGATATTTCACCTGGTATCCAACAGACGTGTATTCTGTACACTGCCGGTGCCTGGTCTAGGAATAGAAAGATGACTGAGATGAAGCTCTACATGAAGGTGGCAGAACACACACAAAAAATAGATCATGTAAATATAATGGAGTAAGTAAGAACTGCCAGAGTCCCAGCCCAACTTGGGTGTCCGAGAGACATCTAGAAGGAGATGATATTTAATTTGAGTCTTGAGGGTGGGAAATATTTAGAAAAGGCAAAATAGTTGGAAATAAATAAAGAACAGGGGAAAATAACAGAGTATAAATTTAATCCATACAAAAGCATGAAAGAGCAACAGAAAGATGAAAATTGTATAGTATAATTTTTAGTATTTGTTACTAGTTTTCAAGACTTACAGAAAAATGTTTTTAGTGACTTTTTACCCAATTAGTTTAGTAGAATGTGTTAGATATTATCGAGAAAGACATTTTAGTCCTTTGGTGGTAGATTTTTGGTTCATTTTCAAATTCTGAATGAGTCGAGAATATTGTAGATTATAGTCTACCTTTTAGTGCTTTTCTTTAGCTTGTTCAGTTTCCCTCTTTGTTTTATTTATGTACTTCCTCCTCCTATATTTGAAATAGGATTCAGGGAAAAGAGGTAAAACTTTGGTAACAAAGAGAAGAGACCATTTCAAAACATAAAAAGAAAGCAAATGACTGGGGGGGTTGGATATGTTCTAGAAATGAATTTAAGATTCCTAGAAATATATTCCACTCTGGGGAAAAGAGCAAAAACCAAAACTAGGAAAGACCTTGAATGGGAAGAGTAACAGAACCATAGGAAATGAAAAACAAATATCCTGTTAGAAAAAATAAACAAAACAAAAATGCTAAATAATCTATAGACATTGGACTTTTTTAAAGGGATAATAACATAAAGCTACCAGTCCTGTCTTTGTGTGGCACAGTCCATTATTATGGGCAGCTGTGAGCTATGTTGTGCCACTTGCAGCAGTTGGCAAGTTAAAAAATTAGAAAGGAATGTAGCTTTTTGTTCAATATGCCAGGGGAAAATGAGGAGAGAAAATAGGACTGATAGCAGAGCTGTAGGCGGGGTTGCTAACTTGCATTCAGGTGAAAGCTGTTTAGAAAAATTCTTCCAATTTATTTTCTAGTAAAATGAAATGTTGGTGATTGAAGGGCTGTTTTTATCAACAGAAACCATGCTTTCTCATTTCTGGCCAAGGTAATTGGGAAGTCTTGGTCGCTACTCCCAACTTCCCACAACTTAGAAACAAATTTGTCTCTTGTAAACACAGTCGAGGCTCATTGCTTCTGTATTCTCTGGTAAGTGTTTTTTGTGTGGTGTAGCCCTCCCTCAGGGAAAGGCTACATTTCTTGTGAAATAGCCCTGTAGGTACGGCAGGTTCTGCCCTCAGGAATTTGTGGTGCTTCAACCTTCTATTTGGTTAGATAGACTTGGGGGGCAGAATGCGAGTTGGAAAATCTAGCAACCTCACCATTATTTAACAGCAAGTTGTGACAAAGGGAACTTCCCTGAGTCTATAGAGCAGAATTTTAGTCCGGTTGGTAAGGAAAAATGTACCGCACAGACTACACTAAAAGATAAGTGGCCAGAAGTTACCCAACGTAAGTTAATTTCATAGTAATCATTTTATATTTATGAAAAATAGAAATGAATAAAAGCATTTTGTCAAATTCCAAATGTCTTTGATCTAACTAATTTGGCTTTCAGGTTGGCCTACTTTTTCTTCTTTTAAAGAAGATATTCTTGGAAACATGGCTTACAAAGGTGCTTCATAAAATGTATGCACTATTACTAGCTTCATATATTAATGTATCATCTGTTTAAGGTTTAATGAGAAATAATTCAGCCATCACATGGTTGTCAACTGCAGTGGTAAAGATTTAAACTTGTATAGTGCTTTACAGTTTACTGAAGACATTTGAATGTTTTATTTAAGTCTCAAAATAACCCTGTGAGGTAGGTACACGTGCCATTTATGGGTGAATAAAGTGAGGCTCAGAGAGACAGCCTGGCCACAATCATAAAGCTGATACTAAGAATAGCTGTAATAATGACTGGAGGTGTGGGGGCTTACTAGTTGCTGCTCAAGGGCATTGCACACAGTAATTGATGGACTCTTCACAAGGAGGGTATTTCTCATTTTTATGGCTAAGGAAGGTTCGACACGAGTTAACATAGCCTGGCCACACAAGAGCAAAGCCAGAGAGGAAAGATTTGACCGCCGGCAGTCTGGCTCTAACGCCATATGTTAAACCATGACTTATATGAACTCTGATTTGCTGGTCAGACCAGGACATTTGTTTTTCCCCCTAGGACAATTGATAAACCATTAAGAACTCAAGGACAAGTAAGAATAGACAGAACTGGCCTAGACAATCCTTAGAATGAGGAGTCATTTGGCACATATGCAGTCAAAGATCATGGAGCAATAAGATCGGTAGTTTGTCATGAGAATTCAGATGAGAGGTAAAGGGAGAGGATTCCCAGAGCCCAGCATTGTCACCCACCATTTTATAAAAAAGGAAAATGAGGCTTGAAGCAATTAAGTAATTTTCACTTGTCCGACAACACATAGCCAAAAAGATTGAAAACCTTAATTTAAACATAGAGACTGGAAAGATCATTCAACCTGCTCTGGGTTTTCTATGGTAAATTAATTTGATTTAAAAAATATATACCTAAATGATCATAGCAAATGTATATACATATATATAAAATATGAAGTTATGCAAGGAATGACATTCATCATTAAATTCTGAGACAGATTTTGACCTCCTAGTTATATAATGAGTTTGAAAATGCTAATACATTCTGCTAATACAAAAAGCCTGGCTGAATTTGAAGAGGGACCACTACAAACACTGGAGCTCGCCTTCCCAAATAATTATATGGAGCTGGGTCCCCCTTGGTGATAACATATTAAATAAAATTAGTAAAACTTTACTTAATATAATTAAAACTCTGAAGGTTAGATTTAACCTATCTAATTAAATCTAATATACTGGGAAAACATAGCTTACTTTATAAGTAGTCAGAGCATTTGCAGATATATTGATTCTGAAGTTATTTATTTTTCTATTAATTTAATAGTTAGTCTATTTCAAAAAAAAAATGTATTTTGAGCTTAACTTCAAGCTTGAGTCAGATAGGCAAAGCATAGTGTAAACTTTAATTTTATCCATATAAAGCTGATCTATACCCCAAAACATTTTTTTTCTATTTCAAGCAAGTTCTTTCAGTTTATGTAATTTGGTTGGTTTCAATTTGTAGAGTACATCTTAGCTCCCCATTTCACTTTTCGTGTCTGTGTCATCTTTTTTTCCCCCTTATTCTCCCATGATATTAGAATAAGAATCATTACTATACTTGTAAAGAAAAGAACTTTTGAAAAAAGAAGTATATTTTCTATAAAGAGTATTTGGTCACATGACTGCTGGTTTGAAGAAAGGAGAAAATGCTGATTGAAAGTTATAGGAGGGTGCCTGGGTGGCTGAGTTGGTTAAGATATTGCCTTCTCTTCAGGTCATGATCCTGGAGTCCTAGAGATGAGTCCCACCTCAGCCTCTCTGTTCAGCAGGGGGTCTGCTTCTCCTTCTGACCCTTACCCCTTCATGCTCTCTCTCTGAAGTAAATGAATTAATTAAATATAAAAAAAAAGAAATTTATCAGAGAGAAGGGATCCCAATGTTTTGACTGCTTGATTTAGGGGACATACATGTTCTCAAAAGCCACATAAGCCACCCACTTCCACTTTTCAATGGAAAAAGAACTCAGTAATAAAACAACAGAGATTTAAAAAAAAAATCCAGGGAATTTATATGTACATTTGCTTAAGCAATAATTTCTAAATATGTCTTACATACTATAAAAATTATGGACTAATTAAGACCATATAATGGGGGAAATGGAACTAATCAGAGAGGTCAGAAAAGGCTTCAATTAGAAAGTAAAAAGTGAGTTGTTATTTTACAGAAGAGAGGAGTTAACTTTGGACTTGTGAAAGTGACAGAAGGTTCTAGGCAAATGGAACAGAATGATTAAGGGTTTAATGACAGAATAGACCAAAGTAAATAAATTCAAGAAACTGAAAGCCTATCAGAGTGTAGCTTCAAAGGGCATGGAGAGATGGATTCAGGTAAGATTCTGCTGAGTCTTATGAGACTTTGTGGCCTTTCTACTAAGTCCACTGAAATGTTTTTAAACTGGAAAGGATACAATCAATTGTCTATTGCAAAATGAAAATTTCAGAGATTGGACTAGAGGCAGTTAAGTTCAAAGATGAGAGAAAGTCAGAGGACAAAGGTAGTATGAGACATGGAAAGAGGCAGAAGTGGTGGCTGCAGGGATAGGAAGAAGCAAATGGACTATAGATAGAGTTTGGAAGTAATAGGACTTGGTGACGCTTTGGATATGAGAGAGGGAAAGAGTTAAAGCAAATCGTCAGTGATAACACCTAGTTTTATAGCAAATGGATCATGGTACAATGGTGGAAGACTTATTTTGGAGGCATATCCTTAGTTTTGTTTTAACCACAATAAATTTAAAGTGGTTTTGTGACATAGACCTGAAGATATGGAGTTGGAATTAGATAAACCTCTAGAGTTCAGAGGGAGCATTCTGGAATGAAGATATGAATCTGAAGATAATTTGCATCTAGGTGATAACTGATACCCTGAGCTAGAATGAGACCATGTAGGAAGAAGAGGGAATAAAGAGAAGTCCTTGGCCTGATCTTCAGGGATTCTCCCATTTAATAGTAAGGTAGTAGGTAATAGATTCTGTTAAAGAAATAAGGTTAATGTGGTAAGAAATGTTAAGTGGAAAACCAGGAGAATTGGGTACAGAGAAATGGCTGAGAATGTTTAATGGAGGGTCTCATTAACATTTTCAAATTCTGCTAAGAGATCACATAAGACAAAGGTCAAAACTCTTCTTTGGTACAGTCCTATCAAAGTCACTTAGGACGCTGGCGAGGGCAGTGAGGTGGACTAATGAGGTAGGAGCTAGAATATTATTGACTGGAAAGTCAGAGGACGATGAGGTAATGGAGAACAGCAAGAAACACAGGTCTCCCCAGAATTCGGGTAGTAAGAAGTAGAATAGACCAAGAAAGATGACGAGTGGGATGTGGTTCGTTCATTTTTTAAATGTTAGGTATTTATACAGGGTTGGAAACTAATAGGATTCAAAGGGGAGGGAGAAGTTGAAATACATGGGTGGGGGGTAATGACGCATAGTCAACTTCCTCAGAGAGCTGATGATGGCAACCAATTCAAGAACGTGATTGGCCTTCATGAATAGAGCCAGCCCCTCAACTGTACCCAAAGGACAGGCTATGGTTACATATAGATGCAAGTAAACTTATAGTTTGGTAGGTGGAAGATGAGAGAGTTCTAGTCTGAGTGTTTTTATTTTCTCTTTAAATAGACATAAAGCTGTCTCCCAGTGGGGAGGTAAAGATGTCTAAGGTTTATGACCAGGGGAGGGAGTCTGAAAAACTTGTACAGAATGGAAGAATGAGTAACTGAAGAAGTTGTGGTGGGATGGCCAGGCAGCATTGAAGGCCCGAAGTTGCTGAATATGAATTTACAAAATCATTGTTCCCTGTACATAATTTCTCAAGCCCTATGCAGCTCCTTGGCTTCAGGCACAGAGAAGAGCAATTACAGATTTTAGGTAATGTAGAGTGGGAGATGTGGGCTCTAGCAGAGAAGAATCAAAGATCTAAGAGCCTTGGGTAATGCATGGTGCTCTTTGGAGCTTGAAATTACCAAGGATGATGGCAGAGTTTGGGAGAAAAGGAAGACCACTGACTCTGGTGGGGGGAAAAGCGGGAAGAGGAGAGAGAGAAAGAGAGAGAGAGAGAGAAGGAAGGAATGAAAGAAGGAAGGAAAGAAAAAGGGGGTTTCTGAAGAGCTTTGTAAATGGCAAAAATCAGTGAGAGAAGATCATGATAATATAATAATAATATAGTTGAAATGTATGAACTTCAGAAAAAGAGGCACTTGTTTATTGGCTTGCTTTATGTTTTTAGGTTAAGGGGGGAGGGAAAAATACCTGAAAGAAGCAACAGTGAGCCAGGAGGGAAACCCTAGGCCCTCCATCTGAGGCTGGCTGGGTGGGGGAGGGGCATGAATACACAGACCCACATTAAAAGCCTGTGAGGGAAGCAGGGTTGTCAGGGGAAAACTAAGTTTCAGAAAAGGCAACAATTTGGGTTTTTGAAAAGCCATGGTTGCAGAGAACATGGCTGATGTGTGGATATAGTTCCAGGCCGGACTGTCTTATAATATGCGGTTCCAAATTCCTCATGCAACATTTTTTTAAATGCGAGAGCTGCTTTGACGCGGCTTTACTTTGACTGCTCTAGATGAATGCTTTGGACATCAGGAGACAGAAAAGCCATGCACATCCAGCTACACTGTTAATTACTTGCTATGGGGAAGGCTGTTCAATTCTTATCCCAGCCACAAGTTAAATGAACAGTTGGAGAGTACAGAAGAAAAGAATGGATTTTTATTTTTTTTCTGTACAAGAATAGCAACTCAAGTATGAAAGCAGAAGAAAAATTAATAGAATTCATCATCTTAACCTTGATTTCCAAGATTCAGAAAGAGGACAATGGGAGCTCTTGATAATGTGTAGTATCATTACTTTAGGTGGAGAGAAGCAGTCCTCATTTAATGCAATTTGTAGTGAAAAGCAGGTGGTTCCCTGATGAGTGTGTTTATCAAGTACATCTGCAGTATTATGTTGTGTGCTCAGTTGCAGCCCCTGTCATTCTTCTCCAGGCTCATTTAACATGATGGAGTTGTTTGACAAATCCTTCAGGTGGTAGGAGGGTAGGAAGAGGAGGAAGCTTACTCTGGATTATGAAGTACAAGATACTGGCCTCTCTCGCACACACCCCAACTCTTCCTTCTCACCCTCCTTGATCATCATGATTATTGGTGGGAAAGAAAATGATTGGGTCGGTGATGTGATTCTGGGAGTCTGTTGATTAGTTGCTCAGACGGCACCATGGAGAGAATGTTCTAGTATAGTTGTCTGGTTTGACCTGAATTCTTGATTAGGGAGAAAAAAATGTTTCACAAGCCCCTGAACTTGCATCTCAGGGAATGTCACTGAGTCCTACTTGAATAACGTAGTTCAGGTGCATTTCTCCCACGATGATGGTCAGTACTAACAATAATGGCTTCAATCAGTTTGGCGTGACTTGTCGCACACTGTGCTTTCATTTTTCATAGCGTACAACTGAGATTAAGGGATGTTAAATGATCTGCCCAAGATCATACAGCAAATTAGTGAAGAGCTTCAAATTGTGGGCCAGATGTTATCTCCAGATGCCACATTCTTCACCAAAATACTCTAAAATAACACTGTTCAATATCATGAAAGCAACATGTGAAACCTTAGATTTTTTAGTGACTATAGCAAAAAGGACAAAGAAATAGGTAAAGTTAATTTTAACAGCCTATTTTTACATAATATATCTATAATATTATCATTTAGCATATGGTCACTATTAGAAATTTATTGCCGAGATAGCTTACATTTACTTTTCATACATAGTTTTAAAAATCCAATGTCTTTAATACTGTGAACACATTTCAGTTCAGATGAGCCACATGTCTGGCTAGTGGCTACCGTATTGGACAGTGCAGCTCTAGACTCCGCTTATGGAAACTGAGTCCTTTATCACAGGGTTTTACTGAGTTTATTGCAGGTTTTGTTTTGATGGGAGTAGAAAGAGGCCTTCCTGTATGTGCTATTTGTCTCTGTGATATAACTCAGTGCAAGGTTGGTGCTGCCCATCCTGTGGTCTCTTCTCTTCCCTTTCTTCTCTTCTAAAAGTGTGTGTGCACATATGTGTATATGTTCATTTTTACAAGTCTCCACAAAATAATGGAGTTTTAAAAGTATTTTATAATACAGAGTAATAAAACAAAAAAAGAGCCAGACTATTGCCAAGGTTAAGATAGATAGATAGATATATATATCTTGGGTCATAATTTAATTTCTCTGGATTTGCCTTTTTGTTTACTGTACTTAATACAGTTTTTCAGAGAGCAAAAGGATATTATACATTTAATATATTCTATTTAATTAATATAGTATAATATAGTATACATTTAATATAATTCCTGAGAGGAAGCAATTGATGTGGTAGCCATTATACACCTATGTTTAGAGTTCTTATATAGTTACTACCAAAGATCAGGCAGAGTTACAAACCATGAATACAAGAGCAGGATATGCAGTTTGTGGAAATTGCAAAACCATTTTTCAAATAGCCTATATCTACTTGTGAATAGGTACCTTTATACTTAGTAAAATTTTGGTTGACTGTTCTTAATGAGAGTATTCAATTACTTTTGCTCTTCTTATACATTTATTTTTTGAGATCTATTTTGAAGGCCCTCAGATAGTGGTTGTCTCCAAATTTCTGCAGTATTTATCTTGAGGTTTGCAACTTGATGGGTAGAAAACAATTTTATTATTATATAACTGTTATGAAATTATAGATAATTTTATGTATTTAATTTCTTATTCAAATAAAAAGTATTTTGGGAGTATATAAATGAAATCATTGTCATCATCTGGACATTTGTATGAGCTAAGAGTAATTTTTACTATGCCGTTTCTTTAAAAAAAAAAACCCTTATAAATTGATGTCACGGAAAATACTTGGTTTGGTAGCTGGTAATGTTGGATTTCAGTGTACTAAACTTGTATGTGCCCAGCACCAGGGTCTTAACAAACTGTTTCTGCTCTGTTTACGATACCTAATAAAGAGCAGCCAACCATGGCGGTATTAACCATACAAAATCTTTGAGGTCACACATAATGGTCTACCCGTGTTATTTTTAAAATTTAACAAACAGGTGGCTATTCCTCATTAATGGGCAAGTCACTCCGTATCCATAATTTGCCTTCATTCTCAATCACTGTCTGTGGAAGATTTAAGGACATATCCATTTTCTTTTTCCTTTGATCTGACCTTATTTTTGTCTGTCCATTCTTGTGCAGAGGTTACTACATAATAATTGTGCCTTTGAAGAAATCTCGTGGGAAATTTATCAAGCCATGGGAGAGTCCAGATGAGATGGAGTTAGATGAGGTAACTATGTGTTTGTTGGCTATGTCTTTCATTAGTTACTTAATTTATTAAACATACTCTTCCTCTGTATGGAAGGAAGTCTAATCCAGGTGCTGACTTATGGCTGGCTGGTCAGCTATTGGATGATTCAGTGCTATGGAGCTGGTAACCTCTAGGGATCCCAACAAAGAACTTTTTGCTTTAATTAAAAGACATTTAGCTGCAGTAAATCTTACAACGTGTCTAATCTTTGCTGGTTTTAATATTTTGCCCCTTGCCTCTTATAAGACATGATGCAAGGTGTGGAAGTTGAAGTGAATTGTGAGCAAAGACTTAATCATCATTGTTATGAACTCCAAGGTCTGCTTCATTAGTGTAGTTTTAGCTGAAGCTGTTACAAGTGCTAAATCGCGATTTGCACCAGAATTCAACATCTGACCTGCTATGCGTTCTTGACCAGTTTCTCACAGAATTACACTGATTAGCATGTTTGCCTTATCCTATATTTTGTGGTATTTCAGAATCAAATATGCATTCAACCTCAGGGACAAAAAAAAAGAAAGAAAAGAAACACATTCCCAATTCTGAGCCAAGAAAGAAATATAGAACAAAAACCAGAGCACACACTGAATAGTATGATTTTAATTTCTGAAATCTTACAACAATAGTAGATGCATTTTAATTAATACTCTTTTTGCAAAAAATAAGTTTTTTTGCAAATTAATACATAGTAGGAAGAATAAGCCCTATGTATTATATATTTTATTTAGATGGGAAAACTGATCAGAAATGTTAAGCCATATCCCCAAAGGTCCAAGCAAGTTAATGGCTGTGGTTCAGTCAAATACAGGAGAAACTTTGCTATTTTAACATGATGCTGGTTTGAATCACTTCAGAAAGCAAATTAAAAGGTCCCCATTTGGGGACATATGAGATTTTTATTTGGGGACATATAACCTAAGCTACATCTTATAGCCCAACTTGTTGTATCCAAGTATTTTCTCCACCTTAAATTAGTGCAAACACAGCAAGAGAAAGTAGAAATTCCTTAGCTGCCGTACAGGGAAGAGATGTTTATTTCATCCATGTCTGCACTACGGAGACTGTGATCTGATATATGAGGTCTGTTAGCTTCTTTCGGCAGACATACACCCTCTCTAGACACATGGTTCATCTTCACCCACTTCATTTATCTGAGTTAAACTTGATTGAGTTCATAAGGGGAGATGAGTTCAAGGTTAGAATTATGTTTTTATTTCAGTATTTTATGATTACATAAGCATTGGAGGGGTATAATTTGGGATAAAATTTCAATAATGTCAATTAATTTATGTTATAATTTTTTCTGTTAATAAAGCAGGAACAAAATCATTTGAACAATATGAACAAAATCATTCCTATGTTAGAGGAATAGTAATCTCCCATCTGAATGTGAAATGTCAACTGATCTTTTGAGAATTTTTTTTAAAGATTTTTATCTATCTAATAGAGGGACAGAGAATGAGTGAGAGAAAGAGAGAGAGAGAGAGAGAGAGAGAGAGAAGGGGTAGGAGGAAGGGCAGAGGGCGAAGCAGACTCCCCACTGAGCAGGGAGCCCAAAGTGGGGTTTGATCCTGGGACTCCAGGATCATGACCTGAGCTGAAGGCAGCCATTTAACCAACTGTGCTACCCAGGTACCCCCCCCCGCCTTTTAAATTTAAATTCAATTAGCCAAAGTATAATACATCATTAGTTTTTGATAGTCAGTGATTTATTAGTTGAGTATATCCCCCAGTGCTCATCATATCATGTTCCCTCTTTATAGATGATCCTTTTGTAAAATTTCGAAGTAAGGCATGCTTTTACTTGAAACTGACTAATCAGTTAATTTTGAGATTGATATTACTTACTATTTTAATCAGCTCTTGAATAAATTACTGAATTTAAATGTAAAGGTAACTTGTAGAATCTATGAATCTTTCCTCCTGTTAAAAGCAAGAAACAGAGCGCCTGGGTGGCTCAGTGGGTTAAGCCTCTGCCTTTGGCTCAGGTCATGATCTCAGTGTCCTGGGATTCAGTCCTGTGTCATACCCCCCCAACCCCCCCACCCCCCATGGTGCTCCCTACTCAGCAGGGAGCCTGCTTCCCTCTCTCTCTCTGCCTCCCTCTCTGCATATTTGTGATCTTTGTCTGTCAAATAAATAAATAAAATCTAAAAAAAAAAAAAAAAGAAAAAGCAAAAAACGAGTTACCAAAGAAGTAAGATCCAATCCAAAAATGATGTCAAATACTTTTAAATAATAACCTTTTCCTAGAAGTAGAACCATTTGCTAGCAATAGGAAGCTGATTCTTTTTTATAGCCAGGTTTTAACCTCCAAAATGCACGGCAATGCTAATGGATTAAAGTATAGAGCTATATGACATTGAACTTTCCTGCAATTAAATTCTATGGGTCTGTGCTGCTGATTCCCATAACAAAGGGCCATTTTAATCATCCCACAAGTTGTGGTGCATTAATCTGTATAATAGTTTGATAAAGAACATTTATTAATTCAAAATTTTGGGGTCAGGATGGGTTGTTTCCCACTTTTCTTACCAATATAATTGAGACCACATTGTAGAATTAATGGTGGAAGAAATAAGATATGCATTGACTGGAAAATGAAAATTATTTCTGATAAAAAACTAAAGCCCTTGATATATCTTTTGGAATTACCTCCAATACATTTTGTAGCTATTGTGTAGGGGAACAAATGAAACTAGGCTATGGCCTCACTTTATGCTTACTCATCCAGTTTCTGATCCCTACAGACATTTTTCCCCCTATCATGGCTAATAAAAGCATTGTTGTAATTTTATCTATAGCTTGGTACTGCCAGCTTTGACAAAGCAGTGTTCCTTTCTTAAATGAATTTGACCAAGTGATTTTTTAGAAAGGCCTATAATTCAAATCATTGAAACTATATCATCGAATATAATGGTGGCCTAAGGGGATTTCCACATGTATGCTTCACATCTAGGCCCATAAAAAATGGAAAGAGGCTTCCTAAACAGAGTTACTCTCAATATTATCTTCTGAGCTCATTCATCCTTTGTCTGGAGATAATCTCCACATAATAAATTCATGCACTGGAACTTCTGTTGTCAAGGTCAGACTGGGCAGAGCAGACGTTCATAGTCAAACTGAATTTTGGACAGAATGACTCAGAAAATATTAGTTATATTTAATTCAGGGCAGGTCTTATACTATATCATAAGCTTTTTGTTGCCTTTACTTCAAAGGCTTGCTGCTAAATGATGTGGTCATTTGTATTTGTAACTTCAACATACTGGGTAGCTTTGGTGTCATCTAAGCATGCTTGACCAATGTAAAGTATAACACAGGAAGCATCCTGCAGAAATTAGAGCAACCTATAGGGGCAGAGTTGATATTCCAGGTTTGACCTTAAGGAATGGCCACATTACATCTAAGGAGCACCAAAAAATCCAAATATTTTATTCTAAGGTACTTCCTCTAAGCCTTCTAAAGAAACCTTAGCAAAAAGGTACTTGTGGGGATGATGACAGTGATGTGGATGAATTATGACAGTTGCATACGTGTGAAATATGGATAAAATCAAGGTAGGGTTTGATCAGTGAAGTGGAAGAGGGGAACATAGTAACATAAACAACTGATGGTAAATATTTCTGATTTAACCAACTTCAAAAAGCTGTTCAGCTCATCTGTAGTACATTTATCCTTAAAGTAATGGCTCATTGTTTACTACATATCAATAATAATATTCATAATGACTTTTCCAATATACTCTTAAATATTTTGTATCAGAATTTTTAAAAAATAACATGTTATAGTTCATGTAATTTTCATTGCATCAAAAAACACAAAGGTAAAGAAAATATTAGAGCATTATAAATTGAATTCAAAACAATGTGGGCACAGATGACCTGTATAACCCAAAGAGTGTTCACATGTTTGATTTGCATTTGGCCAGCTGAATGCATTTATAATCCTGTGTAGTATGCCATCAGGTTCCCAACATAAGGATTTAACGTTTGCTGTATATAGACTCTGCAGCCATTATCACAGAAGCCTGGCCTTGGGAGCTAAGCAAATATCACTCCTTTGGTTTTTGATCTGTGATTCCACTTATATAACAAGAGTAGCAAATAATTTCACCATAATGTTCCCATTAGTACCTTAACTTTATTTATTGAGTTAAAGACAATTTTCATTCAAAAAAAAAAAAAAAAAAGGCATCACAGACTGCTGTAAACCTTTTCCCTGGTTACGCCTTGTGAAATACCAATACATTTAAGGGAAGAAGACAAAGCTAACTTCAACATTACTTTGAAATCATTTATCATGAAATACCACTAATATAACTTTCTAATGAAAAAGGTGAAGGCCAAACAGGAATATTGAAACATAAGTTCTACCTTTTTATTTTAAAGATACATGAAGGATTTTTGTGTACATGTGTATGTTTGTTTTCTTCAGGGTAATATTAAACTTAATGTTTATCTACCCTGCCTCTTTCACCTGGGAAGAAAATTCAACGTCTCCAAGGAACTATCAGCTCCAGAAAAGTTAATGTGACTATAAATGGGAGGAATAAACAAAAAGGTTATTTAAGGAGCTAAGAAACCAAGTCAAGCCACAAATTATTAAATGAGTGACAATGTCTATTTAAAATAAGTTTCAATTAAAACTTGGTCATTGGATTCTATTTCTGGTGATTTGAGGGAATTTGTATTGTATAAATGATCTCATTACTAAAAAGCATCTAACCTCTCCCCAAATTGATCATAACTGATGGCTTCAAATGAGGTTACTATTTGTTTGATAAGTAGCAGTAATAAAGCCTGCATGGCAGGCTTTTGTGAATCAAGCTGACTTTTTATTTAGGTTATAATGCACTCTTGCCCTTTGAGAAGATTTCGTTAGGGTAGACAATCATATGAACTACCATTGAAGGAAGGGTCTAATCATCCTGTGTTTTAGCCTGGCCCTTGCAAGAGCAGTCTAACACCTTACTTTAACAGCAAGACAAGCATTTGAAATATAGAACTGAGATTTAGTGATGCTGACATGGTTCATGAAATGTGTACAAATTGTATTTGAGCTGTTCCCAGGCCTGAATTAATTTCTCCCATTAAATAGTCATTAAGTTGGGTTATTGTTGTTTACATTTCTTTTTCTGTTTCCCACTTTTTTCCCTTAAGCTGCTTAAAGAGATATCTAGGAAACGCAGAAGCATCCGATATGGGAGAGAAGTAGAATTAAAGCCATATATTGCTGCTCACTTTGATGTTCTTCCTACTGAGTTCACCCTGGGGGATGACAAACATTATGGTGGGTTTACAAACAAGCAACTCCAAAGTGGTCAAGAATATGTCTTCTTTGTGTTAGCGGTGATGGAACACGCAGAGTCTGTAAGTTAATTGTTCTGGCATCTCTTTCCTTTGGTATTCTTCCTTATTTCACCAGAATATGGCTATTTAGGGAGAGTATGTAGATATATTCACCCTAATTATTTCTCATGAACTCCTAGTTATTTCTCATGAGCTATCATTAACTTAAATGGAGCAACTACTCTTTAAATACTGCTGAGTAAGCTGCTTGAGATTTCATAATAAACAAGGCCATGTCTCTAATGACATGGAATTTAGGTGGACTTTATGGCTTCTGAAGTGTCAAATTGTTAGGATATTGTTCTTGAAACCATCAATGTGACACATACGGAAAAGAGGGTGATACCCATCACTGCTCAAAATCTCCTCCGTCGTCCTTTAAAAATGTTCTCAGAGAAGTTCATTTGATTGCAATAGGAACTATCAAGTTCTGCAATTAAACATAGTGTATTTCCAGGTATTCAAAAATACTGATTGAGGGTGATTGTGTTTTATTCTCCTGCAGCTGCCAGCGAGCCCACATTTTCTACCCAGATTCATAGGAAGGTCTATCTAGGAAAAAGGCAAGCACAGTCAGCTTCTTTAATTATAGCAATTTACCAATGGCTTTATCAGTGAAAAGCCAAGAATGTTAGAAAATAATTCAATAAAACAGAGAATTCCTAAGGTACTCTAAATAATGAGTTGTCTCCTTTTATGTAATTCATCTTGCTCTTATGTCGTTTTATGCTTCAGCTGCTGTACTGTTAAAAAGGAGAGAGAGGGAGAAAGAGAGAGGGAGGAAGAGAAATTGTAGCTGGGAAGGGGGGGTGGATTTGGAAGTGGCAGTTCACATTAACATTTAATATACATATTCTAATATCTTTCTAATAGGCGCCTAAAACTGACAGGCGTGGCAGCTCGATTGGGCCAGTCACTTCCCGTATAGAGGAAGCCTGAGATGTATCAAAGATTTCTTCACCTCAGGTGTTAGCATATACAGTGGGGCTTCTCTTCAAATGACTGAAGGAATTCCCCTGTGGAAAATCAAAACACAAAGGCAGCCTTTATGCCTGGTTTACCTTTGTGCACAGAATGTCATTTGAAAACAAAGTGACAGGCTCCCTGGAATTTTAATGCACGGATATGCTTTCTCTTTTTAGTTGAAGGTTTTAAGTCAGAACATCAAGGGAATAGAATGTTAGAAATCATCTTTTTCTTTTTTCTTTTTAATGGCTTTTAGATATTTGAACTAATTTTCTTTGCATAGCTCTAAGACGTTTTAGAAAGCACATTCAGACCATTGAGGCAGATCAGAGAATTCAGCAAAGAGAAGCCTCAGCGGACAGTGCGGGCTGATGGCACCACTGTCAGAGACTCTGGTTTGAATTCTCCCAGATGTTCCTAGTGTTTAGATATATAACCAGTGATGAAGAGTCTACCCCATCCCTTAGTATGTCATTTCACTGTCTCATTAATTATGCAATTTGGACTTTTTCCAAATAAATTATCTGAATTGTTCCTTTCCTACATCAACTTTCTCAGCAGTGTTCTTTATGTGCGGTTTTCAGGCTAGCACCTACTTTACAGAGAAAACTTGTATCTAACTAGTATAATGTTGGTAGTCATGCCATCAAGGTTTTATGAAAAATAGTTAAGCACCTAACCACTCCCAGGCTAGGCTGAGAATTTTCATAGAAAATACCACCCCCCCAAAAGATGTGAGTTTTTCCTAGTAAATTACTGCCTCATATTAAGAGTATCGGAGGACTGGTTTAGAAAGACCAAAGGCTATCACCCCCATGC
Organism: Mustela erminea; assembly: GCF_009829155.1. Taxonomy (NCBI): domain Eukaryota; kingdom Metazoa; phylum Chordata; class Mammalia; order Carnivora; family Mustelidae; genus Mustela; species Mustela erminea. Next base: position 59,802,047 of record NC_045625.1, read on the forward strand.
TTTGAACAAGTTTTAATTTTCATGAGGCTAGTATCATTTTATGGTTTGGTTTTGTTTTCTCTTCATTTTCACATGTCTCTATTTCCTGATTGGGGATGAAAGTCTGTGTGTTTTGGGAAAACCTCTGCCTAGATTTGTATCTTGGTTGACCAAGATGATTATCTCAAAGACCCTTGGTAAAGAATTTCAAATCACAGAGTTTTGTTTACTTTTGTCTGCCAAACAGTTTGAGTGTGACCTACAAGATAGAAAGGGGAAAGCATAAACCAAAACAAACAATTATGCTTATGTAAAGAATCCTGTTTCTTGGATATTTAGTGTCTTTGCCAAGTCCTTACACTGTACATATCCTTTTTTTAGCTGCTTCTGAGAAGGATGGAAATGTACTGAATTTTTATCTTTTGACACATTAGCAAATCTGGAAATGTAGTCAGTCTCTTTCCTAAGTACAATGGAGAAAGTGGGATAGAAGAATAGAAAACAAACATTTAGGTGGGTATATGCCCTCCAGATTGACCATTAAGCTTGCTGCACTTAAATTCAGAATCTATGCCCTAAATTAATTCTTTAAATGTGTATGAAAAAAAATAGATATACTTCATATTTCATGGAGAAATGAGAATATTCTCCATGTCTTGATAAGATCAGCCATTTGAAAATATGAACATGTTATTTGCTGAAGATTTACTGGGAACCCATTAAGTGCAAACCTCTGTGCTAGCTATTTAAGTGTACAAACACAAACAGTATATAAATCCCTACTTTCCTGGAGTTTATAGTTTCATTAAAGGAAATAAGGTGTATGCACACATACAAAAGGAAAATAGAGTTTGATGAATACCGTTAAAAAAGAAATAAAGGACTACTAAATAAAAGAAATAAAATAAATAAATAAAAGAAATAAAATAAAGAAATTTTCAAAATTATTTTTACCTATATTTTGTGAAATGATTGATTATTTCCAGTTATGGAGCGATAGCTTCCCTGGAGGCAGTATTTCAGTAGGGTCTTGGAGATCAGTCAGATTACAGGAGCTAAATGTTGTGGAACTTGTGAAAGAGTTAAAGAGAGAGAATTGAGCATGTAGTGAATAGTAGGGAGAAGCTCACTATGCTGAAAAATGTTGTGTGTGATACAGAAGGTTAAAACAAAATCATAGAGGCCCTTAAAATCCATGCTAGAATGTCTATGGCTTATTTAGGAATCACCAGAGAGCCTCCTGAAGGTTTTATAGCTACAGTTTAGGATAATAACTCTAGCAGCAGTAGAGACTGGTAGAGGAAAAAAGAAACTCTTGGTATGCTCTGGGTGGGCAAGAATGAGGTCCTGAAGAAAAGTGGTACCCATGAGACTGGGAAGAGTGTAGAGTGACCTGAGGGTCATTGGCAGAATAAATTCAGTAGTTTTTCATTCCTAGGTATTGAGAGGATGAGACAAATTAGCAAGTTGAAAGGAAGGTCTATCCAGGAAGTTGGGAAATGGTACATGCAATTCTTAACTTTCAGGTAGATGTAAGAATCTCTAGTAGTAATTGGAAATGAAGGTCTGGGACTTAGCGAAGTTTCTGACTTTAGAAACATTAATCAGGAAGTAATCTGCACAGAAGCTGGTAGTTAAAGGTAAGGATGGTCTTGGCAGAGAAGGGAGAACATGAGTAGCAGAAAATAAAACTTACAAATTCTGACACAGAATGGATTCGGAGGTGGTCATGATCAGTTGGCAAGATTAGAATGCAACCAGTTGAATAAAGAAGTAGGAGATTCAGTGGAGGAGTTTCAAATAAGGCTCAATCTTCTAGGGAAAATCTGGAAAAGATATCTGGAAGGGAATGAATAATGATAATTTGATTTAGCAAATGAGAAAGCAGAGCAAGTGGTAGTGCTGGAGTGAGAAGAGATGAGGAGCTAGTGGCAGGACAGGTGGGGCAGCACATAGGTGTGGATTGGTCTCTATTGGAGAAAGAAAGTCTAGGGATCTTATATGGGGGGACAGAGTCAAGAGAATACTATACTAAGCCTGAAATGAGACATAGGATGTTATAAAAAAAAAATGTTATAATACTCAGTCCATTCCTTCACCAAGTAACTATATATTTTTCCCAAATTCATTTAGGGAAAATTAACAAATATAATTATGTATTTGAAGTGTACAACATGATGATTTGATGTACAATGTACATTGTGGAATGGTTACCGAGATCAAGATCATCAACCTATCCATCTGCTCACATAGTTAACTCTTTGTGTGTGTGTGCGTGTGTGCTGAAAAATACTTAACATCTACTCTCAGCAATTTCTGAATATATAATACTGTGTTATTAACTATAGTCACCATGCAGTACATTAGATCCTCAGAAGTTCTTATAACTGATGTTTTGTACCCTTTGACCTACATGTCTCCATTTCCCCTTCCCCAAATACTGACATTTTTTCTATAAAGATTTACTTTTTAAATTTGTTCTCCTTAACTGGCTGATAATGTCGTTAGGGCTGAAACTATAATATTTCTGTTGATTTTCACATAACATGTAATACCTTGGCACAATGTAAATGCTCATTGAACATTTTGTAAATGGTTAACTGTTTTCATTTACACTTCATAAGACCATTTAATATGTCATATATAGATCCCAAAGAAAATGTGTCTGCAGAGTAATTTATACCACCAAAAATGATTTTATTAGAAAATAAAATTTTCCTGTACAAGGAAATTTACATTGCAAGAGCTCTTTACCTTTTCCTCCTTCCTCCCTTTTCTCCCATTTCTTCTCTCATCCTTTTCCCTCCCCTCCTTTCTCACTGACATTGTTTCATACACTTAACATCGCATCCACTAAGTTCTGAATTTTTGCTTCTTCTAATGGTATAGATATACGTGAGAAAACCATTAGTTTATAAGTAATACAGACTCTGTTTTTCCTCAGAAGATGTATGCAACCAGTCCCTACTCTGACCCTGTTGTGTCAATGGATCTGGATCCACAGCCAATCACAGATGAAGAAGAAGGCTTGATCTGGGTTGTAGGTCCTGTCCTTGCGGTGGTCTTTATCATCTGCATTGTCATTGCTATCCTTCTTTATAAAAGGTAGGTTTGCCCAATGTTTCTATTGCAGTCTTGGTAATCCTTCTATGGTCATTATGTGGTTACTATTAATGAAGTACTTCGGTGTAGTCTCCACAACCATTGGAAAATGTTTCCATTGGATTAGAATGAAATGTAAAGATTGTGCTGTTTCAAATCCCATTCAAGTGTGGTATAGACTTTCTTGACCAGCATTCATGGATCCTAGCCTTGGTTTTATGAGCTACTTTATGCATTAGGAGCACTTTGCATGGCACTTTGCAAGAAATGAGTACATTCATAAGCAGATAATTCCAAACTTGCATCTGAAAGCTTTAGATGATTAATTGCTCAATTTCAACATGGTTTTAGAAATGCTATTACAAACCTACACATTTATTCCCATTCCACATGTCTAATGAGTGCATGAGCTAAGATTTTTTTTTCCTGTAGCTATTTCTCAAAACATTGAAAATAGCTAAAATTTGAAGATAAAGGAAGGAAAAATGTGAAGAGAATTTTTTTTAATCTTTCTCTTTCTATAATCTTTATTCCAATAGTGAATTCTATTTGAGTCCAAGAAGGAATATAAGGTACTGTTTTCCTTTAAAAAACTAAAACCACAACTTAGACCTTTATACTCCCAAGTTTTGATCCAATTTAGTGTCTTTGACTACAATCAGAATGCAGATAATCCACATGTACCACCATGTTTTCTGATCTTCCACACTTTATCAGTTACATTTCTGCCTTATTTAGAGTAAGCTAGATTTCTCCCCTAGTCCCAGTCAGTTGGAAAGGGTACATTAGTCATTCTTTCCCTAAATCCTTTCTGACTTACAAAGTATATGATCTTAAATATATAAAATTATAAAAATTAACATATATAATAAATTCTCTTAAATGTGTAGAATGGCTAAATTATAAATTATCTCCCTTTATATCACTTTTTTCTTTTCTTCCAATCCAAATTTTATTTTTATGAAACTTTAATCTATGTTCCCATTTTTCTTTGTAGGATGTCATCTTTCAGAATGCTACTGTGAAGATGATATCTTCCCTGTACTGTGAAATAGCCTCCTCCCCCATAAACTTGACTTTCAAAATCAGATGAGAATGTCTTTGTTTTGATTCTTACTCACATGCTTCATCTGATAATCTTGTTTTCATTATCTCTTTTTCTTATTTATCTAGCTCCCTTCACTGGGTTTATATTAATTATTTCTACCTATATTCTTTTGTTAACCATGTTCTTCTTATGTTCCTAAAATAGTCTTTTTTTTTTTTTTTAATAACCACTTCTCAACTTAAAAAAATATCCTTTAAGACACTTGTCCTTTACAAAACTTTCTCTTAACAGGCTGTGTTCCATTTTATTTCAATGTAAAGAGAGGATTGAAAGAGAAGAAAAATTAAAGAAGGAAGTTTATAACCATAACCTATTAAATTGCCTCTCCTATTTTAGACTTAGGAAGAAGGAAAAGAAATATCCATCATTTTTTTTTTTTTTCTGATCACTGTCATCACTCAGTTATCCACACAATAAGATGGCTGAAAAAGCAAGTAATTTAAGGCCAAACTCTCTCTTAGACGATGGTTTCAATCTCCCCATCCGCATATTATATCAGTGTGTATTGAGTTGTGTCTCTTGTGGGCAGGAAGTACAAGGTGCCCACATGCCCCAGAACAATAACAAATCCTGAGTGGGTCCAAGCAGGAGCTGATATCCTGTGCTGTTTATATGCTACACTCATGACCAGAAAAGAATATAAAAATAAAAGACTAAAAGTAGAATTATCTTTGTTTTCTGTGATATATATTTAGATGGCCAAATCCTGCTGTGGGAGTCAGATCAGAAAGTGCTTGTGGATGGTTACATTTCTAGACCATGGCACGTGACATTTTGTGATTTTCCAAAATGAACAAAATGCTTGTTGTATTTTTTTAAGTTGTGTTTCATTTGGCTATATCTGGCTATCATTAAGTCATGTCACTTTACAGAGATGCGTGTGGCATTTTTGAGTTATGTAAATGTGAAGAAATAATATTATAACCTTGATAATTTTTTAAAGATTTATAATTTAGTGTTCCTTGCCTGATGTGCATGTGCTTGAGGAAAAATTCAACTCGGTTATATATTTTTTTCTAATCCTTCAAAAAAAGCATCACATTTAAAGATTTTATGACTCTGTTAAAATAGAGTTGCATTTTAGTGTGTGCATATGTAAGCATGGTCTAATGCAATTGTTGGGAAATGCACACATCCTCGAATGCTAAGTATATTTAGCCAACCATCTGAAGGCCCATGAAGCGTTTCTGAAATAGAAATGCTTGCTTCAGCAGTAAAGAACATTCCTGACTTGAAATTCAAGTAGACCCAACAATGTCCTTCTTGATTATCATGATGCAGTTCAAGAAGAAATCTTCTGTAGGCAATGAATAGTGTCTTTTATAGCTTAGATTCTGAGCAAAGTTAATTATATAATAAATACTTCATTCCTCTTTTTAGGTATCTTTCAGTTTATACATAGGTCATCAGTAATGACTCAGAATTGAATATATCATTATTATTATTGTTATTAAATATTATTAACTCACATTATCTTGATAATACCATTTATCACACACACCTGCTTACTAAACTACTTGCCATAGGAGTAGGTCTAGAGCTGTGGATGGGTTATTCATATAAAAAAGCATATTTTATACATCTGTGTAAGGAGACAAGACTTATTCTTGTTAAGAATATTGATGTGAAACTAGTACACTCTTTTATCTGGCATTATATTTATATGACTTTAGTTTTAATCTAGTAATTTGTAAGCCTATAATACATTGATAATCAGTGACAAAACATCAACTGAGGCTTTATAAGAACCCTGAAATTCCTGCTGAACCATAAGAAAATTAAAATATATTTGGTAGGTCTTTAGTGTAATGAATTCTCTTGCCCTGTGATTTTTTAAATTTATTCTCTATATATGATGTACACAAGCTTTCAAAATGTGAATCATAGAGATTAGATGGTAGGAAGGATTAGAAAAACACTGATCAGGGAATCAGGGAACCTGAGTCCTAGCTCTGTGACTAGGTAACTAATTGGGGCAGAAATTCACGTTAACATTCTGGGCCTCAGTTTCCTCGTTTATGAAGTAAGTATGTAGACTAGATAATTGAACCTTTTTAATAATAATGTTCTTTGTGTAAACCTGGTGATTCACAGACCTGTACCCCTGGGGATAAAAATATATGTTTATAAAAAAATAAAAAAATTTAAAAAAAAAGTCAAAAGACAAAAAAAAATACATTTAATAATATTTTCAAAACTGAAAACAATTCTTTATGTCATAACTATAACTAACATAACCAGTAACTATTAAAGTAGTAAAACACATTGATATGTATGATCCTATCTGTGTTCACACAAAATAAAAATGGGCATGATGACTGACTGGAAAAAAAAATAATAATGTTCTTTAATCTGACAACATAAAAACCTAAATAATAGAATTATTGCTATAACATTTATGCTTCCAGTGTATATATGTTTTTAAAATATGACTCCAGGTTGTTCTCCATTTATCCACCCCACAAAAAAGAAAATAAAAGAAACCATAAAACAAATGAACACTTAGATATCCATCTATTCAGTATACTTGTTCCATGTGTAAGGCTTTTTAGTCATTAGTTCTAGCATGGTCCAGGAATTATTTATATAGAATATATTTAGAAAATAAAACGTTAGCCTGACTTTATGGGAATGAATTTCAAGATGGATGAGAAGTATTTATTATGAACTATGGAAGAAAAGAAAATATGGACTAGGAGTTCAGAAGGATCTAAGGCACTATTTAAACAAAATTAACATCTTTAAAAAGTAATAGTCAAACTTAAATAGATATTGTGGAAAGAGTGAATAATTCCCATGTCCACCTGTAGATGTTCATGTATGAAAGCCATGGGATAGATGGGACGAAAACACAGACTTCAGCTTTTGAAGCTTTCCCCCAGTTGCATCATTAGCCACTCTCTGTGGACTGTGCCTTACTAGTCTTCTCATTGTGTGCCAACTTTATGCATATTTCCAAGATGTCATCAAGAAATAAATACAGATCAGGACATTTTGAGATGCTACGGAGAAGTATATTGCCATGTCCAACCACACTGGACAATGCTGATTGATTCTGCCTTCTGGCCTTTGAGTAGATCCTTCTATATACCTGAAATGCCTTTCCTCTGACTCCCCATCCTCTTTTCTTGGCCTGGCCAACTCTGAAACATCCTTTAGAAGTAATCTAAGATGCCACCTATTAAAAAGTCTTTCTGGGTGCCTCCCTCTTGCCTTGTTCCCTTTACCTGTTCAGGCTCCCCTAAGGGTGTTCCCTCGTCTATATTCTTCTGTTTATGGATGTCACAGAACCATCACATTACTGGACTTGCTCATATCCTTGTCTTTCTTGCCCCCACTAAATTGTATGTCAGGGATTCTGTCATTTCCCGTTATCCCTTATGCCTAGTAGATTGCATGGCACAGAGGGTTAATGAGTAATCAAACTTATATCAATTGGATAGTATCAACAAAGTCCAAACTCCCTCCCCTCTGCTTGTTTACTCCATCATACAATACCACCTTCATGTTGACTGGCAAGAGCTATAAGAAAACCCTCAGCCTATAATTTAAATTCATATGTTCCTAAAGCCTTCAAACTTAGATACTTGCACCAAATATATATCCATGTGTGTGGTGGGTCTGACATTTCTGTGGAAGGAGTAAATCACACACCAACTATGCATTTGTTCACCAGAATACTCAGCCTTTTAATATACTAAATTGATAATTCACTAAGAAATTCTCTTCCATGCAAAGAAATAGATTCTCCTACAACTGACTCATTAAATATCTCCTGGATTAGAAATGAGCAAGCTAGTGATTCCTAGGTGGCTCAGTCAATAAAGCATCCAACTTAATCTCAGCTCAAGTTTCGATCTCATGTTCATGAGTTCAGGCCCCGTGTTGGGCTCTATGTTGGGCACAAAGCCTCCTTAAAAACAAAAACAAAACAACAACAGCAACAACAGCAAACAAAAAACAAAAAGATGAACAACTTAGAAACATATGTATATGATTTTTAAAACCTGGGGCACTAGGTAAATCATTTTAAAATGAAGAATACAAAGAATTAACCAGTGTGTTTGATATCGCTTTCATTATTCACTTTGTATGTGTGTGTCTGTACAATTTAAATGTGGATTTTGTATTTTTGAAAGGAGATAGACCTTAAATCCAGATTCTTTAGCCACTCAAGTATATATTTCATTGGCATTAAGGCAGACTTAGTATCTCTGTTTTGGATTTGAGAATGCTCCAAATATTTGGCAATTTACCTCACCATGGAGATTATTTAGATTAAGTTTTCAGGTAAAAGTTTTATTCTCTACATAAAGAACATAGTTATTTAACAATGCACATATTATCACATGAGCATGAGCTAAATGTATTCACAGACAGCAGCACCTCTTTGACTAGGAAAATATCTGTCATGTCCGTGGCTGGTAATAAAAGACTTTCAGGATTAGCCCAGCAATATAGATGGGTCATGCTCTGTAGATTTATAGTGATGAGTATTTCTTTTTCCAAAACTGAAAATGTATTTGATCTTCTATTGGAAAAAAGATTTATGATAACCATACTTGTCAAAAGGAGTTTGGAGAAATTATTTTTGCCACTTTATTACCTCATATTGTATTATACCATTGTGCACATATTTTGTGCAGTTCAATGCAATTTGCAGATATTTTATATAATATTTATATTTTATAAGGAATAACATACCTCTTAATTGAAGATTTTGTTTTAGATGAACAAATTTCTTATATGGAATTATGTTGTATTCCCATTAAGTACATTAGTAGTTTCCTCATGGCATGTCTTATAAAAAGCATATTATATCTCTATCATCAAACACTTTCTGGGAAATAATTAATGGTGGCGATATTATGCAGGTTGATGAATAAAAGTGAATGTGACATTAACATACGCACAAAAAATGTTTTAGTTAGTTATGTACCCTCATGTCCTCCATTTAATTCATAATTAGAGACCGTTAAAGTTTTGATACACTGTCATTTCCCAATGTGTGTTAGTTAATGTGTCCCTGCTGGTGAGCAGTGTTTCTTAAATCTTGATTGTCATAGTTACTCTTGTTACTACTGGCCAACTAACATTTAGCCTTTCTTTTTCTTTTTTTGCTGCATTAAAATGGAGCAGTAAACCTGACAGGTGAGGAATAGAGAACAAACCCCTTTAATGCTCAGTACTAGATACTGGTAGCCTTTGGAAGTATTGAGGGGGTGAGGGTGGAAGTTGGATATAAAAGTAGAAGATGAACAAAGCCCAGTTTATAAAACACTAAAATGATTCGTATTAAAATGATTCTAGGGAAAATAAATTAGTTTGTCTATATGAAAAAAAAAAACAAATTATCCAAATTTAGAAGGTAATGAAACCAGTCTGGATTTTGTTTTAATGAGCATTTGTACGTGTTAATGTGTCTGCAGAACAGAAATGTGAGGTGTCCCATAAAACGTTTGTTTTGTTTTGTTTGTTTCTACTCAAGACCGATATTTTAAGTTTGATCTGAGACCACCTCCTGATACAGGAACACAACTGGCATTTTCATATCCTGCAAATATTGGTGACTGTGCCTCTGTGAAAACTCTTACATAATTCCAAATTATTTTCCATGTTTTCCAACTCAACTAATAATAGCATCAGCAGCAATAGTAGTAGTAGTAGTAGTAGTAGTAGTAGTAGTAGCAGCAATAATAATAATGATAATAATAATAATGGTAAGACTAGCTATCTGTGTGATTATTGAATGATTGGTCCAATCTAACTTTCTACTTCCTAACATATCTATATATCCAAATGTATATCTATCTATTTATCTATCTATATCTTCCCATTTATATTGATAGAAACGAATTTCTGATAAAACTTAAAACTAACCAAAGGGCCTCAGTGCTCATCTCAATCGTTTTCCTCCCAGTACTGTACCAGTAGTTCCCAATGCTTGTTCCCTGGACCAGCAGCAGAAGCATCAGCACTACTGGGGAAAGTGAGAAAAATAGAAATTCTTGGACTTCCTACCCAGACCTAATGAATCAGAAACTCTGGGTGTGAGTTCAACAGTCTACAGTTTAGTAAGCCCTCCCAAATGATTCCATTGCATGCTAAAGTTTGAGAACCATGGCTCTATTATTTTCCCTAAAATCACTTAACACTGGTCAGCAAGCTACTTTCATTGACAGAAAACTTAGTATTTCTGCAGGGTGTCTTTTTTTAAAATAGCACATGCAAAGTAGGTTTTGTTTTTGTTTTTTTTTTTGTTTTTGTCAAAGCAGAACACACTTTGAACCCCCTTAATATACTCAGAGATCTACCTTACCATTTAATACTGTCTACATCTTATAACATTATCACCGCCTTCTGGTCCCATTAAGATGAGAGAATTGGCTCTCTTTCTTTTTCAGAACCACTAATTAACATTTATTGAATATTCAAGGTACTAAAAATGAGTTTATAATTTTCTAAATTAAATAGTACTTTAATTTATGTATTAGCTTTCAGAATTTTTTAAGTCATATGTGGGTAACTTTACAATTATATACATCTGATATATACATGAAAGGACTAGAAATTTTTATCAATACCTTTATTCTTTATAAAATATATAAATAAAACAATTCAATTTCTAAAGAACTACAACATTTAACGTAGACCTCATCTCGAGACCTTCTTCCTCTCTTTTGTACATGAAGAAATTGAGAAGTGTTATTCTTGACTTCCCTAAGAAGATATACACCAGTAGTGGCAGAGCGAAGTTACATTCTTAAAAGCATCAGAATCATAAAGTGTTTGAACGGACTTCTTTGAATTTAATAGCAGAGATTTCTGATAAATGTCTTCCAAAAGCCTTGGGCCATATGTCTGAATATCTTTGTTTTAAGTAAGTGAATTCCCTCCCACTTCATCCCTAGATGAGAGCCAGGTGAGAATAAATGACAATAAAAAGGCCCTTAGACCACAGAGTAGAATTTTTTTTATACGTGATCCACATCCCAAACCACCACGTTTTTATATTATGAGCAGTTTCCATCATATCTGAAATGTCATGTGACCTTGCATTTCCTTTTCACCCATATAACTCCTACATGTGGTAGATAGTTCTTTTTGCAGGAAATATCCTTACAGTAGGACTTTTAATCTTAATAGAAAAAATAAAATAGCAAGGCAAAATTCACATCATTTTGGAGTCACTATCTTTGCTTTTATCTCAGTGAAAATGAGAATAATGAGACCTCTAAAAACTTAGGAAAAATGTGTGACTATGTACGTTCATGTTGGGCCTGATTTAAACCGCCATATGCCACTTAAGAACTCTAGGGCCGTAAATTCTATTTTTAAAACTCTTTATCATTATTACCCCATGATAACCAAACTCTTCATCCTGCAAGCATTTCTTAGAAGTTCTTTCTGTTGGAAAACAACCATTTTAGCACATTTATGTTTAAAAATAATGTGACAAAAGTGTGGGCAGCCGGAATCATCCGTGTTGTGATCCCCAGAGCTATACTAAGCAAAACAAAGTTTAAACGGCTGGTTTTCTGAGATGGCTAGGATTTATGGAATCTGAGATCTTGGAGGCCGTTGATTTGAATAGATAAAGTGAGGAAGAAGTTAGTTATTAAATGTCAGGGAACCTCCCCCCCCGCCCACACACACACTTTCTCACAAGTATAAACTGTAATGTTAATCCCATGCTCTGGGTTTTGAGATTCATCTGCGCAACAAGATGTGACATTCACCTTCCCTGGCACCGGGAAACAGACTAAATTTCTTTAAAGAGTATTCTTTTCTGTCCCTTTGTCTCAATATCACTCAGCCTGTCTTCAGTGAAAAAGGAGATAAGGAATATGTCCCACAATACCTGCAGGAATGGCCTCGTTTCCTTGCCCAGAAATTTCTACATCTGGTTCCATAATCCTGCAAAAATGACAGTGGAGACACTTTGAGGTGGGAAAAAATCCAGGTTAGAATCATTAGGTCTGGCACATCAGCAAAGAAATGTATCTGTGCCGAATCTTATGAGGAAAAACAAGCAAACAAACAAACAAACAAGCATAAGAAGGACCCCTGGGGTTACCTGAAGCAGGAAGACCAAGCATATGTTTATTACAGGTGGACTCTCTGACTGGCAGTTGGTGGCGTTTCATTAGCCCATTGAGATTCTGTATCTTTGGTGGTAAAGTGAATCTCTGTGAGGGAAATAACCACAGCCTAACACAGGGACATTTTCTACTCAGAAACTGGTCACCATGTTCTTCTTTCACATGGTCTTCCAAGCCACTCTTTCTCTTTCTTCTCATATCTTTCTTGCCAGCCCTCAGCTCTGATTTCCCTTCCCTTCTCCTTTTCCACTCCATACACCTGGAACGGCCAGTACCTTTGCCATGCCTCAGATTCACTGCTCACCTCTGATTGGTAGTATGGCTTGGCAGTATATTCTGTCCTCAGGCTATATCTGCCACCTTTAGGTAAAAACAGGAAATCCCAAGACAGGTTAATTCAAGCTTGTGAGAGAGGAAGGTGTCTAACAGGACTCACCCAAGAAAATTAATTCCCTCAACGCCGTTTTGCCGAAGGCACTGCACTTGAGCAAATCAAGTGTGCTTTCCCTTTGCATCAATCTTCCCTTCATCCCCTGGTTAGTTTTATTTTATACAGATGAGCAGAGATGGAAAGAAAGGCTATTTAACAGGAGCCCTCTGGCTAACCATGGAACGACCTGGGTGGCACTGAATGAGATCCCATTGCCACAGCAACGCTAATGAGCTGTGCGACAGTCATGTCAGAAAGAGAAGGGAGTGTTCCTCAACACTGCTGTGCCCCTTTCCCCAAAGAAGAATGTCTTTCTTTGGAACAAGAGTGAGATGCTAGGATTATGACTGCAGCCCAGAGACTGCTGGAATCAGTTTTTGAATAATAAATACAGAATAAAGCACTGCTTAAAAAGGCCTCCATTTCTTCCATTTTTAATCTGTTTTAAACTTAAAGAAAATAGGTAGCACTCTGTGTTTGGTGTTTGAAATAAATAAATAAGAAATCTTATGGGGGAAAAAAAAAACCTGACCTTTCTTGCATAGACATTTGTTAATATTACATTATCACACTCTATACAAAGGTATTTAATAAAACTAGTGGTAATTAAAGCAAAGATGAAATGAATTGTGTAAAGAATTACTTATAACAAGGCACTATTAATGGTTCCTATGCCATGAATAATCATTGGAAGAGTGAGACACAGTAGGTGAAATTAGTTTTTCTCTGATCTTCCTGTGATTGACTTTCATTAATGGAATATTAATCACAGCTTAACACCATAAACAATCAACACTATTTTTTTTTTTTTTAATTTGAAAGAGAAAGGGGATGTTGGTCTTGCATCGTGTTAATTCTCTTTCCAGGTGTTAGACTAACTTGGAATCTTAGAATATACTGTATTTGTCTGCCTTCTGGGAAAATCCAATTCAGGTCCTCTTTGTAGCCGTCAGTCATATAATCTTGGAAAGAGGAAAGAAAGGGTATGGTTTTAGCTCTTCAGCTTGAGGCTCAGTAGTTTCGGATGTTTTTCTCTATGGTAAGCACATTCATGGTATTGGTACTCAATTAGCATTGGCTATTACATGTACTCTGTCCTTTTCCTCACACATTGAACCAGTGGATAAAGGAGATTTGCTGAACAAGGACTCAAGCTTATCTCTCCAACACCCCCCTTAAAGCTGAAAGGCAGAAGCAATGAAGAATTTAATTCTAGAGCAGACTTTGAGATCATTCACTTAAATAAAAGTTTTAGACTTGAGGAAGCAGTCTAGGCCAAGAGAGGAAAAGCAACCTGAGCAAGGTCACGAAGCAGGACTGTTGAATGGTTTACGACAGAAAGTTGGGAGGGAGATGGGGTTGCAAGACTCTCTGCTTTTTAAAAGTTTCTATTGCTTTTTTTAAATTTTATTCTTACATTTTTATTTTCTCCCTATAGGAAGAGGGCAGAGTCTGACTCTAGAAAGAGCAGCATACCTAACAGTAAGGAGGTCCCTTCACACCATCCAACAGACCCCGTAGAACTGAGGCGCCTTAATTTTCAAACACCAGGTAAGAGGCAAAACTCATCTTGTCCATAATACAGTATTTACTGGAAGTTTTTTGGCCACCTGATATTGCTTTGATAGATAAATATATCATTTTATTTAGAATGATTTTGTTTATCCTGATTTTTAATTGTAATATTATTGAGATTCACTATACATAAGTCTTGAAAGAAAGTTAACTTTGCAAATCTGAGGTGGAGTAGACAAGAGAAAACATGTAATTCACCTTTAGATTTCGGAAAAACTATAGCGGTGAAAGGGAAAGAAACAAAGTGGGGCAAAAATCAGTTTCTTTTCCAAATATTACCTATACTGTATGTAACCGGCCAATTTGGTCTCTTATAGGGAGGCATGTAAAGTGATTGAGGATAAGAAAAATATCCTTGTTTCTTAAAGAACATTAAGTGCTTCAACAGAGCAAATCTATCATTCCTGCTGAGGGGCATTTTGTACAATATTATTAATTCAAGGCTAGCTCTATTTTGCTTTCTTTCAAGTAAATTTTATTTATACCAAGTGAATGATAAATAATAAATGGTAAAGAGATCTAAAAACATAAAACTGAGTGGCACTGCCATAATACCTAAGAATAGTTAAGAAAGTAAAGAGCTGATCTAAGAAGACTGACTAAAATTTGGTTGTGTTATTGTTTGCCAAATTGTTGGCAAGTGTGTCAAATGGACGTCCTAACTCATAGTAGGATATACTACAAATGTGTTAAATTACACATTTGCAGTGAATTGCTTTGAATTGAGTACAAGGCATTGTATCTGGCTTATTTTCTCCCTTAAATGTATATGTATCATTGTAACCAGTAACAATTCAGTTGAAAGAAGCATCTGGCATTTTCAAAGTGGCTGTACAAATCATCATCATAAATGTGGGTTGTTTTTAAAGTTCTACCTCAAAAGAGGTTAGATTTTTTTTAAAATCAGTTTTTTTAAAGCAAAGGTATACCTCAAACGACATAAAAGTAGAAGAAAATGTTCATGTAGCCCAAACTCTCTTGTATATATTTTTTAAAAGGCTGATAAATGCAGACTTTGCACATCTGATGATAACTGAACAAATCTATGCAGTCCTCTAGGATCACTGTAGTCTTGTGGATGCTCCCTGTTGAGTCTCTATCTAGCTACTCCATTAAGGCAACTGGATATGAATTGAGTTCTGTAGTAAACCTTCTCAGTTCACTTTCTGAAATAGTAGTATACTGACTTCTTTAGGTTCTAGGCAACGTCTTAATAATGGACCCAGGAGTTCATACACTTTTCCATTTGGCCAAACAAATGTACAGAGGACCAAAAGCCACGGAAATGATGCAGTAGGATTTCTTACAAGAGTAGCACGTTGTGGAAATGGAGAAAATGATTGTTATTCAGTACCTTGCTGCTCTACCCTGCCCTTTCTGGCTTTTATGTGAAGTGTCACCTGTATTAGAAACAACCTTGGTTTTCTAGCAGAGACAGAAGCATAGTATAGGGTGAATGGAAAGTCAAAGATAGCCCCAGAAGGAAAGGACCAGTAACAGAGCTCCCCTTCATCTATTCCAGCACCAACAGAATATGCTTATGGGCATAAATGGAAAGCAAGAATGGGAACTGTGTAGAAAGGATTATCAGCAGAGTGCTGGCAACTACAACCAAGGGAATAGAAATGGCTTTAACCAAGAGACCTCCATCTATATGTCTCACTTTTATGGACAATTTTGTAAATATGGTCAAATAAGAAGAAGTTTATAAGGAATCTAATTTTACCAGTGAATATGGGAATATTCGATCCATTTATGGAGAGAGCCTGTTAAATTTCACAGAAGTCCATCAAAAGGAGAATGAATGTTGCAGTTGAAGGGACATTGCTTATCCCATCAATAGCTTTACAAAAGTGAAATTAGGGGCTAAGGTTATAGAAGGTATCATTTAACTAAGGTTAGACTTTTTGCATCAAATGGGTAATGGAATAAAGTGGGGAAAATGAACAAAGAGGGAGATAAGACTTAATAGAGGAAGACAGTAGAACAGGAGAAATTGTCCTAAGGTCCTATCATATCTGTTCACTATGGAAACACTATGTTGTGCTAAGTTTTAGCTCAGGTAAGCAATCTATTTGAGCTTGATTTGTTGAAACAGTCTATTTGCCCCCCCCCCCCAGCTCAATAATGTGGCATGCTGTCCTGAAAATTTCACCAGTTGACAAAGAATATAGACTCAGCTATTAACGTGAAATTCATAAAAATGTGACCATTTGCTCAACCAGTACAGATTCTAAGCAGTGGCTACAAATCGCCTTAGTTACTTGCCAACAGGATAATAGGTAGGGTTATTGGCCAAATAACCTTTTTGTGCTTTTTCCTCTCCTCTTGTTCACAAATAACCAAGGGCTTTCCTGGATGATACAATAAAATGACCCCTTTAGTAGGTGTTGCACAGCAAATGATATGACACTCCTTAATTTTTGTATTTTAAACTCTTTCACTATCTGAAATGTGCTTTTATATATATTATACTTTTAGAAGTAAAATCATTTATCCACAAACATAAAATTTGACAATTCTTATTAATGGTATGCATAAGTAGGGAGTTAACCACCCACCTCTTCACTGCAAACAGTTTTTAACGAAATAAAAAAAAGAAAGCAAACTTGTGATTCACATATCAGTTCCTAGCAACTGAACTTGTTCAAAGCAAGTTCTCTTCCACTTCCAGTGGATCTGTTGAAGAAGATAAAATATCAAACAAAGATTTCCATTTGAAATTCAGTAGGTATTTCAGAAGGTAAAGAAAGCACATCATTCAGTTTACTAATTCTATAAATTCTTCTTTCATTTAAAAAAAAATCTTGGGGGACACCTGGGTAGCTCAGTCCTTAAGTATCTGGCTTTGGCTCAGGTCACAATCCCAGGCTCCCTGTTCAGTGGGAAGCCTGATTCTCCCTTTCCAACTCCCCCTTGCTGTCTCTTTCTCTGTCAAATAAATAAATAAAATCTTCAAAAGAATTAAAAGAATAAAAAAAATTTTGGGAATGGAAAACTATTCACTTTTTTAAAAATTTATTTTCAGCATAACAGTATTCATTGTTTTTGCACACCCAGTGCTCCATGCAATCCGTGCCCTCTCTAATACCCACCACCTAGTTCCCCCAACCTCCTACCCACCACCCCTTCAAAACCCTCAGATGGTTTTTCAGAGTCCATAGTCTCTCATGGTTCACCTCCCCTTCCAATTTCCCTCAACTCCCTTCTCCTCTCTAACTCCCCTTGTCCTCCATGCTCCACAAATAAGTGAAACCATATGATAATTGACTCTCTCTGCTTATTTCACTCAGCATAATCTCTTCCAACTATTCACTTTTTAAGTATTTATTCTTGTTGGAGAGCCTAGAACATAAGAAGGCAGACGTTTTTCCTTCAATTCTATCCCATACTCCAAAGGTATTGAAAACATATTCCAAATTTCCTATAAATACAGTATTCTGAAAGTTTAAATTCTTCAAAGAAATATACCCTTCACTGCAGTACCACAAACATACCTATCATTGGGTGAGGGAAGGAAACACCAGATTCCTGTCCACTGTCTCTGCACTATGGCAGAAAGTAAAGGCAAAGAAATCTGTTGTTTTCAGGAAAGCCATCTTTGCAAGGCTGTGGGATATAGAAAAACATTGCTTTAGTACACTTTCCAAATTTTGGATGACAATCTAGTCACTATGTTCGTGAAATGCTCTATTCAAGCATCTGAACAGGGCGTGAAAGACCAACATCTTTCTAAGAGCATGCGGTACCTCTTTTTGTAGGTGTTTCCCATGAACATGTTTGTTAGCTGGAATACAGTCTGTTGGAATTGGCAAAATCCAACTAATTTGTTTAGAACTTAAATTACCCAATGTATTAAAAAATATGTAGTTGGCAATAATTAGTCATCATTTATTGATATACTGAGTTGGTAAGAGCTAGTATGAAACAGGCAATTCAAGTACCATTGTTTGTATCACCCATGACCTACAAAATTAGAGTCCTAAGTATATAAGAAGGCATCATTTAGCTAAGGTTAGACTTATCACTTCAAATGGAAAATGGAGTAAAATGAGAAAAGGAGAGAGGAGATGTTATAGAAGAATTTGCTAGACTTATTAATTGCTAATCAAGTCTTATAAATCTTTAAGCTTTGCAGAGAAAGGGAAAATACTCATTTATTAAAAGATGATTTTAAAATAACTGCTAGTAATCCTCGTACATCTTTGTGGACTGCAATAACTGTGTATGCACTAAGATGAGTTGACAGATGAGTTACACGTTAAAGCAAAGTGAACTGTGCCCATTGGCCTAGGTTGAGAGGAAAGTTTTGTGTGTGTGTAAAAAAAAAATGTTTCTAAGTCTTCTTATAACCTATACCTCAAATAATTCTTGTTCCTAATTACAAAAACAGCACATGTTTATTGGGGCAATTGTGTAAAATAGAAAATAAGCTTGTTAACAATTGTACATAGGCTGTGGCTATACAGGTGTTCATTATAGTAAATATTTTGTATGTTTGAAAATTTTCATAAATTGGAAAAGATGGAAAAAACACATATAGGAAAGAGAAATTACTCTTTACCCCCCACTTATTTTTCTTCTATTTGTCTTCTTTTTTTGGAGGGCAAATTTAAAATATAAGTAAAAGATTCCTTATAACTATTCCAAATTTGCCCTTCAGGAATAGCTATCATATATAGCCCCACGCTTTTTCATATGTATCTGAAAAAGACTTTCATATGTATATACAGTTATTTAGTTGATAAAAATGGATATCAGATATATAGACAAATGATACATATAAAAATTTCCTTTTTTATTAGCATATAATGTATTATTTGTTTCAGGGATACAGGTCTGTGAATCATCAGTCTTAAACAATTCACAGCACTTACCACAAAAATTTCTTGTTTTAGCATTTATTTTTTCAAAGATTTTTATTTATTTATTTGACAGAGACACAGAGAGAGGGGGAACACAAGGAGGGGGAGATCAATGGGGGGAAGTGGACTTCGTGCCAAGCAGGGAACCTGATGCCAGGCTCCATCCAAGGGTCCTGGATCATGACCTGAGCCAAACCCAACAACTGAGCCACCCAGGTGTCCCCTGTTTAAACATTTAAATACATGAACAGACCTTTTTCCAAGTTAGTGTATTAGGTTTTATCTCCTTCTTAGTAGCCAATGGTCTTGACATTATTCACTTCTACAGATGACACAAAATGTATTGACATTCCATATTAATGGAGGCTATTTTCTGTGATTTACTCTTGGAAATAATACTGCAGTAAGAAATACTGAGCATACATCTTTTCACGTCTTTGCTGCTACCTTCCAATATTAGACACCTGGAAATGCAAGTACAAAGTCTTAGGGAGACACATTTACCATTTTGATGGAGATTGCCAATTACAGATTTTTTTTGAAATATTGTAAGAAGCCTTTACCGACAGGTGGCAGCCCTCTGAGCCCTGGCCTCTAGCATTGGACAGAAGACTAAAATAAATATAATATCAAAAGATGATGATATGGGGCGCCTGGGTGGCTCAGTGGGTTAGGCCGCTGCCTTTAACTCAGGTCGTGATCTCAGAGTCCTGGGATCGAGCCCCGCATCGGGTTCTCTGCTCAGCAGGGAGCCTGCTTCCTCCTCTCTCTCTGCCTGCCTCTGCCTGCTTGTGATCTCCGTCTGTCAAATAAATAAATAAAATCTTTAAAAAAAAAAAAAAAAGATGATGATATACAAGAAAACCAAAGAAGCTACAAATATGTGTTCATGTATCAACTGTATCCCAACAAAGCAAATTTAGAATTTCAGCATTGCAGATAAATAAGCTTTCTTTCAAGGACAAAGGTGTGAGGGAACATGTAGCTCACAGCATCACGTTGTAAGCCAGTCACCACCTTTCTTTGTGACTGTGAAATTATTTTTCTCTGCTGCCTTTTGGTTGCCTTGTTTCCATTAAAAGTGTTCTTTTTTTTATTTTTCTGTGAAATTCTTTCTTCTAATATTTTTACCTCCTTCTCACATCCCTCTCTCTGCACCTCCTCTAAAACAAACAACAAACAAACAAAAAAACACAAATAACCCTTCAAACAAAAACAACAAAAAACTGCAGGGTTTGTGCTTTCACCTTTTAAGAAAAGAAATTTAAAAATTGATGATCAGATGTTACAACATAAAAGCCTCGTTTTCATTCTGAGGATGACCTTAATATGTTTTGCCCTAAAGCATACATGGATGGTAGGTGATTGATGGGCTGTGGAAAGCAGAAACAAACTGGGGAAAAGTTATCATATCAGAAATAGCAGTATCAGCAGCAGAAATGTCTAAACAGCAGCTGAATGGGCTTTAAAAGCTTTTGAAGCCTCTTTGTTGATCCATCAGTACTATTAATTGGATCAATGCTAACAAGATCCATATTTATATACACTTGTCTTCATATTTTGTACTATAAGAAACTTGTATATATGACCTTGCTTAAGACCACCATTTGTGTTCTTTATATATTTCAAAAAACCTTGGTTCATTGAATAGAAATAGCAAGTTTCTGATATAAAGAAACATGGTTTGTTAAATTCTGCATTCTGAAAAATTGTCCATAAAAATGAGTCTTACTCATGCTATCCAGTGCTTACCTGAAAAAGGGCTCTTGGAACATCTTTTTCCTAATGATGATCGTACTCATGGGTTAAGTCAAACTGTCATTATTGTTCTGCCATGTAGCAATTATATTATATAAATCCATATTCTCTTTTGCCTTTTACTCATTATTCATTTGTGAAACAAATTGCCAATATTGAATATTTATATTTTATTCAGGGTATTCTAAGTGGCACATAAATTATTTTAAAATCTGACCAATATTTTATAAACTAAGTTTCTCTCTGTGACTGTTAACTTAAGTACATTTTTGACAGAGATATACCATTGATTGGATGAACAAATTATTTTCTCCCTATCCCATGACCGCAAATTGTTCTCCAGACTTTTATTCATGTTGTTTTCTGTTTTTTTGTTCCTTTGGAAAGGAGAACCATGAAGAGAGTATTGTTGAATCATCACACATATAGGCTAACAGAAAAAATCATCGAACAAATATTCCACTACCCCCCTGAAAAAAGATGTTCCCCCACTCTTAGTGACCTCAAAAACTTTACTTAGCAAAATAATTACAAAGTAGTTATTGGCATTAAGTGCAAGATTTTAAAATTGCCAAAATGAAACAAGTATTTGATAAACATTTCTGTATAGATGTTTGAAATTACTGTTGATTAGATGACTTAGTAAAATTAAACAGAATATTTGAAGGCGGAAGCATTGTAAATTGGAGATTTTTTAAAATCTGCCAAATAATACTACAGTTTTTAACATTTTGAATTTATACCTTTAGTATACCTTTAGTTCATGTTTTCATGGAAAAATCACAAAATGTTGACAAGAGGTGACTGGTAAATACAGGTGTGCATAGGGGCACCTTTTCCCTCTTCCCACCACTGAAACAGACATACCCTCAAATGAAGCTATTATTGACATAGTTTCTCTAACTGAGGATGGTTTATGATCCCTGTGGCAGGACATAAGTAGTCCAAACATTTTCAGAGGTCCATATTTATGTATATGGCACCAATCTGCCCAGACGTTAAATGGTACAAGAGACAGTATGGCATAATGAAAAGTATGCTAAATAAGAAGTAACAAGGTCTGGGATCAAATCCCTCAGTAGCCTTAGCTTTCCTAAGAGTAATGACCTTGATCAAATCTTCCACCCTTCTGAGCTTCATTTTCCTATTGACAAAATTAATGTGGAAAAGGAGAGGAAATAAATGAACTCACAGAGAGTGATCCAGGAGAGATGTATACATTGTTAAGCACCCCCAGACAATATTTGATGTCTAGCCCATTGTCTTGCGGCTAATAAATACTTAATTTACACACCAAAGAAACATTTTCCTGTTTTAAAACAGAGGCTGCAATTTAGTTAGCCAAATGTGGCCTGTGAAGGTCTTTTCTTTGACTCCCACTGGGTTTCAATAAAGTTTTAAGGCAATGGTGAAAACTGAGGAAAAGTCACATCATAATCTGGGTTTGCAACTGCTACTAAAAACCTGAAAATTTTTACCTTGTGACTCTATGGCTCCACCTGGAAGATTTCTGCTAAAGCTGATGAGTTTGGCCTGTTATACATGTTCTCCACAGTGTACACCAGCCCTAAACATGACCCTGACCTTGAGACTGAATGTCAGTTTCCATTCATTTCATGTCTATTTTAATTTTTCATATAATAGAGAATATTTTGTTTTTTTTCCTTGAGCCTCCTTTAAAAGTAGGGAAATGAAATCCAGCCCTGGAAGATGGCTTGCTTCAAGGTAATGAGCAGGAGCACCTTTGTTTGTGAAAGAGTTTGCTATGCCCTACCTGGTTGTCTTCAGTCATTTACCTTACCTAAAGGCTCCCTTCAACCCCTGGAGACTTTGTGCCTGCTTGAGAAGATTGTCACCACCATTCCAGAATTAATACAGTAGAAAGATGTCAAAACTACTTAGGATTTGATTTACTAGATTGACTAATGTATAAAGTAATTTAACTCTTCTGGGCTTCAGAGTCCTCTTGTGTACAACAAAAAGCTTGGGCTAAGTGATCTCTAAGGCACCGCTCAGCTTCAAATGCCATGATGTTAAAGTTTTAATTCTTGTAACGAAGCCTTCATGACATAGCCATCATAAATATATACCCTGTTAAAAGTAGCCATCATGATTTTTCCTCCAACCTAAGGCAGATTTCAGTGACTACATCCATCCATTTTTCATCTTGACAGTATATATTATGGATATCACGCCTTCAAAATGAAAGCACCATTCAGATTCAACGTGTGCCTTTAAAATGCACTGATGTTGTGCATTTGTAGCCTTGAACAATTTGTCATGACCCTGGCAAGTCCTCTTTGCTGTAAGCTGCACTTCAAGTTCTTTGCTACTAATAATAGCTAAAGTACTAAATCTCACTAAATGGAGAATCAGAGCAGATTCAAGGTATTACCAAAAGAAAGCTAATTACACTCTCATAAACCCTGATACAGTTTTTGAATGGAAAACATAAACAAGTGACACACCCCCATCATAATTTCCATTGGACCAAGAGTCATTGCTGGGGAACTTTAAAAATATCAATGCCTGGTTCATATCCCAGAGGTTCTGACTTAACTGGTCTGGTGTGCGGCATGGAAAAAAAATAAAATTCAAAGCCTCTCAAATGATGCTAATGTAAAAACCCTCATCTAATAAAAATATTGTTTGTAGACTGTGAGCAATAGCCAGGTTACCCAGACAGAAGTTTGAGAATATACTACAGTGACATCAGCTTCATCTTTTTCTTAGTGTCTGCTGTTCTGTTCAGAATCTAACATGCTTGATTATATCCTGTAAAATTGTTTCCATATTGGACAGTGGAGAAGTTTAGGGGTAATTATATAATTATTTTTTAGTAACCCTTTGGGGATTATTTTCTGATATGAGCTAGAGTTTCATGTTAAAGTTTCATCCCAGATTTATTAAGTGGCACAATTTTTATGATGATCTTTGTTTCAAATACTTGACAATAACATCATAGTCTTTTGAGTTAGCTAAAGAAAATGGTATTGAACTTAAATAATTCAAAAAGTTGACCATTAAACTGCATAGATTTTTAGTTTATAGACAGTAAACTCTCCCCACGGGTCAAAAAAAAAAAAAAAAAAGGGTCCAATAACTTCTAGAACACTTACATGAAAACTCTGCCCAAGAGACTCTTCTTTGTTGTTCCATATGTTTAGACATCCTATCTACAGGAGGTAGAAGTGAGAGTTATAAAGGAAGTGACTCCAGAAGTTACCTAGCTCTGCAGTTTTATTTTACAGATAAAAATTTGATGTTCTTTGTTCCAAGTGATTTGTCCCTATTAGTAGATGGCAAAACCAGAATTCCCATCCATATTCTAGTCTAGGATTTCTTCTTCTCTACCATCAGAATCCCACAAGTTTACCTCTTTTTTCCATGAAACATCCATTCTGCCATTTTTACTTGTCCTAGAATTGTGATGGAACATGATACATATTGATGTGTCTTAAACAATGATACTAGAATGCTGTGCTATCTTTGCATATGATATATACATCCTGATTTAGAAGATAAGTCAGTATAGGTTTACTTGGATTTCTGTATAATTAGCTTCCAAAGTAAATATGTTGATCACATCTTTGGTTGATTATTATGGTCTTCTACTGCTGTTATACTAATACTTTTCCCATCTCCAACTGGCTTTACTTTTTGCAGCTTTGAGCAGTAATTCAGTCCCCTACGCCTCCCTGATTGGCTCTGTGTCCTCCCTCTCTAGCCAAACCACCACTCAGTCCATATATGATAATAACTCTCTCCCACGATTCGCTCGAAAAGGTCTAAACATCTTTGTCTCTTTATTTTCTCTGTTAAAGCACTGTAATGGATGTCTACATCAGTCCATTTCCATTTCCAGATAAGCCTAGAGTCTGTTGTGCCTTTGCATTTCCATTCTTGTCATTGGGGGTGCCTCATCTGGATAAGATCACTTTAATTAAGATCACTTTAATTGTCACCCACCTACTCCCTCCACAGAATGTAAATTAGTTTGATTCCACCATTTATATGGAAAAGTTCCAGAAGTGGGCTCCAACATTTTGGTCCAAATACCTAATTATATCTGCAAGAAAGAGTTTCTATTTCTAAGCCAACTCATTTTTATGAGACCTTCCATTAATATTGTAGTTGACTGGAAGCTATAAACACTAAAACACCACCTATTATAACCTTGTATTAAAATGATTATCTGGTAGAAGTGAAAGAGATTTTTATTTAACTTAACCAGAACCATTGATAACTTGACATTTGAGATCATGGAACTTACTGGGTGGCTTTCAATAAATGGCACAATTTCTAAAATGCCCATAAAACAATCACATGTCTTGCTGACTTAATGGTCACCATTCCATAACCTAATACCTTCCAAAGAATCCCAGGACAGCAGAATGTCATGGCCTCCAGTTTGAGCTCCTCCCCCATTCTTTTTCCTTTTCAGAGTCTTCCCTGGGGGCATGCTAGTTCAAGTTTTTCTAGCCAGCTGGAATTTTTATCCCTAAGACATGAGTCAGCGATGTTCTCTCATGGTACTCTTCAAAATTTAATAACAGAGAAATAGAATGTACATCACATGAAAAGTGAGAAAATAGTGGAAAGACACAGGAATCACCAAAATTAGTGGTGGATTATTTTAAACAGAATTTGTGAAACTAATATCACTTCAGCTGGCAGACTGAACTAAGATGTGCTGTCCCTGTCACTGCTTTCTTTCTTTATCCACCCCCTTTCCCTCCCTGTCTTCACACCCTCTAGTCACTCTCCTGCTTTCATTTCCCATTTGTGGACAAAGATGTTTACACCTGAAGTAGATTGTAGGTTTTACTGGTGGTTGACTAATGGGGACCTGGGGCAAATACCACAAAGCTGTTAGTGTGGCCATTTATAAGGGTCCAGGTGAAGGCCATAACCCCAACCTCTACAATCTGCTACTAGTGGAAACATTTTTGAACCTCAGTTTGGTGTCTGATTTTGTCATCAGTGATTATAGTCTATGAACTGTGGTGCATGTCATTCTTGGTGTCCATGTTTGCATGTGAATGTCAGTCACCTCCAGGTCCGTGAAATATTAAAGCAATCTTAATCTAGTCTCAATGTCTAGTGAATCCTGTAAAAACTTACATTTTTATCAGTCCTTTAAAAAAAGTATATCAGACTATCCATTTCATTTTTTTAACAATTTCTATTTTATTTTATTTACATCATCATTTCCTTTGCAGGTTCAGATGATTCCGGTTACCCTGGTAACCTTCATTCTTCAAGTTAGTTTTCCTTGATTATGCATAAATCACTTTATGTTTCCTATCAAGCTTCTACTCTTCCCCTTTTAGGCCTTTCTCAGTGTCTGTTTTCTTAGTTCACTTTACACCATTTAATTCCACACGATTTCCATTTCACACAGTGCAGGAGAAGGAGTTTGAAATGACATAACAGTCATTACTCAAAGCAGAAGTTGACATCAAGCCCGACTGTCAGTTTTCTCCGCTAGCTAACTGCATCGATTCATAGCACAATAACGCTTTCTTTTACACTAGGAGTGTTAGTTTGCGGATTATGCTTGGTGACTTTTCATTTGGCTACAAAATTCATCCTTCCAGAGCATGTCCTGCTTTGAGTAACCAAACTATCTGCCTGCTTCCTCACATTAAACATCTTTACTACTCACATATTTCAGGCCATTTCTAACGATAGTATTCTCTGTATTTTGGAAGAGTCACCATCATTTTCATTTGTTTTCAAATGTGTTTCTTCTTTCCTTTTAATAGGTATGGCTAGCCATCCTCCAATTCCTATCTTGGAACTTGCAGATCACATTGAAAGGTTGAAAGCAAATGACAACTTGAAGTTTTCCCAGGAATATGAGGTATTTCAGTGCTCTTATCCTTGAAAGTAATTTCAAGAGTTGCCACCCTCTTCTTTTTTACTATATTCTTAAAAACTGACTTCATTCGTGTTTTTTTTTCTTTTAAATATGACACTGAATCAGATAGAAAAGTTGATAGTAAATAGGCAATTGTAACCAATATAGTAGTTGTAGTTTTAAGATGTGTCGAATATTTTATATTCAGTCTTACTTAATGAGGTTGATTTTCTTTTCTGGTTTTAACTTCATAGGATATATTGACTTGATAAGCTTCTTTGTATACCAGATGGGTGCTAAATATTGAATGAATTAATTCATGGCCAGAAGCCTCCCTGAAAAAGAGAGATGACAGGGAATACGTCAATTTCTCTGTATAGTTTTCCTTGACCTGAAAACCCTTTAATAATGTACACACACATGTATATGCATTATTTTACCCTTCAGTCTTAAAATAATGCTAGAATTAATATTAAGATCATAATATATTCCTGGAAAGTTGCCTATTTAGTATCTTAAAATATAGTATACTTATATAATATCTTAAAATTCCAGAATCCTTGTAAGTTCTGTGTGAGTTATTGATGAAAGTGAATGAAAAGTCTTCGTATATTTGTGTGTATTTGGATATTGTGGTATTTATCAAGCAGAAAATTTTTAAACTAGATATTTCTGGCATTCCTCAGTAACAGGAAGTCATACTGAGACCAGCTCATGAAGTGATAACTGAGCCACCATTATTCTTTTTGTTCAAATTTGACTTAGCACAAGATAAAAAGGTACCAAAAAAAGTCTTTTTGTTGTGCCAAACAACAAAAGGTTGTTGGGCACCTGAGCAGTCAAAAATACTGCCATAACAAGTTTCTATTGATTTGCTTAATAGGAAAGTCTAAAACACATCCTTGTTACCCCTCTTGGTTTCTGTTGTATCAGCTTTTTTTTTTTCCAAGTTTTTATTTAAATTCTCATTAGTTAACATACAGTCTATTAGTATTTTCTGGTGTAAAATTTAGTGATTCACCACTTATATACAACACCCAGTGCTCATTGCCACAAGTGCCTGTTATATCAAATTTAAATGTGGCTTTTGAACTAGGTGATCTCTTAGTTCCTACCACTTCTAATATTTTTAAAGGGTTCTTTTTTTAAAGATTATTTATCTATTTATTTATTTATTTATTTATTTATTTCAGAGAGAGAGAGAGAGAGAAAGATATTATGTGTGTTCAACTGTGCACACTAATGGGGGGGAGGGACAGAGGGAGAGAATCTTCAAGTAGACTCCCTGCTGAACATAGAGCCCATTGCAGGACTCCATCTCAGAACCCATGAGATCATGGCCTGAGCCAAAACCAAGAGTTGGGTGCTCAATTAACTGAGGCATCCAGGTGCCCTGAGTTCTAACATTCTCCCCTTTCAGAGAGAACCTCTAGGAGGATCCCCATGCTCAAGTGGCTAGATGGGTATCAAGTATGTGAAGAAGATCCATGTAAGAAAATCAAACAGTGGGGCCTGGATATTTACATGGACTTTCTGAAGTCTTCAAATTGTCAATTTTTCATTATTTTAAATTATTGTGCTAAATAAAACATATCTGTAGCCCCATAGACCTCTACCCTTAATATCCAGATAGCCTTTTTATTCTATTTGAATATCCAACATTTTTGTCAACTATTCAATAGAACACAAAGGTACTATATTTTTCTGATTTGCTAAAATTCTGTTCCCAGAATTCATAAGAATACTTGTAATTTTAGGAAACACACATTGGATTGTGAATTGTGTTATTTTCTCAAATTGTCTGCTTCTTACTCCTTCCCTGTTCTTCTTGGTCATAATGGCTATTTTTAGATTATGTAGTTTTTTAAAAACGGTTTCTGTAGGTTCTAGTTTAGGGCTTGAGGCTGCAAATTGAGTTTAAAAAAGAAAAAAAGAAAACAAAGCAGATGATATGTGCTACCTGAGACAACATAAAAAAACACTTTGAAATCTTTTACCTTTTCAACCTTCTCTTTATTGTTATCATGGCTCTTCTTATTCTCTTGCTATGTGCTATTTTCTTCATGGCCCCACTTTAATACTTGATTTGAGATTTTGGGTGATATAATGGGTTAAAAAAATTAAAAATTGATAGCTAAATCTAAAAGTCAGTAATTCACGCTCTGTCAATATAACTTTAAACCACAGACAATACTTGCATCATTCATGAAATCTGTTATATACATTCACTACAGTTACCAGTTTCCTTTTAAAATGGAATTTCTCTAGAAATACCACACATAAAGATACTGTAATGGTATTCATTTAGCCTTTAAATCAGAAGTGCTCCTTAAAAGTAGTTATGAACTGCATGCTGCCAATGTTCCCATTAAAAACTCCCCCAGTAGCCGTTGACATGATAGCCCACACTGACTTTTCACCATTTATCATGACGATGGTCTATGATTAAAACTCCCTGGGCATGAATTGACTCTACTGTGCCTTAACAGCCATGAAGGAGATATTTAAGTGTTTTATTCATCTGTGATAATAAGATAAAGACCTCTATGTAATATTTTAGGTCACAGAGCAACACTTCCAAAAAATTTTTATTTTACTTTTTATCTTTCATATAAATCTGAATAGATTTTTTAAACTAGTTTTTAGTGAAGAAAATGGAAGAAAGACAAGGCACATTATCTTCAAACATCTAATTATTTTGGCATAATCACTGTGAATTAATGATTACTCAGACCTCTCAAGAGGCATGAAACTAAATTTTTTACTCTAAGACTGAAACAGAGGTTAGAGTCATGGAGGCTGTTTACATTGATTCTGAGGTCAGAATAGGAGGAAATAGATTAAGATTACCCAGCATTATTAGATCATGTGAGAACTTCCTTTATTGTAAAGGAAATTGGGCTCAGACATTGAATTTAATGACACCTGGGAAAAAGAACTTGAGAAATTAGTAACAAGAACACTCCATCTTGGAAATATTTATAAACACTTCTGGTTTCCATTTTCTGATATGTGACTATAAAGTTTCAGTAGAATTTAAGTAGCCAGAATTTGAGGATGCAATCTAGAATGCAGGGAGTAAAGTTTTCCCGAAAGTTGGTATCTGTCAAAGTCATTGCATTAGCTGTTGAATCTTTAAACTGTTTCAGAATAGTATGTATGGGTCTCACCAACCAAAGGCTTAGCTAATGACTGTGACTCTTTTGGAAGTGTAATTAAAATTCAGATTTCTGGTCATAACACCATGTATGCTGGTGCATTAAGTCAGCCATGATAACCAGGAATGTCTGTTTTATTTATTTTTCCCCTTTCATTGAGATATAATTGACATATAACATTTTACTACTTTGGAGTATACAACATAATGATTTGATATATATGTATGTGTGTGTGTGTGTGTTTGTAATACACAATGAATATTGCAATTAGTTAACATCTATCACCTTACGTAATTACAAATTTTTCTTATGGGAACTTTTAAGATCTATCTTCTTAGCAACTTTCAAATATAAAATATTATTTACTCTAGTCATCATGTTATACAATATGTCCCCAGGACTTATTTATCTTATAATTGGAAATTTGTACCTTTTAACCACCTTTAACCCTTTTTGCCCTATCTCCCCACTCCACCCCAACCTCTGGCAGCTACTGATCTGTTCTCTATTTCTGTGAGTTTGTTTTTTTAAGATTCCATGTATAAGTGAGATCATACTTATCTTCCTCTGTGCTTATCTTTCTCTGTCTGACTTATTTCATTTGGTATATAGCCTTCAGGGTCCATCCATGTTGTCACAAATGACAGAATTTCCTTCTTTATTATGAATGAAATATATATATATAGATATAGATAAATATATATCTATATATCTATATATATATGAAACTGTTCCAGCAGTTTGTATAAACGGGGAAAAGAGGAGTTGGCTTTATTTATTATAAATTATCTACTACAGATTTATGTATTATGATAGAGCCAAAGGCCAACAATATAGATATGCCTCAAGAACTGTTGTCTGGATTTCCTGACATCCTCTTTGAAGTTTTCATCCTTGTGTTTTTATCTGGACTGACTTCATTCTTCCCCTTGTTAGGCCAACTTCTTTTGTCTCTCCCATCCACATATAGAAAATATGACCTCTGATCATGTTTCCATTAACAAAGCATGCTCCTGAAGAAACACACCTTTTTTTTTTTTTCCAGTCAAGTTCCAAATGCCAGAGAACAAACTCTGAACTCCAGTTAACTCAGTTTGTTATGGAAACACATATGAGGACATAGCTACTAACAGTCCACCCATGTACAAATTCCTCCTTCCTTGGATTAGAAAGAGGGAGGTTACTATGGAAAGGGGCTTGTGAGCTGGGAGGAAGAACCAATAATTATCGACCAAAGCATTACAAGAAAGCACTATTGCTAAGTTATGGGAGGAATACAGAAGTTATAAGAAACCTTTACTTCCAAGAAGTCTAGCAGGCAAAATCAAATATATACATGCAAAAGTAATAAAAAGAACACCAAGTTGCTAATCTCAAATACTAATGGAATGAAATGGAATGCTGTTGGGATTTAACAAAGATCAGAGTGAGAGGAGGAACTAGGGAATAGCATTGAAGAAAAGGTAGTTTTGGTAGTGAAACTAGGAAGAAAAAGACTGAGTACCATTTTGTGGAGGGAAGGATCAAAGGTACCTTTAAAGGTGCTCTGTAGTTTTATGTTCAAAGTATTTACTACAAAACAGCAGCATTCACATCACTGGGAGCTTGTAGAAATGCAGAATTTCAGGCACTGTCCCAAACCTACTGAGACAGAATCTGCATTTTAACAAGACACCCTAATGTATGTAGAGTCAGGGGAAGCACTAAGGATACTTGCTATGATGGAGCAAATTGTTTCTTGTGGAGAGTAGGGTGAAATGAAGTCAAGAAAGTAAAGAGGGCCAATAATTCTAATGAGCTTTCATTGCCAGACTTACCATTGGCAAGGATGGGTGGATTAATGGTGGAAAGAATATGAATGTGGGCTTTGGACTCAGATAAATTTGTATTCTGATTGAATACTTGGTATGCCTGTAGCTTTGCACAATGATATAACCCTATCAGTTTCTCATCTGTAAAATCTGTTGCTATGAGAATTAGGGAATATGTGTGTATATATGAGTGAATTTCAGGACACACATGCAGTGAGTGTGTGTGTGTGTGTGTGTGTGTGTGTGTGTGTGTAAAAGAAGGGGGTCAATAATGACAGCTGAAAAGTTGCACTATTTTTACATAACTGATGAAAGATTTTGTAGAGAGGTAATTTTATGCATTTATTAATAAATTGTGTTAAGTATGCTCCCTCATTGAACAGACATGTCATTGAATGACAGACATGTCATTGAACAGACATGTCAATGAAAAATTATAATAAAATATAATCAGTCCTATGCCAAAAGTGTTTCACAGTATGATGAGAATACAGAGCACACTTGCATGGCGGTTTATTGGAAAATTAATCTGTCGGCAATGTATATAATGGAAATAAAGGAGAAACTGGAGACAGGAAGAACAACTAGGGGAGTGTAAATCGATTCTTACATTCAAATTCAAATTACTTAAACATGCAAATAGCATTGTTAGAATTCTCACTTCTGCACACTGGTGCCACAGTCCTTTGTACTGTGAGAAGTTAATGACTTGGAAACAGCCTTTTCTCTTGGTTATATAGATAAGTCCCTTCTTTTCTACAGCATTGGTTCACTGTTGACTGGTTGTATTTGCTCCACCCCCATTGGTCAAGACCCCTACCAGAGGCATCCCAGTGGTCACTAGCAACAAAAGTTATAATGTCAGAGATGTAAAACCATCTCCCAATTTGGTCTTCAAGTTGCAGTTCCCCATAGAAATAATGCCCAATATCAAAACTTCAGGTATGATGTACTGCAGGTACATTATAAATTTTCTACCTGAATCGAGGCAATAACCTCCTTTTAAATATAGTCACAACTTCACACTTACTTCCAAGTTCCTAACAGCTGACTTACAAATAGACATAGTTACCCAACATCTAATTTAAAATTAATCATCACTACCTCTTTGAGTAGTGTTTCTTAAACACACACATTAAAGCTAGTCTGAAGAGCAGTCTT
The DNA here is from genome assembly GCF_009829155.1 of Mustela erminea. Taxonomy (NCBI): domain Eukaryota; kingdom Metazoa; phylum Chordata; class Mammalia; order Carnivora; family Mustelidae; genus Mustela; species Mustela erminea. The sequence goes on from NC_045625.1 coordinate 59,834,959, forward strand.
TTTGTTGGATCAGCACAGAATGAGAAACTGTGATTCTCAAAGGCTTACCTTTGACCTATTTTGTTCTCACCACAAAAGCCCAGTCCCAGCGTCATTGCCGCCATCTCTGGATGTGATTATCTTTATCTCAGCGCTCAATTGTCCTCCACCATTTAACATCCAGATGGGCTGAGGTTGTCTTCCTGTGCTCATGGTAACACTCTCACATCTCCTGTCTGCACAGATGATAGTGAGCCTTTTATCTGAAGCATTCCAGATAGCTTGTCCTGTCTTTCTGGTTTAATAGCAGCATGTATGTGGCACCTTTGTCTGGAAGGCTAAAATCTTCACAACACTCTAGTGAGACAGGTAACAGAAGATACGTTCTTTCCTTCATGAGTAATGAAGTATATCAGGACAGTGCAAAGAACATATATATATAGACACATTAAAAAACGTTGCTTGTGTCATCTTTTTAAGTGCTGAGAGCTGAAATAGAACACAGAGACCATGAAGTTGAAACTTTCCATCTCAGAAGTAAAGAAAGAGAGTTGAGAAGGGAGTAACTTGCTCAAGGTCATACATATGCCTGGAATATGTCTGAGCCAGGCCACAAACTTCCTTCTTATTGTTAAAAGGATACTGTACCTTAACCCACCTGCTCTAAAGACCTAAATATTTTACTATTTGTTTCTTACTGTGGCCTGGTTTACAGAGTCCAGAAACCTAAGTCTTCAACTAGATCAATGTTTATACTGAAAATTTCTAAAATGTCATGGGTACTAGCTTACACTTCATGCCTATTCCTGGGAAAACCCAGAGGTTTTCCTGACATGCTTCTTATGGCATTTCTTTTCTCCATAGACCATTTCTTCATTCCCAGTGGTAAATATTATATTTCTTTATAGAAGTACAAAATTGTCATCAAAAGAGGAACCACAGAAGAGAATATTCTATTTTCCCTAGAAATAGGCTTTTGGTATATTTAACCGTGTTTGCCAGAGTGAGGCCTGAATGTAGGGCTAAAGCCTTCATTACTGAATGTTTCATAAACCTCCAAGCATTCTTAATGCAAAACCACTTGTCATTTCTGCTTTCAATTAGTTTATAATTTATGTGTAAACTCATGAGGATGGACATGCATTAGAGCATTACACAGATAAAAATAAAAAACTGGACACACACACACACACACACACACAGACTTTTTCCCAGCTTTGAAAGCACTGTAACTTTCTAAAGTAAGAAAGTAGTATGACAGAGATCTGTTTTCATTTCTTATGTAAAGTTGAACAATAGAATAGACCAGGGAAAAGCCTTCATCTTTAAACATTACTGACACATGAGCCACATGAGATAAGTTTTTTTTAAATTTTGAGCAAATTATAGTAGTTTGTGTAATGGAATGAGAAAAAAAAAGATTTCATAAAATAAAAAGTAGTAACACTTTTCTTATACTGGGACAGATGAACCAACTGCCTTCATGGGAATGAAAGGATAAGTTTATAATTGCAAGGTAGAATCTCCTGGTATTCTAAGACTGGCAGCTTGGGTGAGAAAGGTGTTACCCATTCCCTTAAGTACATTTTCCATATTGGGTCCAAACCCCTCAACTGCCATTCAAAGCCCTCTGCTCATTGAGCTAACGATGGGAATAGTGTGGCACAGTGGCTAAGGGCACAGGTACTGGCATCAGCCTGCCTTCGGTTGGCCCCTGGATCAAGCTATGTGACCTTATAATTGAACCTCTCTATTTTACTTTTTTCATCTCTGCAAAGGAAGTAATCATAGTACTTACCTCTTATGTAATTAAAAATAAATTGATACACATGAAATACTTAGCAGAGTCCCTGATACAAGTGCTTACTCATCTTAGTAGTTGTTTCATCAAATACATACCATCACTTTTAAGATGCACATCAATTTCAGAGATGTTAAAATATGAAAAAAAAAAAATTCCTGTATTAGGACTCCGTGAAACCTTGGACTCTTCCCATCCCTACCATTGGTCAAATCCATAGGACTTGGTTGATTTTGGTAAAATAAACAATACTAAGAGAAGAAAAAGGAAAGGAAGCAAGCAAGCAAGCAAGCAAACTTGTTAATTTATTGCAGTGTAATTAGCACTTACTATGCTGCCTTTTCTTTTATTCAGATCATCCCGTGTTAGAATATAAGCTTCTCCTGGTCAGGTGTTTATGCTTTCTCACATGCCGCTGGCCACACAGTCGCAAGCCCACCGCTGGGCATGCAGCAGATTATTAACCAAAATGTGTGTCTGGATCAATTTCTCACTAAATTTACAGTTCACAGATACTTTTGTTGTGATCACAATTGCTAGTACCGGCAACAGGAGCGAAAAGAACAAAGAATGTCTTTCTCTGAAAAGAGCAGCTTCTCTCAGTTGACATCCCAGCTGATGTAGCAGCACTGAAGCCTTATTTCAGAACTTTTCTCTCAGAAAATAGACTGTTTTTCTCTCTAGACAGTACAGAAGGGAATACATTTTAATACAGACCCCCTCAGATTTAACACAAGACTACCTACTGATTAAACTCCCACTACAGTTTTTTATAGTAAAGACGGGCCTGCCAGTTGCCAATCTAAGAAGACAGGGTTTTTTGGTTTTGCGTGTTTGTTTTTGTTTTTTGGTTCATAGCTAGGAACCAGCTTCACCAAGTAAGATACAAAAGTACACAGTCCCTTCTCAGCCAGCTACCATTCTGCATCTTGTAAACAAATCTAGTAGGACACAAAGAAACAGCAGTCCACCTTAGAAGAAACACATCCCAAACCAGGGTGTGTTTATGTGTTTAGTCTTTTATTCTCTTTGAACTTCTGTACTTATTAGAACTTAAATTGCAACCAAACCAAATTTTCAAGTTTCAAAGCTAATTTTTGTTTGAACTTTTGAAATATTCTTGTGCTCAATTTTTTTTTTTAATTTCAAATGTTTTCCTTACCAATATTAAATTCCCTATCTTTCATACTTGGACCTTTAATGTTTTTTTTTTCTTTCTTTTTTTTTTTTTTTTTCCTTCTGGGAGTCATGCTCATCTAGAGGGAAAGTCCTGTAACTCCAGTTTTGTTTCTCAATCACTGTTTGCACACAAGTTCACCATAACTAATTGGCCCCTGACCATCACTGGACATTGTCCAGATCGTCTTTCCACCTGCTCCCATGTGGAGCTCAAAGCTCTCAGGAAACAATTAATCCTGAAGTATTTCTAGTGCCAAAACAAGCTTTCAACTTCAAAGAAACTGTAGCAAGAACTAAAAAAGAGGCTATTTTTTTTTTTCGTGGTATTTTGATTTTAAAATGGAGTTGCAGTTTTAGGGCCAGAGTGGTGTGTTCATAGAGAGAGAAACAGTATCAGATGCTGGGGAGTGTTGGAAGTCAAGAAAAATAAGGCTCATACTTAGACTCTGCCAGTTGTCATTGTGCTGTTCTACTCTGAACACGTGACTTCACCTCTTGTGGACTGAGTCTCTCTTACTTAAGATGAGGATATTAACCTACTCATAAGGTTGTTATGACAATGAATATGTGTCAGGTGCCTTGCTTCTTTGCCTTTCTGTACAAAGCAGACTCATAGGAAAGAGTAGTGGCCCTCAGTACTGTGAACTTTAAACTCAAGAACTACCTGTTAGTCATTTAATAACACTGCATTTTTCCCAAGTTGTTTTATTTGTATAAGAGTCCCTTCTTCTTTTCCCAAAAATGGACTCTATGAAAGCAATTAGAAGGTGAGCAGTGATGAAGATGGACGGTGGTTATGATATTTGCATGTTCTTTTCCTATTTTGTATGTAATGGAATTTCTGGAAGTTAAATCCACACAAAGTACCCAGAAAAGCTCATTTTCACTGAGGAGTAGAACCTGCCTTGGGTCTCTGCTATGAATCCAAATGCCCTTAGACAAGCTGTTTACCTCCCCTAATCTCAGTTTCCTTATTTATAAGAGAAGCAGTTGGAATGCCTTCATCTGTTTGATAAACATTTTCTGGAAAGTAAGAAAAAAAAAAGTCAAGAAACAAGATTTGTTCTGGGTAAGTCCATAGTCTCCCAGAAAAAAACAAAAACAAACAAACAAACAAAAAACAGAGGGAAAAAGTGGTAATTATATGACATGGTGATGGTGGGAGGGGAAAATTTAAGAAGGGACAGTACTGAAGAGTTTTTCCAGAGAGCATGCAAGTTAGACTCACTGAAGTTTGCTAGGATTGCAAGATCCCAGGCTAAGGGAGATGCACACGCAAAGGCATGGAGATGATAAGGGACATGGCTTATTCAAGGGACTCCAGTGAGTTCTGTGCTTGTCACTTCAAAATCAGGGTCATGCTGCTCAGAGGTGAGACAGGAAAGTTGATTACACTCTTGAAAAGTAGTAACATCAGCACTAAGGAGTCTGTGCTAGGTGATCTTAAAAGTACTCTCACGTCATAGAAATGATTTCCTGTCTCTACTGCTAAAGCTGTAAATAACCTCCCCCACCTCCCCAAAATCAAATGAATCCATCTATTTCTATGGCACTCATGAACACAGCTTTGGAGAGAATTTGAACAATGCTGCAGGAAGGGATTGGGGCCAGGAGAGCCTATTGCTGCCCCACATAATAGGAATGTCTTTACTTATTTCTTTTTAGATGTAAAAAAAGTGTGGTAGTATTATTTGCCATGATTTTTTTACTCTAGTTAAACAGTTGGTCATTCTACATGAAAAAAAAAAAAAAATTGTTGACCATGCCACCATGTTGGGGAGTACAGAGAGGATGAGAGAAAGATGTGAGTGTTAATACATTATATGAACTTACGGATTTAGCAATGCCTTGGGAAACAGTCTTTTAATCACCACAGACATAGCATTTGGTGTATTTGGCTTTGACTAAAAAGTTCAGACATGCAGCATAATCAGAAGTGCGTTATTTCTCACTTACTAAGTATGTTTCCTTGATAGTGGGCATTCATCTGTCATTTAAGCTCCAGCCAGAGGCTCATGGAGATTCTTGATTTAATTCACTCTAAGTCCCCTCATCCACTCCCCCTCATCCCCTTATTTCTCCTCCTCCATACCCCTCTCCTCATTCCCTCCTATCCCTTCCCCCATCCCCTCCCCCATCCCCTCTGCTCTAATTCCCTCCCCCTCTCTCTCCCCACCTCCCCACTTTCCCCCTTCTTCATCCCTCTCCTCTATTCCTGTCTGCAAAATATTCCTTCATACCTTCTTCTTTGGTATTAAACTACATAACATTTTAATATTATGGTGATAACATTACCTAGGGCTTCACAGTCTAGAAAGAGCTTTGCAGCAATAATAATGATAGCAAATGTGTATAGCACTTACCATATGGCAGACATTCTTTGCAACATGGTCCATATATTAACTCATTCAGTTCTGCCAAGTTGGTACTATTAGTATCCCTGTGTTACAAGAGAAGGGACTGAACTGAAACTCAAGGAAGTTAAGTAACTTGTCCAAGGCCATACAGCTGGTAAGTGGCAGCATGGGGATATGAACCCACATGGCTTCATTTCAGAGTTATGTTCTGACCACTATAAATAGTTACCTTTGGTGTTTCTTCCCACAACCATTTTCATTATGGTCTTAAAATAAGACATTTTATGTCATTATCCACTAAAATGGTTGCATAATATTCATGAGTATTTTCTGGTCCCAAATAAGACCTATGAACCTAAATTTCTTTTTTTTTTTTTAAGATTTTATTTATTTGACAGACAGAGATCACAAGTAGACAGAAAGGCAGGCAGAGAGAGAGAGAGGAGGAATCAGGCTCCCTGCTAAGCAGAGAGCCTGATGTGGGGTTTGATCCCAGGACCCTGGGATCATGACCTGAGCTGAAGGCAGAGGCTTTACACCACTGAGCCACCCAGGTGCCCCATTAGCCCAAATTTCTGATTGATATAATTTTATTTTTGTTTTTCAATATCATGAACATTTTTTTTTTTAAAGATTTTATTTATTTATTTGACAGAGAGAGATCACAAGTAGGCAGAGAGGCAGGCAGAGAGAGAGAGGGAGGAGGAAGCAGGCTCCCTGCTGAGCAGAGAGCCCGATGCGGGACTCGATCCCAGGACCCTGAGATCATGACCTGAGCCAAAGGCAGCGGCTTAACCCACTGAGCCACCCAGGCACCCCTCATGAACATTTTTGAACAACAAAAAAGGACTTGGTTTCCTTTGGGTAAGAAACTTTATAACCAGTCTCCCCCTCATGTTCTTTTTTATTTGATTGTTTTTTTAAATTAGCAAGTTTAAAAATGATGTAAATATAGTTTATACCTGAAAACAACAACAAAAACTAGCAATGCACTCTAATGGACTAGAAATCATCAATTCACCAAGTTGACTCTATAAATTTTCCTACATAATGGTGACAGCATTTGTTTTCTGATCTTGACCAATTCCCTGGGTAAATAAAGTGGAAAGAAAGCAGAAGCAAATGTTGGAAGGATTGGAATATATAAAGAGCCAGTTTTAACTCTCTGAGAGAGTTGTTAATATTGACTTGTTCTTGTCTTGACATTTTAAACTATAGACCAGAGTCTACTTACTTGTTTTAACCTGACTATTAAAAGAAGTGAAGACTTACATTGACAAAATGCCCTCTTCTCTACATATCACCAAATTTCGACTTAATTTAGATAAGACCCATGCATGATGAAAGGAAAACTTGTTCACTACGATAAACTTTGTAAATATATTAAACCTATATAAAGTGTCATTTTGCCTAAAGATTTTTAAAAACAGGGGCGCCTGGGTGGCTCAGTGGGTTAAAGCCTCTGCCTTCGGTTCAGGTCATGATCCCAGGGTGCTGGGATGGAGCCCCACATCGGGCTCTCTGCTCAGAAGGGAGCCTGCTTCCTCCTCTCTCTCTCTGCCTGCCTCTGCCTACTTGGGATCTGTCAAATAAATAAATAAATAAATCTTTTTTAAAAAAAAGATTTTTAAAAACATCTTTCATCTGTGCAAAATCCTGTTTCAAGTTTCTACAATTTAATTTCATATAAAAGCTGCTAAATGATTTGAGAAGATAGAATGTTAACTTCACAATCCGAAGTTTGCCATATTTCAAGATGGAAGAGTTATAAAAACACTTTGCCTACTTACATTTCTTTCCATTAGTTTCAGGGTGCATTGTTGTTGTTTTTGTTTGTTTGTTTGGTTTTGGTTTTGGTTTCTTTAGCTCTAGCTTTGATTTCTGTGAAATTGAACAGTATGCCAACTAGCATATAATAAGCTAGATTGACAAGGCAGAAGTTTGGCTTCAGATGGATGATCGCACTAGGTAACCTTTTTAGATTCTCTCTTTGTCTAAGCCTGGAATTCTGATTCTCTGATTACTACAAAACACAACTAAAAGTACAGATTATAAAGGTGAGGTTCTGAAGCCCAGTTTCCCTTTTTGTTTTCTCATGGTGGTAATGCCTCTACCCACTCCTCACAAGCTTAAATCCAATCTCTTCTGTTGGTGTTCTATAAGTCGGGGGTGCAGACGTGGCTGAAGTGATTGAGAAACCGTAATTAAGATGGTTAGCGAACAGTGAAATGCTGCCTCCCTTTGTATTAAGAGCAGTTAGGGTGCTGCATTAGCAAAGGTAGGAGAACTCAGTCTGGTCCCCCCCACCCCCCGTGGTAATTAATTGACCTCCTTGTCATCAGTTGAGACATGAGGAGAATAAAAATTTTCAGCCTAGGTATTGGAGTTGGTGGGTGTTGCTGTGTAACTGGGCATTGATTTCCTTTTTTGTTCTTTTCTATTCCTTTCATATTGATCCTCCCTGTCACAGCTCATGGATTCTCCCATTATCTTACAAAAGGGGGAAAAAAAAAAGAAAAAAAGAAAAAAAAAAAAAAAAGAAAGAAAACTGTCCCAAAGTTTCAGAGGTTTGAATTCCCTCATAAAGTTTCCACTGTGGAATTATATTTGAGGATTCCTAAAATCTTTGAATCTAGTCCACCCCTCTTTTTTTGCCCCCTTTTTTTTTCCTGGGAAAAAATAAGTGATATGGCTGAATGAGATGTGGCTGAAATCATCTAACCAGTTTTGCATCTAACGTTATGCAAAAGCTGATTTTTTTTAGGTAGACTTCCTAGACAAAAACAAACTGATGAATAAAGGGGGATGTTTTCTGTAAATAAAGCTATAGTCATACATATTAAACTTAGGTTATTTAGAAACATCAAAGAAGCTTTTTTTCCTATATGAGTACCCAAATCAAAAACAGTACTAGAAATTTAGGTGGCTATCAATTATTTGATAAAAGGTGATTTCTATTTATTGAAAGGAACAGTGGTTCTTAACAAAAAATAAATTTATGTGATATTTTTCCCTGTGTTTTCCTTATCATTTTATTAAGAAACAATTCATATATTATAAAATTCACTATCTTAAAATGTACAATTCAGTGGATTTACTTTGTATTTGAATATTAAATGGGTATTTTATAAAGATTCAAGGACACCCCCTTTTTGGTGAAGATTTATATTTCTTTTGTTTGCATTGTTCTTAAACAACTGATGGAGGGAACCAATGACACTAGGGAGTTGTTTGAAGACAGAAGTCTTCAAACAGAAGGGTAGCTTGAGCGTGGAAGGCCAGAATTAAGATGAGACAGTTACCTATCACTATGGGGCGGATTTTATTTGCTTTTTGCTATAACTGAGTCCCTGATACTACAAAGGATTGCAGTTTCATTGTTTTACTTGTGAATCTTCCACTATAATAATAAAAGCTTCATCAGGGCAAGGAATGTATCATTTTTATTGGGGTATCCTTTTGACTAGCATGGTAACTTTTCTTAAATGAATGTGGGAATGTTTCAAAAATGAAGCAGGAACCTGGTTTGCTTTTTGCAGCTCGCTCTTCCCAAGTGTAACATGATATCAAAATGGACACAATTTATCAACCTATGAATAAAGGTGCTTCAATAGGTTATAATATTACTGAACTGCAGCAGAGATCCTGTGGGAAGAGAGGTAGTATGGGCACATGGAAGTGACAGTGGATGGGCAGTGGTTCTCCATCTAGGTAGGGAATCCACCTTTGGGTTTCCTTGGTGGGCCTCCCTTGGACAGTATATCATTAGAACAGTGCAGGAGATCAAGCTTCCTGACAAGGATTCTGTGCACAGATGAGGAAGCCATTCACTGCCCTGACTGAATTGAAGGAGTGGAAGAATGCTGGTTGCAGAACTCACTTTTCCTCTACTCATAGTCTATGAAGAAAAATGATCTGGAGTATTCATATCTCAGAGTCAACTCTAAGAGGAAGAAAAAATCACCTTTCCTCAATGCTAAAAATTTAGCAACTTTTACAAAGACTAATAGTTTCACTATTTATCTCTCTGCAGTTTTATCATTAAAATATTTTCTTTGTTTCCTCAAGACTTCATCTGCTCTTGCTACTCATTTCCTCTTGAAAAGAGTTGTAATCTTTTTGTTTTTTATCTATTATCATTCCTCAGCAACAAATTGTGAAGCCACAGACCAAAGATTATAATTTTCATTAGAGAATAAACCAATAAACTCTGTGAGGCAAAGATGCTCATTTCTTCCAAATATCCCTGTGAATACAACGGAAGGCAATTCTAAAAATTGGCTATTTCTAAAAAATGTTCCAAGAACATGAATGTCTACGTCTTTGGAGATCTCTTTTCTTTTCCAACTTTGCATTCTGTTCATCTCATACAACAAACTTTCACCGAGTTATTATGGGCCAGGTACTTTGCTAGGCTTTGGGGGCTACAAAGATGAATAATATATAATTGTTGCTCTTAGATTCTGAGCCTAAAATTTCCTTCAGTTTTGAAGGAACTAAACATTAGGCCAAAGCTCCCAAACTAGATTTTGATAAAGATCCCCATATCATGAAGCTGTAAGTTTTACCCCAGTGTAATTCAGCTTGGATTTTAGTCTGTATTTGTTATATTCACCATGATGGGATTTTTTTTGGTTTTCTAATATTCAATAAATTCAGTGATTTAGAAGCCTAATTAGAGTGCTAGAAGCTATCTAAAATCTGTCCTTCAAAGTCTAAATTTGTTAATTTCTTGGACAGAAAAAGAAATCCTCAAAACTTACCAGGTTTTTGGACTCATTTTAAAGAAGACTCGTATTTTTCTTTCTCATATTGCATTACCTGAACGTATGTTAAGATTAAGGGAACAACATTGTTCTTTATTGTGTTTCTGTGGCAAAACTTCTTTTTTTTTTTAATTTTTTATTTTTTATAAACATGTAATAAACATGTATTTTTATCCCCAGGGGTACAGGTCTGTGAATCAGCACTCACCAAAGCACATACCCTCCCCAATGTCTATAACCCCACCCCCCCTTCTCCCAACTCCCTCCCCCCAGCAACCCTCAGTTTGTTTTGTGAGATTAAGAGTCACTTATGGTTTGTCTCCCTCCCAATCCCATCTTGTTTCATTTATTCTCCTCCTACCCACTTAAGCCCCCATGTTGCATCACCACTTCCTCATATCAGGGAGATCATATGAGAGTTGTCTTTCTCCGTGTGGCAAAACTTCTGAATCTATAACTAGGCTGTGGGAGTGAGCAGTTATCAAGCATAGTATTTTGTGTCATAATTTCAACTAATGAATCATTGAACACTAAAAAAAATGACTTCAAACACAATTTTCTATCTGGATGAAATATGTAACTCCAGAAGGAAATATGAGCTCTTTAAATATCACACAGATCTCTTTCTGTCTGTTCTTCCCTTATTATAAATTGTTGGTTAAGGTATCTACTTGTATTTTAATATCTATATTGATTAAAGAAGTTTGTCTATTAGAACACATTTTTATATTTGTTACTTTACCCATATCGCTCTTTATAAGATGGTTTGGCCTCTTTGTATTTTCTTTGCTATCTCATTAAATTATTGAAGTATACCCCCAAATTGGAATAAATAAGATTTATGCTATATAAGGAAAATCCGAACTATAATCTAATGATTATCTTTAATAAACAAAAGATATATGAAAGAAAATAAACACAAATATAATTATATTTATTTTCTGGTATAAAATTCCATTTATTTTACTTTTATTGGATAACTTGATTGATAATATTTTCAATTTTGAAAAAAGAGTCCTTTTTATATAGCATTACTTATAAAAAGACATATACAGAGCCCCCTAGTAAGGATATACTGATTTAAAATTGTCCAACTTTGGCTCTGAGAAGGGATATTTTTATTCCTCTAACATACTCTAGGCCTTATTCAATTTGTGAAACCTTAATGAACTATAGCTTAGCCCTGAGTTATTTTCAGTAGTCTTGATAATCAATATAAATTGCAGTAAAGCCAATGAATTTATAGCATTATTAGGGAAGATAATCTGAAGAATGCATTACTCTGTTACCATCAAGTTCAAAATTTTGTTTATATTTTAAGATTTAGCATTATTAATCAGGGGTGAAACTATAATTACAGAAGAAGTGAGTTTCCCAATTTCAAAAGACATTCATGGAAAATGAGACAGAAATCTGAAATTATTAAAATAATATCTCTATATGTTACTTGCACCTGGACTGGGCCCACAGTTTTATAGGCTACAAAGATACATAGTAGACTGTATTTTATTCAGGAACTTACATTATGGTTGGGGAATTAAGAAATTATCAAATGAAAAGAAAAGTTATAATTACTTTAAATAACTTTAAATGAGGAAATGTTACAAGGCTAAAGTTCGCTGGGAAAGGGATGCTCTACACTATGCCCAGCCGTAGGGGGTGCACTTGAAAGTGTGGGAGAGGTCTCTAGGTCGGCATGCATTAGAACAGTATAATTTAAGCTGAACCTTGAAAGAAAGCTAGGATTTAGGAAAACAGAAAGGATAAGAATGTTCTCTCCAGACATGAGGTATTCCAGTGTGAAAAAGTAAAAATTGAGACCCTCTGACTTGGACAGATTAAAAAGGAGCCATGGGGAAACACCTGGGTGGCTTACTTGGCTAAGCATTGATTCTTAATTTCAGCTCAGGTCATGATCTCAGTGTCATGAGATCAAGCCCCATGTTAGACTCCGTGCTCAGCTTGGAGTCTGCTTGAGATTCTCTGTCTCTTCTCCCTCTGCCCTTCCCCCTCCTCTTGCTCTTTCTCTAAATAAATAAATACATAATCTTTTTAAAAAGAGGTGGGGAGGGCGCCTGGGTGGCTCAGTGGGTTGAGCCGCTGCCTTTGGCTCAGGTCATGATCTCAGGGTCCTGGGATCGAGTCCCGCATCGGGCTCTCTGCTCAGCAGGGAACCTGCTTCCTCCTCTCTCTCTCTCTGCCTGCCTCTCTGCCTACTTGTGATCTCTGTCTGTCAAATAAAATAAATAAAATCTTTAAAAAAAAAAAAAAAAGAGGTGGGGAGCCAACAGCTTGAATTTAGGAATATTTGCTAAGACTGACTAGTCAGTTCAACATTTATGTTGAGGAGGTGTGCACACAGAAGGACACAATACGGCAAGTTCTGATTTTAGAGAACTTTAAGTTAGTAGAGGAAATGAGACAACATAAATGAATATGAGACAAATGTAGAAAGTGCTATGGACATTCCAAATCTCATTACACCCAAAATTTGATGAGTTATTTTGAAGAGAACTCTGTGAGTCTTTCAAGTTTCAGTGTTTACCAACACCTATGTGTTTGGATTACGGTTGTTTCTACTTTTGTCTTTGTGCACATAAACTGATTATTGTGAGCTTCCTGTTGTATTTTGCTTAATACCTACTGTATCCTTTAAGTATAAATATGACTCTTTCACTGGCAACATACATTTTGAGCATGTAACTGTCTCTTTCACAATAGTGAACAGAATACTTGAGACCACCTGCCATCATTTTGTTATGTTCAGATTCAGTAAACTATAGTTATGTGGTGAAGTAATTCAGCTCTTTGTTAATGACAGATTTATCGAAGACACGCTTTCAGAAGGATTGTACTAGAAATCCTATTAAAGTGCCATCCATTAAACCATTAGGATAGTCATTAAAACTGTTAGTGCAGACTTGTTATTCGTGAGTTATTGGTCTCTCACCATTCTCAGTGGTTTCCGTCAATACTACTCTACCCTTTGCTCTGTTGTGGCTATTCAGTTCCAAGAAATGAAGGCATATCAGTTTTCTCTCTTTTCCTGCAAAATTTCGGGGGTTGAGTGGGGGTAGGAGAGTTGGTATGGTAGTGAGGGTGGAAATGAGAGAGATTGAAATCCCTGTCCTAATTGTTCCCGATTATATAGGGTAAGGATGATACTTAAGATCCCACTTTTTTTTTTTTTTAATATGAAGTATGTTCAAATCTAACTATAAGAAAATTATGGCTGGTTTTCATTAAAAGAAAAAAAATTTGGAAGTGGAAAGTACTTTGGGATTAATGTATCATTAAGGCAAACTGACAGACATCTGGTCTTTAATCTATTTTCCTTTCTGTTCACAGTTTTGAAGTAAGGAATTGAACTTTACGAAAGTAAATGTAAAGTTGTAATTTAATATACATGTGTTAGAGTATAGTAGTTAAGAACTCAGAGTCCAAAGTCAGAGAGCTCTGGACTCACATCCCAGTTCCACAGCTTTAATGGACTACCAGCATGATTGGTGGGAAGTGTTTTAACTCTTCTAGGCCTAAGTTTCTGTGTTTCTAGTATGGAGACAAGAGTATCCACCTAAATTTGTTTTAAGGATCACTGTACATGAGACTCATCATTATCATCATCATCATCAAAATCAGAAGTAATTTAACCTGATTACTTCTCAGTACCATTCTTTGATAAGGTTAGAGGGAGACAATCTAATTTAGCGTTGGCTCTTTCAATATATTTTCCTGGTCATAAATCTACACTGAGCTTTGTCTCTAGATGGCCAGAGAAGCCAGTTGCAAACCTTGACATGGATTTCACAAACTGCCCTCCAAAGTGTTGGATCCTATAATCTGTGTCCTCTGCATCTAACATGACAAGAAGTCAAATGTGCAGATGGGAAGTGTCCTTCAGCTCCCGTTTGCCCTCATTTTTGGAAAGTAGTACAATATTCACAAATTGAAAAATTAAAGAACACAGATAACAAGTACAAACTATTAAAATAATTATTGTTAGGAGATAAACTGAGGGGCACCTGGGTAGCTCGGTTGGTAGAGCATATGACTCTTGGTCTCAGGGTTGTAAGTTTGAGCTCCACATTGGGTGTAGAGATTACTTAAAAAAAAAAAATCTTAAAAAAAAAAAAGATAAACCAAGCCATGTTAAATATTTTAAGAGTTTATTTGAGCAAAAATTGATTCAGATTCAGATTGGGCAACACCAAACCAGAAGTGTTTAGGAGCGGTCTACCAACAGGAGCAGGGCAAAAACTCATATAAAGTAAGTGTGGAAGTAAAGAAGGGAAATTGTTGATTGGCTGTAGCTTAAAGCTTTGTTGGCTGTTTATGACTGGTTGTTTTGATTTTGTAATCTTGAAGCATTTACAGGCTTAGATTTTGGTTTGCTTCCAGAGGCCACCACAGCACTAGAGGCCCCTCAGTCTAATACCATTCTTGTTTAATTAATTTAACATTTTCAGTCTATGCATCTCAGACATAAATGCTGATAGCATTGATATATGGTATTCTAGGTTTATATACATATGTGTGTATATATATTCATATATATATAAATATGTTTATATTTTAATAATGTCTTTTTAATTTCTTTTTAACAGTAAAAGTAGATGTCTTTATGTCAGTAGGTACACAGTATCAATAGCTTCATAGGTTTGTCATACTCCAAGTTGTTTAAGCAGTGTCCTGTAATAATAAGGTTATTTCCTTTCTTTCCCCCACTGTTGTCATGGTTCTGTAGTGACTGCTCCAAACATTTGTTCAGGAGAAAGACATGTCTTTCACTTTCAAAGCTTTTAGGCAAAGTTTAGTGCCTGACAGAATGGCCAGAGTCTAATTCTAGGAGACGATGAATTTGAAGAATGTTCATGGTGGGATGAAGCTGAGTCAGTTGGGGAAGGCAAAGAGATCACAGGCCAGACCTCCAGATCATGAAAGTACCTTGATATGGTCATTTTACTCCAGGACCTGATCCATACCTTTGTAAATATGAGAGGTAATGGGGTCCCAAAGACCCCACTTTCATAGGTGTGTGATGTCAGTGGCCATGTCGTCCAGCTGTGATGACTGGATGCTGTCTTATCTAAGAGAGGAGCAAGTAGGCATGTTCATCGCCTTTCTGAGCCTCCCTTTTCTGTGTGTCTATGAGTTATTTTCTCCTCTTGCTGACCTAGCTTTTTTTAGAGATGTTAATCTAGGTACAGTTTTAAAAGATATGTTAATATATTTTCTAATCCTTTAGAACTTGTTATACTTAAGACATGTTTGCTGATTGAATTGTGTAATACTCAACAGAATAAGTGTATGGTTCCATTTCCAGAGTGTTAAAAAATTTAAAAAAGGAAAGAAATTATAGCATGATTTTACCTAATATTTCAGTAATAATTTTAAAATGTAAAATGTTTATTAGACAAAAGATTAAAGATTTTTTCCATAGAATTATCACTGCATAAGTTCAGTTCTTTAATTTTGCTCTTTTCCTCCGGAACGGAACACACATCCAACCAGTTTCTGCACCACCACATTCTTTCCAGTCTCCACCCTGCCCCAGAAAAGAAAAAAATATATATAATTTGAATAGGCTAAATTGTTAGTTTCATAGAGAACAGGGTAAATGTGTGTTGAGAGTCATATGTCTGTCTTCCTTGATCTCTTTTCTGTGCGGCTCCACAGAAACATTGAACAAGATGAATCAATGTTTCAGGCCAACCACCTTTTGCATTCTGGCTTTATTCCACTCTTACAGCAGCAGAGTCGATAAGTGGAGACAGGTGTTGTTCTGCAGAAATTGCTGTCTTTACTTTTCCCCACCCACCTGTCCATGCGGTAGAGTTTGTAAATGAACTTACTATCTGTCTGTCTTTCTTTTGTTCTCTTTCTGCATGTATATGCTCACTTGGCTGTGATGGTTATAAGACTCTGTATCATGAAGCTCACCTAGGACCCGAGATATAGATATGGATACAAGGAAATTAGAGCCTACTCTAACCTTATAATGTATTGCCCAAATTGGGACACTTGGAAGATGGTGCTTTGATAATGAAACTGGGACAAGGGGGTAAACGGGAATGTACCTCCTACCCCTTCTAATGTAAACCTTATGCCAGAGCTGAATCTTTGGCCGTTTATCCTTCCATCTGATTAGGACAGTCCCATCCTCTGCCACAAAGGCCAACAAATGGACTTGAGACTTCTGAGGAGCACATTTGTTAAAACAAACAACCTCCCCAAATAAAAGAAAAATCCACTGGTTAACTGTATCCACACATAGGTGGTATGTCCAGAAAATTTGGTAATATGGTGTATGTAAGATTGTTTCCAGGCAAGCAGTCCCTATGTGATACTTCAGAATAGTGAGTAGATATATAAAAGTCAGAAATTATAGCATGGAAAGCTATATTAATAATAATAATATCTGTTCACTTAGAATTTCAAGTGTGCCAAAGTCCAAGATGCCTCTTATCTTGAATCAGGTTTCAGACAAGTGTGAGCCTGGAAGCTATTCTGACTATTTAAAAATATTTTATATATCTCTGATCTATTCCAATATATGTTTACTTAATAGTTACATGTTCATCAGGGAAACTTATTTAACTGTTTCTAAGGTTCTAGGGTAAATGTCACTGTTGCCATTATATACTGCCTATAATGCTTTTCAGTCATTCATTCTATAAATACATTTTTAAGTCAACCGTATGCTAAACACTGAGTATACAACATCAGATGAATTACAGTACTTGTAATGATATCTTCAAGTGATTCCATTTTTTTCCCCAAAGTTCAAGTACATAAAATTATTAAAGTATGGACATTTTTCTAATACATTTTATCTATAATTGTTTAATTTTACATTATAAAATGAATATACATTTCAACAAAACAAATTAATCTCTGAAATTAATCTTTTAGTTTAAAAATACACTCTAAAATTCTACATTGTGTTAATTTGTCCTAGCCTTTCTAGTTTTCTTGCAACATGTAACATAGAAGAAGGTAAACATGACACTTTAGGTTGTAAATACTTTCTAAGCTACTTGAACACCATGGGTATAAATAGTAATGATCAATCTGTGTATCCTCTTTAATTAGAAGCTTATATTTAGTACATTATACTGTGTCCTTACATATAAGGACTAATGATATTAACAGCAAGGTGTTTTTAGTATATAAATGTGTATATATACATATATTACATAGTGTATACATATCCAAAGATACACTGTATCCAAAAAACACAGGTAAAATCTCAGTGTGTTTCAACCATATAGTTATACTAAATACATTTGAAGATAGGATGAGGTAGGGAATTTTTTTAAGTAATTATTTCAGATTTTCTGTATTCTATCAAAGACTTAGAGGAAGTGTCATGTTTTTTTTTTTTCATTTCAGATGCAAAATTTTTATTCTTTGAACAGGAAATTATTCATATTTCAGTTTGGAAACTCATCTGTTTTTCCTTTCCCATCTGAAAACAAATTGGGAGAAGAAACAGTTTTAACAAAATTTTAATTAAATAGCAGCAAGGTAATACTGAAAGCCTAAAATACATAGTGGACAGAAAAATGAGGGAAATAATAGTGTTTTAAAATTAGATTCTAAATCTGTATAGATGATAAAGAAAAAATAATGTTATCACTTAAAACTCAACTGATCAAATGCTCAAAAACAAGATGATGATTTATCTTATTTTCCTTATATTGCTATTTATGAAATGCTACTATAGTAGAAGGCATAAACAATCACAAAACCACTCTTTTCATTCACATGTATTTTTACAAAATTTTTTAGAAATATTTATTTATTTATTTTAGAAAGAGAGAAATAGAACATGGAAGGAGGGGCAGAGGGAGAGAGGATCTCAAGCAGACTCCACACTGAGAACAGAGCTCTACACAGGGCTCAGTCTCATGACCCTGAGATCAGGACCTTAGTTGAAACCAAGAGTCAGATGCTTAACCGAATGTACCACCCAGGGACCTCAGTTAGTTTTGCTTTTGAATCTACTTTTTCACTGTATTTCTGAATGGTCAGGTCTCAAATGAAACAGAAAACAAAGAAATACATGTGGTTATTTGTGTTCTGGTAGTGGTGATGGTGGTGGTGGTGGTGGTTGTTCTCTACCCCAGAAAAGCAGATCAGTTTCCAAACTATATAGATGAACATATTGTTACATAACAAGTGGCAAGGCAGAAGTGTATTTCCTTGCCTAAATTAACTGACAATTGTGTCAGTTTTATGCTTCATTGTCAAAGGAAATCGATTCACTTAGCATCAGGGAGAAAGCAGACATTCCTTGGACACTGAGATTGTCTTAAATCAGGATGTTCTCACACAAGTCAGTGGATGAAGACAGGAAAAGAAAAACATCTACCATTCTTTAACCAAGAACTTTGCATCATGTGTTTTAGATGTATTATTTCACGTAATACTTTTGGGTCAATACAAACGTGGCAGCATTTACACAGTGGTGAGGAATTAATGCATTCATCTTGTTAATTTGGAGCCAGAATCTAGTGCCCTGTTGTTCACAGAAAAGAAAGGATGCTGCTGTGAATTTATTCAGCTTAATGCTGTGCATAGATTGCAATCAATAGATAATTTTATTTGTTACCTATACACAGTTCTTTTTATAAACACTGTAATTACTTTCTATCAATTCAATCAACTTTATCTCCTTAATCAGAGCAGTTTAATAAAATTTTAATAACATTTTCTTGCCCCAAACTGTCTGGAAAATTTTTAATTCTTTTTGCTTTACCAAATAACATCAGAAATCCTAGTCTGTGAATTATATTTGTTATAATGATTATCTATGAAGCTCTAGTCTTCAGGAACACGTTAAAAAGGAGAGTATAATAAAAAATCTGGCCTTTTAAATCTTCAGATCTCAAAGTTGTATGTTCTCTTCTGAACTCTCCTTTGAAAAGATCTGTCAAAAATAGTTTTTTTCTAGTCACACATAGAAAGTAGTAAAATAGCTTCTCTGTATTCCAGAGATCACATAGCGTTGTCCTACTGAATTAAAAAAGAATCTAGTATTTGTTGCTGTTGTTGCATTATTGTTTTTTGTCATTTTGAAATTATGATAAATTAGGACAAAGTTAACTATACTTCTGGGAGTAAATGGAATTCTCAAAGAGATAAACTAACTCATTCTTAGTGCTAAGATATCGTTTAGGAAAAAAAAAATGTTCATCAACTGGTTGCCTCAGATATTTACTCATCTCATATGGTTGACTGGTTTACAGTGACTATAGAGTCTTTTTTGCTTCTCTACATATCAATTCTAATGTAAATAAAACATTACTTCAGATACTTTTCTATAACTATTTGTTACATAATATGTTATAATTGGGGTTGCAAATCAAACCACTAGACAACAGTAAGGTGATATAATTTTATCACTTATTTGAAGAAAAAAATTATTGTATATAAAAATACCTGATTGAAATACCTTAATGCCTTTGCAAGGGTTGTACATTTATAAATAGTTCATCTTTCCACTTAAATATGGAGAACTCCTGTATGTATTCATTAGTTAACACTGAGAGTCTTGAAAAGTCCCTATTTCATTCCTTCAGATTCTAATCGTGGCCTAGACCAGAGATACTTTTATAGAGAAAGACTTGGGAAGTTTTGGTAACTAATTTGGTAAAGGAGAAGAGAGAAGATGAGGGGACCAACCTGACACTGGGAAGACATTAACAGAAAAAAGGAACAGAGCAATCAGAGTGCCAAAGCTAACCATGGGCAAAGAGAAAACTAGCACCTGGGACTCAGGCTCTGACTTCCAAACTTTGCTCATGATCCTACTTTCCACTCCTTCCTCACATTCTACTTCTGAAAGCATCATTGGATTCAACTAAAGGCATGTTCTTCTCTTTGAAGAAAGTACTCATTATGCCAATTGCAGGCCTTTGCTAATTGTACAAAATATAGCCCTTCTCAACTATGCAAACGTGGGTCTTTTTCAAATGGATACATATTAATTTACCATTTTCAATTTTGGAGAGAAAGAATATGAATGAATGAGAATTTAAAAAGGCTTCATTGCAGAAATACGGTCAATGGCAAACTGCTTTTCTAAACCTCAAAAAGGGTTTGAGAGTATGTGAGTGCAAACCACACTAAGGAGTAAATGAGCCTACTCATTAGGAACTCTGTGGAACGATAGTGTTTCTCTGGAGGTTAAGGTCATCAAAAGTTCAATTCCCAGTAAAAAGGATGGTTAGTCTGACCCATAGTTTGCCTAGTCAAGTAGCTGGTCTATTCCTTCTATATAATTAAATTTTTGTTAGTTATTTTAAAACACACAAAAACAGGATACAGCTTTTTTGTGGTTTCTCTTTGATGAGTTTTTAAAGGGAATAGTTTGAGCTTTTTCTCTTAGTAAAGTGAGGAGAAATGGGACACAGAACAACTAGTACTGTAGGGAGTTTGCACATATGAATTATATTTTTCTTCTTGGTAGAGAAGTTGAAATTTTGCAGATCCATATTAAAAGGACTTTGCTTTAAGTTGATGGCTTTAGCTTTACCAGAAAGTTCAGTCACTGGATGTAATTTTACACAGTGACTGTAGTGTGATGTGCAAATTTACGAGCACTCCCTTGTTTTGAGTATAAAATTTTAAGTATAAATTAGAAGCACCAAGAGATTTTTGTTTCCAAACCTCTTGTGTTTCAAGAGAATAATGAAAAGACCTATGTAAAACAATCAAGAAATCTTCTCAAGCTTGGCCAGAGAAAAAGCACAATATGGCATCCAGGCATCCAGACTGCAGTCCAGAATGCCCGGGCCCCCAACAGAGCTTACCAGTTGTTTGACCCTGAGAAAGTTTTTTAATTTCTCTGCATCTCAACTTCCTCACTTGCAGAATGGTGATAATAATGGTACTTCTAGGTTCTTTGTGAAGATAAAATTAGTCAACATATGTGAAGCACAAAGAAAACAGTAGATGTGATATGTTTTATTGTTAACTATTAGATATAAATATATATTTTATTTTATTTATTTTTTAAAAGATTTTATTTATTTTTTTGTCAGAGAGATAGAGAGAGTACAGGCAGGCAGAGTGGCAGGCAGAGGCAGAAGGAGAAGCAGGCTCCCCGTGGAACAAGGAGCCTGATGTGGGACTCGATTCCAGGATGCTGGCATCATGACCTGAACCGAAGGCAGCTGCTCAGCCGACTGAGCCACCCAGTCATCCCCTAAATATTTATTTTAAATCTGGCATTTTATCAAGAATATGGTGCAGAATTATAAGTACATTATGTGTGTGTGTGTGTGTGTGGAAAAAATAGGTAAATAGAAAAAAATAAGCTCTCTAAATATATCCTATTTTTTACACTTAACTATTTTAAGACAAAGTTCTAGTTGGTTAAAAAATTAGAATTTTCAGACCATCAAGTTAAAGATACGTAAATGAAAAGTATTTAATATTAGCAGCTGACTACTGAATATTTTCCTGTTCTTCTTTAAATTACAGGGAGTTTTTTCTGTGGTCACATTCTCAGTAAGACAAAGCCATTGAGTTGAAGATCTATTAAAATTAGAATGATGGGGCACCTGGGTGGCTCAGTGGGTTAAGCCTCTGCCTTCGGCTCAGGTCATGATCCCAGGGTCCTGGGATCGAGCCCCACATCGGGCTTTCTGCTCTGCAGGGAGCCTGCTTCTTCCTCTCTCTCTGCCTGCCTCTCTGCCTACTTGTGATCTCTGTCAGATAAATAAAGAAAAAATCTTTAAAAAAAAAAATTAGAATGATTAAGTGGCAGGTATTGAGGTTGGAGGGGGAGTGTGTCACATGCCCCCTGTGCAGATAGGAAAACAAAGTAACATAGTTTGATATTTCTGGAATGTTTAGGTGTTACATACTCTTTATCCAGTACATTCAAGGACCTTGTTGAAACGGAAGGAAACATAAGGAAGTAGTATTCTTGTTTATGAATTCTGTGACAATGCAAAGTACAAATGCCATATAGCTTATTTTTAAAAAGTCTATTAATCAAATTTTGGTTGAATACATCTAGCTTGCTTTATTTCTAACTTGCAAACTTTCCTTCAGGGCAGCTACAGAAAACAGGATTCTAGCTTGTGAGGATAGAATTTGGGATTGAGTTCTGGGAAGGAAGGGGATATCTTACCAAAAGTTGTTTGGATATATATAGTTGAAAGGATGAGAAGAGATATCTGAGAGTCAGGCTGAGGAAAACCAAAAGCCAACAGTAGGAAGAAATTGAATCTACTAGGAACAAGGGTGCTTATTTCAAATAGTTTTGAATAATGTTTGGGTGGTGTCAGCTCAACTTGATAGTAGGAAGATGCATGGTCATGTTGGGTTGGCCAAAAATATGAGATTAGAGTGGAACTCAACTTCTCCAGACCTGCATTCTTCTTTCTCTACGTTGACCATTTTATTCTTCCTTAAGAGGATCTCAGCAAGAGATACCAGAACACAAAGAGGCAAAACGACTGCACCAGCACCTGCACAAAAAACAAAACTAAAAACAACAATAACAAAAACATGAAAACACAGAAGAAGTTGGTTAAGCATCTGAGTCTTGGTTTAGGCTTAGGTCATAATCTCAGGATTATGAGATCAAGCCCCTCATTAGGCTCTGTGCTCAGCAAGGCATCTGCTTGAGGTTCTCTCTCCCTGCCCCTCCTGCTAATGCATGCTCTTTTTCTCTCTCTCTCTCTTTCTCTCTCTCTCCATCTCTCTCTCTCTCTCTCACACACACACACAAATAAATGAATAAATCTTAAGTGTGTTTTGGGAATTAAGCTCTTATTCACCCATGATACCTTTGCCTCATTAATATGGACAATTGAAATTTGATTTTCCTCAACCACTTTTATTTTTTCACAGTAGAAAAGATTATCTTATACCTCACCTACTTTCAGTAGTTGTTATTCCTTACTGAGTTTACCGCTCTCGACTTTCTGACAAGTTCCAAAATAATGACCTATTCTGTGTATTGTTAAACGTTTGGTCAGACAGGTAGATACAGACAGATGAGTATGTGTTGCACAAAGACAGTTAAGCATTATTTAATCAATGTTTGTTTGATCCATGTGAAACTAGTATAAATGTAAACTGCAACCCATCTGTTTCATCATTCATGTGAAGCCAACCTCATTTTTAAAACTTGATTTCTTATGTAATTGCCCCAGAATGACAGAGGATGATCAGTTGAGAAGAAAAACCTTTTGGACTTGCAAGATAAAGGATAGTTATGTTTAAGTGTGTTTCACATGTTGGGCTTCCTCGTTTTTCAGTGGCCTTCAGGATAGGTAGCGTCATGCCTTGGTAATTACCAGCTTTTAATTATCAGCTGGGCTTTGAAATCACACAGACCTGAGTTTTAGGGTGAATGTATGAGTCTAGCTGTGTGAGAAAATTACTTAACAACCAAATCACACAATGCCTGCCAGAGAGAAGACCCTCAGTAAGATTTATTGAGTTAATCTTTCTTTACTTCAATTTCCTTGTCTTGGAAAATAACAATACATACCTCATAACATTTGTGAAAATTAAAGAGGATACTACATGACCCAGCAGCTACTATAATTTTCCTGTTACTCAGAGATCTTCTCATGGGTCATCCTTTAAGCCTAAACATATTAACACATGTGACATAAAACTCACATGTGGTTTTTAAACTCTTCAATGAAGAGTATCAAATCAAGCATTCAGAAGGCTGGGGATATGTGGCGAGAGTGGAAATGGACACGAGTTAACAGTGTCTGTGTTAAGAGATGCAATTTCATTAGTCTAATTAAATGCATGCTAGTGATCTTAGTCTGAAGAACAAGGCCATCAAAGGAAGGAATATCTTCTACCAAAGCGCTGTACATCAGTGCGCCTAGGAGCTCTTGGGATATTTTACAGAAGAATGTGTAAGAAGCTTATGTACTCAGCAGTGCTCCTCAGTGTAAAGTGGAGTATCACTGGTAGTTGTAATTTCAGGATCACATACTTTACTATTAAACCATATGATAATGAGTGCTAAAGCATTAGTTTTAGTGCACTATACCTTGCAGTTTCCACAGTCTGTTGTTTAACTCCCATGTTACATGGAAGAATTACTCCACCATTTCTCTTTATGAACTCTTCTCGACAACATTTATTCATCATTTCAATTCATTTAAGGAAATATGTTGAACCATAATTTATTGAGCCATCATTGTAGATGCAAAGATGACTAAAGGTGTATAGGTAGGACTGTGGCTAAGGACTTTAGAATCTAAGCTGTAGGTCACTTCAAACCAGTGGAAGTTCTTAAGCAGGAACCGAACCTGTCCAGAGCTGAGTTTCAGGAATGTTACTTTGGTATGAAGTGTACGTTAGAGTGAATGTACAAATTACCTTGTGATACTGGTAATAGTGTGTTATGGAGAAACAGGCACAATTTTAAGTTGCCCTCAAGTTGTAAACTGTTAATGAAGAAAGAATAGCAAAGCCTGTGCACAATGAAGCCAGTGAATGACCAGTAAATTTGAAGACTGAGGTTAGGTCCTGACAGGAAAGAGTAGGGAGAATAATCAAGATAAAATAATGTTCACAGAACCAGAAGGAATATTGAACTAGAAAACTTGTAAACTACAGCTGCAGAGAAGGAAATGGAAAAGTAAAACAATTTTAAAAACCCTGCCTTTCCAATATTCACAGAACATCTATATTGATTTTTTTTTCATTTGAATCAATGTTGGTGACTATCACTGTTTTTTACTATGATTAATCATTTCATGTTTTGCTGGTTATAGTAGTGTTCAGCTTCATAGCTAGGGTCATCTTTGAAGTGTGGCTTCAGTCTTTTCTTTTTAAATCATGTTTCTTACTTGTGATAAATGCCTATAATCGGTGTTATCAAGTATTGATTTTGTGTGTGTGTGCTGTTTTTCTTTTAAAGTCAATTGACCCTGGCCAGCAGTTCACATGGGAACATTCAAACTTGGAAGTAAACAAACCAAAGAATAGATATGCAAATGTAATCGCATATGATCATTCCCGGGTTCTCCTATCAGCAATAGAAGGTAAGGAAATTCAGACATTGTTTACACTTTTATTTTCATGAGTTTAAGGGTTTGCATGAAAATACAGTTCTAGCTAGGTTTTTTGCTATCTATAGAAGTAGTTAATTAAGATTCAGGTATCATTTGTTCTCACATTTTCTTTCTCATATAAATATACTATAAATGGACACATGAAATCCCCAATACTATATTACACACAAGCATCTCTCATTACATTCTTGGCTTGGCTCTAGGTGAAAGATTTCCTAATGTAGTTGATGCTTATGGAGGGGAAGAAAATCAAGGTTGTCCATTTTACTGATGGTTGCTGATGGTTATAAATAAAATGGTGATTATCAGAATAAAATCATTGACTGTTATTTTAAAATGAGGGTAAGGGGACCTGTTTATAAATAAACCTGGATAGCCAGCAGGGACAGTCTAAAGGTTAGGAGTTGATGGTGTGGTGATTAATTAAAATTAAGCATATTGGAAATGTCTGGTGCAGCTAATTTGTAGACTGCTTGGTAATCTGTCTCTCACAATGGGAGCAAGGTGTGCATTCCAGAGGGAATGGTTGCTCCTAAAAGATGAGGATTACACTTCTAATACACCTAGCTGCTTCTGAGGGTTCGTGAGGAGAGTATTTTCCATTCATCCCCTTCCAGCAAGAAATCCCTTCACATGGCATATTAAAATCAATTAGGGGCTCACGTTCAACACTCAGCATTTTGTTAGTTTCTTTTGGCTATAGTAGCACATTTCTGTCCTTAGAAAAGAGTTTACCATGTCACTTAAATCCTTTCTTCCGTCATAATAGCTAACCTGGACCACCAACTACCATATACTATATCACTCTCATTGGCATCCTTTAGAAAAACTCTGTGGCTTGAATTCATACTTGAAAGCTCACCACTTACCTTCTTCCAGATGTTTTATTAAACATTAAATAATACCAGTTTCAGACCCAGTCCTTCTTAGAACCTGGCAGTTCAAACATCATCTTCATCGTTCAAGTATTTTTCACTTTTTCTGCTTCCCAAATCTATGATGCCTACATAACTTTTTCTCATAACTCTGACTAGGCTCTACAAGTCCTACCTTCTTTGTTTAGTACCCAAAATTAATTTGAAAGTGAGACACTGCTTAAAGACCTCCCCGGTAATTACCTAAGGCAAACAATACATTTATTTCCAGTTTTGGGGGAGGAACTATCTTTCAGCATTTAAGCAAGGTCATACCTGTACCCTCCCCTTTCTTCAAAACGGTATTATGTGGCACAGATATATTTTGTAATGTTCTCACAATCAATTTTACATTTGGAAAATGTTTCAGTTCCTTTTTGAGGCTACTGAAGATACTAGAAATTCAAGAGTTAACCTTTTTCCATATGGGAAAAAATTGATCAGGTGTATCAAAATTTCATCAATTCTGGTTCTTCAAGTAGGATGGTGTCACACAGGTAATTGCTTCAAGTCCTATTTGAGAACTGTAATTGGTATATGTGGAGGATTAGCATATAGCATTTACATTTTATCTTTACATCCCACTTCAAAATGTAAAAAACACGAAACAAAACCAGCAATTTCTTCTCTCAAGTCTCTTAAATCAACTCCTTGGTTAATAAGAAACTAAACCAAGTCACAAGTGGAAGAGAGGAATCTTTTTTCCATTAGTGAAATAGGTAAACTATAAAAATTAAATGAATGTAAATTGAGAACCTATTTGGCATGATCTTGGCTGGAGAACGTGTCAGTCTGCCTTTGCTATATTGTAGCATTGTTTCCAGTTGGAATTAGGTCATTCAGTATTACTACATGCCTGTACTTTTGCCCACTTTATCATTATTTTCCTTAACCTGCTATTTTCCACCGTCTTAACAGTAAAGTATGTCAAAGGACAAAGAATATTCCTCCTTGTCCCTTATGTCCCTTATTATGATAGATGGAAATGATGTACATTTCATTCCTATGCTATTTTTACAGTACAAAAGTAAAAGAACTTGAATCAGACTAAAACCTGCCTTTTTATAGCTCTATGCTCACAAATATACCCTAAATCTAGAGCTGACCTAGAAACCAAAGTCTTTCAATTTTAAGTCTTATGCAAAAGGTTAGAAGCATTTAATTGAAGTTTATGGGGCTATATAGAGAGCTTTAATCTAGATTACAACCATGAACAGCGTTTTATCTTAGACTAAGCCCTACTCGGCAGATATTTAAGGGGGTAAATGATCATCCTATATCTTAAGCTTGGAAAAGGAATGCTGGCAACAGGAATAGTAACCACAGAACCCCTAACTGGGGCTTCTTGCATAAAGGGAGCTTTAATAACACAGAGCCAGATTTTTCAAGAGGATTTAAATGTTAAGAGACTTAATGCACAATTTAGAAAATTTAACATGGTTGTTTCAGGTTCCACCGGTAGTGATGACTTAAAAGACTTCAGTGGAAGGTTTTAGTTTGGACATTTCTGCTGCTGTTCTCTCAGTGGTGCTGGGCCCTCTTCATGTTTACTTTGCAGAGTGGTCTGGCAGACAATAAAGGAAAACTGGAAGTTGCCACAGTGATTTGTATTATCTTTATCTTTTTTTCCTAGAGCAAAACCTTTATACTACTTCCACTGAGCAATGGCAGAGGAAATAAACTAAAGAATGGGGAATTATGTGTCAGCATGAGTGTACTTATTGAATTCTGTGAAAATAGTGATATTTCATGACACATTTCCAAATCACAGTCATTTTATTTATGCTGGGGAAAATGTAGAATAAATTCAAGAGAGTTCCAACTACAAGAATACTTACAATTGTTGAATTATAGAGCAAGACGTATGGAAACACAATTAAATTTTTGAACAGTCCAGTTACTGTTGGCAACCCCTCCATGTTTAAGCTATTCTTAAGAGACATCAGTAATTCCTGAGGAAGAGAGGTGATAGGATTTATTTTTCTGGTTTAAGTAAATATTGCCAAAAACTAAATTGCTACTAATACTTATACATAAATAAAATAATGTATCATTTGTTTAATCTTATAGAATCCAAAGTTTCTCATTAATTTTACTTAAGTAGGAAAAAAGAAATGGATAAGCCAAAAGATGAGAAAAGCAAGGAAATTTGGGTTTGGGTTACAGCTCTGTCACTTAGTCTCATCTTCTCTGAGTGTCAGTTCCTCAGCTGAAAACTTTATTTTTGTTTTAATTTTTTAATTTGAGTGTAGTTGACATACAGTGTTGTACTAGTTTAAGTATACAACATAAATCTTATGCAACTGATTCAATTTCTCTGTAAGTTATGCTGAGTTCCCCACAAGTGTAGCCTCTCTCTCTCCACACAATGCTATTAAAATATCAGTGGCCATATTCCCTTTGCTGTGTCCTTTATTCCCATGACTTATTTATCCCATAACTGGAAACTTGTATCTCCCACTCCCCTTCACCCATTTTGCCCATCCTCTTAACCCCCCTTCCCTTTGGAAACCACCAGTTTGCTCTCTGTGTTTATAGGTCTGATTCTACTTCTTATTTGTTTATTCATTTGTTTTATTTTTTAAATTCCACATATTAATGGAATCTCTTTTATATTTGACTTCTACAAATTAACTGTATATAGCTATCTCATCAATTATATCATTTACTGTATATATTACATTACTTTACTATGTGTGTGTGTGTGTGTGTGTGTGTGTGTATTTATACACAGTTGTATTATATATAAGTAATAGAGCTCAAGTTGGAAGTGAGCTCTTCTGATTCCACAGCTCATGCTTGCATGGGCGCACCTCATTCACACTGCTTTCCTACTGATAGACAATGTGTCTCTGACTAAGTCATAGTTTGAATCCAAATGTCCACATTTGTAATTTTGCCTAAAAATCCATTTGATCATTGGGCTAACCTACAGATAATACAAAACTGTATTTTAGTATTTAATTTCCTATTTTATGGCACAACTAACCTGAAGCAATGACACAATATGGGAAATCATCAGTGATCCAAATACATTAGAGCCCTGTAGTTGCGGAAGTAAGGTCAAACACATCTATCTCTACCTGATTCCAAAGGTGATCTACTTACCTTGGTATCTTTGTATGTATCTTCAACTCCTTATAAACCCAGGAATATCAATTAGTAGCAGAGTATTTATTGTAATGTCTTATAACTAGTATAACTTCAATCTAATTATTTCTAATTAGTCCTAGATTTAAAAAAAAAAAAAAAGTTATTTCCCCCTAAAATGAAATTACTGTTCATTGCTGCTGTCCACAGCTATGGAAAAACTAAAAAAAAAAAAAAAGTATTCTATGGCTATTAGTAATGAAATTAACATTCCACTTTAAAAGCCATATTTAAATGGAATTTTAAAAACATTGTTTACCAGGACTAAAACCCAACTATTTTTTTACTAAAAAATAAACTCAACTTTTTATGTCAACAAGAAAGTCAAGAAGTTAGAATAGATATAATTATCTGGGTACCTATGGTGTGTTGGTTATCATGTCATAGATTTTATATCATATATGAATTCATGGATGGATTTTCTTTATAATGTTCTGAACGACCTCAAAATCTAGTACTGTTAAACTTCTAAAATTCAAGTGACTTGTTTATAATTAATAGCTGGTAGTTAGTGACAGAGCCCAAATTGTAATACAAGTCAGTCGGACTCTAGATTGCAATTCTTTCGAACTGGCCACTCAGAACTATAGCAGCTTTTGAATTCATAATGACTGTGCCTATATATGTCATACCTAATTTAAAAATGATGGGTTTTTGGCTGGGGAGACTGTCGAGGAATTTTGAAATATACATTTTCAAACATTCATGTCAGAAATCTGAGAACTAGAAGTCTTCAACTGTGTTCTTAGACTCTAGTCAAAGTGAAGTTTTCCAAAGAATAAATGACATATAAATGCTTTCAGGTGGATTTTTTTATTTGCTTAATATTATTTTTAAAGTTCTATTAAGAAGAACATTGAATAAGAAGACCGAAGACTTGAAACTAAACTCTAAGTTAAAATTAACACTTTGAGGAAGATAGATCCTTTTTAGAATCTGACAAGCATTTTAAACCTCACTTGAAAACAAAAGACACTTACCCAATGTATTTGTACACTAATTTCATAGAGTTCAAGGACACAGAAGTTTTTTGTAAGCCCATTTGTCCATTTAAAAACCTCTGACTTGGCATGTTTTGTTCTGTTAAGAGAGAAGAATGAGAATGGGTAAGACCTTTCCTGCTCCACCTAAAATTCTGAAAGTTGATTCTAAATCTAGAAATCAATAAACACTGAGCAATATTTATTAGATAAATACTGAATCTTGGACATTAAGAGATTCGTTATTCTAAAACAAAGAAACAAACAAACAACCCACATTTAAGATAGAGGGTTTTTTGGTTTTTTTTTAGATTTTTTCTTTATTTATCTGACAGAGATCACAAGTAGGCAGAGAGGCAGGCAGAGAGAGAGGAGGAAGCAGGCTCCCTGCAGAGCAGAGAGCCTGATGTGGGGCTCGATCCCAGGACCCTGGGATCATGACCTGAGCCGAAGGCAGAGGCTTAACCCACTGAGCCACCCAGGTGCCCCTTAAGATAGAGGGTTTACGCCAAAGAAAACCATTAGCCTGTATGTGTCTCTTCTACCAAGCCAGATTTAAATGGTTTTATCTACGAAAGAGTTACAAACGACAAAGCATAGGAGTGCCTGGCTGGCTCAGTTATTTAAGTATCTGACTGTCGATTTCTGCCCAGGTCATAATCTCAGGGTTGTGAGATCGAGCCAGGCTGGAGGCCATCTCCGCACTCAGCAGGAAGTCTGCCTGACATTCTCTCTTTCCCTCCACCCCTCTCTTCATTCCACACTTGTGCTCTTTCTCTTAATAAATAAATAAATAAATAAATAAATAAATAAAATCTTAAAACAAAAGAGAAATGATAAAGAATAGCCCACATGGTGTCATATGCACTTTGTGACACAAGTGCTGATTAATTTAATAAGAGAAGCATTGTGAAATTGTTTCTGGTTTCGGGGGACTATATTAAAGTTCAAAATATAAATATATGTATTCGCTTTTTCTCTTTAATGGATACATCCTGGCAAGGGCCCATACACTTCTCAAAAATTTTCCTATTAAATCATACTAGACTCTTCTTGCTTCTGAAGATTTTGTGCCTCAGTTTCCTCATCTGTGCCATAGGATTAAAAATATCACCTACTTCCTAGAACAATTACTACAGTTTACTGAATTAATATATATGAGGGTTTGGGAGAGTGTCTTGCACAAAGAAAATGCCCAGTAAATATCGGAAACTATGGAAATTATCAGTGGTGTTCTTATGAATTCTATTATTACTATCAATATGTCCTTTTGTCCTCAGATGGGATTTCTTCTGTATATGATCTATGGAAAAACTAATAAAATCCAAGTGAGAAAACTGCATGTAGTTGGAATACTCTGTGAAGAAAAAGATATGTACATTGGTGCTTGATAAATGGAAACCAGACCCACAATAACATTACAAATTTCAGCAGGGGGAGGATATGTTTGTTTAAATGGAAATACAAAATACATCATCTGTTTGATTTACATAATATGAGCAATTCAAAAAAATCCAACTGTAAATAATACAGCTGATGTTACAACAACTCAGTTGTTTGTGAGATGGGCAATTTAGCACCTTTCAAATGAGAAAGTGACTCCCAGGGAATCACTGCCCCTAAGATAAATAATATTTTTTTAGAAGTAAAGAGAAGAAACTACTGGTATTCCCTTGTATTGTCGATTCAGCTTTTACCACCACACTAGTGCTTGCTATTTAAGTCATGCCTTGGCTTTTTTACTGCACTGTTCGGTGGTTACTGATGCGTTTAACACAGCTGTCAGCACGTGATAACGTATTGTTCCATTCACATCTTTCCTGTGCTGTGAGTTAACTGCTTTTTTCTAGTATCACCTGATATTTTTTTCAATAAGTAAAAACAAAACAAAACAAAAAAGCCACAGGGAAATAAGTAAATACAATCTGCCCAACATTTTCTAATAAAATGTGAATTACATTATTATAAGTATAAATGTTCCATATGAAACTGTAACATCAAAGAATTTAAATTATTTTTCTGAGCAACAAATCCCTTTAATAGCTGCCATGTGCTATTTCTCACATCAGTTCAATAAATATAATTCTTCCCCCTCCCTCTTGGTTCCTGACTTTCCCAGTCTCTCTCTCCCTCTCCTCTCCTCTTTCCCTCTCTTCTCCTCCCTTCCTCCAGACACTAATGACTAATTTGTGGGCACCTGCTGTTTGTTTTATTGTGCTCCTGAAATTCTATTTAAATTAGCAAAGGAATTTTGTTAGACTGTATGTCCTATCTAAGAAAAAAACAAAAAGAAAAACTGGTCTAAATCTCATCCAACTATTGGTTGAGTTTATTTTCGTCAGGTTGCTCAGAACATCAGACATTAATTTAACAGTTGTGTGTTTTGTTTTGTTTTTTTAAATATTTCGAGTCCTTCACTTCTCAAGTTACTTGTTTATAGGCATGACAAAATTTAATCTTATTTCAGGGTGGTATTTTTTTTTTTTAATAAAAACATTCTTTTTGAGGAGCCCGGCACACATTTTTATAGCTTAATTTATCTTAGGTAGGGAGCTAGAGAGGACTTACCCTTTGGAAACTTAGAGCAAATTCACAAGGAGCTTGCAACCTGCCTAAAGACTAATGGGAGCTATTTAAATGAGATCTTTCTCTTGCGTGTAGCCAAGCAAGTGGTGTGGAGAGGAGATCAGGTACTCCCCAGTTCCTACCTCAGCCTGTCCTTGTGCTTCTTATCTGGAAAAGAGAAAAAAAAAAAAAAAGTTGAGGGATGGCTAGCTGTGTTGGTTTTCTTCTTTACTCTGTTTTGAGGAAGCCAATCAAAAAGTAAAATCAAAAAGGTCCATAAGTTTATTTTTCTCTCCATTGTCTTTAGTTTAGCTATTGGGAATTTTTTCCATTTTTATTGTACAGCTCTGAAGATTATGCTAATGAATCTACACTTCATTGCTCAGGCTGTAGAGAAACCTATATCATCTGTGCTGTGGTTCTGTTGTTAAAATATAATCACAGGTTGTATATTGCTGGGAAGTCATAAAACAATTATTGTTGTCCTCTCCATTATTTTTTTTTAATAGAAAATGGAAAG
Organism: Mustela erminea; assembly: GCF_009829155.1. Lineage (NCBI taxonomy): Eukaryota > Metazoa > Chordata > Mammalia > Carnivora > Mustelidae > Mustela > Mustela erminea. The sequence continues at coordinate 59,868,238 of NC_045625.1, forward strand.
GGGCCTTCCAGATGTGAAATAGCTTTTCATCAGTAGAGTATTTAGGAAGAAGTAGTCTTATTTCATTACTGTTTATTATACTGATCATAAGAATAACTGGTATTTTAGAAGTTTCAAATCCACTGGTATTTTAGAAGTTTCAAATGCATTGAGTCATTAGATTTTCACAGGGTGTTGGGTAAGGACATAATGAAAATACTGCTCATATTTTAGGATCTGTGAGGAAACTGGGGCTCTGCAAGTTTCCTACAGACAGAGCTCCTTTTGCTATATTCTGCTTTGATTCATACTATGTTAAATAAAGCAACATAATAATTTCATCCTTATTAATATAAATATAATTGACCAAAACTCTGTGATGCTGTACTGGCCCAAGCTTTGCTTCATTTCAGGGCAGAGTGCTCCCTGATTAGAAATGAGTCCCCTCCATCACAGGTACTGATGATTCCCAACATGCGTAGCTAACCTTGGAATGCATTCAATGACAAAGGGGAAGAAGACTCAGAACCTTGATAGGGGTGGAGCCTGGCTTCACAAACTCTTTCCAAATTACCCATTCTCCCATTAACTCATTGTCAGGAGGAGCCCACAGAACACGGCATGCTTGTAAAATAATTCTCCTATGCACCTTAGAAGCATGGAAGGCAATTTGCTAATGCTTGGTACCTCTGGGGACACTGAGTCAGATAATACACTGTACCTTTGCAAGAAGCATTGGCTATTCTTTGCTGGAACGCCAAGAGCATCATTCATTTTGCTAGTTCTGGTGTGGCTGCAGGTGGCTGTCATAATACAAGTAAAGGCAAAACAAGGCCTGTGTCATCTGAAATTAAGTAAATTTACTAGTAAAGTATTACTGGATTTCATTTTTCTGTTTTCTCTTATTTTGCCATTATCAGCAATAAAGTTAACATTTTTTCTGCATTGTGGGTCTAAAAACTGTAATCTTGGTCTTAATCAATTCATTGTTGTTAGGGATGCTGTGTAGGTGTGGATGTTGAACTTGAGGAGACATTATTTACTAAGTAAAAGATAGCTTTTGTGCTCCCTTGGGTCTTGAATACTTCTGTCTCACAACAGGGAATAAACTGGTTTGCCAAAAATGTTTTGTTTTGTTTTGTTTTCACTACTAAGGATTTGTAGTAGTGAAAAGAAATAAGACTATCTGGGTTTTGGTACCATGCTGTGGGTCAGGACAGAGTCAGCCACTCAGCTGAAGGTCCATCTCCGGCTCTGTGGTACAGTTGCTGTGTGTCTGCTGGAGCAGGGAAGGGACTCTGCCTTCCCTATAATGCTGCCTCTTCTTCATTCTCACCTCCACAATCCAGGGACAGCTCCTTTCCATGAATAGACCACCTGCCAGTCTAGTCCCACCACACCCCACACCTTGTTTTTGAATTTGTGTGCTTTTTACCCCACCCTGTTCTAATCAAGAATTGAAGTATCAGTCATACCAAAAAACCTCATCAGAGCATGTTCTTGCCTAATCTGAGAGACACAAAGCCTCCATCTTAAAATAACTTCACAGAGATTTCTGAATCCAAGAAGGTTAAGAATACCACAGAGAGGCATCTTATTTTAGAACTCAAAAAGACTCAAGGGAATCAATTTGTCCAACACACCTTGTTTAGCAGATAAGCAATCAGAGGTCTGGACAAGTTGAACAACTGCCCAAATGTCAAAGAGCAAACTACCGGCATCCCTAGATAGAAGTCCCAGGTTCCTGGCCAATTTCTCTAAATTTTTAGCAAGTGCTTAGTATTCTTTCAAGTCTTTAAAACGCACATTGCAGCTCTTCCTACCGAATGGAGTGATACAGAAGTACCCACATATCTGTTGTAATTTCTTAATTTCACATTAATAAAATAATTCCTGTACTATTTGGGGTCTTGCTTTTTCATTTAATATTAGGACATAAGGCCTTATTTTGAAACTTTTATAATTATGAATACCCCTCAACAAGAGAAGTCTTTTCGAATCAAATTATCTCCTGACTGGAAAAATTGAGAACAAGGCAAGTTGGGTTTTTTGTGTGTTTCTGTTTTTGTTTTATTTTGTTTTTTTAAGTGAGGACAGAAGGAGAGGGAGAGAGAGAATATCTTAAGCAGGCTCCATGTCCAGCCCAGAGCCCAACATGCGGCTCGATCTCATACCCCTGAGATCACGACCTGACATGATATCAAGGGTCAGACACTTGGGGCACCTGGGTGGCTCAGTGGGTTAAAGCCTCTACCTTAGGCTCAGGTCATGATCCCAAGGTCCTGGGATGGAGCCCCACATTGGGCTCTCTGCTCAGCAGGGAGCCTGCTTCCCCCTCTCTCTGTGCCTACCTCTCTGCCTACTTGTGATATCTGTCTGTCAAGCAGATAAATAAAATCTTTTAAAAAAAAAAAGAAAGAAAGAAAGAAAGAAAAGAGTCAGACATTTAACCAACTGAGCCACCTAGGCACCCCTTACTTTTTTGCTTTGTTTTAATAGGCCCATATGACCCAATTAGTCCTCCTCAGGTTAACAGGAATAAAAGAAATATTTTAACTCAGTCATGATGAAACAGTTCAGATCATGTATTCACTGGCAGTTCAACATGCTTTCAAGGTTTTAAAGCATGAATTGTCTATGTCTTCTATGTCATGTCTTCAGCATGAAGAATTGTCTATTCATCACAAATATTCTTTCAGAGTAGCTTCGTCTTTCCAAGGATTCCTCTCTTTCTGTTAAGATTCAAACACATGTGGGACCAATGTCATGAAGCCCTATTCTATTAATCCTATGCTTAGGTGAAGAAAAATGGCATTGTCCTTGCACAATGAATTCATGATACTTTTCCAAAGCTTTGCAAACAATTAAAAGAACAGCAAAGCCCGAAGTCTGTGCCTAGACTTACTTTCCACTAAAAACTATAACCAGCAATTCCCAGCAAATGAAATGAGAACCTAAAACTGTCCTAATTCTGTTTAAGTAGCTGTTGCTATGTCTTGCTATGCATGAAGGACATAGAAGCTCAGCTCTACTACTATTCATCTCACCACAGTCTCTGTTGTTCTTACAGACTTGTGTTTTATAGCTCCAAGTTTTCTTTGCCCCAAACACAAAACCCAGTATAAGCATGTAAGTAATATTTGCAGGCACCACAAGAAAGTACTGTCCATTACCGGATGAAACACGCTATAACACAGAAAAGGGGCATAGAGGTGTAAGATGAATTCAAGATCTAGCCTCAGCCCCTTTCTCACTTATAAGATTAGAGTGATAATTATGGGTCTTGGACCTTTTTACATGACTATTGGTAGGGGAAGAGTACACATGAAGTAATACATGGGAAATCATGAAACTTACTTTTATAAGGGTAGTAAGCTATTCTTGAATAAAGACATTAAGAACAGCTGACTCCAAGAGAGACAATTCCTACAGCAGGGCCAGACCTAAGATATTTGCTTATGGTGAGCTAAAGGCAGACATGTTTGTTATGCTTTCATTGTTTTAATAGGCATCCCCACCCAAAAAAGGAAAAAAAAAAAGCAACTAGCACCATTATTATCATAGTATTGGACAAAGGTCTCCTTGACTCTAAAAATTAAAAGCAATCAGCTAATTTGTATTAATTCTATATGCTTTCAGTACTGCATGTTAAGTTAACATAGATTTCCATCCATCATAGCCCCAGAGAAATTCAATTAATTCTCACACACTTCTCTTGTATTCATAGTGCACTCTGATTAGTGTTGCATTAACAGATGAAAATCATCTTCTGGATAAGGCAGGGAATTGAAAATTAAATAAACAAATATATATTACTTGGGGAAGGTCACCCCCCAAAAAGTGAAAGGGTTTTCTAGATTCAGCCTGCCAGCAGAAACATTACAATCACGAGCTATTGAAGAAACATTTCATGGCACCAGAACACTTGGAAAGTCACCATGTTGTTTTTCTCACAAGACTGGTTGAAAAATCTTTCTAAATATGGTACTAAGCGAAAACTAAGATCTCATCTACTTCTGTTCAACTTTAGTTCCCAATCTGTGGTGAATGTTTTTAAAAGGCCAAACCACCACCCTTCCTAAAATCTTTTCATATTCGTCTTTCTACACAGTTTGTTACTTGGGTTGTATGAAATGCAGATGCACTAGATCTTAGAGCTACAGATACATAGTCATCTCTCGCTTCCCCATCTTGTAAGGGTTGTATGGGAGAAAACTTACCTGGAATGTCTTTTTGCTGGAGCATGTAAAGGGATTTCCTGGAAGGAGGCCTTCACTCATACAAATGAGTGTCAAAATAGAAAAGGAGCCTCAGCATTATCTTCAAGGTGTAAACATTAGCCCAATAATTAACTCCACTAGGTACTCAAATTTTTCTTTTTAACTTGCTTTTCAAAATATCAGGTCCCAAATTCTTAAAGCATTTGGTGATATAGTAGAGATTCCAAGTGCCTAGTATTTTTCAGGCAGATTTTTTGTATTTTTATCCCTGGGAAGGACAAGTATTATTGAGTAGCAACCCCACAACTTCCCCCCACCCCTAAAAAAAAAATCATAATTTATTATGCAAACTTAAGCACTATGTCAAAAAACAATTCATTACATAATAAATGATTAAATTTTACATAAGAATGTTGGGCAGGGCTAATTCCCTTCTTTTGGATGTGAGTGTCCAGTCCATCTCCTCTGTTCTCTGACACATTATTCAGATATAATCATTATCCTTCATAAGGGGGAAATGGCACAATGCCAAGCTGATGGATTTTTCTAAGTCATTAACCCAGATTTCTCTGTTTTAAATTTGCTTGGAAAAAACTTTTCTGTATATTGCTTTAGCCAGAACCCTTTTTTTTTAATCAACTTTTTAATGTTGTTAACTATTAAATTAAAATTTTGAAAGTGGGCTTTTCCTGTATTAAAAATAGATTCACTGTTGGCTCAGAACCAAATTCTAAGGACATGAGGTTGTGTGTGCTTCCCAGTGGCCGTAACCTGAGGACTTTATTTAAACTATCTATTGAATCTACAGTAATTTGGTGTCTGGAAGAATAGGATCTTTATCAACAAAGGGCTGCCAGAACCCCCAACTGCTTCTTGAGTAGCTGTAATAGATGAATACTGTTACAACCAACCGTGCATTTAGGTTTTTACTCAAAAGGCTTTCACTAATGCTGGTGGTATTCCGTATCCATATGTTTATCTCGGAGCCCAGTAGTTCCCATCTGACTTTCATTACTTTTTTGAGAGGATCAGTTTTACAAGTGGAATCAGAAAAGCAGTCAAAGTAATTGCAAGTGGCAATCAGTGAAATATAACAATTTTAGCTTAGGAACATATGTTCCATTATAAAGAAAATATTCCTTTTTTTTTCCTCATAGCTCCAGGACTCATATTTTTCGCAGGGCAAGAAGAGGCCATATACAGGTTCTAGTGCTACCTCTCGTATCTTGCCAGTAGCCATGTAAAATGTTTGTTCCCCTGCGGGGATAGGCAACTCCTTTCATCCCAAGGAAATCTATTCCCTTTTTGATTCTGACAATTTCAAAATGCTTTATTATATTGGAGACGAACTTCTTCTGTCTGTAGTAACATTGTTCAGAATTGATAAATTCGGATCTCAATAGAGTAAACCTAACCCTCTCTTCGGATCCTCACAGGCAGCTGTCATCCCCAACCCCTAAATTTTCCTCTGCCAGGCTGTACCATGTATCCCTTTCTCATACAGAACAGCTTTGATTTCCTTAACCTCTCTGGTCACTCTCCTTGGAAGAAGCTCAAATTTATCTATATTCCTCTTAAAGGTGTCACACTGAATTAGACTTTCAATCAGAACACCAGCATCAAATTCAAGCTCTGCTACTTATTAGATGTCAGAACTGGGGCAAATTTATTTTTGTCCTTGGAGATAGCAAGGGTTAATAACTGAGACCTGGTCTAGAGGCCAAAACAGGCGATAACCATGTTAACAAAATAGTATATAATTACAATGTGTAGTAAGTAATATAAAGAGTTGTCAAGAAAGTTCTGGGCTCCAAGAGAATCAAAGGCAGGGTTTCTGAGATATTGGTGGAGTGTTTTACAACAGGAAGAAGATAGAGAGTGTGTTCTAAAGTGGCGGATGGCACTGAGGTAGGAGAGCAGTGTTTTCCTACCAATAGAGGGTAGACCAGCATCTAGAGTTTAGAAGGCAAGGAGGTGAGTAGAACAAGATGTGTTTGGAAAAGTGTGGAGCTTTGTAACTATAGTTGAGAGTTTCAGTTTTTTTGGAAGTAAAAGGGAAGCCCATTGTTGGGTTTGAAGGAAAGAAGTTATAGTGTCTGAAATATTTTCTTAGAAATTGCTCTTATGCTAGATTAAGAGCAGACTGCAAAGGACAAAAGTAGAGCAGGATAAGCAATTAAGAGGCAATCGTCATAATCCAAGAAAGGTGCACACAGTACAACAATACTGTGAGTTTTAAACAAGAAGCAATCTCTGTGGAGACTAAGACAGTTGTAGCAGACAGAAGGACTATCATTAAACCAGACTCCAGCAGTCAGAGCAAGAGCTTTCATCTCTATGCACCTCAGTTTTTTCCTTTGCTAAAGGAAGATCCTGACAGGATATATTTCATAGAGTTGTTTTAAGGATTAAATGAGTTTGCAAATGAGTTCCCTGTTAGCTAAATTTGTGCAGAATTTCTCACTGTTACACATACTCTAACCTACACTGCATTTTCAGACTCAGGCATTATTTTATTTCATTTCTGTCTGGCAATGTGGTATAGCATGGGTGAGGAATGTGACCAGATAAAATTCTCTCATCCTTTGCATGCTGTATTTTACTGATGTAGTGGAGAAAATAGACAGTGTGAGAAAAATAGCACAGTGTGGATAATCAGTTGTAGTTTTCTTTCTTTGGTATCTACCTTGTCATATTACAGAAATCCAATGCTTGGACCACCTATTTCTTTAATGTGATAGTCCCAGTGAGACTTTATCTTGCTTAAGACATATTGTAATTATATACTTGTTTATTAATGTGATTATTGCCTGTTTTGACCTCTAGACCACGGCTCTGCTATTAATCCTTGATTCCTCTAGCATAGTGCAGAACAGTAATATAACATTGCCCTCATACCAGATCCCAGGCTGTTTTTTTCTTATGAGAGGTTCACCTCATGGAATAACACTTCTTGTTTTACAGGCATCCCAGGAAGTGACTATGTGAATGCCAACTACATAGATGGCTATAGGAAACAAAATGCCTATATTGCAACACAGGGATCTCTCCCCGAAACATTTGGGGACTTTTGGAGAATGATATGGGAGCAACGGAGTGCAACAGTTGTGATGATGACAAAACTAGAAGAACGATCCAGGGTAAGAATATCTACCTTCTCCTTCTTCACATCTTTCCTCAGGTAGTCCTTATGTTGCATATTTTATTCTTTTCAGAATCTACCCTTCCTTCAGCTCTGACTTTCTAACAGAAACAACTCTGAATGGGTATCAAAAGCTCTGATGAAACCATTCTTTAACACTGAGTCTTTTAAGAAGAAATTCTCTCGTTACAATGTGATTGCCAAAAAAAAAAAAAAGGTACTCAAAAAAGTAAACAGTTTGGTTAGAGAAAATAAATATTCACTTGAACCTCTTTCAAAAACTCACATTGAACAAAAACACACAGACTTTGGGGGAGAATCCCAACAATATATACTTGTCAGTATTTTTAACTTTTTCTTTCTCATAATCTGTAGGGTAAAGTCTAAAATTCTATGAAAGAGGTTCTTATATAAATTATTCAAATTAGCATAAATTAAGCTAGGGCAGCCGGAAAAATGATATGGGTTAATACACAGCTGAGAAAACACATAAATGTGTAGAGGGCATTTTGCTACTTTAGCCTTCTCCAAAATGAATAGATTTTAATAACAGTCATTGCTCGTTAAGGTCTAAGAAGGGGGTTTTATTCATCATATGGGTCCAATATTATGGTGCATGGCACATTAGTTAAATGTTATTGATTTGCAGAACTAAAGCATAATGGGTAAGCAGTGTGCCATATTCCCAAGTGAATATGCAAATATTGTAGCCATCTGATGAAAATCAGTCTTTAACCTTGAGAATTTAATGAAGGAGTCTCTGAAAAATCACTGAAGACAGCACATACTCTCACTGAAGAGTAGGGCAGTCAGGGCAGAGTTTTGAAACCACTGGTGAACGATTTCTTTTACTGTGGTCACAGTAGCCTCAAAAAGATATTTAGAAGGAAGCCAAAGCCCAACCCCCCATTTGTTGTGTGACAGTTGAGTTTATAAATGGTCTCCTAAGCTCAATACATGGCACTTTCTTTTAGCTCAGGCATGTAGATTAAGGAAGAGTTGAAGGCTATGCAGGTGATTCCTAAGGAGAGAACTCAAGCTCAGGAAAAAATAAAAAGTCCTAAAAGTGGAAGTAATGTATGTGGTCCACCACTGGTTTACCAAAAACAAAAAGCGATCAAATCTCTTTATAACATGTGAATTGTATAGAAATACTGAAATATTGTCTGAAAGGAGTTTAGGTGAAAACTGTGAAGACAAATGTCGTTGTCATTTTTTACATGAAAACCCCATTAAAAAGATGCAAATGGATCCAATATTGATCTTTACTCAGGATAACCCCTAGATAGCAAGTCCTATAAAAACAATCCCTACCCAACTGTTTCGTGAATATAACTCTTCATGATGCAATGTCTAACACATATTAGACACATTGATACTTCACAACAGTCCTGTGAGATACACACTACTAAGATCTCCAGGTTACCTATGAGCCAACTAAGCCTAGAACATTCCAGAAGGTCACTTAACATCATTCAGCTATCAAGGTAAGAGTAAGGATTTGAAGACCGACAGTCTGGCTCCAGAACACATGTGCCTAACCATCAGGCCATATTGCCTGTTAACACTTGGGTGAAGCTGAGACAGCTGAACTATTATATTACAGCATGCATGTAAATCCAACCTACCCAGCCTGCTCTGCCTGGAGATACCGCTGGTAACAAGCAGTCATTTGCAAAAGCTGTTTTCAGTAAAACACACATTTTATCTTGACACTGCAGGCCTTCATTAAACCATGCACAGAAACTTGTTTTGAAATAACCAAATGAAATTCTGCCCCTTTTCTCCCTAATTGCTTCTAATAATAAAGTTAGTTCTAACTGGCCCCACTGCCACCGCAACATCTGATGGTAATGAGCAGTTCTTGGCGGAAGGCATTGTGACTTAAATACCTACAGTTTATCTTTATGTTGCAGGCTACCTTTTTTTTTTTTTTTCCCCCACCTCAGACAGAGGAACTTATATTGAAGTTACTAAATGAACCTCTGTTTGCTCCCTTCATTAATTACTCTTTGCTCCTGCAAGTTAGCTTTCTCCTTTGTTAAATGGCCTAAGGAGCCCAATTAAAATGCTGTCTTGTGATTTTTATTCTATGGTGGTTCACTCTGTACCCAAACTTGTGATGACCTCTATAAGCCAACATGGAGGCGTCTCAACATCCTCAATCTGACCATACCAATGAGCCCTGACAAAAGCCCCTTGTTCCCCAGTCTAGAATGCTTGAGAATAAATGACCACATGCAACTGAGGAGTCTAGCAAAGTTCTGGTCCCCAAACTACCTCACCTGCTTTTGATTTTCTCCCTTATATCCTCCCACCTCACCTTTTCCCTATCCAGTTGCTGTTTCTCCTAAAGTCTAGGAAGAAAGGGGAAAGCATTCCTGGATTTGCAACTAAGAACTTGGATTGAGTTTCTCAAAATAGTGGTTAATTGTTACAGAAATATATAGCTTTATACTTTAGGAACTCTGTGGGTTATACAGGCTGATCTGGGAACTCTACGAATTTTCACTTCTGAGTAGCCAACTTCAAAGCAGATGTTTGAATCAGTCTGGCTTTATTTAGGCACTGCTTGTAGTCTCCCTCAAAAAGGGAGATGGTCTAGGCAGTTGAAACAAATCACCTCTCCAGGAGTTGAAGCCTGAAATTTCATCATTTGGAAGAAGGCTCACTCAGGTTCTTGAAATAATATTCACCCCACACCTTGGTATTTGGGGGGGAAAAAAAAGTATATGTGCAAATGTGTGTAAACACTTCTGTGTACTGTAGAATACTTTTACAGGAGTACATGTTGACTGGTGATTCGGGATGGGGAAGAGAGAAGAAGAGGAAAGGAAAGAGAAGATAAATGATATTTCACAAGACTGTCTAGGGATACCACCATCAGAGAGAAGGGAATTATATGACACAGTCCTAAGGAAGGGTGCCTTGAAGTCAAATGTTTGGGTTTAGATCCCAGCCATAGTGCTTACTACTGTATGACAATAAACACATTACCGGGATCTCCAAAAGTCTCATTTGCTCTTTTTAAATTACATAGAAAAATTATTGTGGCATTAACCAAGGTAAGGAATATGACAAAGTCACCTCAGTGAATCTCAGCTGTTAGTGTTTGGTTGAGACAGAGAACTAGGAGGGTGTACCAGAACAACATCAGCTTCCCCTAAAGCTGCTCTCAAAGAGTTCAGGTTTTATTCCCAAATGCAATGTGTTTGTTCTCTGTGGGTGCCGGTGAATTCTGACCAGCCTCACAGTCACTGCTCATGATGAATTCTGCCCACCGTTTCCAGTGTAACACCCATGTACTGTGATCAAACAGAGCTCAGAACATGGGCTTCTTTTGCCCTTGCCTTCCCCAGGACAGAATCTGCAGAATCGAGACACTGATGCAGGGAATTTTTAATTAGTCGGCACATGGACCACAGGACTTCTGGCTGTGGCTTCCACTGCAACCATAATCTTCAAACAACGCAATATGAAAATAGTAATATCAGCATAAATTACATGTAGTAGTAATTGTCACTAAAGACAATATATTCTTGGCACAATGTTTCCTTTTGATTCGGTTTTGCATTACCCTTCCCCATCCTTTTATTTACTTGACAATGCTAGGAAATTGCTTCCTTACTCCCCGTGTCCTGTGTTTTCTAGCATTGTGCTTTGCCTCTACTCAGGCCTTTGGATGACAAAGTAGCAGTGCTTAAACCTTTGCCAAATTGGAACAGAGAAGGCTCTTGGGTTCATTAGCATGTATTAGAAGTTTCACTAGCCTTTTGTTAAAAACTGACCTTTCTTAACATTTCATTGGCTAAAGAAGCCCTTCCAAGAGTGATGACTTAAGACTCAAATTGGTCTTTTGGAAACTTAAGTTCTTTGATTTTCAAATAATCCCCCGCAATTGTGGCCTTGCAAGAATTCCAAATTTAACTTAGAAGACTGTTTGTATAGTGTGCTTTCAGCTCTCAAACCATGAAGAGAGAATGTGTACCTTGAATATTCTCTGAGTGTCATTTGGAAATATAAAGAAACAAAATATAAGGCTATAAACTGCAGATTTTGAAAGTAAAGTACAGTCGTTGCCTGAAAACACACAGATCAGTTTAAAGCCTTGTAAAACGTGGTGTGTGACATGAGATACTGTTAGTAGGTCTTATTCTACAATTTCCATCTTTTTTGCCAAATCCTCTCAAGTTCTGCATAGTTCATTGATTCTGTAGCGAGTCATTCTCTCGTGCCCTAGAATGTGGTCTCTAATTGTTTCCATGTTTCATAACATGCCAGTAAGCACATGAATCGGTTTGGGCAACCACATGGAGGGAAGAAAATTTCGGAAAAAATGAAGCTCTGGTAGGAGAGTAATTCCACTCCAAGGGTGTTATTTGTGGGCAACTAGGACACATGGTTGGCAGCCTTGCTTGAACAATTGGAGGCTCCGAGGTAGGATTTGCCAAGGTGACTCCTGGCCCAGGAACCTCTAATACTTAGTGGCCGATTGTCCTTTTCTTCTCCCCCGCCCCCCTTCATCTGTTTGCTTTTGGCTATTCCTCTTCTACTTTGTTTCCCATTCTAAAGAATACAAGATGCAGGGAATGTGTAAGCCTCTTGCTTAACAAACTCTTCAGCAGCCTTGATAAGCTGAAACAGCTTAACCAAGGTTAAGGGATATCTGACTTTCTCTTGTCCTCACCAGCTTACCCTTACTTACTGCCCATGGTTGATGGTCACTTTTGCTTCTGTTGTCTTGCAAGCTTTATAGTGGGATATGAATCATTTCAACTGCTATTATTGTGATATCGTGCTATGATTAGTGCTATAAATATTGAGGATAAGGAGTGAAATTTTGGCCCTTAACAAAGGGGACATGATTTGAACTGCTGTTCAGTGTGGGCCACCTTGATTAGTGGTGTAAGCATAGGGTTAGAAGTGAGGAATTCTACACTTGGTTTCCAGATTATCTAAATCCCATTTTCTGTTCCCAGATAAAAAATTATGCAACCCAGTTGATGGTGTCCATTGCTAGAGCAGGTCAAATGTTTTAGGCATCACAATTTTAGTTTATCTCAGGTCATAGCAGGGGAAATTCCTTGCTCCACTGAATTTTGTTGTTTGTGCTAATGAATGGACATCAGATTCTATCAAGGCCTAAGGGACTGGGATGGTGTTAACAACATTGTATTAATAATTTAGGGAATTAGAATACAGAGCCTTGACATTTGATGGGTGGAGCACTTCTGACTAAATGATCACTCCCTCCACCTCTGATGTCCTCCCCTGTCCTTGAACCTCATGTTTGTATATTTCCCCCAATATATGGGGAAGGTGAAACATGTTCCCATTTGGTTCCATGGCCAAGAGGACAATTCTAGGCAAAGGAGATTCTGATAAAATGTTTTCTTGTTTTCCTGTAAAATACATCTTGAGATTCTTTTCAGATTGTGAGGTCCTTTTGGGTTAGAAGTTGGCAGAATCCTGTTGAAGATTATAAATGGCAGTGTTATTGTTTTCATTGTTGTTATCGGTTTTGGAAGGCCCAGCCTTGGCCAGCAGCAGACTAATTCTTGGCCTCTCTGTTTTGTCAAGGTTCGGTAAGTTTAATGGAGAGCAAATGCTTTCCAAATGCCAGGTCTGTGTCCTTTTCCAAATAGAACTGGAAGCGCCCAAGGCCTTGAACATTTAATTTCTCAAACTGCAGCCTAAAGCACTGCCTATCTAGGGCAACAGAAACTGCTCTTTCCTTAAGCAACTGTAGAAACAGCAGCACAAACACTGCCTTTGGAGCCTGCTTGATGTATGGGCTTGTTTTTGAAAAGTGGTGGATACTTAATGTAAATAGGACACTGGCAACAAAAAGAATGATGCTCATATTGGCAACCTGAAGGATGTTTGGGTCCTTATCTAGCCAGTTCCACACTCTTGGTTTTCTCTTCTCAACAGACACAATGTCAGATAAAAGGAAAAGAATCCCACCAATTTCTCAGTATGTTAGCTTCTCGGATTTTTCTCCCTTCTTCCTCCCCGCCCCATCCCCTCGATTTAGAATGGCAGCCTACAGATTCTGGCCCAAAACAAACATTCCTGCAAAAGTGAAATAGAGGCACTATAGCCTAGGAAAGCGCTGGACTGGGAAGAAGAGGTGCAGTCTTGCTCTTGGAGACTTTGTGCAAAGCCCCTCTCATTGTCCACATTCATGTTTATAGCACTCCCAGGCTGGTGAGGTCACTTCTAAAATTTTAAGAAGTGTGAGTCAATCTCTGTATTCAGGCAAAGCTGAGGTTCAGCTGGTATGCATCAGTCTAATTGTACTGGTTGTTAAAGTGCTAAAAAGTATTGATACTATAGGTATACAGAAATTGTCTTTTCATTGAAACGTTAAGTCATCTAACATACTGCTCAATAATGGTGATGCAGGAGTGTGGCTGGGCCACAGGCAGCCACTGAGCAGATCCAGGCAGACACCGAGGTAACCAGGGGGCTATGTAGAGCACCCAGCCGCTGCCAGGTGAGATTGGGGCTGAGGTGTGAACTCCAAGGGCCACCGCAGTGTGGGAAAAAGCTGACATTCAAGTGCGGCCTTGCCAGGACAAAGGGGTACTTCATAGAGTTTTTCTCTGATTACAAAGACAGGCCAGAAACTTGAGATATAATGACTGATTATTTAATGGGGGAAGTCATTAGAAAAGTTTAGTGCATGTCTCTATATGAACTTCTGGTAGGTACATTGTCCTCGTCTATTGCCATAGGTTGGGTGGCTGATAAACAACAGAAATCTACTTCTCACATTCTGGAAACAGAAGTGGAAGATCAAGAAGCTGGAAGATTAGGTATCTGGTGAGGCTCCACTTCCTGGTTCATAGGAAATGGTCTTCCTTTTGTACCCCCACATGGGGGTAGGCGGGAGGGAGGTCTCTGGAGTCTCTGTTGGAAGACTTGAAACCTATCCATGAGGACTCCAACCTAGACCTAATCTCTTTCCCAAAGGCCCCAACTCCTCATACCATCACCCTGGGGATTAAATTTCAGCCTACATATTTGGTGAGGTGCGACACAAATATTTAGTCTGTAGCTCACATCAAACAAAAGGAAATAAGGAAATAGCAATTTTTTTGAAGTGTTCAAACAGATAAGCTGTTTTATAATGAATAATTTTGTTTATTTAGAGACTAGTATTTTTGAACTTTCTGGTTTTATTTATGAAAAGCTATTACTGCATTTGTAGTCAAATGTTTAATATTATTCTCATTTCAGGTATTCCATTGTACTTGATCTCTACCTTGTAGTGGTCAACAAAGAGAAAATGAAGAGGGGAATATACAAACCAGACTACCCTTTTGCCATTCAGAAATAGATATGGCCAAATGTTAGTTGAGTGAAAAGAGTAACATTATCACTGAAAGGCAATAGAATCATTGAGATGATCTCCATATTTACTTTTGAATAATCAAGTATTGAAGCTGGTCTTTAAAACTGCCAAGAGAGCTATTATAACCTATAGAAACAAACAGTTCAGCATATAATTTATCCATCCACTAAAATATATCCTAATAATTATGTGAAACTTCCTTTTATTATATTCTCCCTTATTAATTATGTATTCATGAGTGTATATTAACATTTCCATATTCCCAAGACTAACTTTGACTTGTATTATGTAATGTTAGAATACTTCGTATTTGCTCCTTATAAAAGGCTCCTCTGGCCAAACATAGTATATACTAATTTCCAGTTATTTTGAGCAACTGTTGTGCTTTCCGATCTATCATTTATTGTTTATTCTAAGTCCTTCTTTGGCTAAATAATCTGGCCCTAGGCAAGCTTTTCCAAGTACCATATAACAAGTGGATTTTGTGTTGGGGTGCTGGACCCTTTAAAGATATTGGTTTATCTGATCTTCACTGTGCTGCCATGCTCAATGAGTCTTTTTTAAATTTGAATGAGAAGGTTTTGCTTTCAGAAAGTTTGGGCAACTTAAAAATAAGCCAACACAGATCACAATATAGTTGATTATAAAGTTGGCTTCCAGTTGTCGAATGTCTGCGATGTGCCACACACTTCCAAGATAAGCCGTATGGAAGTGAAAAATGGAACTAGAAAGTAAGCATTTCCCCCAAGCACAGTCAGCACACCTACTGGGTAAATCCTATATGGTATTTCCAGTGGCAAGTTTTATCATTCCACCAACTTGTTTTTAATAGGTTGCCATGAAAGAGGAAGTATAAATTAATTCCATAGCATACACAGCGATGGTCAGCTTGTTCTTTCCATAATTATGAAGAAATGAAGCTACCACATAAGGGTAATCACTTTGTAATAATAAAAATAACTATCTCCCCCAAATTTGGCTAGAAATCTGACCTGTCTTATTTAGGTTAGCCCTCAGATTGAGTTACTGGGTGAGGTTTCTAAACCACAGCCTGGGTGGCATGTTCTGCTTCTCTCCTTTTTCCTCTCAGACACTAAAATAGTCTCTTCTCACATCTGATTAAAATTCAGGTTAAAGGAAGGGAGTTATTTGGAAATCTTACAACTATGTATCTGAAGAACCAGCAGGTGTAAGCATATCTCTATATTTAGCTAGTAAAGCTGATGGGTTGGGGGCAGGACTGCATCTCATTTCACTTTGGTGTCCCCATTGTTGCCAAGATCTTGCCTTCCACCTAGCCTTTCCAAAATGCATATCCAAGGGGATTAATAACACGTTTCTTTTGTTCACATTTAAAATGATTAAATTTTTATAGCAACTATCATAAAAAATGGGGAACATAGTCTAACAGAATTAATAATAGCTGTTGCCTATTGAATGCTTATTGGGTTTAGAGATTCAGTGCATGGTTTTTGAGCCTTATGTTAGCCCTGTCATTCTGGAGATATGGTACCCATTTAACAGATGAGGGTGCTGGACTTTGGTCCTAAAAATAGAAAAGCAGTTTACCAGCTATCCAGTTGGACCGTCCAGCCTTCTGTGCATCAGTCCTGAAGATGTCAGTCACTTCAGAATCAGGTAGGAAAAGGCAAGCATTGGTATTTGCATTCAGGAGCTGCTGCCTTCTCATTCTTAGATGCTCAGAGGGGAGCCTCCTATCCTGGGCTCTGTACATAGAGCCTAAAACTGGTAACTCTCTTTAGGAATACCTTCTGAGATCTTCTCCCAGGGGAAAAGAAGAAAAGGTGGAGGGAGGGGCTATTGGCCAAGTAAAAACATGTTTAACTTTTCTCCTGTTCCCTTGTTTTGCCTCCTCACTCACTACAGTTCCCAATTGCTTTCTAATGTTGAAATCAGAAATTATTTGTTTAGTGTATGTCTAAAAATGAAGGGCTTAAAAGAATGTCAGTAAATCCTAGCCCTTTAAATGTAGCCCTTAGAAAGCAGATGAAAGCATGTGGGCTACTCAGAGAATGAGGGAGAGAAAAGAGTACCCAGGTACTAACTAATGAAGGGAAGAATGGATTGCTGTAGCTGTTCTGAGAAGCCTGGGGAATGCTTCTAACCCTGTTGCTGAGACCTTCTGTGTGCATGTGTACATTACATCAAAATATTTATTTTTTATAAACTCCCTTTGTGAAATATTTCTTGAGAGAAAACAACAATGTTTAAATATATTTGCTTGAAAAAAATTGCTCCCAGTTTTTTGCTGTTGAGTTTGAAACATTTTAGAGTGGGGTTTTTGTTTGTTTGTTTTTCTTTTGTTTTTCTTTCTGGTAAAGAGTAAAATTCGGGTCATTATTTCAAATGAGTACAAAAGCTTCCTTTTCTTGTTCTTTTAGCTAAAAATGTTCACAACATTCCCTCCTTTAAGTAATGTTTTCCGATATTCCTTTTTTCCTAAAGAAGCCAGACTCCAAGTACTTGAAGTAGGCGAATAATTAGTGTAACTTCGGTTTTTGCTATGTCTTAGGGATAGAGCGGAATTGTTGATGGAAAATCACTAAATAATGAAACGACTTTTCCAGAGGTCACATAAAAGTTGGCTTATGGTTCTTTCCTTTATGTCCTTTGTCTTATCTTACCAAAAGGTCTGATGATAATCAATTCCTAGCTCTGAAATATAATTGCATTGAATTCGGTTCATCATACTGACCTTATAGATCATTACATTGCATTAACCTCCTGTTTTTGTGTCTTCCATAAAGATATTTGTTTCTGTGGAATTTGATCTGCTGATTTTGATTTGAAAGGGTTGCCATCCAGCTGAAACTATTAAATAATGAGTTGAGTTTCTCTCTTCATTTTTTAGCTCAGCACATTGCTGGCATCCTCTCAAATGTTGCAGTAAGAGGTCTCCAAAGTTACTTTTGTCCTTTGCAGCGCAACATCAACTTGACATTTATTTTTTATGGTTTAAATCAGAGCCTTTGGCATAATTTTTGTGATTTTCTTTCAGTCTGAATCAGGGCTACTTAAAGAGTGTTGGCTCTTTTCAGGTGGTATTCTCTGCTAATTCCAGCCACATACAACTTGGGTTTTAATGGATGGTCAGAAAACATAAGAGTGCTTAGTCAGGGTCATGCTATATAAATATTCTCCTTAGAGTATTTTCTTTCCGTTCTGTTACTATTCTTTAAGTAGAACATATCATAAAATATAAACATAAAAGAATATATTATGCTTCTAGAAAACATATAAGTATGTTTTGAAAATCCTATTAAGACACAAATAGTCCATCTTACTTGAACCACTCTTATTTGTTTTTTATAAAATATGTTTTTGTGTGGTCTTACCTTGAAATAAAGGCATAAGAGTCAAACCTTGTAAATTCAATCTCCACTTTACTGAATAACTGTGCATTAAAGTGGTTTTCTCCTTTTTGTTGTCTAGGAAATTGGATAGAGAATATAACCTCTGTCTTTTCAGAAGGCCCATGATCTAGACAGAAAGAGCCTGAGTCCTTTGAGGAGCAGATGCTATGTCTGTGAAAGAGAAAATTACAATATTATTCACAAATGCTACTAATATTTATATTCAACATAAAAGCAAATAATTATCTAGCAATTCTATTCACTGGACCAAAAAATTCTAGTGTCTATGATAATAATGCCTCATTGCTTTTGTTTAAATCCAGAGATTATGACTTTCAAATCTTTCTTTTTCAACTACAAGGTGTGATTCCTAATATAAAATGGTATTACATTTCTTTATCTAGAGAAATGCATTTCATTTAAGAATTTCTCCTATCTTCTTTTAATCTGAGATAGAAAGGGTAAATATATTATCTATGATCTTACTAGAAAATACAGTGTTGTGTTTGTCATTTTTTATTACGCTTTTTAATATCCATGGTACATAGTAAGTTTGAAATGTATTCCAGACTTGGAATTATTTTTCTTTTGCATGTTAAACTAATTGGCTTGAATACTTTTTATGTACTTTTGTTCAACTCCACATAGAACTTGTAGATTATTCATCTGAAATGAATGAATTTTAAATTACTTAAACTTCGCATTAGTGTATGACTCTCTGAGACCGGTTTTAAAGAACACACAGCTTCTTTCCCCTGCACATTACTGATTTAATTAGTCTTGAATACACATACCATATATCTTGCATTTTTTACAATGTTATGTTGTTTATTATACTTTGATAGATTCACAAATTATTTCTACTTTTCTTTAAACAAGTATATTTGGGAATTTGATAGTTTAAGATGAACTAGCTTGTGCCTTTTAAACCTTGATGATGAGCACTAATTGTCTCACCATGTCGTTTAAATGGCTGAGCATAATCCTCCTAATGCAATTCAAAACATATATCCCAGAACAAATTTGTGTTTTCTTTTCAAGTGCTCTAAAGTTTCAAATACCTCTTTCCTTATTTTACTCAGCAACAATCTGCAATTTATTTTTCTCCAGGAAAATTGAATCTGTTACTGCTTAGTATTCCTACCAGTTTGAAAAATGTGGTTTATATTGGCATCAGAGCAGTAATTTACATATATTGGGATAACAAGAATGCATGCCAGAAAAAGATCAACATAAAATGAAATGCAAAAAAGCTGTTTTCCTTCAACAGTAACCCCACGTGAAGCTAATAGAGAAATTGATGAGCATCTGCCCTGAATGTGTCACTTGTTTCTTCTAGGTGAAGTGTGACCAGTATTGGCCCAGTAGAGGCACAGAAACCCATGGGCTGGTCCAAGTGACACTTCTAGATACGGTGGAGTTGGCCACGTACTGTGTGCGGACTTTTGCACTTTACAAGGTTTGTCTTTATTTTTACCCCTCCCTTTCCCTTTTTCATTTTTTAAAGAAAGCGTCTTTTGAGAAATCAGATATCTTAAGACTTTACTTAAATCTTGATTCCACTGGCAACGGTGAAGAATGAAATAATTCTTCCATTATCGCTCAGCAATTTTTCTCCTTCTCCAGCAATTTATCAGTAAATGTGGAAGTCTTGCTCTGGACGGAAGTTTTGGCAAATGATGAGTAGATGAAGAAGAATTATTTCTTACCATAAAATACAATAGGCGTACTCCTGATAGTTACACCTGAAAAATGCAATGCTTCTCACCTAAGAATGTTCATCTCCCTGAGCAAATACTTATTTACAAAGAGCTTTACATTGATAGCTCCAAAGAGTGCATCTTCCCAAAGGTCATAGGGTAGGAGGAGGAATTAAGACAGCACATTTTCATGTTACCTCTTCCATGTTGCTACTCATCGTTACAACCTGAGACTAGGAACACAAAATTTTACCCAGTCTTCCTACTTCACAGAATGGGTCAAGCGAGAAGAGAGAAGTAAGACAATTCCAGTTCACTGCCTGGCCTGATCATGGTGTTCCAGAACACCCTACGCCTTTCCTAGCTTTCTTACGGAGAGTCAAAACCTGTAACCCTCCTGATGCAGGACCCATGGTTGTGCACTGCAGGTAAGAACCACTGAGAGAATTTGTTTTTCTCACAGTCAGAAGGTCCACGAGGAAACAGAAAGCTAAATTGTTCCTCATTGGATAGTCTCTTTCCAATTTCTACTACCCCAATTTCTGGGATAGTAGATTGCTTTATAAATAATGCAAGTGTTTTGGGGGGTGCCTGGGTGGCTCAGCTGGTTAAGCAAGTGCCTCCAGCTTAGGTTATGATCCTAGAGTCCCCGGATGGAGTCCCACATCAGGCTCCCTGGTCGTCAGGGAGCCTGCTTCTCTCTGACCCCTCCCCTCTCATGCTCCTTCTCTCTTTCAAATAAATAAATAAAATCTTAAAAAAAAAAAAGCAGGTGTTTTTTAATCAAACGAGGCCTATATTAACATTGGTAGAAAGGATTTGATATGGATGAATATGCCCCTCTGGACATGATAAGCAACTATGGTCCTTGCTATTTTCTCTTTGGAGCAAAAATAAATAAATATGTAAACACAAAATTAAATGTGCTCATGGTAATAACTATATGAAACAGAAAAGAATTAAGAATCAGTCTTGGGCGCCTGGGTGGCTCAGTAGGTTAAGCCGCTGCCTTCAGCTCGGGTCATGATCTCAGGGTCCTGGGATCGAGCCCCGCATCGGGCTCTCTGCTCAGCAGGGAGCCTGCTTCCTCCTCTCTCTCTCTCTCTCTCTCTCTCTCTGTCTGCCTCTCTGCCTACTTGTGATCTCTCTCTGTCAAATAAATAAATAAAATATTAAAAAAAAAAGAATCAGTCTTGTGATTTGGTTCAAGTTTCATCTATGTGAGGAATATTCTTTAGAAGATGACAGATAGATAGAGAGATAGATAGATAGATGGATGAATTATTTGATAAGTTCCTGTGGCCTGGGCTGATAAAAACCTTTTTACTATGTATAGGAAAGAAAATTTCGAACAAAATGATACCATAAGTATCAAAGCTTTCAGAGAGGGTATCATACTGCTTAAAGATACCTTCCTATAAAGTATTATCAAGTCACATATAGAAAATATACTAATTTGAGTTTTTAAAATTTACTTAATATAATATAAAGACCTATATTTTGGAAGAATTTATTTTATGTATTAGGAGTTAATGAGCCTGTATTTCTTTTGAAGTGTTGTATAATTTATTATTATTATTTACTTAATTCTGACTAATATTCTTTATATCACCACTCAGATTCTACTATATATATGTTTATACATTTTTAGTATTTAACTGATTTCTTACCAGTTCCTTAGTTCCTCTCAAATATGTTCTCATGAACATATTACTAAAGATACCTGGTCATGTTCTATATGTTACTATATAAATGTATAATTGATATAATCCCTAATAGTTCTTTGTAAACTGGGTACTTCAAACATGAGAGAATATGGTTTTCTGCTGCACAGACAAGTAAAACTGCAGTGGGTAAGTATATTAAAAAAGAAAGCATCTGTCACAAACCATTTCTATCATCACATAATACTATAGCTCTTTCACATCCCATAATACCCTGGATCCTAGAAATGTTTTTACAAAAAGATGGGGACCACATAGATCAAAATAAAAGCAATAAAACTCCCCTGACTAACCCAAGCTACAGTGGTAATTCTTAAACAGTGGCCTAGCGAGTTTTGAACAAGGAGATACTTATTTCTCTTTCCCAGCAATTTTTTCCCAACAAAAACTAATCGTACCACATTATATTTATAAAGTATTTTATAAATTCCAAGGCTCTCTCCCATGCTTTATTCTGTTTGATGATCTTAAAGGTATGTCAGTTCAAGAGAAGAGAGCAGAAGAGAAGTTACAGGGTTTGGTGTAAGTACTGAGAGCTAGGAAGCCAGACATAGTCCTGCTCATGTTTTATAATCTAGTACTTGCTCTTCTGGACCTGACAATATGTTCCCTTGTTTTACATAGTTCTGAAACACTAAAAATTATTTTTCTTAACTTGAGCTAATGCTTTTGCATTATGACAGCAGATTTCTGATTCTCCTGCCTATTGGTTTCAGCAGGCATTAGTTTGACCAAGTCTGTATACTCTGTTATACATACTTCTTTGAATATGTCAAAGAGTCATCGTGCCTGGTGACATGCCCCTCCTCCACCAGCTCAACTTGATTATGAAGATCACACAGGAAATGTTTTCAAGTGAATTTTGGCTTCATAATAGGGAAACAAGAAGTTTGGGCTCATTGAAGAAAGGTTGCCCTCATATTCTTAAAGGCAAAAAGGCAGTTTGCCCAGATACACACATACAGAGATACATACAAAAACGCCTACACACACATTGAGACATGAATAAATGCGAACAAAAATTAAGGAAACCTAACTTGGGAGTTTTCATAAAACATTGTATTTGCATTACAGTTTGAAATATAGCATGTTCCCTCTCTCAAAATGTGTTTCCTATTTCTGTGAATTAAGGTAGAGAACCCGGGAAACTTGACAGAATAACTGATTGATAATTTAAAGACACGGTTTATCCTCTGTTGATCATAAGCAAGGTATAAGGCTATATGCTACTTAGTTGGATACAGAAAAGTTTGCAGGCAAGTAGCAGAGATAAGATAGGTAGCTATATGCTTTATTTTGAGAAAACGCATACACTTTTATGTACACCCACACCCCTATGTTATATTAAGCCACCTGGACTCACCTCTGAGAAATGCAGACAACTTTGGAGCAATAAGGAAACAAAGATGAATGTGCAGTGCTAATAGCTGTTGACATTTGGAAGTGCTGTGCCTGAGGCTCTGGAGAAGCTTTGTATTAAACAGAAAAGTAGGTGTATCGATAGAAGAAATTTGTTAGTGACTTTGAGAAAAAAATGAGGGAAAAGTGGAGCGTAAACTGAGCTCTGATATTGACTTGGACACAATATATGTTCAAACTTCAGAACACAATTTTTCTGATGGAATGTCAGAGAAAAATCACTGCAGACAACCACTGCTTGTGTGGGATCCAAGAAATGCCAGTGTAGAACGCATCTCTAAGCAGGCAGAAACTTTGCAGAAAGCCACAATAGACGAGTTACAGAGGGTTATCAGTGATGGTAATCATGATCATGTTGTAAATGATCATACAAATACTGTGAAATTTAGTAAATACTGTATTTCATGTTGTGATTTTTTTTTCCTGTAATGGATTTGACTTTCTTTCTTTTTTTTTTCCCCCCTATTATGATGAAGTGGTGACAAACTCTAACCTAAGCCTTCTGCCAAACAGATTCTGGGAGAATGGAAGAGGCTTTAAATGAAGTCTGGTAGTAGACCAAACAGAGGGAGAGGGGGCAGAAAAAGAGAAGATTCACATTCCTCCAATAGTCCTGTCTAGTGATAAATGTGCCAGGACTAAAAAGAGCTACTATGAAGAAGAAAAATTCTTACAGTCAGTAGTAAGAAAGGGCGAGGAGCATAATCTAGTGGTAATCTCAGATAAGACCTTGGAAAGTTGAGAAGGCTAGGGTCTACCACATTCATAGAAGAATGGTTCTACAGGCCTGGGAAGAAAGACCAGCTCTAGCTATCAGTCAGTTCATACAGACCATATAAACTCAGCATTAGGAGTGCACATGCTGGATTTTTTGCTTATGGGATTTGTGCCTTTGAGCAAGTTATTTCAAATCTGCTAGCTTGGGTTTGTTCTCCGATAAGTGTGGTAACATTCTCTATAATAAAAAGAGTTTCATGAAGGTTAACTGAAATGATATGAAATGATAAAGCACTTAGGAAAGTGCATAGAATGTAGAAGTATGAAATAATGTTAAATTATTAGTGTATTAATTGAGTTTTAAAAAGCTGTATATATATTTACACTTAAGAGAAAATAATCAATATTAACTTGGATATAATCTATGTGACTTGAGCCATGTATCCTATGAATAAACAGATTTTTTTTTAATTTTTTTAAATTTATTTGACAGACAGAGATCACAAGTAGGCAGAGAGCAGGCAGAGAGAGAGGAAGGGAAGCAGGCTCCCTGCTGAGCAGAGAGCCCCATGCGGGGCTCAATCCGATCCTAGGACCCTGGGATCATGACCTGAGCAAAAAGCAGAGGCTTTAACCCACTGAGCCACCCAGGTGCCCCAATAAACAGATTTTTTAAAAGATTTTATTTATTTGTTAGAGAGAGAGAGCGCACAAGTAGGCAGCGCAGCAGGCAGAGAGAAGGAGAGGCAGACTCTCCACCGAGCAGGGAGTCCAATGTGGGGCTCTGGGATCATGACCCTGGGATCAGGACCCTGGGATCATGACCCAGACTGAAGGCAGCCACTTAACTGAATGAGCCACCCAGGAATCCCTAAACAGATATTTCTAAACATGCAATATTTAGTCTAATAGATTTTTAGAAACGTAGATGTTTTCCATAATGGTAATTCTGTCAAATTTTCCCCAGTGACAGAGAACATTTTCTTGTTTGCTGTGAATTAGAATCATTTATAATAACAAATCCGTGTTTACAAAGACCTGAGAAACCATTGAGCTTGTAAGATGATACCATTAAGGATACATAGAAATTAATATGATGGTTCTTGATGACGTCAAGATGAAGTTTGCTCTTAACATTGTGTCCTTGACCCTTTATAATCTAAGCTAATGTCTCTTTCATGCCTCATTGTTCACTCTCTTAGTCACCTACCCTAGCTACACTTTTGAAGTACTTTTATCTCTGGCTCTTGCTAAATGATATTTATACACTCTAGAATTTCACCTGTTCCCCTCTCCACCTGCTGATGTTCAATCCTGTTTCCTATTTACCTCAAGTAGCACTTGCCATGTATTTGCAAAAGTTGCAAATTGGCCTCAGGTAGTTTTGTTGACATCCATGGTATTTTTTTTTTTTAATTTAAACTTGAATGCCTTTAAACTGGAATGCACTCTCTAATCTTCCAAACCTTCCATAACCTTATTGTTTTATACACAGCTCAAACCATCCATTTATAGGGATTGCTTCATATTGTAAACATGAGTTGAAATTCTGGAAAATCCTTTTAAGCTCATTTCCCATTACTCTTCCTGCAGAAAGAATTAAACACTGTATTCTCTGAGCTCTCATAAAATAGGTTCACACTTAGCATATTAACTGTATATGTACAGATCACATATACCTTAAAATCCCAGAGGGTATAGTTGACGGATTATGCACATTTGTATCCAGCTATTACATCATAGTAGGTGCTCAATAATTGCTTTCTTTTTTTTTTTTTTTAAAGATTTTATTTATTTATTTGACAGAGAGAAATCACAAGTAGAGGGAGAGGCAGGCAGAGAGAGAGAGAGAGGGAAGCAGGCTCCCTGCTGAGCAGAGAGCCCGATGCGGGACTCGATCCCAGGACCCTGAGATCATGACCTGAGCCGAAGGCAGCGGCTTAACCCACTGAGCCACCCAGGCGCCCCTCAATAATTGCTTTCTGAAGTTAACTGAATTCCATGTGGTGTTTTAGAAATTTTTATAGAAACAGATCATTTCAGGGTTGGACTATATGTTTGTTTGTTTGCTTTATATGAGACTATTTTTCTCCCTACTGTGGCATTTCTTATGAGAATTTAATTGTATTAAATTGCCTTTGTCTTTCTTTTACTTATTTCTGAGCCTCTTTTTCTATAACTCTTTTATGTCCTTTTCCACATAGTCTCCATTCCATGTTAAAGATAGACATAGCTCCCTGTTTTTAGCCGTGATAATAGTTAAACATATTGAATCTTAATCGACAGCAGATATTCTTTCTTCTCAACCGGAGAGGCCATGTTCTAAGTGTTTTACATGTATTAATGTTTTTTACATACAAATCATCTTCAGAGGTAGGAACCTTATTTTCTCATTTTACACAAGAATAAACAGAGACCGAGGAAGACCATCTTACTCGCCTGATTTCATGCCAGTAGTGATAGCCACTGCGTGCCCTAGGCTGCCTGTCCCTATCAACCAAGTGAGTTTTCCAGGCTTTCCTTCACTTGCTGGTCCTCACCTCCAACTTTGGCCACCACTTGGATGGCATTCACTCTTTAAGCCTGTCCCAATGACCTTGTCAGAATGAGTCAGTCCTTTCTTTCTGGCCCCACACCACATGGCCATATGCTAGCCTTTATTTCACTCATTCTGCATCAAAGTTAATTGTTAATATGTGAGTCTCTTCTACCCCTTAATCATTTTAGAATAATCACAGTGACTACCCATTACTGAGCCATCACTGTTTTCCAAGTATCACTAAGTACTTAAGGGATAACTCATTTAATCCACAGAACAGTATGTTTTATTTGTGAGGATTATTAAACACAAGGAGGTTGTAAATTTAGGGCCTATTTCAAAGTCATTGACCTGTTTACTCATCATCATATCTAGTTCTGACTTTTCTTGTTGCAGAGACTGACTTAGTTCCTTACACTACCTCCTTCATATATGTTTGTTGACTGAATGGTTGTCAGGTGGATATTTGCCATTACCTCTTCATATATATCTATGCAGTACATGAATAGAGACATGCCGTATTTTTCTCCTTACTTATAAAACTTGATTTTGAAAGAAACTAAGGGATAGAACTTCCAGTCTATTTATTAAGTTTGAATTTCATAGAGGTAATATGTTACATTTCCTCGTATTGTTTCATTCTTCCTCTTAGAAAACAAAGAAGTTTTGTTCCCTGTTCTCCCTATTGAGCCCTATTCTTTTTGTTGTTCTACAGAAGAATTTGTGGTTTATACTTTACTATTGCCAAAGGAGTATGACAACTGATGTGAATTTGCTTTTTGTTAAGAATGAATAAATTGGGGTGAAGCCATAATTTTGCTATGTCAATTATAAACTCTTGACCCATGGTACTAACTCTTAGTCATAGTTAATGCCTTTTAGGACCAAGAGAATACATTACCTTTATAGGAGAAATCTATTTGTGAATAAATATGAAGGAGGGATAGATCAAGACCCCCTAAACTTGTGTTCTAAATGAGAAGATTCCAAGAAGAGTAAAATAGACCTCCTAAAGATAATTAAAGTCTTGTACAATCAAACATAGAATCAAACCAGACTTTAAAACCAGAAATAATAAGGGGTGCCTTCATGGCTCAGTCTAACTGACTGAGTTAAGTGTCTGCCTTTGGCTCTGGTTATGATTCTGGGGTCCTGGGATTGAGCCCCATATCAGGCTTCCTGCTCAGCAGAGAGTCGGCTTCTCCCTCTCCCTCTGCACCTCCTCCCATTTGTTCTCTCTCTCTCTCTCTCTCTCATTCCCACAAATAAATAAATAAATAAAATCTTAAAAAAAAAAAAACCAACTAAGGAATAGAAACTGAAGACTAGATGTAGATAAATACTGTTTTGGAAGTAACAGGGGGCCACTAATGGTGGTCTGATAAAAATCAAATGACAATTTGGAGTTAGAAAGATTCATAAGATCCAATCTTAATAATACTTTTTGACTTTATAAGTGAAAGCACAACCAAGAATGTACTTAGATCATATTTACAACATAACCATTTACTTCTAATATCAAACCAATATTGACAAAAATAGCCTTTTCAAGGTAAAAAAAGGTTTTTGGAAAATGTTGCATATGATCATAAAAATAAAAGATGCTGTGATCCAAAGGAGCTAAGAGTGCTATGGAAAATTGTTTAATGCATTTTAACCCACCATTTAAATTCCATCCTTTATTTTCCTCAATGTGTTTCATTCAAATATCTCTTTAGATCAAAGACCACAAGTATTGCCAAAGTATGTGATAGTTTTGAGATGCTGACAAGTACAAACCATAGGCCCATATTTTCCTTAAACCTGGGATTTATTTTCATGGATAAATTAATAAAAGAAACTAGTCTTCTGTAGATGAAAGATGGGATTGTTGAAAATACCAACATCTCTTGATAAGAAAATGGGTGGAATACACAAATTGTATCCTTATTTATGAAAACATTTTAAGGTGAGAAGTAATTATACCACACTGAAACTATTGTGTAGGTTCTGTTCTTATATACTAATAATTGTGCATACAGAGAAAATTCTTAATTTATGAAACAACATGGTGATATGAATCAGGAAGCCAGAACTTCAATAGTTTGATGGCACAACGCTGTAAGAGAAAAATGCCTTACATGCATTTTACATACTAAAATAATTTAAGAGTAATTGAACCCAAAGAAAACATTAAAAGGAATTGCATAATGACTCCAGTAGGTGTAAAATATAAAACTCACATTGAAGGTGTTTGGGGTACTGGGGGGGAGCACTCTGGCTGTCTGATGAAATGGAACATTTATTTGAAAAGACAGATATAAAGGCAATAGAGGAGAGGTGAGGCCAATATTTTAAGTAACAACTAATGTCAGTGTCTGATATCAAGGGTAGTTCCTGAAAATACCTGCAGGGGCATCTGGGGAACTGTCACCTTTCCATTCTTATCCCATGCCCAAGAGTTGCAACCAAGTTACTTTTGTGTAGAGAAGTGGCAATTGACAGAGCATCTTTCCATCATCTATTTGATTTAATCTTTACAACAAAAATAGTAGGTGTATATTCTTACTGTCTCCACACTAAAGGAAATTGAGACTCTGAAAAGTTAAGTGACTTTCTGAAGACCACATATCCAGCTAGTAAGTAGAAAGTCTGGCTGAGAATTCACGTTTTATGATTCAAGGTCCGTTCCTCTTTGTCTACACCATACCACCATTTTCTATTTTGCCCAATTCCTGTTACACAAATGAAACAGTCCCCAGCCAGCAACAGAGATGGCTTTTAGTAGATCGAAAATCCCCTTTGGGGACAGCATTAAATGGTGTTTAGTACTGAAAATCACTCGAAATGAGCTTATTAGAGTTGAAATCCCAGCTGTACTGTTCACTGCAATGTATTTAACCTTTCTCAGCCTTGGTTTCCTGATCCGTAAAGTGGGGATAATAGTAGTAGGTCCCTCACAGTATTGCATAAAGAGCTAGTAAGATGATATGTGTAAAGTGGTGATTAGCCAGATACCTGCCACATAGGAAGAAGTCAATAAATGTCTGTACTAATAGACATTTTTGTTATTGTTTTGCTTCACATAAAATGTGTTTAAACTGATTCTCTTAGTATCAAACAACGTTATTACTTTTTTCTGAAATGTGAGTTTGACTTCTATGTAACTTGTAACTTAGAAGAGAAGAAATACCTGTGTGTGTGTGTGTGTGTGTGTGTGTGTGTGTGTGTGCATATACATATACTAACCTAGGTGAGTGGCAACTATTTAGCACTTTAAAATTTACCACTTTAAAAACACATAATACTATATGTAGTAGTTATGTCATTGCACTTTTAAAATCTTGTTAAAATAGATGGTTACTATAAGACAAGCCTTTCAGCCTCAACACCACTGATATTTGGGTCATATAATTTTTGTTGTGGGAGACTGCTCTGTGCATTGAACAGTGCTTCTCAGCATCCCTGTCCTCTGCCTACCAGATGCCAGTAGCATGCCCCCAAGAATTGTAACAATCAAAAATGCCCTCAGACATTGCTAAATGTCCCCTTGGGAACAAATTCACCCCGGATTGAGAACCATTATTATATGGCAGCTAAACTAATCTTTGATTGTGCAGAATGTATGCATCCAAATGATAGCCCACTTCAAAGGTTTAAAGATTGAAAATACTTTTTTAAATGGCATCCTCATTTTAAACATCGGGGGGGACGTCTTTATGAGACTTCCCTTAAGAATCACTTTTTAGAGCATATAGTAAGGTAGGCTTATAACTTGAAAAATCAGCCAACAATATTCCATATCTTGGAATACATACAACCATACAAACCCATGACTTGGCTCTACAGGTCTCTTGGCACTTAAAAAAGTAAATAAAAAAATAATCCACCTTCAAGGACAAAGATATGCCACCATTAGGGAATACAGAAGAACAGGTGACAGGCTCTTAACTAGACTGCCAAAAGGGAGTTCCAAAAATACTTTCACACCATGGCAGCAAATTAATGCAGCAGCAATAAATCTTCAGCCTCCCAAGGTGGCTACTTCTAAGGGTCATGGTCCTTGGGGCTGACAAATGCTGGGTTTTTCTGCTAGCATATCAGTCACATTGCTTCATATTCATGCTTGGTATGGACGTCTAGCATTCTGAAAGTTCAAAACAATAAGCCCTAGGAACCCCTCTAAGGGCATGTGACTTAGTGGCTATCCTCTTTTTCAGTGTCTTGTGGAAGCCAAAGATTAGATGGATGCAAGATAAGTGAGTCATAATGCAAGAACTTCTGCCCAAAGATAAAGGTCCTAAAAATCCCTTGCTCTTTGATCTTTGCGGGTTATGTATTTCTGGGCCAGCACACTCCATTTTTAAATGAAAGAGTTTGTTGAGGATGTTTCTTGTGAAATAGTTAAACACTTTTCATTTATTTATTTTTTGTAGACCTTCTTCCAAAGAGCTTGAGAAGTCTCTCTCTTTTTTTCTCTTTCCCCATCCCACCTCCCTCCATACTTTTCCCACTTCCTCCCACCCCTAAAGGAAAATCCTTCTCCACCTTTCAGTCCACCAAGAGAGGGTCAGTGGTTAAGACTTTCACTGATTCATAGTGGTGCGTGTAGAGTCTATGGCTTGTGATATATCGAAATGGACTAGATGAGTTGAGGTGGGGTAAACTGTAGCTCTACCATTCTGATAATAAAAGCTAAACAGCTACTTGCCCAAATTCCTTTTAACACCTGAAAGGAAAGGACTTTGAGAATTATGATCTTTTTAGGAAAGTATTTCTTTTCCATTTATCTGGTTTTGTTCATTTGTCTCAGATTGGGTTGGTTTAGAGCATGGATTTTTAAAAAAAAATTTCAACCATATTTGTGTTTCTGGTACAGCTATGTGCCTTAGGAATTGGTGACCTTTCTGAAGTGGAGGGTGTAGCTATCAGTTAACCACCATGGCTTACAAATACCAACCCAAACTTACTCACTTAAAACCACCACAATCTGTTATTTCTCACAGTTCTGTGGGTTGACTTGGGGCCAGGCAGTGTCTTCTGCTGACCTCTCCTGATCTATCCTTTGCAGCCAGCTGGAAAGCCTGTAGAAGCTAGCCTATCCACCTCCCCATGACCTTGCCTCCCAGTCTGGTGGTCTCAGAGTTTTGGGGATCAAAGGAGAAGCTTCTGAAGCCTTTTGAGGCCAAACCTTGGAAGTCACACATCATCACTTTCACCACACACTCTTTTGCTCAAAACAAGGCAAGGGCCAGCCCAGATTCAAGGGGGTAGTGAAACAGACTCCTCCACATGATGGGAGAAACAACAAATGATGTGTGACTTCATTTATCCCAGGACTGAGTTCTATGTCAATGAACCTTATCTACTGGGCACACACAGCTCTTCTCTCCATTCCTGCCAGCCTGTCTGAGTCCGCAGTAAATGTTCCTCCCATGGAGCAATACCCACAGGCCCACCCTAAAATACAGAGGGTTTCTATTGTTGTTGTTGATACGTGAAATAAGTTTTAAAAAAGTAGAGGAAAATCTATGTAATTTGTTTTGTAACTGCTACCTGATTCCTTTTCTGAAATATCAACATCTGTGACAGGAGAAATTTATACTCTTTAATCCCATTTCATCCTATCTCAAAAATATTTTCTTTATATCTTCCTGTGATTTAGGAATTAATAGATTTGATAAGCTTCTTTATTAGACTCAATGATTTCAGGAATATGATTCATTTACAGTGAATCACAGACCGGGAAGGGACATCTCAAGCTTTCTAAACAACTGACCCTTCCCCCTCTCCTTCTCTCTCTCTCTCTCTCTGCCTTCTTCCCCTCTACCTCCTCACCCCCTTTCCCTTTCCACTGAATCTCTTTAATCTCAGAGATAAAATAAAATGAGACCCAAGGAGGTTGACAGCTTTCCCATAGACTCTTGCTGGACTCAAGTCTTCTGACTGTTGGCTCAACATATTTCCCACTGCATTATAGTCCTTTTAATTTTGGTCCAGTTAATATGATTAAGGAGTCCTTTAACATTTTCTAGCTGAATTAGGAAAATAGCCAGAAAACACCTACATAGCAGCAGGGACGCATTATGTTTGAAACTAAGATGGTTGGAATAGGTAATTTTGATGCATTACAGCCAGTTAAGAGTCACAGATCTTTAAGACCATGACTGATTGAAAGAAGGGCTGAGGGGTAGCTGGGCAGCAGCCTGGAGGTGCTGGGCACCCAGGTGGTCAGTAAGGCTGGGGCAACAGAAAATGGTAGATGGAGGCCACAGAGAGAGGGAGGAAATGTTAGAGGTAAACTCCTCTTGCTTGCAGTAATGCCTGGAGCCATGATGGTGGAAACCACTCAGGCCACTAAAAATGACTTTACATGCTGACTTGGCAGCCCTACCCTGGTTTGGACTGGCGGCCTTCTATATCTGCCACTCCACTGGAGCTCCAGCCTGGCTCTGCCATGGCTGGAGCGTGAGCTTTTTAGTGGCCATATGCCTGGGAGGCTCATCATCCACAATTTCCTCATCCCAGGCTCCAGCCAAGTGCAGCAGATGCTATTGTTACTTCTTCTATTGAATAAAGTAGGAAGCAAAGAGAGAAAGAAATTTGTCAATATTGTTTTTCTGTTGGAATTGAAATAAAAACTGTGTGTGGTATATTGCCTGAGAGTAACCCATGTGCCAAATCCCCATTTTTCCTAACACACATAAGATAAGAATCTGTTCCTATATTTCTTAACATAATGCAAATGACCTTCTCCTTCTACTGTAAATGTGTTACAATTATAGCCATTGGACTTCTCTGTTTGGATTTGTGCTTTTTCTTGCACTTGGAAACCCTTTGCTCTGACCATGCCATCTGCTGGAATCACTTACCTTTCTTTCACATACTCACAGTGTTTGTTATATGCCCTAAATCAAGCTATGCAAAACTCTGAAATCTTCTATGTAAATAAACAAATGTTTAGCAAGTATTTTTAAATACTTTGCCTTGATAAGTAGCATTAATAAGGTATATTTGTGTTTCTAAAGAAAGTACAGCTGCCAAGAGAGTTTCTCACAGATATGTATGAAGTAACACCAAAATCGGAAGAGAATCTTGAAATAAATGCCTGCATATATAAATGGTTTCTGTGCTGAAGATAAACCACATGATGATAAATTAAGCAAACAGGAAGTCTCTTTTTGGCATAGAACATACCTGGGGTGAGGGACGGGGGAGGGGAGAAGGAGGTCTTAAGACTCTGAAAGCCACCGCTCCTCCCCCCCCTACCGCCATGTTATCCCATCAAACCTGTTCAGCCCTAATAGGACACTGATGGCCCTGCAGATTCCCACTGATTTCCACTGCTCTACTCTCACCAGCCTGGCTGGGCGCACCATGTTTTTCCTTCATAGGACAGGAGAAGAAAAGCAAAACCCTGAGTGTAATCTAAAACACAGGTTCTTTTGCCAGTCTATGAAATAAGAAAGCAGGAAAAAAGTCCATTTAATATCTTCCAAAACTGCTACCTAAATTTTGGACATCATCACCTTTTCCTTTTTATATTCTGATTTGTTTTTTCATTTGTTTGTTTGTTTTTCCTTTTGGATCTGTAGGTGCCCCCAGATTTGTATGTAAGAGATGTGAGTTGGGATGATTTTTTCTATCTGTACTTTTTCACCTCACTGCCATGGTCTCTAGCCAAAAAAAGCAGGACTAAGTGGACAGAGCCTCCTCTTGTCACTGAGGCTAGGTTGTTAACATGATTTGACCTACCCATTGCCTTATACAGATTGAGAATGCTGGGTATTTTTAATTATACTATGCTTTCAGACTAAACTCAATTGAATATTATATGTGAATATAGAAGATAAATATACAAAAGATGCAACCTCAGTAGGTCACAGTATAAGCCTCTAAATTTTATCAAGAGCCAAGTTTGTTAAATTTTAACATAGACAAAAGGAGGGCCATGGATTGTCTCAAACTATGAAGCATGTTTTACATACATCTTAGAACCTTTGTGAAAATCAAACTCCCTAGAGTAGTTCATACATAGAGAATTTTAAAAATGCAAGGCAACAAATTAAGCTCTTAGATCTTAAAGCTTTTATAATAAGTATATGCTGATAAGAACTACTCAGAATCCCATGACTTTCACTCCATATTTGGCTCTCAAGTTAAGAAATGAAAATTACACATCTAGAAAATTAAGATATATTGGACTGCCCTTAAACTATGATATCTTGTACAAATCATTTGCCTGCCTGAGTTCTATTCCTCTAGCAAGGTAAAGAATAATCTGGTCATTTGCCAAAGTTATCTTTTCTACATGGGAAAACTGCATACAATTTGGTAGATTAAACAGTTCTTGATGATGATGATATGATGATGATTAGGAATTTTGGTTTTATGAAAGCCATAAAAAGAAGTTTTCTCCAACCACCTTCAAATTCAGTCCCAACATGGATTCACAGGTGATCAGTCACTTTAGAAAAACAAGTACTGTGTGATCTCTCATATGTGGAATCTAGAAAACACACACATAGCAAAAAACAAGAGGCTAATAGACTCAGAAAATAGATTGGTGGTTGCCAGAAGCAAGGGGTTGGGGTAGTGGGAGAAATGGACAAAGGCGGTTCAGAATTTAAAATAATAATAATAATAATAATTAATCAATTAAAAATCTCACTTCATCAACCTTAACCCAGCTGAATTCTAGTCATGCAGACAAAGTATCTTGCTCAGACTGGACTCTTGTTCACTATTTTCATTTGAAAAGCCATAGCCAATCATGTTGCAAACCACAAAATTCTTTATAACCTGTGGTTAACATTTCATCTCTCTTTTGTGTGTCTGGAAATGATTGACTTGGCCTCAGATTATTTTCTCTGATGTACTACAGCCTGAAATTCACTTGTTATCTTGGTTCAATTAAACTCAAAACTATTGATTTGTTGGGCACAATAGTAAAGCCACAAGTTGGCAGTACCTTTCCTAGAATTCAATAAGAATCTCTGTGAATGTGGTCGTTAGAAGAGCTATGTATATATACCTTTGTTGTGCTTATATTTCCTAAAGGCTTAAGAATAAACAGATTTTAAAAATTTGAAATGATAATTCTGCATGTAAGTTATTTTTAGAGTGAATCTTCATGGCAATCATAGCATGCAAAGGGATAACAGTCCCTAAGGTGAACACTGCACATTTTGCTGTATACTGCCTGCATTTCCATATAGATAACATCAAGTAGCACTTCTGCAATTATCGCTAGTGTCCACGGTCTCTCTTTAAAGCTGCATCATATCAAAGTTTGGCTCTGATATAAGTAACTTAGGTCCAGTCTTATCTATTAGAACTCAGTTAAGGGTTCTAAACAACATCTTCTTTGTTATTTTTCCCCCTGAGGGACCCTACACTTGGAAAGAGCTTTATTTTAGGGGGAAAATAGTTCATTTCTCCTAATTTTTTTTTCAGTGTAACATTTCAAACATACCCGAGTGCAGAGAGAATGTATAATGAACCCCTAAGCACCTATCTCTGGCTTCAGTTATCAACATTTCAAGCAGTGTTTACATAAATGGCAGTTCATTTTCTATTTTTTAAAAGAAACTCATTACATAACTGCCATTCAACATGTGAGATTTTAATAACCTGGGCAGCCTTTGCTCAGGTAAATGTTCAATTTCCATGAACATACTTAATGTAAAGGGCACTCCTTACCACTGGCTCCTGGGGAAAGATGCCTGACTCTGTCTTCCATGCCACCATAATCTTGCACTGCTTCTCTAAATCTAAAGTCTTAACAGCATCACAGTTTTCATATTATAATTATTGGGGTATGATTAACAGTGTCATTTTAGTTTCAGATGGGCAACATAGTAATGTAACAGTTCTAGAGATTACTTGGTGCTCACCACAGTGAGTCTAGTCATCACCTGTAACCAAACATCATTTCTATAATCTTATTGATCATATTCCCTGTGGTTTACCTTTCATGTCCATGACTCATTTATTTTGGAACTGGAAGTTTCTACCTTTTCTTTCTTATCTATCTCACCCATGTTCCCACCCACCTACCTATTGACTACCACTTGTTTGTGTCCTGTATTTAAGAGCCTTTGTTTTGTTTTTTTGTTTGTTTGTCTCTTTTTTCTTTGTTCATTTGTCTTGTTTCTTTAATTCCACATATGGGTGAAATCTTATAGTATTTATTTTTCACTGTCTGACTTATTTGACTTACTACACCCTCAAGTTCCATTCATGTTGTTGCAAATGGTAAAAATCACATTCTTTTTTATGGCTGAGTAATATTCCTCTGTGTGTGTCACCTCTTTTTATCCATTCATCTGTAAAATGAACATTTGGGTTTTTTCCACATGGCTGTTGTAAATAATGTTGCAATAAACACTGGAGTGTGTATATCTTTTTGAATTAGTTTAGTTTGTTATGTTTTCTTTGAGTAAATGCCTAGTAGTGGAATTAAAGGATCATATGGTATTTCTATTTTTAATTTTTTTTTTTTATTTCCAGCATAACAGTATTCATTATTTTTGCACCTAATTTTTGAGGAAACTCCACACTATTTTCCACAATAGTTTGCGTTCCCACCAACACTGGGCTCCTTTTTCTCCACATCCTCATCAATACTTGTCATTTCCTATCTTTTTGATTCCTGCTATTCTGACAGGTGTAAAGTGCTTTCATTGTTATTTTGATTTGCATGTCCCTGATGATTAGTGATATTGAACATTTTCCTGCTCATTTTTAATTGGATTATTATTGCTTTTACAGAGGAGTTGAGTGGTAACAGTTCTTTATATATTTTGGATATTAACCTCTTATCAGAAATGTCATTTGCAGATATCTTCCCCATTCAATAGGTTGCTTTTTTGCTTTGCTGATGGTTTCCTTCACTGTGGAAAAGCTCTTTATTTTGAGGTAGTCTCAATAGTTGATTTTTTTTTTGTTTCCCATGCCTCAGGAGACATTTCTAGAAAAATGATTTTGTGGCTGATGTCAGAGAGGTTATTGCCTATTTTTTTTTCTTCTAGGACTTTAGTGGTTTCAAGTCTCCCATTTAGGTCTTTAATCCATTTTGAGTTCATTTATGTGTGTGGTGTAAGAAAGTGACCCACCTTTCTCCTTTTGCACATAGTTGTACAGTTTTCCCAGCACCATTTGTTGAGAGACTATCTTTTTTATTGTATATTCTTGCCTCTTTTATCACAGATTAATTGGCCATATAAATGTGGTTTATTTCTGGGCTCTCTGTTCTGTTCCACAGGTCTGTGTGTCTAATTTTGTGCCCATACCATACTGTTTTGATTACTATAGCTCTATTGTGTATCTTGAAACCTAGAATTGTGATACCTCTAGCTTTGTTCTTTTTTCTCAAGATTGCTTTGACTCTTTGGGATGTTTCTGGCTCCATACAAATTGCAGCATTATATGTTCTAGTTCTATGAAAGACGCTGCTTGTATTTTGATACAGATTGCATTGAATCTATGGATTCTTTTAGGGAGAATAAACATTTTAACAAAACTGGTTCTTCTAATCCATGAGCATGCCATAGTTTCCTATTATTTGCATCAAGTTTTGAAATGGTTCCAGACTATTGAAACCACCTCCCTCTTTGGAGAGCTTGTTTCCAAAATTGTACTTAGCAGATTTTGACTTGCAGACAGCTATTTTTTTTATTCAATGCATTTATTTTAAAATTAAGGTTTTTTTTAAAGTCTTAGTTCATCATAGGCTCACCACTCTTATTTAACATTCAATGCCTCACACTCCCCTGTTTAAAGCTTCCTTGTTTTAGTCTGTGAAAATAAAGCTGAATTCAGAAATTATCAGCTACCTGATTTAGGAAAAAAGAGAAATAAAAATAGCAATTTTGCAAATCCAAATGTTGAGTTTTTCCCAAACAATTATCAGTACACATAATCCAATGAATAGTTTCCATACCCATTCTCTACTCTACAAGAAATATAAAAACAGAATTCAGACTATCTAATTAGTGTATGTGTAGACTCTGTCCTGAGTTGTTAATAGATGTTATCTGGGGAGTTTTTTCTATAGTTAAGAAAGGAATGGGTTAAACTAAGTTAAATTACTTTACAACAGAGTTCCCCAATCCTATATAGTACTCATTACTGTTGTGAACTTTCAAAGGGGAATTTCTGAAACTTATTTAAACATGAAACTCTATTCCCCTCACCCTTGGCATTCTTGTTTTTTGTTTTGTTTTGTTTTTATTCAAATTCTAGTTAACATACAGTATAATATTAGGTCCAGGTGTCCAATAAAGTGATTCAACATATCCGTACAACACCTGGTACTCATCAGATCAAGTACACTTCTTAATCCCCCTCATCTATTTTACCCATCCCCCCACCCACTTCTCCTCTAGTAACCATAAGTTTGTTCTCTATACTTATGAGTCTGTTTCTTGGTTTGCCTCTCTCTTTCTTTTCTTTTTTTCCATTTGTTTCTTTTGTTTGTTAAATTCCACATATGAGTAAAATCATATGGTATTTGTCTTTCTTTAATCACTTATTTCACTTAGCATAATACTCTCTAGTTCCATCCATCTCATTGCAAATGGTAAGATCACATTCTTTTTTAAGGCTGAGTAATATTCCATTGTATGTATATACCATTCCTTCTTTATCCATTCATCTCTTGATGGACATATGGGCTCTTTCCATATTTTGGCTGTGGTTACATTGCTTCTATAAACACTGGGACGCATGTGCCCCTTTGAATCAGACTCTCCATCTGTTAAATTTAAAGGACTGTCTTGGAGGTGATTCTTAAACTTCAGCATGCATCAGGATCACCTGAGAGGCGTATTGAAACTCAGGGTTTTTGCCACTACCCCCAGAGTCTCTGATTCTCTAGGTCAAGGTAGGGTCCCCAAATCTGCATTTCTAACAAATTCCTAAAGGATGCTGCTTGTCAGTGGTAGCACTTTGAGAACCACTAGATGAGATCATCTCTAATATTCCTTTCAAGTCTAAAATCTGATTCACTTGTATATGGCATTGTTTTATCTTGACAAGATAGAAATCAGGATATAAAATGGGATATTAGTTTCATTAGTTCATTAGTATAGGTCATTAAAATAAACCATGCAAGAATAGAAAAATTGCATTAGCTACTCTGCCATTAGCCAATGAATTAAAATATTAAACTCTAGGTCCTTAATTCATAGAAAAAAGAGTAAGAAAATGAACATTTATTAAGAATATATATTAGGGCACCTGGGTGGCTCAGTGGGTTAAAGCCTCTGCCTTCAGCTCAGGTTATGATCCCAGGGTCCTGGGATCGAACCCCGTATCGGGCTCTCTGCTGAGTGGGGAGCCTGCTTCCCTTCCTTTCTCTCTGCTTGCCTCTCTGCCTACTTGTGATCTCTGTCAAATAAATAAATAAAATCTTTAAAAAAAAGAATATATAATTAAAGGGATTTTTTTTTTTTGCCAACAATAACCTTATAGCAACATTTAGAGTGGGTTTAAATTTTAAAGATGAGAAAACTAAGGCTTAGGGAGGATAAATACATGACCTAACGTCACACAGCTAGCAGGTGGAAGAGCCAGATGTTGAATCTCTAAAGTCCATGTTCTTTCCACTTGCCAAACTGACTCATAAAACAAGCATATCACATCACTGCTTTCCCTTTCACACTTACGTGAAAACAAAATAGTCCATTTCACCAATGCAGCCAAAAATTCAATTATGTTTAAATTATTTTAATCACTAAAAAGTGAACTTTTAAGAAAAAAAAATGGGATTCTTTAGTGTGGTCAGTATTAACTTCTATAGCCAGAAACTGCATTTCTTCCCAGTACTGTAACATCCAACTATTAGAGATATGAGGTCAGAAATGGTATCTAAGAGTTCAGCTTCACATTTGTCTTCCCTGGATCTATGGTACACATGAAAAAAAAATGCTTAATAAATATTTGATGGATAAATGAACATGACTGGAAGTGTTCTTACCCAAAACGATTCCAGGAACAAAGCCATGAAAGAATTCTAAATGGTATAATCTGTGTTGTATAGGTAAAAAATTAAAAAAGGGCAGTAGCATTATTCTTAAAATGCCAAACGGTTTCTCTTGTTACTTGGTTGGGAGAGAGGCTGGAAGTAGGCTCTGGACCAGATTTTGTGGGCACCAAGCCCTGTGGGACACTTTACATTCATTATATGTGAGGCTTTGTAAATGTTGAGTCTAGGGCTTGCATCCTAATTACTATTATGTCTGGTATTAATGGAAATGTATGCTGCAACCCTGAGAATTATCAGGGTAATAAGCATCCCATTCCCAACATCTTCCTCCCTATATGAGGTAGATTAAGTCTTTAAAGAGAAGCACTTAGTGCCCCCAGAAAAGAAAGCACCATATAGTGTCCCTGATGTTAAGAAAAATTTTATTTTCCTTGAATGGGTTCCTTACAAGGAGCAGTTGCCCATCCCTGATCACCACATTCCCTCCACTTTCAGAGCACACAGACAGGAAATAAAATAAGCTATTGTTCTTCTCAGATGCAGTATTATCTGCTGCTCATATGGTCTCTGCTGAATCCGGCTCTGGATTTGCTCCTGTACAGAGGGTTCCAGTCCACTGAGGAAGGCAGCTTGGGGTCCCCAAATTGGCCTAAACTCCATGAGCAAGGTTGCTGAGGCATGTGGTGGAATGAGCATTGCCAAGCTGTTTCTGTATCTCTTGGGGAGCTGCTAAAATGAAGCATTGCCTTTGAAGAGAATCTTCCAAGGGAAGTAGCTTTGCCATCAATGAATTTGTACTCCTCTTCCTGCAAAGTTAGGAAAAACAGTTCATCCATAGCCATGACT
The DNA here is from genome assembly GCF_009829155.1 of Mustela erminea. Lineage (NCBI taxonomy): Eukaryota > Metazoa > Chordata > Mammalia > Carnivora > Mustelidae > Mustela > Mustela erminea. Next base: position 59,909,227 of record NC_045625.1, read on the forward strand.
GGAGAGCAAGGAAGAGTTGGTGCTCAGCAAAACAGCCCCACAGCATGTGAGGTTCCATCTGGTTACAGCAGACATCTCAAGTTCTATGCACATGGGATGTCAGATGTTATTGAGTTAATTCTTCCATAGATTAAGTGCCTTATCAATTACTTAAATATAGTAATTTAGAAGTCTCTTTAATGAAAAGGTGAATTTTCAGCCCCCTGCCATGGTGTATGCCTGTAGTCCCATTTATTGGGGAGGCTATGGCAAAAGGATAGGTTGAGCCTGGGAGTTCTGAGCTGCAGTGAACTGTGCCCATCGGGTGTCTGCTAAATTTGGCATCAATATGGTGACCTCTCAGGAGCAAGAAACCCCAGGTTGTTTAAGGAGGGTTGAGATGGTCTAGGTTGACAACAGAGCAGGTCAAAACTCCCATACCTATCAATAAAGGAGCAGATTCTCACATGCTGCCACTCATCATCTATATATTTTAATGCTTATGAATATTTCCATATAATTAATACTGTAAATGGTAAGTGCTGTAATTTCCTTTGACCTATGTTGCCATTAGATACATTACTTGATCATTGCTCTCAATGAATCATTTTATACACACGTATTTAGTTAATTGGTTATTTTTTTTTCCTGCCTGTGTTTATATGTAATATACTCTATAAGGGGAAGGAAATCAGCCCGCTTGCAGCTGAGTCTGGTAAAAGAGCAATTAGGGTCTATCAGAACAAACAGCTGTCAATAATGAGTTCTGAATTAAAATTACTAGCAAAGAAAGGAATCTAGACATCTGCAGGAAATGTGAAAATATTTTTATAACCTAATAGCTGAGATTTGGACATGGGTATCATTGAGTTTTCCCAGCTGTACCTGCAATGTATTTTGTAATATTCCCAGACTAAAAGAACACCGAAATTCATTGCATAAACTAGGCTACATTTTTTAAATGTTAGCTGCCTTTGAACAGTGTATATTTTGATTTCATGTAATCAGCATGAAAACTTTCTATTTCAAACTATTTTGCTGTGCCCCTAGTTATAAAATGTAGCTTAAAAATAGTTCTGTTATCTTTGTATTGTGTCTTTCCAATCAGGGTTCTGCTGCCTGGATATTTTTCTTTCTGTCTTTGGAAAAATATTTTTGGGTCTTATTACATGGTATCTGATTTGCTCATATTGGGGTTGTTTCTCACAAAAAAAACTTGCAAAGTAGGCTTTTGGCATCTGAGTTTTATTACAAGATAATTCCATATATGTACAGGTATCTGGAGATAGTAAAGTATTTTGTCTTAAAATAAAAAAAAGAACATACGTTTTTCAGAGCAAACTTCACAATCTCCTTTTTGCATTGAAATTTTAACATGGTTAGGTCAAAAAATCTATGTGAATGACAGGTCAGAATTTTTATTTTAAAGGTCACTATTTTTTCAAGATTTTGTTTTTTTTATTTATTTGAGTGAAAGAAAGAGAGAGAGAGAGAGAGATTGAACTCAGGCAGGGGGAGAGAGGGGGAAGCAGACTCTCCACTAAGCAGGGAGCCCATGGGCCTCAATCCCAGGACCTTGGAATCATGACCTGAGCCAAGGGCAGATACTTAACTGACTCAGCCACGCAGGCACCCCAAGATTTTGTTTTTAAATTTATATACACACACATGGGCATAGATAATTAATGTATTTTGTACATTTTTTGTACCTATTTAGTTATAGAAATATGAAAAGAGTATTTTCTCTGCCCATGGACTGGCAGCAACAGGAACATTTTGGAGCTTGTTAGAAATGCAGTCTTGATTTCTACTCCACACCTACTGTAGTGGAGTCTCTAGGACAGAACCCAGTAATCTCTTTTTTAACACTGAAGGAATTGTGCTTTGATGCCTCGTGGTACATTGCCTGGTGCTTGATAGATAGAAGAGGAATCTCTCATTTTGTATTTATTGAACGAATTATTGAATATTTTCATCTTTCTGTTGTCACAGTCTTGTGACCATGTTCCCCATCTTCTGATATTACTTTTCAGAAGAGGCATTCTCTTCTGAGAAAAGTTCTCTACTCCCATCATCCAATATGACCAGTATATCATTCTAAATACACTCAATAGTCATTTGTATTAATTAAGTACTCATCGTGTATGAATACTATGCTTATGGAAAGTCATCCATCTATCTGGAACAGATAGAGCTGACATCAGTATAACTAGTTAATATATAGCCAGGTACACAAAAATCTATTTTGACAGTGCTTCAAAAGCCACTTAATGCATTTCACTTGTGGCAGTTGAATAGAACAGGGAATCTAATGTTTCATGATTAAAGGACAGTTATAGGCACAGTATGTCTCTTTTAGACCTACATTCTTGCAAGCCTAAATTGATAGAATCATGGACTTAGGATCCATCTGAGAGCTCTAAGGAAGATTGTTTCCAGTAAACTACCCTTACCCCCTTCTGGAAACATGAATCTGGGAAAGAGGAGACATAGACCTAAGCCTCAGGTCTCAGCTCTGCTCTAATAGCCACAAGATCTTGGTCAAATTCTTAACCCTCCCCAGGTCTCAGGTTCCTCCTTTGAAAAATCCAAGTAAGCAGACAAATTTGAAGAGGTAAGGAGAAGTACTGATGCAGGAATTCAGAAACCTGTGAGTTTAAGAAGCCAGATCAGATCCATGGAGACACAGCACAAAGGCCTGCTGGGGGCCTACAAGGGGTTATAAAGAAGTGAGGCAGGCCCTGTATGAGACAGTAGGTAGTGAGACTGAGATTCTTACTGCCTTACAAAAAAACTTGTGGGCATCAAACAAAAGAACCCAAGGGAAAGGACCAGACTAAACATAGAGACACCAATTTGTAACCCCTGATTTAGATTTTAGATCCTTTAAAACCGTTGGACAATTTATGTCTAAATGAACATACTAACATCTTTGAAAAGGAAAAATTAAAACCCTGAAAACTTGCCCTTGTGGGAAAACATTGACATATTTCCCAAAATGATTAAAATAAAGTTGCTGAAGTTCAATTGCTGAAGTTTGATATCTTACAGTTTCCTTCCCCTGACTTTTCTCTTTGATTCTGCTTAAGCTGAGTCAGGAATAAGGGCATTTATATTGCTATGGCGAATCTGCTGCATTCATGGAACAGGTTTTACACATTGTAGTTGACACGACTATAATGTTCTTTGGGTTGAGCAGTATACAGCCTATGCAGCTTTACTTGGCAGGCCTGGTTAATAGTTGTATCCACTTTCAAAATGTAGATAATTTTGTGTCATTATGAAAATAATTGAGAATATGAACTGATGGGCCATTTACAAAGAAAATCTCTGTGAAAATGATATAGTTCCATATTCTTCTATAGCATCATTCAGTTGACCTCATTCAGATTCAAGTCAATTACCAATTATTGGGGCCAGCTGAGTAGGTTTCTACCTGTGCCCAGTGGCCTCCTCAATCCATCTGTAAAATAAGACCTGCTATGGCATATTCAGGGTTCTTTAGGTAAACATATTAGCCTTCTAATTTATCTTGAGCACCACATTATAAGAATAATAGGGAATGTGTTCGGCAGATAATGTTGAGACAGAGCCAAAATCATACAGAAGTCTTTGGAGGATTTTTGTTTGAGTCAACATAATTGAAAGAAAAAAAATATGATTTGGTCCATGTGGATTTTTTTGTAGACTCTTTTTAAGAAGGCCCCCTCAGATCATGATGGAAAAATAAAATGTCCTAATGTGATCTGGCTAGGTTATCCTTGATATCTCAATATTCTAGACTAAGATCCTTTTCATGTCAGTTTCTCTGTGCTTAGCTTCTGTTGCTTCTCTGTTGATGAAGTATGAACTTCTGATCACTGGAGGATGCCACCCAAGAGGGCAAGACACTTTTTTTTTTCCTGGAGTGACAAGGTTCTAGGTTATCTCATCCTAACTTTTGTTTATTCTAACTCATTACTAAGCATTCTCTTCTCTATGCTGTTTTCTCTATTGCCCTGTTTTCTGAAACCCACACCTTAAAATCCTGTGCCAAATGGCAGAACCAAATCCTGGTTGTAAGTAGTTGCCAACATTGCCCAGACTTTTCCTGAGAATCCATCTCTGGGCAATATTCCTGAGCTAGAGTGGATAGGATTCTACCTTTAGGATCTCTGTCTCTTCTCTATCTCTTTAAGATCTCAACTGTATATTGATCTTTAATATCATTATAATGGCAACTTTTATTCATTATTCTATATTACTTAATTCCATTATTGCATGATTATGTTGTTCTTTTTTAGAAAACAAACAAAAGAAAATTTGAGTGGCTCAGCCGATTAAACATCTGACTCTTGATTTCAGCTCAGGTCATGACCTCAGGGTCGTGACGTGGAGCCCCACACTGGGCTCCATGCTGGGTGTGAAGTCTGCTTAAGATTCTCTCTTCTTAATAATATGAATAATAATGAAATGAAATTTAATCTCTCTTCTTAATAATATGAATAATAATGAAATGAAATTTAATCTAAAAAATTGAGCACTTCAACTAAGGTAAAAGTATCCCCTTACAACACCAAAACCAATACCAGTCTCCTCTAAGAGGTAACTTTTGTAATAATTTGTATATCTTTGCAGATCGAGTCCTATCCATCAACATGTATGCATATAAAAATATGTAATCTTGTTGTATGGTCTTTTTAAAAAATAAGAATGGCATCATGATGTGCCTGTTGGTCTGCAACATAGTTAGGTGAGCTAAATAAGGTCTTGGACAATCTTTGTTTGTTTGTTTGTTAATGTGTGGATTTGCCTCCTTCTTTTTACTGGTATTCCTGGTATTTATATATTATAATTTAACCATTTCTTTAGTCATAGTAATTGTTTTACATAATTAATTTGTTATTTCAAATAATGTTGCAATGAAAATCCCTTTCTAAGATTCTCTTAGGAAGAATATGTGTACGTATGCCTCAGTGATGGATTTCTATAAATAGAGCTACTGTGTCAAAGAATACATGCACTTGAAATTTTAATGAACACAAAAATTGCCCCCTCCAACATCTATAAAACCTCGGCTTTTAGTCTGTGTTTAATAGCATAGAAAATTTTAATTGACAGTTTGTTCAAAATATTTAATTTTTATTTTATAATATATAAAAGTAAATCAAGCAGATGAATATTTATGTCAAAGGAATTGGCATAATTTCTCTGGTGATTCAAGGCAAAAGAGATGCCAGAGGATGTGATACAAAACTACTTCTGGGTCAGTTTTTTGTAGAAAGCGCTAAATATTCTGGAGTTTCCCAGTATAGTTGAATGTTAAGTTAAATGTTAATTTTTAACTAATAAATGAAGGAAGAGTTTTACAAGGACAGCCATATCAAAATCACATCACAGTTATAGCAAGACAGTCATCTGACTAATCTTGCAAACATCGGTCATAAAACTCAATCCATTCTCTCATAGATGTCCTTTCTTATGTTTTTGCAGTTGGTAAATGCCATTTTTGTTGCAGCCGAACTGTAATATCCAATCTAATTATGAGCTGATATATGTACAAAATGCTCACCAAGATTCCTGGTTCATATTTTACTGACTTTGCATCTAACTAAATGATCTGTAAAATCTCCTAATTCTATTGTCTTTTTTTTTTTTTTTTTTGCCAGATCATTGAAGTATCAGTAAAGGGTCCACATTAACACTCCACCAGATTAATCAGAAAAGCCAACTTTTAAGCAATCCCCAGAATGATTTTAGTACAAAACAGCCCCCTTATGCCTCTTAATGTTTTCCTTTTGCACATTACTACCGTATCGCATCACGGGACATTAAGCATATTTCAACTCATGGGACTGACTCAATCATGTTTTTAGAAATTGAAAACAAATGTTGTAACTGGATAAACGATAACATTGAAGTAATAACAATTTCCTAGTAGGCGTACTTGCTCAATGGATTGCATAGTCTTTCAGCTTATAAATACTGGAATGTCTATCACTGACTCAAATGGTTTTTGTTGTTGTTCTTCTTGCTATTGTTTTTAAGGCAAAATTTTGTCAATAATTTGGTTTGCTTTGGTGGCATCATTGTCTTCACTGGAAGGTAGCTCAGAAAGTTGGATTTACTTAAGAGGATACAGGAACCAGCCTGATGCTAGAGTTGATTTAACAGTGCTGTCCTCTTCCCTTTTTGCAGGAATGTTCTGTAACATAATAAATGTTCTGAATTGTACTGGCCTCAGCATGAAGCACGGGGTTATGCACTTTTTTTTTTTTTAAGATTATTTAGAAAAATCTGTCTCTATGCTTGGCAACTACTCTGACAGAAAACAGATAAAAATAAGGGTGGTTTATCAGTTTTGCTGTTCTTACCATGTTTCAGGTTGAAGGCTGTTGAAATGATGAAAAACAAACAGCACTAAATAGGGTTCCGTCATTATTGCTGCAATGAGGAGCTGAGTTTTTCAGGATCAAAGAAAAATGCATTTGCTTTTAGAACTACAATCCTTCATTTTGAGAGGTGCACTGCACTCAGTACTGATGGGTGAAAAATAGAGCAAATTGGAGAAGGAAGTAAAATATGTGCTGTTGCAGAAACGTGGAAATTCAAACAAAAGTAGGCTGGCGTACTTCTAAAAGCTCTGAATTTTCAGCGTTCAGTTTCTTAAGGAAAAAGTGGTGCCTGAGGTTTGTTGTTTCTGAGCAACTGGAGCAGAGCATAAACACAGGTTGCTTCCATCTCATCAGACTTTAAGAACTCCCTTTATTTCTGTAAACATGTATCAAAGTAGTATTTCCACACCAGGGGACTTTGAGGAATGTTCCTGTGTATGTCATTGATCCAAAAGAAACAACTTCAGATTTTTAAACTCATATTTTTAAAAATTTGCAACTCAAGTTGAAGACTTCCTATTTCCCTGGCATGGAAATTGCCATGAAAAATTGTCAAACACAGTAGAGACAAGGAAGCTGTTGCTCTCAATCTCCTCAAGGAGATTATTAATTGACATAAAGATAATAATGAGAAAACAAATATGAGGTAAGGCAATTGCTGATAGAGAAGTATACACTTCCACGGAGATCCAAGGAGGAGTAAACCAGGGGATAGTCTTGATCAAGGACATGGCATGTGAGAGGAGTCTGGAGGAAGGTAGATATCAACACGTAGACCTGATACAGAGGAGGAAAGGCCCAGAGCTAAGAAAGCTTTAAATATGTTTTAATTAGCCTGGAGCTGGGGAAATCCATGACTCTTATAATGAAAGTATTTTCCGAGTTTTAACGGTTTTAACTAGGTAAAAGCAAATAAATATTCTCAGGTAGACAAAGCATCAGGAATAATACTATCCATGCATATTTTACATAAAACATTATTCAAAGACATATTCCAGCAAACAAATAGATGTATCAGAAAAAAAAAAAAAAAAAACCCTCAGGAGTTGGTGATGCTATTATCCCGCAAATATTTACTGAGTGCCTACCATGTGCTGAGACATCAGTGAGGTGGTAAGCGAAATGAACGGAAGATTCTATCATCATGGAGATTTCAGTTTAGCAGGAGAATTAGGTACTAAATACCATATGAGTAAATATATAATTATAAATTTCAACAACTGTTGTGAGGTACATGTCTATCATGCTGGCAAAGCACTTATAAAGAATTTCAATTGATTTAAATTGATACCTGCTATGGACTGAATTGTGTCCCCTCAAAATTCATATATTGAAGGCCTTACCCTCCCTCCCCTAGTGTAACTGTATTTGGAGATAGAGCGCTCTCTCTCTCTGCCCATGCACAGGGAAACACCATGTCAAGACACAACTAAAAGGTTGCTATCTTAAGCCAAAAGGAGAGGTCTCACCAGAAACTAACCCTGATGGCAACTTAATCTTAGACTTCTTGCCTCCTAAACGTACAGAAAATACATTTCTGTTGTTTAAGGCATCCAGTCCTAGAGGACACACACAATATCTAAAGGACAAAGAATGGTTTATTGATTGAAGAAGGAAAAGATTTCTAGGAGAGAATATCCCAAGAAAAGGCCCTGGCATGGAAAATGCTTATCCTATTTGAGTAACTAAATGAAAGCCAGGGTGGCCGAAAGGCAGCGTGGGGAAAAAGGGCAGATTCCACATATTTATTTTCCATTTTAAGTGTTGTTTATAAGGGGCACCTGGGTGGCTCAGTAGGTTAAAACCTCTACCTTCAGCTTAGGTCATGATCCCAGGGTCCTGGGATCGAGGCTCGCATCAGGCTCTTTGCTCAGCAGGGAGTCTGCTTCCCCCTCTCTCTCCCCCTGCCTCTCTGCCTACTTTTGATCTCTCTGTCAAATAAATAACTAAAATCTTTTTTTTTAAAGTGTTGTTTTAAACATTTTTATTGGGGCGCCTGGGTGGCTCAGTGGGTTAAAGCCTCTGCCTTCAGCTCAAGTCATGATCCCAGGGTCCTGGGATCGAGCCCCGCATGGGGCTCTCTGCTCAGCAGGAGGCCTGCTTCCTCCTCTCTCTCTCTCTCTGCCTGCCTCTCTGCCTACTTGTGATCTCTGTCTGTCAAATAAGTAAATAAAATCTTTAAACATTTTTATTAAAGGTATAACTGTATTAACAGTAATTCTCTAAAATAACTGTTTTACTTATATATAGTTCTCTGATGTCTCTTCTTACAAAGATACCAGTCTAACTGGGTAAGGGCCTCACCATTATGACCTTATTTAACCTTATTACATCCCTGAGGACCCTATCACCAAATATAGTCACGTTGAGGGATAAGGCTTCGACATATGGATTTTGAGAGGACACAATTCAGTCTATAACAGGTATCAGTTTAAATGACATTTCCTCAAAAGTACTCAGCCAGCATGATGTATATTTACCTCATAGCAGTGGTTGGGGATTTAAAATTACCTACTTATTCATATGATTACTTACTATCTAATTCTCCTGCTAAACTATAATCTCCAAGGATTCTGTCGGTTTTGCTCACCACTTCCCCGAAGTCTTAGCACGTGGTAGGCACTCTGTAAATATTTGTGGGATAAATATTTGAGTCTTACAAGAATATGTGGATGGAAAAACAAAGTAAGGAGCACTTTCCTGCCTGTCCCTGGCTGGTGGGCATGGATGAATCAGGACAGCCAGTGTGTGCTGGTAATGTGTAACAACCAGCTCTGTGAGAGGAAAACAAGTTTTTGCTAGTTTCCTTGGTGTAAGTCCTCCCACCATATCTGATTTCAAGATACAAATGTGACATCACTGAATGCAAAACTTGGGAGAGATGTTCAGTAGTACACCATTATATAATAGTTTTAGCTCAAGAGCATAAATGAAAAGTAATTAAGAAGCACTGTGTTTTAGTATACCTTTATCTTAAATATATTTAATTAAGCAAAATTTCTGAGAATTTAACAATTGGCTTTTCCAGCTCCAGCACACCATTGATGTATAGTTGAATAAAATTTGTAGAGGCTGAAAGCACAGGAATTTATAATTTATTATCATGCAGGGCAGGAGGGAAAAACAATCCAAACTGATTCTTAAATTTTAGACCTGAAGAGTAAAGAAAGAGAGAAAGGGAAGAGCAGATCTGAGCAGAGAAGATGCTGATTAATCTTGGAATCTATTTATTTTTAGAGAAACTTGAGGGCAACTTGAAATATAGGTCTCCACTTATGCTCAGTGAAAGGTCTATTGCTTTAGGAATCTTTTTTTTTTTTTTTTTAAGATTATTGTTAAATCATGAGGGGGAATGAGAGAAAGGAGGACAGAACTTTGGGGACATTATCTACATTTTGAAAGCTGGCTGAGGTGTGTGAATTAGAAAAAAGGATACAAATGGAAAAATCCAAAGCATGAGGATAATCAGTACAGACATTAGACAGAAAAAAACATGGCTCACCAAGGCACAATCTGAAGGGATGCTAGTAGGTTTCTGAAGATGGCTTTTAGAGTTTGGTCTTGGTTTCCAACTTGCTAGAAATTCTACCCTGTCATGGAGTCAATAGAACCATTCCATGTGAATCATAGTCCCTTTTGGCTCAACTCATGGGCTGCGTGTTCCGCATGGTTTTGTACTGAAGGTCCCTATTTTCCTACTTTTGACCAAAGGGAAGTATCAAAAACCAAGGGAAATAAAAAGCTTTTCAAGGAACTTGCACTCGGGATTATTGAACTCTGCTAAAAGGGTGTTCTAGAGGGATGTGCCACAAGAAAGGTATTTTTCTTTTTTGTTTTGTTTTGTTTTCTTTTTATTTCTTTTTTCTGATCCAACTGGCAGGAAATAATAGGAAGCAAAGATAGTGCCATGGAATGTGGTGCTAAAGTTTAGCACCACACAGCCTCCCTTTGAGTCCCTTTTTGGCCATTTACCATTAGCTAGAGGACTGGAGGGCAGCTTCCAAATGTTATAAATCATAGAAGGGAAAAGGGAACCGACAGACCTTTGCTGAATGCCTCCTGGGAACGAAGCACTATGGTGGGAAGGAGCTTTACTGCCATCTCGTTTACCGTGACAGTATATGGGAAAGCAGAAAGTTCTTCCAGTGTAACGTATTATTTATTGGAAATAGGAGGATAGAGTGGAGAACAGCTTGAGGGGTAGATTAAAGCAAGATTTTGAAAGCCTAATCTCAAACGATCCTGCAGTGATTTTATCATAATTTTCTCAGCATCAACACTACGTAGGCCTTTTGTCAGCTTCAGAGGTATAATTTTAAAATGCAGTTTGTACCTACAAAGTAACTGTTTCTTCCTTTATGTTTGGAAAACACTCTGTATGGTTAATTCAGCCTTAAGCCTTAAGACTTAAAGACTATAGCGATTTAAGAAAAACGGGAAAGCAAGGAAGAAGTTAAAAGTGATTTTTCTCAAATACCCCCAGCTGTTGATATCTGGAAAAAGTACCTTTTTACTTCAAGCTAAGAGACACCTCTAACATTTAAAACTCCTAAGAACATTTCCTCCTAAAGAAGAGGTAACGCATAAGTTAAAAGGGTCAGCTCCTTCCTTATCTTACATATAAGATTGGGCAGTTAATAGTATTTCAAATTTGGGGGATTAAAAAAATGGGTTTTGCTTAAGGCATACCCTATCTTCTTTCTTTTCTCTCCACAGTTTGTAATTTAGACTCAGACATATATTTTATTTTTTTCTCTCATTACCACCATGAAGAGGTTGCTACTGTTTGAAACTAGTCATTCCTATTAATTTTCCAAGATTCTGTGATATCTTTCTCTCTGAATATGAATCTATGCATCATCCAGACATTTGAGAGTGGTCCTTAATGCGTATTTTGGGGAAATATCCCGCCATTATCTAGAACTGACTTAGTATTTAGGGCTCAGTTATAAGGCTTATGGAATGGTTTCCACTATAAAGAACTGCATGAAGCTGTATCCAGTTAGAAACAATGCACAGTTAGGATGAAAACAACTAAGAGAAACAATATAGAAAAGGAGAAAAAGGTATTAATCATAGTCTTGGAACCTCCCAATGTAGGAGGTTACTTCTGTTCTTCAGATTCTGTCTTACTCTGTTTCTTTTAATTACACTGTGATGGCAGATCAGAAGACCGAGACACAGAGGCCACTCAAAGCATTTTCCGGTCTCCCGACCCAGCACCGTGGAGCAGTCTTCAGGCATTCTCTGCACAGTTCCGAGCTTTTATCAAATGTGGGATTTCTTTCACTAACTGAAGAGTCCTGCTTCCTCAGTGGGCTTGCTGAACATGGATGGCTGCTCGTTACATAAGAGCTCTGATGCCAATCCTGACTGATTTTCTTATTTTACAAACATTAGTGAGCACCGACTGCATGCTTGGTGCAAGGCACACAAAGGTAATAGAAAATGTAGTTACTGGATGCACCATGATTTGTGGATGGCAGACCAACCAGGTTAATTAATAATGTGATGTGACTAAGACTGTACTGGGGTGATCAGGAACAGAGGATGATTAATCCTGCCTGGGGCAGGGAAGGAAGTAGGGGCATGGAGAATGACAGGAAAAATTCGCCCTCTCTTAGGTTTATTGGTAGAAAAAACTAGATAAAATGGGACTTTGTGGACCTCTCTAATTGCGTGCTAAAAAATAGTTCTGTCACTTCAAAGACTCTGTCTCCATGGGCTTTTGCATTACATCTTAATGGCATGTCACTTTGTGGAAGCTAGGTTTGATCTGTACTGCTCAGTAGTCAAATAAAGGTATTATTTGTTACAAAATGCTTTCTTAACCACCTTGTGGCCGCTTGGCACTAGAGAAATTGACACTTCAGTTGTGTCAGGCACCCTAGTACTCACTAAACTCATTCATTTGGACTTCTGGTATGTTCCTTGTTCAAGTGCCTCACTAGGCCAATGGAAAGTTTCTCATGTAACTCCCAGAGCCAACAGTCTGACTGCAAAAGCCATTGTTTCTCTTTTGCTATTCTAGCCTCCTCAGTTGCCCCGTCCTTCCTACCCTCCCAAGTCGTGGTTCAAATGCCCTATAATCCACAGAACTGACACCTCCTTAGTCTCTCTCTCTCTCTTTCTCTTTTTTTTTTTGTCTTTTAATATAAATGGTTAAGTAAACTTTTACCTCATTTACAGATGCTAAGCTCTTAAAGGCATGATGTAAGTCATCTTTAATGTTGTATTCCCTATGCTACTTAACAAAGTGCAGTTCATTGAATAAAGAGAAGGACAGGGCACCTGGGTGGCTCAGTGGGTTAAAGCCTCTGCTTTCGGCTCAGGTCATGATCTCAGGGTCCTGGGATGGAGCCTTGCATCCGGCTCTCTGCTCAGTGGGGAGCCTGCTTCTTCCTCTCTCTCTCTGCCTGCCTCTCTGTCTACTTGTGATCTCTGTCTGTCAAATAGATAAGTAAAATCTTAAAAAATAAATAAATAAATAAATAAATAAAAAGAAATAAATAAATAAAAGAGAGAGAGAGAAAGACATGTCAGTGGACAGATGGATAAATAAATAACTACATAGATACAGAAATGACAAGAAACAGTGGCATGTAGCTAATGAAAGAGACTGTCTGTTGCTTAGTGTCTGTGGTGGTGATGGATACCTATTCCTGTTGATTACATGTTTCCCAGCCAGGTAAATATCCATGATCAAGAGGAGAAAAATAGGGCACCTGGGTGGCTCAACGAGTTAAATCCCCTGCCTTCAGCTCAGGTCATGATCGCAGGTCCTGGGATCAAGCCCCGCATCGGGCTCCCTGCTCACTGGGGAACCTGCTTCCCTCCCTCTCTCTCTGCCTGCCTCTCTGCCTGCTTGTGATCTCTGTCAAATAAACAAATAAAATCTTAAAAAAAAAAAAAGTAAAAAAATATGTTGGATTCAACCATACTTGACATATAAACAGACTCACTCTAAAGAGTTTGATATGAGACAAACAAGGCTTACATAGAGATTTAAAAAAAAAACAGATGTGTTATTTTGTCAGTATTCTTTTCAACACTTGAGGAAATTCCAATGTTTCAACCACCTGACTCTATAATCCAGTTCAGTAAATTAGATTATCTCCTTGGACCAGCAGATCTTGTCTTTGGGTTTTGCTCACTCTCTCACCTTCTCTTCTTTGAATTGGTTTCCACCAACTGGAAAATGACCCATAAGTCCCAAAGTAATGGAGTTTAAAAAATACCTCAGAGGATCTTCAGTAACAAAGACTAAGGTTTTTATTTTCCGACACAGAATACTTGAATTTCACCTGGAATTTCAAAATACATTCGACTCTGGAGGAGAAGAGAGTAAAAACAAAAGGCACACCTACTCTCTAGTGATTATATTTTTAGTAGGAATTTATTTTCATTGTAAATACCCTGCACTTTTTAGAGTGTAACATTTTAATATTTTAATTATCTATTTCCCACTAAGTTGATTTTAAAACTTCCTTGCTGGGTTTTAGAATATGAACTGTTTCAGATTAAGTGATTTTCTAATTTTTATTTCACAAATTGAAGTGAAATAGATGGAGAAGTTTTACAAAAAGATAAAGCCTAATTAGATCTTAACCAATTTTTAAAATATCTTCTAATATAAACAACTTAAGTATTTGTGTTTTTTAACAGTTTCAAAATAATGTCTACTTTGTATTATATGATCAAGGACCACCATATTTTTGGATTCAATTTTTTACATTTTGAAACCAAATTAATTTTACTTGGTATTTGATTCCCTGTCTTCTGGTTATAGTGACTTGATAATACTTTTTACTTTAGAGTGCTCCAAAATAATCCCAACAGAGAGTTGAAAAGAATTAATGGGTTTAAAGTCCACTTAGTGAGAATTGAAATAATTTTTTATGTTTTGGTGTTCTGATAGATTTATTTGGACTTCTCTTTTCTCTTTGTTTTTCTTGTAGTGCGGGAGTTGGCCGGACTGGTTGTTTCATCGTAATAGATGCTATGTTAGAAAGAATAAAGCATGAAAAAACTGTAGATATTTATGGCCATGTAACTTTAATGAGAGCCCAGAGGAATTACATGGTTCAAACAGAAGACCAATACATCTTTATCCATGATGCACTGTTAGAAGCAGTGACTTGTGGAAATACCGAAGTGCCAGCTAGAAACTTGTATGCCTACATTCAGAAGCTGACACAAATAGAAGCAGGAGAGAATGTCACAGGAATGGAGCTTGAATTTAAGGTATGATATTGGATGTGATGTGGTAATTCAGGAGCAAGTCATTCTGGGATTGTCTTTGAGTTGTGGCTTCACTTTCTTAACCTTTCAAATTCTGAAGTTACAAGATTTACTTGACCTTCTCAAGTGTCTGACTATAAAACACTTTCTTCCTCTTTCCCTTTTCTGTTCTTTGCTTCCTAACAATACCTCAAGCTCTTTTGTACCCTAATTTAAATTGAGAGATCCTACTCTCAGAATGTATTTAAAAATTTGGTAAACTATATGGAATCATTAGGTAGAAGTGAAAAGCAGTGCAATTTGAAGAGTCCTTTGCTTTAAAGTAAACATAAGCTTTATATCTAAAGAGGAAATCTTGAATACATTGCATCTGACCATAGGCTGAAATTATCTTTGTCAGATTTTTTTCTTTTCTTTTATTCAACAGCGTCTAGCCAGCTCTAAAGCTCACACCTCAAGATTCATCAGTGCCAATCTTCCATGTAATAAATTCAAAAATCGCCTTGTTAATATTATGCCATATGAATCTACGAGAGTATGCCTGCAGCCTATCAGAGGGGTAGAAGGATCTGATTACATCAATGCCAGTTTTATTGATGGATACAGGTATATACTCTTGCTCCCCTGACAGTCCAAAGCCTTGATATTTACATGTGCCCTAGTTTCGCAGCCAGAATGAATTTCATCTCAATTCAAAGCATCTTTTTTCTGCATAGGTCAGCATTCAGACCCTTGGTATTTGTTTTTTATTATTTTTGTTAAGAATAAGAAGCAGTCATCGAATCTTTAATCTGGCCTTTTGCACTCTTCCTTCAAAAATCAATGGGTTATAGGGGCACCTGTGTGGCTCAGTGGGGTAAAGCCTCTGCCTTTGGCTCAGGTCATGATCTCAGGGTCCTGGGATCAAGTCCCACATCAGGCTCTCTGCTCAGTGGTGAGCCTGCTTCCCCCTCTTTTTCTCTACCTGTTTCTCTGCCCACTTGTGATCTCTGCCTGTCAAATAAATAAATAAAATCTTAAAAAAAATTTTAAAAAAATCACTGGGTTGTGGAAGGGCTTAATGAAGAAGCTGTTTTACACCATATTTCATAATTTTAATAGATTGTGTAAAGTCATATCTATAAAATTAAACCACACCACTGTTTCTTAAGTGACTTGTATGATATATGAAATTGAGCTATTAGGATTGCACTAAAATTTAAATAATAATGATAAAGACATACATCATAATATTAACAAAGCAATTCCTTTTGCAGAGCCCCCAAAATGTAAATATTCTCATTTGTTTACACAATGTTAATGGACATTTACTGTAATTGCCCTGATAATATGTTTTTAGTTTTCATTACTGGGTGATATTTATGTACCAAATGTGAACTTTTGCATGTTCTCTGATTACTTTAACATGCTACTTTTATTTTCTGTAATATAGACAACAGAAAGCCTACATCGCTACCCAGGGCCCCTTGGCAGAGACCACCGAAGATTTCTGGCGAATGCTCTGGGAACATAATTCCACCATTGTTGTGATGCTCACCAAGCTACGTGAGATGGGCAGAGTAAGTGTCTTCTCATAAGACATTTACTCCATGAAGAAATGATGATTTAATCTTAATAACCTAGGGCCCAGCATCACTTCCTAGAAATGTAGAGTTCTCCAGACATCTTATGGACCATTCATTACTCTTTTGTTGATTTTTAACTTGCAAAGCCACATCAAGTTCATTAATTTGTTCGTTTTGAAGAAAGAGCTGGTATTTTGTTTCCAGTACGACATGATCATAGGAGCAAAGAAACAGATGTCCCTGTTTGATATCGGTCCCAACTCTCAGCATAGTCTTTTTTCCTTCCACCCTGGACAAGCTGGAGTTTCACGAGCAAATGTGCCATCATTTCTCTGTGTGAAGAAACTTGACTTTCTTTCACTTGTGAAGCAAATTCTTACCTGCCCACCCTCCACCCCATATTGAATAGTATGTTAGAAAGCTACATAGTTTTTCCAAGAATATAATCTGGTCATCTCAGATCTGTTTTTTGAAAGTGATTATTCTGAAAAATACATAAAATAGTATTAGAGATACCTAAGGACTTACCACTTATATTCAATAGATGTAAGCATTTTATTCTATTTGTTTAAGATATTTTCTTTCTCTCTTCCTTGCATAAATGTGGAAATGGGTCTAAAACTCCTCATTTAAAGTGAATAAAGAGCAACAAATGCCAAACTAGGAAAGTAACCTGACTATTCTGAATATTCATAGTTGATTCTCTGCTTTAGCCAGATCATTAATACTTCTTGGGCTCCAGTTTCCTCAGCTGACAAGGGAAATGAGACCAGATCAATATAGAGGTTTCCTTATACATTCACACTTGATGGTCCTATTCATTCCATAACACAGTAACACAAGTCTGTTCTCGTGGTGCAATGCATGATTGATAGGGCCAGCATTATATCCAAGGACCAATGTTAGTATTTGGAGAAATTGTAGGTATGAAGACACGTGCCCTATCAAAGCATTTAATTCAACTGATGTGTGTTAATAAGCTACTGTATGTAAGTACTGTGCTTGATGCCATGAGCAAATATTAAACCATATGATTTTTCTGTTCTCAAGGAACTTTTGGTTTCAAAGAGAAAATTGTGTCACATGTAATTGGAATGGCCTTGAATTTTGAACTTTCATTGAGAGAAAGAAATTAAATATATAGATTGATAGATGATAGATAAAAATTTATTGGTACTTTATATAGTTTGACATTAATCTTCTCTCCTTTTAGGAGAAATGTCACCAATACTGGCCAGCAGAACGATCTGCAAGATACCAGTACTTTGTTGTAGATCCCATGGCTGAGTACAACATGCCACAGTATATCCTAAGAGAATTCAAGGTCACAGATGCCAGGGTAAGCTGACCAATCTTAAGTTATTAACCTTTAGCTGAAAAGCTTTGGGAGAAATATTTGCCAAGTGATCATATTGTCAAAATGAAAAGAAATAACTGATCTTGGAGGACTGTTTTGTTTTTTAATGTAAGAGTAACTTTTCCTCTGTCTGGTAAGTGTTCTCACAAACCCAGGGTTGGCTTCCATTCAAACATAACATCTGGCAGCCCAACTTTGGGGATATACTTGGTAAGTGTGTGTCCTGGGAAGCATTTACTGATTGGTTTGCTATGCTTACATTCACTTTCTCAGCTCATTCTCTTTGTAGCTTTTTGACTTCTTCATTACTTGAGGCTGTAAATATGTTGTTGTTTTGCAAAGCCCTTTAGGTCATGTGGGCTTGGAGGTTAATTTGGTATGATTTTAAAACTGCAGAGCAAATGGCATTCTTTAGAAGACTCTGACAAGCTTTGCACATTCTAATTTGATTCCTGGCATGGTTTATTCCTCAGTGTGCTAATGTGTCTGTCCGTGAGAGCTGTGCACCCATGACCCTTGTTAGCTAATTTTCATTCTGCATTTCTTATCTAGATTGCTGAGTCCAAGGTTCAGCCCTGATGTAAGATGTTCTATGCATAAACTTTAATATCCCTGCCTTTGGCCACTTTCAAACCATGATTACAAACACATCTTAGGAGAGAGTGGGGTCAGTCAAAGCCCTGCTTTGTTTTTGGAACTGTCACAGTAGGTGGGTTGAATAAAACTCCAGGACAGAGCTATTTACTTGATCCATTGTTTTTTTTTTTTCTGGAAAGGAGCTTTTCCAACCAATACGCATGTTTAGAGATTGTCTGCTAATCCCCAAAGCCATGCCCTGGCTGTTGCCCTAAAGTGAAAGAGAAAATGGTAAGCAGGCTGGTTGGCCCAGGTGATAGACCTGTTAATCCCAGGAAGTCTGAGATCTTAACTACTCTGAAGGTGACCCTACTCAAGGCAGCAGTTAAGTCTGTCGAAGTGTCCTTTCAGAATTTGAAGATAGATATATGAGTGAAAAATCTTCAGTACATTCCAAGCAAACTCACCAACCATTTCTGATGATAAAGACTAGGGTCCAGGCCCTGCAAATAGCAGACACACCTTCTTTACCACTCCTCACTTGCCCAAATTAAATCTGATCCCCAAAATCAAAAGAAATATTGAAGTAAGAACCTGTTCACATTCTATTTAAAAAAGGCCCTTTGTGATTTTTATAATTTTCCTAGCTGCCATCACATTTGCTGTTTGTGTTCCTAGTGTGTTTCTAATCTGAACTTTTCAGTTCCAAGTTGGCACTTGGAACGCAGTTTTGTTAAACAGGTAATCTTTAAATGGAATCAGCCGGTCTTTCCTCTAAATAGGAAGGGTTTGTGCACATGACCTCTTCTTGCTGCTAAAAGCAACTGTGGTCGGAAATGAAATCTCTGGGATATTTGGAGGAGGACAAATCTGTTTACCCAGCCTTTGGTTTCCTCCTTGTGCTTTCCAAACCTTTTCCAGAAACAGAGGGAAGTAAATCATGCTTCCATGGTAACCATCCATAAGTTAATAATGGGGTCAAGCAGTTATTTTCATATTTCTGAGTGTTCTCACAAACTTAATGTGATCTTCCTGCTTTATCAAATGATGCCATCAGGAATATGCCCTGTTCCTGTGGAAACCACAAGGCCAGTTGATATGTGCCCACCTCGAGCTAAGCCATCCCTACCTCTCAATATGACTGAATTGGAAAGATTGGGTCTTTGTCTACTGGGGAACATGCACACCCAAGTCCAAAAGGCCTTTAAAGGGGAGAGAGGTGTTACAAAAATGGAAAGGAGAAACAAATGGAGGTCTTAACTGGAGCAGGGCCTCTTCAAACAAGATTGGTCTCTCCAAGCTTGGAATTTGAATTCTTTTCCTCTCGGTGGATTCAGAGAAGAAAGTTGGTGGGCATAATTGTTATTCTTATTTCTGGAAACAGAGGGTCCCTTCTGCTTTGGTTGTGCTTCTGAAAACACTGTTCTAGGAGGAATCAGAAGCACATGAGTAGCTCCTCCTCAAACCATTTATACTTCATGAGTCCGAGCACTTTTGCCTAATCACGTTAGAGGAGACCCTTCTTCTATCCAGCTTGTTTTCTTTCCACTGTTCAGTCTACCTGTTAAAGCTCCCCATGAGTGCCTTAATTCCTGTGGTCAGCCAGAAGAGTCCTCTTTTTCAGAATAAAGTGCTTATTTGCTAATAATCTCTTTCCTTTCCTTGAGGGATGCCTCACTTCTTACTCAACAGCATAGTTGCATAGCACATTCTGTGTGCACTGCCACAGCTAGAAATTGTATGCCTCTGAGACATGTGGGGCATCCAGGTTAACAGCTACCCAGTCTGTGTCAGATCCTTTCAGTGTCACTATTTGTCACTTGACAGTGCTAGAAATAAGCAAGCACAGTAGATGTGAAGTTATTGTGACAATAAGCAAAATCTCTGGTCTGGATGACGTGCCTGGGTGCTCTTTTCAATATTAAGTTAATTGATTTCTAAAATTTTTGAAATAGAGTATAGTGGTCCACTTTGGTTTTGAAAGCAAATTTTGGGTCTCAGAAATATTTACTATTATGGGAACTGGATGACTCTTCAAGAACCCAGGTTTTTACTTGGGCATTGCCAGAATGAATTTGCAATTTAAATACATGTGACTATAAACAGTGTTAATAATAGATAAGATGCACGTGTCACTAAGTTTCTAGTTAAACATGATTCTAACTTTTTCTTACCACCCCCCACTTTTTCTTCTTTCTGGAAAAAAAAAAAAAAATTCACTCTTGCTGCTGTGGTCTGTACACTGGCTGAATCCTCCTGGCATCCTTCTTTGTGGCTGGGTATGTGGCTTTCTCTCTGAAGGACGGTCAGTCCCGAACAGTGAGGCAGTTCCAGTTCACTGACTGGCCAGAACAAGGAGTGCCAAAGTCTGGAGAAGGATTTATTGACTTCATTGGCCAAGTTCATAAAACAAAAGAGCAGTTTGGCCAAGATGGGCCCATTTCAGTTCATTGCAGGTGAGTGAAGAATCAAGAATGATGAGTTCCATTTGTGATTAATGTGCTAATAACTTTGATAATGTGCATTATTGTCTGTTCATTGTCAGTATTTGCTAATTGGAGTGAATCTGCACAATTGATATTTTATTCTCAGAAATACATTGTAAAATCTTAAGCAAGGACTCATTTCTCTTTCTTTCCATAAAATGAAAATAACCAGGGGTAAAATTTTTATCCCCAAATTTTACTTCTTGCAAAAAACACCAAACTGCCTAGTTTACCTGAACAGGAATTGTTGGTACATCTGCTGGTGAAAATTTGTTCAGTTAATCATGTCTTACTTGTTTTATTTCCATGGCATTACACTCATAACTGTCTTTCTGTATCTATCTCCTGTGTTTGTCTTTTTACAAAAATGTAAATAGTTATCCAGCCTTAATGACAATACTAATTCTTGCCAGTCAGTAAATGATTAGAATGGTACCTCGGTCAAAATTGCAATTTGCCTGAAAATTGTTGCTATATCAGAAAATGAAGCACCTTCAAGTTAATTATTTTCAATAGTTTCCACAGCATTTTATAATTCAAGTCATTGAAGTTAATAGAAATAGCAAGTAAACGGTTCAGAAAGGACACTCACCATAAATTTAGTGCTTCGGGAAGTTGTTAGGCAGAAACTTTCCAGCAAAAGGAATTCACCTAATTTTTTTTTACACTAATATATTTTCAGATTCTAGCAATTTGAAGTCTGTTTCTACTCTTTTTGTGGTCTAAATCTTGAGAGAGTTCAACAGTTTACTTGCTTCAAGAAAAGAAAAAGAAGGAAAGAAGGGAGGGAGGAAAAAGAAAAAGAGAGAGAGAAAGACAGATTACAAACTATGATTCTTAGTGAAAGGGGAAACAAGCTCTCAAAATGGAAGAAACATTTAACTCGGGCTTTAAGATAGCTGAATTCTAGCCTCACTTCTGTCATCATGTAGCTCTATGACAGAATCGTAGAATCTCTAAGATCTTTGTGAGGGCATGATGTTCCCCAGGGATGATATATTCTAATGAGCAGCTGACTTTCTTTATTCACATTTGCTTTGTGTTGAGTTTGGTTACTCTAGACAACCAAGATCATGTAGGGAACAACATATGGGCTCAAATATTCAAAGTAGATGGTATAGACTGGACTGAAATTACTTGGATATTCTCCTTCACTTTCCACATAATTTGCCCAAATGCTAATTCACAATTTTCTAGCATAAACTATAAAAAAGAATATATTTAATATATATGTTTAACTTTAGACATTACCATAAATGTATACATGCGTGTTACTTCTCATTGCTTTTGCTGTCACAGAATGATTTAAATATTCCTTTAGTATATGAGTTTAACTATACCCTATTAAATAGATTCTGAAATGCCTAGGCCATTCAGAAGGGGGGAGCAAAGGATCATAAATCACAGCCTTTTAGGAGTAAGAGAGACTTTCAAAGTTGAAAGGGACCTTCAAGGTCATCTACTCTATCTTAACAGGGAGCCTTCACTGCTCCTGGATATCCTTAGCCACAGTGTAAAGATTACCCCTGGATTTTAAAGTCTCACTTTACATTTTGGTTTGGACTCTTTAGAAAACCCAGTTTGAGGGGCTCCTGAGTGGCTCAGATGGTTAAGCGTTTGCCTTCAGCTCAGGTCATCATCCTAAGGTCCTGGGATGGAGCTAGGAATCGGACTCCCTGCCTGCTCAGTGGGGAGCTGCCTTCTCCTCTTCCTTCCACTACTTTCCCTGCTATGCTCTCTTACTCTCTCGGTCAAATAAATAAATTAAATCTTAAAAAAAAAAAAATGCAAAGCAAAGAAAACCAGCTTGTAAAGGGACACACTATTTATATATGCCTGTCAGCTACATCCCCAAATAAATGAATCCATCCATTTTCTACAGCCTGTACCCAAGCGTTACACATGCCATTTAATTAGGATCCAAAAATGTAGGGATTTTTCAGATTATTCACTCTTCTCCTCATTACCTAAACCTCCAGATGCTTCCCTACTTTTTAAGAGCACAAAAGCTATGAGTTAATTTTCTCCTCTTACTGCAGTGAACATTTTGGAATTATCTTAAAACAATAAAGAAAGCAAACTCAAAACCTTGCTAACATGGTAGAAAGAATCCTGGTGTTTTAGCTGCTGAGCATCTAAAAGTAGTAGATAAACTCAGTGAAGCTCAACTTTTTTTTTTTTTTTTTTTAAAGTTAGAGACCTCTTTGAGAATCTGTTAAAGTCCTCAATTTCAGGAGAGAGGACAAATGTATATACATTTACACAGCTTGTAAGTATAAGATATTCACAAACTCTTCTAAAGACTGAATAAGGATCACAAATCAAAAACCCAGAACAGAATCTTTTCTCATATCAAAATAGACATCTCAATCTGAATAGTATATATGCCTTACTTATTTATATGTCTAGTGATGAAACATCCTGCATAGATTGTGACCACAAGAAGTAAATAATATACTAGAAAACTTGAAGAGACTGAGTTAATCTTCCCTTAACTGAATTATTCCATACTTTAAAAATATTAAGCAGACAAGGTCTACAATTGCAGGATCTGCATGAAGAGTACTAACCTATACTTTACTTACCTTTCCCTGTATCTATTGATTTTGCAATATTTATGTTTCCGGCATCTTTCCAAAATGGAGTATAATCCCAGTTGAAAAGTCATTCTACTGTATTGGAGTTAATCTTCATTACTGCACATTCATGCTCACATTTTACCATGACACATTATTCCAATAATAGTAATTTCATGAACCCAATACCACATTTTTCTGAACATTGATGTGAAAGAACCTGGTGTAATATGGAAGTGGGTGCTCATAGTCTACTTCCAAGTGATTAAGTGGTCAAGTGGTCAAGACTATGTGTGTCACATCCAGTAACACTGTCTTTGTTATTATGGCAGTGCGGGCGTTGGAAGAACTGGAGTCTTCATAACACTAAGCATTGTTTTGGAAAGAATGAGATATGAAGGAGTTGTAGATATCTTCCAGACTGTCAAAATGTTAAGAACACAACGACCAGCCATGGTACAGACAGAGGTGAGAAAAATCTCCATGAGTTTAAAACATCTCATGAACCAAATAATAGAGTTTATTAACCAGGACCTCTTAGGGCCCAAAGACTCTCAACATCAGAACAAAATAGGGGAAGTTCCTGTGGGAAAACCATCAAATTGTTCAATATTTTGAACCTCATTTTTTCCTCTCTATAAATGGGAGTGACAATTTCAAAGTCTTACAGTTGTTTTGTAAGTCATGTTAGATTATATAGTAGGTTGAACCATGATAAATTATCACTATTTGACAACTTTAAGAAGCACATTGCCTGGTACATAACAGACCCTCAGTACATTTTACTTCTCCATTCTCCAATGGTCATTTTAAATATTTGGAGCCTGGATAACCCCTAGAGAAATTAATACCCCATTTTCTACTCCAATAACTGATAATGGAATTCTCATTTTTTTAGAATAATATGAATTTGTGATATAGCTAGTCTTCCCTATTAGACTGCTTATTTCTAAGGATAATATGAATGTTTCTGTTCCTCAAAAGGCCACCGAATTCTACATTCTGTCTGTATTCCTAAATTCATTGCGCATGATACCTTCCAAACTTGATTTCAAAATAGCAAAAGCATTTGGTTTATAATACTCAAAGCATGATGTCAGCCTGACAAACTTAATGGGTGTTGGAGGTGGCAGAGGGAAATTGGACATTTAAAAACTCTTAACACATAGCCAAGCAGCTTACTGTGACAACATAGGAAAGCAAACTCCATTTATTTTGCATTACCATTTTTATTGTTAAAAAAAAAAAAGCACATTTAAGCAAAATAGAAACTATCTACTTTCAGCCCCATTGGCTACTGAAAATAAGTTTCTTTTATGGCAAAAATTCTATTTTTTTTTTCTATCTCTCCAACAATGTCCAACTTATTCCAGTAAGATAATGTTCTCCCCTGTCTGAAAAAGGACATATGTCAAGTTATTTTAATATGGGCCTTTCTAGAACAGATCACTACCAATCACAATGAATTAGGCCAAATGACATGGGTATTTTTTGATATAGACAGCCAGTCTTGGGATGCCATTTCTAGGGGACGAACAGCTTAAAAGTCCAGAGCCCTTTGTAAGTGGCTTTCTGTACCTACGGTTCTTCACCCTTACTTGAATAGCAACAGCAGAAATGGTGGTGGGTGATTCTGATTGTAGGTCGGTCAGGTCTACTATCTGATAAGATCCTTTTTTATTCAAATTCTTTCGGCAATAGCCCAGACGATAAATGAATCCAGGTTTTCCTTGGAATAGCCAGTGTCTGGATCAGCCTCTCTTTAATATGCAAACTGAGGATAAGTTTCTCACAAATATTCACATAGTTGTAAAAGACAACACTAATATGTTCCCATGCTCAGGAGTGGTAATTACTTGGTACTACTTGGAGAACAGCTCACACTTCTCTGGAAAATAATGTTCATTCCTGCTGTTACTACTTTGAAATGAGGAGATGGTTCTAGGAAAATTGATCGGTGAAGTTAACAAACACCCCACGTGGCTTATCATTTTTGGCTCAATAAAATGGATTGGTCATTGGATTGACTTAATTGATGAGAGTAGTGATTTTGCCCCATCCAGATGTAATGTTTGTTTTTGAATATTGATTTTCATCTTTCTACTAAAGTGGACTCATGGCCCCTTTTCCTCTTTCTTCCCATGCTTGGTCTCCTGCAGGACCAGTACCAGTTCTGCTACCGAGCCGCACTGGAATACCTGGGCAGCTTTGATCACTATGCAACGTAGAAAACCCTAACCCACTTTGGGTTCTTACTGCAGGCCCTTCAGTATCCACGGAGTCTCTTCTGAGCCATACAGGGCACTTGAGAAGTCCTTCTTAACTTCTAGCTAACTACCACTTAGTGGGACTATTACACACAAAACAAAATAAAAACAAACTCTTCTGGGTGGACCAAGAATTCACAGTTTAATAATCTAACCTGAAAAATAATAAAGAGAATCCTGACTGATGAGGCATCTGAAGGATTTTTACAGATACCTCAAGGATTCATAATAAAGGGAAGAAGAAATCACAGCAAAGAACCACCATCAGTGCAAGATGTTTGCTGGTGCGGCTTCTCGTGACAAAATGGACTCTGCTGCGACATCGCCCCTTCCCACCATACTGCTCATAATAACATTTTAGGGAGGGATCGGGGGGGGAAATGTTTAAAAAGAAAGTCCTTGATTTAGTTTTTTAGTATTGTAAAGATACTGCTGACCTGTGCTTCATTTTTAACTGTGTAAACTTTTTTTTAACAAATGTATCATTCGATAAAGTGAATTTTAAAAAAGTTACATAACTCTTCATTTTTTATTTCAAAATTGTAGGTTTTTTTAAGCTGTAGAACTGTTATCTGTAATATCTTGCTGTAGAAATATCAAATAATTTGAAAATTTGCACATTTTTGTGCAATATTCTTAATCTACAGTATATGTCTTGTCAGATATTACTTTTACATTTCTGTTCAGTTTTGGTTGGTGAGAAAGTACCCATTCTCTTCAAATAGTCAAAGAGAACTTTGTTTTGTTTGTTTTGTTTTTGGAATCAACAGGGAGGCGCAAAGTATAAAGTTGCTGCTAACATATATACATATATATCCATATTTTACAGGGGTGTCTATGTATATATAGACAGTGTGTCCACACAAAAAGATAGATATAGCTATCATTCAGTTATTCCATGAATTCATTTTGGGGTTTTTTAGTTGGTCTTTTTTGTTGTTGTTGTTTTTAGATAGAGAAGCTATTACAAACATCTTTTTCAATTTGTTTTTAATTTTATGACATATGGGTATTTCTTAATACCATAAAATTTTAATTTTAAGGGAAATGAGGAATGCACATCAGTGATTGTCAAGCCTCACCCCCTAATTTCCTATCCAGTATCCTCCCGCCCACCTACTCATATTCACAAATATCATTTTTTAGCCAGGCTTCCAACAAAGTTCAATATTTCTAACACTCTAGTGCAATAAAAAAAAAATTATTAAATATCTAAGAGGTGTGCATGTGGGAAAGGTCAGTGCATATCCCTTTAGGAGGGAAGAATGTTGTAATATATCAGCTATCAAGTTGTTTAAAAAACAATGTATTCAATCGTATATTGTCTATAATATGTGCTATGAAATTTGCATTTATGATATGTAACAGGGGCAAAGCCAAACTCATGTTACTCTGTTCATTCAGAAACATTTTGTGGCATACAGCACAACTGGGAAGTGCTGTACTTTGTTTTCTTTTGGTTTTAGTTATGCATTTAGAGTGCCTTATAATTGATGCCTATTTTAATAGCATTTCTTTTGCTTTTGGTTCATATTTTCATTAGTTGTTCATTTATGTTTCTCTTCCAATTAAAGCATTATATGTTTACCACATGTACAAAAACTCTTTGAATAATATGCATTCCTAGTTTTCAACTAAGTCGGGGATGTTAGTGATTGTACCAGCCCAAAGCACTTGGATAATCAGGGCCCTTCCTTTCATGGTTGCCAACATCAGGAAAAGCTACTTGTTTTATTTAGAATCCCTTCCAAATCTGTTCTGGAGCATTCAATAACTGCACAAAACTTACTTTAGTGACAAATATCATTGTCAACATTGGAATATATTTATTAATCCGTTAGGATTTTTTTAAAAGGGGAAATCAAAAAAATATCTATTTGCCAACATAATCCCAAATTTTCCAACATAATTGCTATAGGAAGCCATGGGAAATGGCATGAGTTTGCCATATCCTATATGATTTTAAAGAACCCTCAAGATATCCAAGGAACTCTTAAAGAGTTTTGGTATTGATATAATATTTTGGTTTAATTTTAGCTTCATTGGTGTTCAGCATACAAGGATTTTTGTTTTCCGCATTTTACCATCACTAGCAGAATGAAATCCAAGAGACCAAACACTTGCAAGCATCATATTTGAGCACTTTTGTAAAAAATAAAATATAATAAAAAAAAAAAAAAAAAGAAAAAAGAATGCTAAAAAAAAAAAAAAAAGTATCTAGAAGGCTACCTCAGAATGAGATTCTCTAACCTACATCAGAACCAGAGAAGAATGTGCACTATGTGGCTCTGTTGTTTTCTTTTCATTTGTATCTTTTGGAGATTTATCCAAGTGCCAGGTTACTGAGTGCTGTGATTTTCATTTAGTGAAACAAAGGGGGTCAGACAGACTTGCAGACATGCCATGTTAGACATGTAGAATTGGATGGTGTATATTACACACCAGAATAACTGGCCAATGAGCAGTTTCTCTAAAAACTGCCCATCTGGCAAAGGGAAAGAGGAGAATAATCACAAGAAGAAAATTAATGGGATGCATACCGTACAAACAAGGCAGAGACTATTCGAGTATCTTATTGTTTAGGCGCTGTTCCGAGAACTAACTCCTTTACTGTCATTGATGTGCATTCCACTCTGTGGTTTTCTGTACAACCATTCTAGTTTGATTTTCCCAGGTACACATCTTTATTTACCATTACCATAAACTTTCAAGTTTCCAATTATTTTCATCATCATAACCAGTACGGTGCTATTATTTACCTATGTACGTGTAGTTATGTATAATTTTGTAATTAGTTACAATGGTAAAAAAAAAAATCAAAATATATAAAAAGTGATTTGTACAGAACTTTATTTTAGCTCTTTTTTAAAAATGATTTGCATGGTTAGACAACGGCAAGGACAGCCAGGGGAGGGAAGGGCCTCTAGGGAACTTTGCACTTTCTATACCTTTGTACTATGCACTGCCCTATTGATTCTACACCCAATAATGTTATTACTTGAACCCATCTGTAAGAAACTCCTTCAGAAATTCATTTGTGTGTATGTAAATAACACAACATAGACACAGGAAAGGAAAAAATTCTTCAGTAACAGAGATTTTTTTTCTCTCCTGTTTATTTTTAAGTTTGCTTTGTTTTAGCTCCTCCTTTTATTTTTAATTCCCTTTTCTTTTTCCTCTTTGGGTTTTGGTTTCCTTTGGGTTTATGGGTGCCCTGATACTCCAGCAGAGATCAGAAGGCTACAGATCCATCCTATCCATCTGCTATGTGGCTTTGCCATTCAAGCTTGGAGTGTCTTTACAAAGATAGTAACAGTTGTGTTCTTTGCTCTCGTTTTGGATGCATAGACTGAAAAATTTAAAAAATAACTTGTAAAATGGCTTGTTAAAAAAATACAATTACCTCTAATTAGTAGTACGCGTAAATGTTTTACAGAATGAAAGGCGTGCTTTTTATTTTCTTACTTCGTTACATTGGTGGCGAAAGAAGTCTGTATGAAAATCAGTTCTTTGCTGACACAAGTTCCATTTGTTACAAATGAATTCTAATAAAAATGTCAGTGTTATGCAGCCCTGGCCTTTGCTTTTGTCTACTCAGGCATTTTGGTTTTGAATTGACTATATATGTTCGCTTTTCTCTCTGGTTATCTGGTTAGTTCCTTTGTATTAATATTAATTCAACTTACCAAGAGGCTGTTACGTATGGTTGCCTGCCTTGAGGTGTGCACTTTTCACTGATAAGCAAACTGAGGTTTAGAAAAATACTTTGCCCAATTCACACAGGAACAAAGGAGACCTTAGTATCACGCAAACTGAAGTTTGTGGGCAATCTTCATAGAAAATGATTACATATACTTTGTAAATATAAGCAGATTTCAGCATATACGTATTATCATACTGAAACAACAGATATCTCTCATGCACATAAAAAGAGCTTCATAATGTTAAATTCTTAAGCTTTTTGGAATTTAATACTTGGCTTGAATTGTTTATTTAGTCATTCAGTATTAAGGGTCAGAACCATTCTAGACATTGGGGATGCTGCTATTGATATACGAAATGCTGCTGGTCACACGGAGACTATAGTCTAGGGAGAGAAACTGGAATTAAATAAATAAATAAATTGCAGCCGAAAAGTGCTATGAAGGAAAGCAAAGGATTCATGAAGTTAGGACTCTGAATTGTGAGGGACAGTAAGTCTAACTCAATTTGGCTTATATTGAAAGGAAAGTGTTTCTTGGCTCAATACTAAAAGATTAGGAGTAGGCTTGTACTTGTGTAGGACTGCATTCATAATCATTAGGCACAGTGGCATTTGGGGCTCAGGTGATATCCTCCAGCCTGGTTTGACTTTCTTAGTGTCAGTTTTGTTTTTGTTGTTGTTGTTGTTTTAAGATTTTATTTATTTATTTGACAGACAGACAGAGATCACAAGTAGGCAGAGAGGCAGGAAGAGAGAGAGAAGGGGAAGCAGGCTCCCTGCTGAGCAGAGAGCCTGAAGTGGGACTTGATCCCAGGACCCTGAGATCATGACCTGAGCTGAAGGCAGAGGCTTAACCCACTGGGCCACCCAGGTGCCCCTTAGTGTCAGTTTTAAGCAAGCTTTGTGGTCTCTGGAAGCTTCACCACCAGGTAAGCAAGTAGAAGAGTTTACTTTCTCAAAAGCACAAATAGAAATTTTTTAATGGAATGGATGATTTTGACCTTCAGTGATATGACGTGTATTAAGTGATCATTTTGGGATTACAGTTATGGATAGGAGAAGAGAATGTGCTCATTGAGTTGTCAAATCAAGGAGGATTTAAGGTGGCTGCCACCTTGCCAAATACAAATGAACATGGTAGGAAAAACAACTGACTACAAGGCAACCTGTTGAATTAAGGTAAGGCAAAGCACAGGTATGTTTGGTATCATTAAAACTTACTTGTTGTCATGGAAATAAGGATGAAACAACCCATTATCCATACATTATTTTGAAATCCTGATACTGAATAGACAACTAGACTATTTTTTTCTCCCTTCTTTTTCCTCTCTCTCTAATTGACCTTTAATTTGCAGATATGATCACCCTGTCATTTGATTGTGTAAGCACACAATCCTCAACCAGAAAAGAGGACAAAAAGTTCAAGCCAAATCATGTTTGTAATTTTAATCACTGTGATATCTCATATTTTTATTTTTATTTTTATTTTTATAGGGACAGTCTCTAAAGTGTGATATGGTCATACTGTGGAAAGGAAGCACAGAGAAGAAAACACTTGTCAAGGTTATGCGGGACAAAGATATCATCAGAACTTTGAAGGCTTCTCCCAGACTCATCCTGCTTAGAGGCAGCACTAAGGACACAGCACTGGAAATGGCTTTGATTTCTTACTCACCAGCCTCAATTCCATCTACATAGTGCGTCCTGGGCTGCCTCTAGGTAGGATGGAGTGGGAGGTAGGCAAACTGGGTTCCTTCCTGGCCCTGCTGTGATATCTCATTTTAATCAGATGTCTGATTACCAAAAATGAGAAAATAGTTAATTTCACACATAAACACACATGCAGATATTATTAGTTAATAATAACTTACTGAAAAAAAATACATGGAGACAAATGCAAATGAAAACACAATGATCCAAAATCTTTGGGGTGCAGCAAAAGCAATTCTAAGAGGGAAGTTTATAGCAATACAGGCCTCCCTCAAGAAGTAAGAAAAATCTCAAACAAGCTAAACTTCCCCAAACAACCTAGAAAAAGAAGAACCAACAAAGCCCAAATGCAGTAGAAGGAAGGAAATAAATGTAGGAGCAGAAATAAAGACAGAGAGAGAGGCAGAAACAGATCAATGAAACCAGGACCTTGTCCTCCAAAAAGATTAAAAAAAAAAATTTGATAAACCTTTAGCCTAGACTCATCAATTAACAAAAGAGAGAGGACTCAAATAAATAAAATCAGAAATGAAGGAGGAGAACTAACATCACAAAAATACGAAGGACTATTAGAGAATATTATGAAAAATTGTATGATAATAAATTGGACAAACTAGAAGAAATGAATAAATTCCTTAAAAGCATATAGCCTCCCAAACTGAATCAGGAAGATATAGAAAATTTGAGCAAAATAATTACCAGCAATGAAATTGAATTAGTAATAATGATAAATAAAAATCCTAACAAACGAATTTCCAGGACTAAATGGCTTCACAGGTGAATTCTACTCAAACTATTTCAAGAGATAAAAAAAAAATAAGGAAAGCTTCCAAGATTCTATGAGGCCAACATTATCCTGACGCCAACACCAGGTAAGTACATTACAAACAACAATGAAACTATAGGCCAATATCTCTGATGAACATTAATGCAAAAATCCTTAACAATCTAAGATACTGGCAAGTTGAACTCATGTACCACAACTGAGTGGGATTTATTCAACAGATACACAGATGCTTCAATATTTACAAATTAATCAATGTGATACATTACATTAACAAGAGAAAAGATGAAAAACGTCATTATCTCAGAGATGGAGAAAAAAACATTTGACAAAGTGTAATATTCATTTATGATAAAAATGTCTTGCAAAGTAGATTTAGAGGGTACATACTTCAACATAATAAATGCTATATATGAAAAACCCACAGCTAATATCAACTCAGTGGTAAAAAACTGAAAGCCTTTCCTTTAAGATCAGAACAGGCAAAGATGTCCACTCCCAGCACTTTGACTTAACATAGTACTAGAAGTCCTAGGTGGATCAATTAGACAAGAAAAATAAATAAAAAGCATCTGTATTGGTAAGGGGAAAGTAAACCTGTTAACTGCCTGCAGGAGACTTACTATACATACAAAACCCCTCAAACTCCCCAAAACACTAGAACTGATCAAAGAACTCAGTATAGCTGCAATATACAAAATTAATATACAGAAAGCTATTACATTTCTATATACTAATAACAAAATAGTACAAAGAGAAATTAAGAAAACAACCCTATTTATAATTACACCAAAAAGGATGAAATACCTAGAAATATAATTAACCAAGGGAATGAAAGACTTATTCTCTGCAAACAATAAAACACTGTGAAATTGAAGATGACACAAGCTAATGTCCATGCCCATGGATTGGAAGAACCATTATTGTTAAAATGTTCATACTATCCAAAGAAATTTTAGATTTAATGAATATACAATGAGGAAAAGATAATATATTTAATAAATGGTTCTGGGAAAACTGGACACCTACATGCAAAAGAATGAAACTGGGGTAGGTTCTTATACCACACACAAAAATAAACGCAAAATGGATTAAAAACCTAAAGGTGAGACCTGACACCAGAAAAATCCTAGAATGCACAGGCAGTAATTTCTTTGACATTAGCCATAGAAACATTTATACATATATAAATATCTCTCTCTCTCTCTCTCTCTCTCTATATATATATATATATAATCTCCTCAGGCAAGGGAAACAAAAGCTAAAGTAGCTACTGAGACTACATCAAAATAAAAAGCTTTTGCCCAGTAGAGAAAATCACTGACAAAATTAAAAGGCAATCTATTGAATAGAAGATGTTTGCAAGTGATATATCTGGTAAAAGGGTAATACACAAAATATATAAAGAACTTCTATAACTCAACACCAAAAAAGCAAATAATCCAGTTAGAAATGGGCAGAGGACCTGAATAGACATTTTTTCCTTTTTTTTACGACATTTTTCCAAAGAATGAATACAAATGGCCAGCAGACACACGAAAACATGCTCAACATCACTAATCATTAGGGACATTCAAATCAAAACCACAATGAGATATCACCTTACACTAGTCAGAATAGCTAGAATCAAAAAGACAAGAAATAACAAGTATTGGTGATGATGAAAAGAAAAAGGAAATTGTGCCCTGTTGATGGGAATGCAAACAGGTACTACCATTGTGGAAAATAGTATGGAGAGTACTCAAAAAATTAAAAATAGAAATACCACATGATCCAGCAATTCCACTACTGGATACTAACCCAAAGAAAACAAAAACACTAATTTAAAAAGATTTATGCACTACTATGTTTATTGTAGCATTATTTAAAATGGCCAAGATAGAGAACAATCCAAGTGTCCATTGATAAGTGAATAGATAAAGATGGGGTGTGTGTGTTTGGGTGTGTTTCTGTGTGTGTGTGTGTGTGTGTGTGTGTGTGAAGAAATATTACCCAGTCATAGAAAAGAACAAGATCTTGCCATTTGCAACAACATGGTAGGGCCTAGAAGGTATAGTGCTAAGTGAAATAAGTCAATCAAAAACAAATACCATATGATTTCATTCATATGTGGCATTTAAGAAAGAAATGAACAAGTACAAAAAAAGACCAAAACACAGACTCTTAAACAGAAAAGAAACTGGTGGTTGCCAGAGGGGAGGTAGGTAAAGAGAATGGGTAATACAGTTAAAGTGGATTATGAGGTACAAAGCTCTAATTAGAAAGTAAATAAGTCATGGAGATGAAAATTACAGCTTAAGGAATATAATCAAGGTGATTGTAGTAATGTTGTTTGGTGACAAATGGTAACTACATTTACTGTGATACACACTAATATGAATCATTATGTTGTACACTTGAGACTAATAGAACACTATTAATCATACTTCAAGTTAAAAAAAATTAAAAACTAAACAGTAAAAAAATGAAATACTCTCTTGAAAAATGGCCAGAATGATCTGATCAGTCATCTCATCCAAGAGAGATGGCAGATAAGCCATTGAAAATATCCTCAGTAACATTTGTTATCATAAATAGTGAATACCAGCACACACCTCTTAGAATGGCAAAAACTCAAAATGCTGAAAACATCAAATGCTAGTGAGGAAGTAGAGAAATATGAACACTCACTTGTTGCTGGTGAGAATGCAGAGATACACCTGCACTGAAGGACATTTTGGAGGTTTCTAATAAAGCTAAACCCACTCTTGGCATATAATCCAGCAATCATGCTCCTTGATAGTTACCCAAAGGAGTTGAAAGATTATGTCCACGCAAAACCTGTACAGAGATGTTTACAGTAGCTTCACTCATATTTGCCCGATCTTAGAGGTAATCAAGATGCATTTTAGCAGATGAAAGTACAAATAAACTGATATAACCAGACAATGAATAATTATTCAGTGCTAAAAAAGGGGAAAAAAAAAGGGATCTGTGAAGTCATGGAAAGTCATGGAGGAAACTTAAATACATACTACTAAATCACAGAATTAAATCTGGTGATAGTACACATTGCATGACTTTATATGACATTCTAGAAAAATCAAAAGTATGAAGCTATAAGTAAAAACATCAATGGTGGGGTACCTGGGTGGCTTAGTGGGTTAAGCCTCTGCCTTCAGCTCAGGTCACGATCTCAGGGTCCTGGGATTGAGCCCTGTGTCAGGCTCTTTGCTCAGTGGGGAGCCTGCTTCCCCCTCTGTCTCTCTGCCTGCCTGTCTGCCTACTTGTGATCTTTGTCTGTCAAATAAATAAAATAAAATCTTAAAAAAAATCAATAATTTGTAAGGCAGGGGAATTAATAAATAAAATTCAGGGAATTTTTAGGGCAGTAAAATTATTCTGTATCATGCTATACTGGTGGATATATGTCATTATACATTTGTCAAAACCTATAGAATGTAAACACAGAGTGAACCCTACCGTAAAATACTGACTTTGGGTAACTTTGAAGTTAGAGCAGTTTCAGTGATTTTAATCTATGTATCACTCTGATGTAAGATGTTGATAGTAGGTGAAATTATGCTTGCAGCAGGAACTTTTCTGTATTTTACTCAATTTTGCTGTCAACCTAAAATTACTCAAAAATTAAAAGTCTATTTTATTTTATTTTATTTTTTTATTTTTTATTTCCAGCATAACAATATTCATTATTTTTGCACCACACCCCGTGCTCCATGCAATCGTGCCCTCTATAATACCCACCACCTGGTACCCCAACCTCCCACCCCCCGTCCCTTCAAAACCCTCAGATTGTTTTTCAGAGTCCATAGTCTCTCATGGTTCACCTCCCCTTCCAATTTCCCCCAACTCCCTTCTCCACTCTAAGTCCCCATGTCCTCCATGCTATTTGTTATGCTCCACAAATAAGTGAAACCATATGATAATTGACTCTCTCTGCTTGACTTATTTCACTCAGCATAATCTCTTCCAGTCCCGTCCATGTTGCTACAAAAGTTGGGTATTCATCCTTTCTGATGGAGGCATAATACTGTATCTGATGGGGTACAGGTCTGTGAATCACCAGGTTTACACACTTCACAGCACTCACCAAAGCACATACCCTCCCCAATGTCCATAATCCCACCCCATTCTCCCAAACCCCCTCCCCCCAGCAACCCTCAGTTTGTTTTGTGAGATTAAAAGTCACTTATGGTTTGTCTCCCTCCCAATCCCATCTTGTTTCATTGATTTTTTTTTAAAGATTTTATTTATTTATCAGAGAGAGAGAGAGGGAGAGAGAGCGAGCACAGGCAGACAGAATGGCAGGCAGAGGCAGAGGGAGAAGTAGGCTCCCTGCCAAGCAAGGAGCCCGATGTGGGACTCGATCCCAGAATGCTGGGATCATGACCCGAGCCAAAGGCAGCTGCCCCAACCAACTGAGGCCACCCAGGCGCCCCTAAAAGTCTATTTTTAAAAGAAAAAAAAAACTCCCTAATAATTAGTTTAGGGCTCTTTTATTTAGGCATAAGATTAAACTTCATAAGTTCATTTCAAAAAATTAAAATACAATTATACAAATTTTAATCTAAGAAGTATTTAACTTTGTTTTTTTAAAAGGCTTTTCCAAATTCTAAGGAAATAAATTAATAGGCAAGATCTATGAAATCTGAAATTATATATTTTTTAAAAGATTCTAATTATTTATTTGAGAGAGAGAGAGAGCATGAAGAGGGGAAGAAGGTCAGAGGAAGATAGAGGAGCAGAGTCTTTGCTGAGCAGGGAGTTAGACATAGGGCTTGATCCCAGGACCCCAATATCTTTACCTGAGGCAAAGACAGGTGCTTAACTGGGAGAGCCACCAAGGTGTCCCTGAAACTGTAGATTTTATAATTATTTATAATAGCAAAATAAAAGTGGAAACACCCTAAATTTCCAAAACTAGGAAATGATTAAAAAAAATACATATATATGTGAAATTACATATTTGTAAAGTTTAATACACATACACATATATGTGCACACACATACGCCATAGTATTATGTGTAATCCATTACCATTTAGCCATTAAACAGTTAAGTTTATTTTGGAAAAAAATGATGAAGTAAAAAAATGACTATAAAGCATTTTTGAAAGGAGGTATGAAATAACACAGGTAAAATCAAAGAAATACTTGGTGCAGAAATAATTATTTTAAGTTTTGGTGCAGCCAAAATTGTTTTGGTCTTTCCAGTTCTTTATTATTGTTTTTGTTTTGGTTTGGTTTGGTTTTGGTTTTGGTTTCTACTTGGACTGGAAATAAAAGAGGTAGGTGAGATACGATGACTTTTACTCTGGCTTAGACAACTAAAGTTGGTGAAGTCTTGGTTTTGAACTGCATGTAAATTATAAGGATTTTAGTGTGTGTCATGATCCTAGATTGTGCTGCTAGCCTATAAAATGAGTTGAAAGAGTGGATCATTGGCTACCAAGACAGACAAGCAAGTGACAATGAATGGATCAGTGTTCAATTTATACTATTTCTGGAAAACCAACTGAAGGTGCATAGCTTATTGATAATGACAGTGTCACATATCAGGAAAAAAAGCAAAACCCCAGAATCAAACAGATGGGTTAAAATCTACCTTCATCATTTATTAGTGGAATTGGTCCTAATCAAGTTATTTAATCTTCTCAGCCTTGCATTTCTCATCTATAAAATTGAGATGAAATTACCTATCCTCTAGGTTTATTATATAAATTAGACATAATTCATACAATATATATATAAGTTATGATCCATGGAGGATTTATGCTGTGTCGATAAAACTCAGAATTTCCACTTCTCCATTAAGAAGACACCTGTCTCTTAGAGAACAATATTGAAGAAGAAAATCTTCAATACATCTGCAAATCTGCAAAACCTCTTGTGATACACTCATATGCAAAGTTTGATCTTCTTTTCCTGACTGTAGGATACTCTTAAGATACACAAGAAATGAAGAAAAGAAAAAAAAAAGATGCAGAAGAAATGGTCATTTCTGCAAAGTCACTCAGGAATTGCTCTACTGATTTCTCCCTTATTGGATGCCAAGTTAATTACTGTGAAATAGACTTCCTTGCACCACATTTGTGTTTATATAATGCTGTGTATTATAGAGTGTTTTATAGCTATTAATTATTGTCCTCACAATATTGAGAAATGGACAACTGCAACCTTCTTGGAACACTAATTATACTCTGGCACAGAAGGTCATTCACTGAAGAAGGTATTGAAGACTACAGGGGAATGGAGAACCCAGTACACTGAAATGTAAGAAATTACAAAATGGAAATCCTGAGGTCTAGATTCTAATCTCAGCTCTTCTACTCACTTTGTAATCTAGGCAAGTCACATAATCTCTCAATCTCATTTCCTCAAGTGAAATACAATTAGAAAGACTCATGGATATTATTGAGATCCAGATTCTAGGATTATTATAGCCTAAAGTTTCATGAATGGGAAGATACATTTTTTGTCACTTAAAAAATGTCTCTTTGTCATTAAAAAAGACAGTAACCACCTGGAACATGCTGGACTCAATCACCAAGAATGAATAAATTCAAGTTTGAGGGGAACAAGGCTAGAGGGAAACGTATAGAACTACGTTTGACCTTAAAAAAAAAAAAATAGTATCTAGGGAACATGGAGTTCAGAGCAGGTCAAGCAGGGAGTAAATCTAGGCTTTTCCACTTAATTGTTACATGACTTGGGCAATTGACCTAATTTTTCAAATAAAATAGAGACAACACCTCTTTTATAAAGTTTTATGAGGAGTAAAAGGAATAGCATAGAATAAAGACAAAGTAAATAATGACTAAGGGTATTTTTGTTGCTTCTAGTAATGAAAATGAAACATAGATGGGCTGAATTTCTGTTCATCTATACCACCATTGTAATCTGTAACATTTGGAATCTATACCATTTTTAAAATAGTTGGAAAGACCACATAATTCTTATATTCCCTCTTTGAAATATTCTGAATTAAGAAAATATGTTCTAAGCTCACAAAAACTATCTTGACATTCCAACTGCATTCTCTTCAAGATGCTATTAACAAGGGACTGCGACTATTGATAAAGTCACCTGCATGGTCCTCTGGACTATTTGCTCCTTCCACGCTTTCATTTATTCAACACTCACCATTAGCAAACACTCATTTCCTTTCCCTAGCACTAGGCAAGTGATTGGCATTTAATGGACTTTGAAAATAACATAGGGTCTCTATCCTCAAGATGCTTCCAGGATAAGAATAAAGCCTTTCAACAACACATGATTGAAACAGAGCAATATGAAATAAGTACGAATGGAATAACTCAGTTTCCCCCAGGAATATCAGCTTAAGACATCCTGTCCTCTGCAAAGCTGCATTGTATTTAGAAAGATGAGTAAGATTCAATCAGTTGGACAAGTTTGGGAGGCAAATTTTAAGCAAAGAGTAGGGAAGACATTTTAGGTGGAAAGAATAGTGTGCCAAAGGGCAAAGATCAACACATCAGGTTAAGGGAATGCTAAGGCTTTGGCATAAGGGCTGCATAGGGAGAGACAGTGCAAGCAATAATAGAGGGCTGTGTGTTGAAGAGTTAGCTCTCATCATGAAAGTAACCAGGTAACATGGAATGTATTCATAAACATAAATGTCATGATAAACAAATGGAAAGACCAAAACCTCTTGTTCAGAATTGCCACAATAACAAAACTATCATCTGCAAAGGGAAGAACCCTTCCCCACATCCTGTTTGACCTCTGCCCATCATTTCCAGTCCATAAAATTTTGCTAACTTGGCAGTGGTTGTGTCCCCTGGTAGTTATTCCATAACAAGTCTTTCTGACCTCACTATATATTGTATTATATTCTTCTTGTACCTCTCTTAAGGGTCTAGTCATATTCAGCCTCCTATTTGTAGTCTTAGTTCCCTTATTACATAAAAAATTCCTTCAGAGCTGTGGGTATTAGTGAGCAGAACCACTGTGCTTTAGGAGACAGGAACCCAGGCTCTAACAATCCCATTTCCACTCCCATTGTTATTGGATAAGTGAATTTAAGGCTTCTCTTGGAGTCCAGCCATCTCTCTCCCTCTCCCTCTTTAAGCACATCTGAACATGCCAGTCCCAAGAAGTAGATGTAAACTGGCAGGAGGTGGAGGACGAAAAAAGGTGAAAAGCACTAGGTCTTTTACCCAGCTTTTGAATGGGTATCACAACTGTGTAGCTTTTAGTAAATTGGTGCTCATATTCTTATTCTGGCTATTATTCCCTAGAATGAAACCCAAGGATAATTGAAATAATTATCATGGCATGATTCAGGTTTTTTAACTGTGATTATACTATCCTCTGATACCTTCCTTATCTTCTACCCATATACTGTAAATCCTCACCAAAACCCTCAAAGGTACACTGATGGTCTATCTCTCACTTATTTTTAACCCAATCCTGTTAGAATGGAAAATGAAGATTTAAAAATCTCACTGGATAATGACATAATAAGGGATACACATTGCCACATTTAAATCAGTCATATTATCTGCTATACCAAGTACACTGACAATGTGGTTTTAAAATTGTTTTGAATTTGACATACATATCAATTGAGCAGTCCTATTTATCAGACTTCCCTTGAAGGGACTTTTTATGTAATAAAAGAACTAAGATAATTAATAGAGGGCTGAAGGTGACAAGAACATTCAGAGAGGTTTAAATGACATATGGTATGGAATGGGGAATGCACAAGGTGAAATCAGAAAGGTTTATCTTGTCCAAGAACACTTAGCCTGTACCTGGATTAGTTCTAGCCATCCTACCAGGGCTTCCTGGGACACCCTGGTTTGCACCACTCTAGCTTCAGTGGCTCCAGTAGGGCACCCTGAGTGTAAAGAGGCCCAAGACACCCTAGCTTGCATTCATTGTCTTCCCAGACACCCTTTGTACGAACAGCAGAGGTACCACAACAGCCCAAGCCTCCTTTAGCTTTAGCTGTTCCACTAGAGCACTCCCTGCATGAAGCTCCCCAGGACCCTCCAGTCCACATCCAACCTTGGCTCTATCCACCCTGTCAGGGTACCATTTATGGAGAACGTTTTGGAACCCCTGACTTAAACACACTTAAGATTTGGCAATCCTGCCAAGGTGTCCTCTCTATGTTTAGCTCTGGGACTGCCCCCCCCAACTTCCACTTCCACTGACTTTAGTTCAGATATTCTGCCAGGGCACCCTCTGTGTGGAAAACCCAGAGACTATACTGCTTTGCACCCACTTCAGCTATAGCTGTCCTGCCTGGGCATTCTCTGAATGAAGAGGTCTGAAACATCTAGCTTATACCCACTTCAGTTTCTGCTCTCCTGCAGGATGTTCTCAGAAGCACCCAAGCCTGCACCCACTTCAGCTTCAGTTCTCCTTCCAGGTGCCCACTGTGTGGTGAGCCCTGGAAGTACAACAATTTGTATCAACATCAGGTTTAGTGTCCAGCCGGGACATCTACTATGAGGAAAGATATGAGACTCCTCAACTTGTTCCATTTTAGCTGCAGCTGTCCTGCTGTCTTCAACTCTGGACACTTCAACTCTGGCCATCCTACCAGGGCAGCTCCACCATGGGGTGTCTTATGACCACAGTTCATGACAACCAAGGTTCCAGCCATCCAACTAAAGTCACAGAGCACAACCAGTTTAGAAAGAGAAGGACCATACACAAGACTACTTCTTCAAGTTTAGAGAAATAACTGTCCAGCCTAATCCATAGAAACAAAAACTGCAAAATGGAGAAACAGAGGAATAAGCTTCAAAAGAAAAATTAAGATAAAACCTCAGATATATAGTACCTGGGTGGCTCAGTTTGTTAAGTGTCTGGTTTCAGCTCAGGTCACAATCCCAGAGTCCTAGGATCAAGCCCCATATCAGGCTCCCTGATGATCTCCCTCTTCCTCTCCTGCTCCCCTTGTGCTGTCTCTCTGTTTGTCTCTCTCTGTCAAATAAATAAATTTTAAAAATCTTTAAAACCTCTGATACAGAACTAAATGAAAAGAAAATAAGCAATATGCCTGATAAAGAATTTAAAGCAATGATTGTAAAGATGCTCAATGGGATTGAAAGAAGAGTGGAAAACTCACTGAGAAACTTCAGTAAAAAGATAGAAAATATTAAAAAGAACCAGAGTTCAAGAATACAATAATTGAAAGTAAAAATACACTAGAGGGAATAAATAGTGTATTGCAGAACAAATCATCAATCCAGAAGACAGGATTAATGGAAAGGACTCAAGTCAACAGCAAAAAGTAAATAAATTTCTTTTCCAAACAGAATTTTTAAAATGAGAATACAGTAAGGGATCTCTTTGAAAACACCAAGCAAACAAACATTCACATTATATGGGTCTCACAAGAAGGGAGAAAGGGGCAAAAAACATATTTGAAGAAATAATAGCGGAGAACTTCCCTAACCTAGAGAAGGAAATAGACACCCAGTTTCAGGAAGAACAGAGAATTCCAAACATAATGCCCCCCCCCACCAAAAAGCCCACACCATGAAACATAATAATTAAAATGACAAAGGTTAAAGATGAGAGAATTTAAAAGCAGCAACAGAAGAGCAAAAAGTTCAAGGAAAACTATAAGGTTTTCAGCTGATTTTTTAGCAGAAACTTTGCAGGCCAGAAGTAAGTGGCATGATATGTTCAAAAATGCTGAAAGGCAAAACCTACAACCAAGAATATTCTACCCAGCAAGATTACTGTTTAGAATTAAAGTAGAGATACAGAATTTCCCATACAAACAAAAATTAAAGGTGTTCATCACCACTAAATCAGCCTAATAAGAAATGTTAAAAGGACTTCCTAAATGGATAATTACACATAAGAATATTATAAATAGAAAGATGTAAAATATGACAATATATACATAAAACATACTTTTTTAGAATGTGTTCAAACTTAAATGGTTGTCACCTTAATATAGACAGCTGTATACTTGGGATAATATATATGAACTTCATAAATACAAACCCTACAAGAGATAATAAAAGTAAAGAGAAAGCAAGCCAATATAACACT
The DNA here is from genome assembly GCF_009829155.1 of Mustela erminea. NCBI lineage: Eukaryota > Metazoa > Chordata > Mammalia > Carnivora > Mustelidae > Mustela > Mustela erminea. The sequence continues at coordinate 59,951,887 of NC_045625.1, forward strand.
ACAAAAGCTCCTCAAAAACAAAGAGAGTAAGCACAGAAGGGAAAAGAGAAGAACTATGAAAAGAACCAGAAGATATTTAACAAAATATCAGTTAGTACATATCTATCAATAATTACTTTAGGGGTGCCTGGGTAGCTCAGTTGATTAAGCATCTGCCTTTGGCCCAGGTCATGATTCTAAGGTCCTAGGATCTAGACCCATGTTGGGCTCTCTGCTTATTGGGCAACCTGCTTCTCCCTCTCCCTCTGCCTGCTGTTCCCCCTGCTTATGCTCTCTCTCTTTATCTCTTTTTCCATCAAGTAAATAAATTAATTATTTAAAAAAATAATTACTTTAAATATAAATAGTTTAAATGTTATATTCAAAAGACATAGGATGGCAAAATACATAAAAATTCAAAACCTGATGAATACATACCATTTGCATCAACATAGATAGAACTGGAGGGTATTATGCTAAGTAAAATAAGTCAAGCAGAGGAAGATAACTATCATACAGCTTTATTCATATGTGGAATATAAGGAATAGCATAGAGGACCATAGGGGAAGGAAGAGAAAACTGAATGGGAATAAATCAGAGAGGGAGACAAACCACGAGAGACTCTGGACTCTGGTAAACAAACTGAGGATGGCAGAAAGGAAGAGGATAGGGGGACACAGAAACTGGGTGATAGATATTAAGGAGGCCATGTGATATGATGAGCACTTGGTGTTATACATAACTAATGAATCATTGAACATTATATTAAAAACTAATAAAGTTCTATGTGTTGGCTAATTGAACTTAAAAAAAAAAATCAAAACCCATCTATATACTGCCTACAGAAGACTCATTTCAGACCTAAAGACAACCAGAAATTGAAATTAAGTGAAGAAAAAACATTTATCATGCAAATGCAAGTGAAAAATAAAACATAGTAATTATACTTATATAAGACAAAATATACACTAAAACAAGGACTTAACAAGAGAAAAAGAAGGGAATAACATAATGATAAAGAAAACAATCTAACAAGAAGATAAAACAATTGTAAATATCTATGCAGCCAATATAGAAGCACCTAAATACATAAAGCAAATATTAGTGGACATAAGGGAGAAATCAATGGTAATATAATATTAGCAAGGGACTTTAACACCCAATATGCATCAATGTATATAGATCATCCAGCAGAAAATCAATAAGGAAACTGTGCCTTTGAAGGTTACATCAGACCGGATGGACATAACAGATATGCACAGAACATTCCATCCCAGAAAGCACAATACACATTCTTTTCTAGTGCACAAGGAACATTATCCAACATAGATTGCATGTTAGGTCACAAAACAAGGCTCAATAAATTTAAGAAGACTGAAATAATAACCTACATGGTTTCTACCACAACAGTATGAAACTGGAAATCAATCACACATACACACACAAAACAGAAAACAAAAAACAAAGAAAAAACAAAATAAAACAAAAACAAAACAAAACAACAACAAAAGCCTGGAAAGGCACAAATACAAATAGACTAAAATTATGCTACTAAACAAGCAATGGGTTAACAAAGAAATCAAATAAGGTATCAGAAAATGTATAGAGAAATGCAAATGAAACACAATGATCCAACATCTTTGGAACTCAGTGAAAGTAGTTCTAAGAAGAAAATTTTAAAAACCTCCCTCAAGACACAAGAGAAAACTCAAACAATCTAATCTTACACCTAAAGAAACTAGGAAAAAAAAAAAAGAATAAGGCACAAAGTTAGTAGAGGAAGGAAATAATAAAAACCAGAGCAGGAATCAATGACATAAAGATGAAAAATAATAATAATGATAATATAAAAGACTGATGAAACCAAGGGCCAATTCTTTGAAAAGGTAAAACTTATAAAGCTTTCATAAGACTCATCAAGAAAAAAAGAAAAAAGGCCCAAATAAATAAAATCAGAAACAAAAGATTAGAAGTAAAAACTGACACCACAGAAATACAACTACTATAAGAGATTACTAAAAAAAATTACATGCCAACAAATTGGAGAATATAGAAATAGAAAAATTCCTCTAAGCACACAATCTTCCAAAGCTGAGTAAGGAAAAAATAGAAAATCTGAACAGACCAAAATCTGATAACTTTTCCTTTAAGATCACAAAGAAGATAAGGATGGACCCATTCTTGCCACTTTCACTTAACATAGTAGTGGAAGTCCTAGCCTGAGCAATCACACAAGAGAAAAATAAGAGGAATCCATATTGGTAAGGAAGAAGTTAAACGGTCACTATTTACAGATGACATAATACAATACATAAAAAAACCCTGAAGACTCCCCCCAAAAAGCTATTAGAAGTAATAAATAAATTCAGTAAATTTGTAGGATGTAAAACTAATACCCAGAAATCAGTCATGTCTGTACAGTAATAATAAAGTAGCAGAAAGAGAAATTAAAATAATTCCATTTATAATTGCTCCAAAAAGAATAAGATATTTAACAATAAATTCAACCAAAGAGTTAAAGACCTATACTCCGAAAACTATCAAAAATTGATGAAAGAAATTAAAAGTGGTGCAAACAAATGGAAATATCCCATGCTCATCAATTGGAGAGATTAATTTTTTTAAGATTCACTTATTTATTTGATAGAGAGATAGAGAAAGAGCACAAGTAGGCAGAGCAGCAGGCAGAGGAGGAGGGAGAAGCAAGCTTTCCAGGGAGCCCAGTATGGGGCTCGACCCCAGGACACTGGGATCATGACCTGAGCCGAAGGCAGCCGCTTAACTGACTGAGCCACCCAGGGACCCCAAGATTAATATTATTAAATGTTCATACCCAAAGCAATCTACAGATTTAATGCAATACCAATCAAAATATCAAAAACATTTCTCAGAACTAGAACCAATAACACTAAAATTTGTATGGAACCACAAAAACCCCCAAAGCAATCTTGAGGAAGAGCAAAGCTAAAGATATCACAATTCCAAATTTCAAGTTATGCTACAAAGATAAGTAATCAAACAGTATGGTACTAATACAAAAATAGACACATATATCAATGGAACAAAATAGATATCCCTGAAATAAATCCACATTTATACAGTCCATCAGTCTGCAACAAAGGAGGCAAGATCATACAACAAAGAAAAGATAGACTCTTCAATAAATGGTACTGAAAAAACTGAATGTTTACATGCAAATGAATGAAACTGGACCACTTTCTTACACCAAAAACAAAAATAAACTCAGAATGGGTTGAGAATCTAAATGTGAGACTTGAGTGCTTAAAATTCCTAGAAGAAAACATAGGAAGCAATTTCTTTTGGCATCAGCTTTAGCAACATTTTTCTAGATATGTCTCTTGAAGCAAGGTAAACAAAAGCAAAAACAAACTTTTGGTACCAATCAAAATAAAAAGCTTTTGCACGGCAAAGGAAACCATGTACAAAACAAAAAGGCAATCTTCTAAATGGGAGGAGATATTTGCATCTAATATATTTAGTAAATATGTAAGGAATGAAAAAAAATATGTAAAGAATGTCTAGAACTCAACACCAAAACACAAAAACACACTCACACAATCCAATTAAATAATGGGCAGAAACCCTGAATAGCTTTCTCCAAAGAAGACAGATGGCCAACTGTCATATGAAAAGATGCTCAACATCACTGATCATCAAAGAAATGCAAATAAAAACAATAAAGAAATATTACTTCACACCAGTCAGAATGGTCAATATCAAAAAGACAATAAATATCAAGTGTTGGTGAGGATGTGGACTAAACGGAACACTCAAGCACTGTTGGTAGGAATACAAATTTGTACCACCACTGTGGAAAAATGGTATGGAGTTTTGTCAAAAAGTTAAACATAAGAATACCATATTACCCAATAATTCCAATACTGGGTATTAACCCAAAGAAAATGAAAACTCTAATTCAGAAAATATATGGACCTCCTATATTTTCGCAGCATTATTTACAATAGCTAAGATGTGGGAGAACCCAAGTTTCCCTGGATAGATAAATGGGTAAAGAAAATGTATATAAATAGAATGGAATTTTATGCAGCCATAAAAAGGGCTGAGACCTTGCAATTTTCAGCAACATGGATAAATTCAGATAGTCTTATGCTAAATGAAATAAGTCAGGGAAAGACAAGTACCATATGATTTCACTTATATGGGGATCCCATTAAAACAAAATGAATGATTAAATAAACAGCAGAATTAGACCTATAAATACAAAAAATGAACTGATGGCAGCCAAAGGCAAGGGGGCTGAGGAGTTGGGCAAAATGGGTGAAGAATAGTGGGAGATACAGGCTTCCAGTTACAGAATAAATAAGTCAGGTAAGTCAGGGAAATAAAAGGTACAGAAGAGAGAATATAGTCAATGGTAGTATAATAGCAATGTATGGTGACAGATGATAGCTACACCTGTGAACACAGCATAACGCATAGAGTTGTTGAATCACTATGTGTACCTAAAACTAATTTAACACTGACTATCACATGCTCAAATAAAAATAATAATAAAATAGAAAGTTTTACTTTGTCATACTGAGGATCCAACTCAGACTTGACTTTTATTCTAACATGCCCATCTTGTGCAAATACTCTTTCCCAGCATTGCTGTGATACTTGAAAAATGGACAGTATTTTGAAAGATAAGCTCTAGGAAGAAGGAACTTTAGTGAGGAAAATAAGTGAAGATAAAGTTTTGAAGGCCAGAATGTTGGATTAGTCCCTAGAGCCAGAAGACTCATGGGATGGCGAAGCCCAGATAGAGGGTATTCTCCCTGCTGCCTCTAGTTGCACAGGGTTCTCAGTCTCTCTGCCAGTTCTCCCTGTATGTCTCCAACAGACTAGTATATACATAGGCTTTTTTTCCAGTTTGGATCTGGATGGTACCTTTTAAATTGTCTTCTTTGTTTTTGAATCTCTCCTGGGTTTTTAGAAACCCAGTAAATATTTCCTGGGACCTTTCTCTCACACGCTCCCTCTCTTTAACCAAATCACTGGAAGATATACAAAAATAAAAGGTTTCTGCAAGATGAATTTTCTGTAAGCTTTCAAAATAATGTCTCCTTAGAGAAATCAAATAAATTCAAGGAAATAGCAAATCATGGTTTATTCTAAAAAAACCCACTTTATTCAGAATTGCACCTGTAATAAAAAACAAGTTTTTATGTTCAGATAGGGTCTGTAATAAAACTAGGAGCCCTTGACCTGTGAAAGCTTTTTTGGGTGGACCCATAGCCTACCTAGTCTCTGTGCTTCAATTCAATGTCAGCTCCATTCTTTATGTAGTACATAGGACTTTTGTTTAACCTCCAAGAATATTCTCCAACCTATCCTTGGAAAGTAGCCAAGGACTAGACAGTGCCTAGATTTCCCTCTCCTGCCTCAGCCAGGAAGGCCCCTTGCATATATCTGTACCTGCTTTCCCAGGCGCAGAATGATAACCTGTAAATCCAGCATTGTAATAAATAGAACTTATTTGGCAACGGAGCTATAAATAGGATGCTTTAGAATCCAAGGTGCATTCAGCCTGCTTATGTCAGCATAGACTAAGAAAGAAGGCTGTATTATTACAGCAGGAGAAAGTAAATGGTTTTTCTTGCCAGTAAAAGCAGGACATAATATACTCAATATGCCTACTGGTGCTGGAACATAAATCAACCATCAGTTCTGAGAAGCACATAAAGGGCTTTCCCTCATCACAATTACTAAAGTGAAAGAGGACACATGGACATCTCATCACTGCAAAAAAGAAATTAGTCATTTGGGCTTCTATATTTTCTGGTGATATTTTTAGTTAATTGGTAGTATGGATGTTGATGTGACTCTGCAGTGTTCAGTTGATATGATATGTCTAGGTGAAAAAGAGGGCATAGGTGAATAGATCAGAAACTCAGTAAATCAAAGTGGGGCTTCTGAATACAAGGAAGATGTATCAGGTGTCTCTAGGCAGTCACAATGAACAAAGCTAGGAGGTCAGTGTGGAGAAATAGATGAAAGGATTTGCTATAAATCAGAGTTGTCCAAAGAACTAACCTTCGTTGGAAATACTCTAGCAGAAGTTGATTAGCCACTTGGTCAAAGATGTTAGATTAGTCATGGATGCTGAAAGGGAAGCCAAAGAAAGAATGGGTAGCCTGGATGTTCACTCACAGTTCCTTTCATCTTTACTTGCTCTTTCAGAATACAAATTAAGTCATAGTTCACATGGAAGAGCTCATTCTTACTCATTCAAGAAAATGTGCCCATTTTGTCCATAACCCCACAAAGGTTCAGAGTTTGCTCATCTACCCACAGGCAAAGAAATATTGGAATATTTTCATCTTTAAAATAATATTGGAGCTATCTCTACTTGCATTATGAAGAGTTACATTTTGAGAAATCTATTTGAATTATAGTTGTTCTTTTCAAGGTGCTAGGGACGCTTAATACATAAAGAAATCCTATAAAAACATTAACCAAGATTTTAGGGAGTAATTTTTTTTTTCTTTACCATTCTTTGAGTCCATATTATGGTCACCTGTAAAGGCAGATGGACTCTCACCTAGATCTGATTCAGATGTCATGACTGATGATGTAACCACACATCAAGAAGTTATGACAAGGTTTATCACTAACATAACTGAGGTTGCTGAGAGAGGAGGACATTTCTCTCAAACAGGTCTGAAATGGCTTGAGAGGGCAAGGAAAGGAGATAGGCCTGGGTTTTTATTGTATTTAGGAGATGGGTCTGGGGTAAGAGTTCCCACATGACATGGGCTTTGTGCTTCAAATCTCCTGCTGGCACCAAAGAAAGAAGTATCCAAGATTTCTTATCTGTTTGTCCAGATGTGAGGCACAAAAGGAAGAGGGTGAAGAGAGGCTTAAAATCTCTCAGAAATCAGACATCTAAAAATGTAGTCAAGGTTTTGATCTAGGATGGCGCTGAAATCACCTCCATGGACACACTAACTTCATAACTATTTATAGACCAATTCCTCCTGAAGAACTGAGGACTGACTGAAGTTTCTGTACAACAAAAGATAGAAAGAATGGCAAGAGAAGCAGAGACGTGATAATGAAAGAAACCCCCAACCCCATCATTATGAACTGCAGCGGGGAGGGATAATACTGAGAGACCATGAGCAGATTCCTCTATGTTAGGGCACAAGGAAAAGATCCCAATTTAAAAGAGAAACTAGTTTATAAAAGATCCAGCCCTAGAACTCTGCCAAATGGTGGGGGAACTGCTGGAACTTTCCCTGGATCAAAGGGACTAGCTAGTAGCACTCTTTACACTCCCTTTTGGCCTTGAGAGGGAAGATAGGTGCGGGTCCAGACACCATAGCCAGATTGTCACTTCAGCAAGTACCAGGTCCCTAGCCCACATCAGCCTCAGACATACTAGGGCATAGGAGGAAAAGCTGTGATTGAAAAAAGCAACTAGTCTGTTGATCCCCATTAGTGAATTTTTCACTACAGTCTTTTTGCCAAGACAGTATAGGCACAAAGCACTCCAGAACACTGCAAGCCCATACCACTTCAGCTTCAGACAGCTTGCTAGGGGAACCCCAGTGAAGAGTGCTCTGGGAGTTCCTGGTTGACACCTGCTTTAGCTTAAGCTTTCCTGCCAGGGCACCCCCTTTACAGAGCATCCTGGAATGCCCTGGCCTGTACTTCTGCTTCAGTTTTCCTGTCAAAGCACCCTTAGTATGAAGAGCTGTGAGATACCTCAGCTTGTACCCACACCATCTTCAGCTGTCTGGCCAGGGCACCCTTTGCAAAGAGAGCCCAAGGATTACACCAGCCCATGCCCACTACAGCTTTAGCCATCTTTCCAGGGTACCCTTTGCATGGAGAACCTTGGAACCACACCTTCCCATGCCCACTTTAGCTGAGCTGTCCTGTCAGGGTGTCTCCTGCGTACAGCTCCCCAGGATGCTCCTGCCCACACCCTGTGTCTACCATAGTTGCTACGCCTAACAGCCTTTGCAGAGAGTCTGGAATACTGGTGTATACCCACTTTATTTTCAGCTCTCCTGCCAGGACACCCTCTGTGAAGAGAGCCCAAGGACCACAATGGCCCATGCTCACTTCAGCTTTAGCTGTCCTACTGGGCACCTTCTGCACAAAGAGCCTTGGGATTCCTTGGTCTACACCTATTTCAGCTTCAACTGTCTGTCCAGGGTATTTTCTGCACAGGAAGGCCTGGGAATTAGCCAGCCGGCACCCACTTCCGCTTCAGTTATCTTAGAGAACCTTAAAGACACACAGGCTCATGCCTACCAGAGCTCTACCATTTCACCAGGGCAGCCCATCACAGCTTCTGACCCCCAGCCCATGCCAATCACAGCTCCAATCTGCCAACAAAAGTCACCAAGCAAAGCCCAAAGGACTTTGGCTGCACAAAGGACAACAACTACACAAGATGATTCCTTTCAGTCTTGGACAAGTAGTTGTTTCACTTATTTCATAGAAACAAACACATTAAGAAAACCATAAGGTTTTCAGCTAATTTTTCAGGAGAAACTTTGCAGGTCAGAATAAAGTGGCATGATATATTTAAATTGTTGAAAGGAAAACACCTACAACCAGGAATATTCTACCCAGTAAGATTATCACTCAGAATTGAAGAAGAGATAAAGGATTTCCCACACAAACAAAAGTTAAAGTAGTTTATCACCACTAAATTGGCCTAATAAATGATAAAGTGATACCTTTAAGTGGGGAAAAAAGCCATAATTACACATAAGAAAATTATGAATGAACAAGTGTTGGTAAGGATGTGGAGAAAAAGAAACCTTCTTAACTATTGGTGGGAATGTAATCTCCTGCCACTGTGAAAAAAAGTATGAAGTTTCTTCAAAAAATTAAGAATAGAACTACCCTATCATCCAGTAATTGTGCTACTCGTTATTTACCCAAAAAAAAAATACAAAAACACTAATTTAAAGGAGTGTATGCATCCCTATGTTTATAGCAACAGTGTTTTTAACAGCCATATTATGGAAGTAGCCCAAGTGTCCATTGATAAATTAATGGATAAAGAAGAAGTAGTATTATGGAATTTTATTCAGCCATAGAAAGGATGAAACTTTCCATTTGCAATGACATTGGTAGAGGTAGATTATAATGTTAAGTGAAATAAGTCAGTCAGAGATAGACAAATACTGTATGATTTCATTCATATGTGGAATTTAAGAAATAAAACAAATGAGCAAAGGAAAAAGAGAGAGAAAGAGAGACAAAATAAGAAACAGACTCTTACAATCTGAGGGTTTTGAAGGGACGGGGGGTGGGAGGTTGGGGTACCAGGTGGTGGGTATTATAGAGGGCACGGATTGCATGGAGCACGGGGTGTGGTGCAAAAATAATGAATACTGTTATGCTGGAAATAAAAAAAAAAAAAAAAAAAAAAAGAAACAGACTCTTAACTATTAAGAACAAACTGATGGTTACCAAAGGGGAGGTGGGTGGGGGGATGCGGGAAACTGGTGATGGGGCTTAAGGAATGCACTTACTTGTTGTGATGACCACTGGGTGATGTATGGAATTGTTGAATCTTTATATTGTACACCTGGAACTAATATAACACTGTATATTAACTATACTGTAATTACAATAAAGAAAATCCACCTTTTGCATCACTATGGATGTAACTGAAGGAGATTATACTAAATGAAATGCCAAGCAGAGAAAGACAATTATCATGCAGTATCATTCATATGTGGAACATAAGGGAGAGAGCAAAGAACCACAGAGAAAGGGAGGGAAGACTGAATGGGAAGAAATCATAGAGGGAGGCAAACCATGAGAGACTCTGGCCTCCAGGAAACAAACTAAAGGTTGCAGAGGGAGGGTTGTGGGCAGAAGGGGTAATCGGGTGATGCGTTTTAAGGAGGGCACGTGTTATGATGAGCACCAGGTGTTATATGCAACAAATGAATCTTTGAACACTACATCAAAAACTTATGCTGCCTAACTGAATATTAAAAACAAAACAAAAAAAAAACAAAAAGCAAACCTAATAGGGGCACCTGGGTGGCTCAGTGGGTTATAGCCTCTGCCTTCAGCTCAGGTCATGATCCCAGAGTCCTGGGATCGAGCCCCGCATCAGGCTCTCTGCTCGGCAGGGAGCCTGCTTCCCTTCTTCTCTCTCTCTGCCTGCTTGTGATCTCTGTCTATCAAATGAATAAATAAAATCTTTAAAAAAATACAAACTAATAAAAGACCTTCTAACATCTACAAAAAATAAAATAAAATCATCTTACTAAAAAGAAAATTATTTTAAAAATATGTAAAATGTGACAGTATATATTTTAAATGTATAAAAAGGAACTCTTGCACACTTTTGGTGAGGATGGAAATTGGTGCAGCTGCTATGGAAAACAATATGTAGGTTTATCAAAAAGTTAAAAATAGAAATATCATATGATCCAGTAATTCCACTACTAGGTATTACCCAAAGAAAATTAAAACACAAATTTGAAAAGATGTATGCATCTTTATGTTTATTGCAGCATTATTTACAATAGCTAAGATATGGAATCAGCCCACGTGTCCACTGAGAGATGAATGGCTAAAGAACAGGGGTGTGTGTGTGTGTGTGTGTGCACGTGCACAAGTGTGTGTGTGTGTGTGTGTATGTGTGTTTGTGTATGTGTGTAAAATATATAACAATATAATATAATATTTATGAGTAATAGACTGTTACTCAACCTTAAAAAAAGATGAGATCTTGTCATTTACAACAACATGAATGGACCTAGAGAGTATTACACTGTATGAAATGGGCCAGAGAAGGAAAAATACCATATGATTTTAATTTATATGTAGAATCTAAGAAGCATAGTCAACAAATAAACACACAAACAAATAAAAAGGCAAAATTAAACCTATAAATACAAAGAACAAACTAATGGTTGTCAGAGGAAAAGGGTAGAGGGATGGGCAAAATAGGTGAAGAGAAGTGGGAACAAATAAGTCTTGGGAATCAAAGCTCAGCAGAGGGAATGTAGTTAATGGTACTCTAATAGTTTTGTATGGTGACAAATGGTAGTTATATTTGTAGTGAGCATAGGATAAGACAGACAAGTTGAATCACTGTGATGTATACCCGAAACTAATGTAATAGCATCAAGTATACCCAAATTAAAAAAAAAAAAAATGGAGCCTACTCCTCATTACAATTCATTATAGTTGGCACATGCTGTCTTTGTTTTGTCTAACTCACATTTAAACCTCTTGGTTTGAAGAGTTCACCATTAGGTGAGTCCTACACAGAAGTAAGGATTTGCCTTTCGGCCCGCAGGAACCCAGGCACCAAAAAGCTTAGACAGTGGATCTCTCTGAAACGTAGAATTTTAAGTATAGGTAGGTAAATCAAACTAAGTCAAGGGAGAAACAGGGTTCATTCAGAGATCATGGTTAATGTTCAGTGCTGGCAAGAGACAAAATACCAGTAGTGGCAGCCAGCAATAGTGGCAGTGGCATCTTAATCAAATTTTTCTTATATTTTTATACTTTTACATAGTATATATTTTTTATTTTTGCATAGTATATACAATGCAATATACTTATAGTATATTTTTGCATACTATGAGATCTGGCATAGTTGGCAATCTTCCTCCCTTGATTTTTTCCTAATTATAAGTTTGGTTCTCCATCTTTTTATGAGCTAGAGAACATCTCCCCACAAATTCCTTTTGCCTATGCTACCCAAAATCAGTTTCTGTTGTTTGCAGTAAAGAATCCTGACTAGTTGATGAGTCTCACACATGTACACACATGTAGTCATATGTATATGTACCTACACATACACTGCACATACATAATACACTTATAGAATAAATATAAAGATAGATCAAGGAAATAGCCTAACTGGCTTTTCAGCAAGTCTGTAGCACATTGTTCAATAATTGCAGTGGCTATATCTTAGAGATCTTTTCTAAAAACGAAGTATGCTAGCAGAAAATGATAAGCTCTCAATTTTGCATTCAGCCATTAAAGAAAACAGTTTGCATTGAAGATGTTAACCACAAGTCAATTGCAATTAGAGATAAATTTTTAGAAGATAAGAAGATGAGGGCGCCTGGGTGGCTCAGTTATTTAAGCGTCTGCCTTTAGCTCAGGTCATGATCCTAGGGTCCTGGGATCAAGCCTCACATAGGGCTCCGTGCTCTGTGGAAGCCTGATCTCCCCTTCTCACTCCCCCTGCTTGTGTCTCCTCTCTCGTTGTGTCTCTCTCTGTTAAATAAATAAAATCAAAAAAGAAAAAAGAAGATAAGAAGATGGATAACACACATATCTTTGAGGATGCAAAGAACTGGGTGTATGAATATCCTGATGGAGACACATATAAACATCATCTATATCTTTACCATATGAGATTGAGTTTATAGCCAGTTTGTTTGCCAAGTATGACCAGATACTTTCCTGTGACATTCTGCTCTGTTAAGTACATGTTTTATTGTTATTTCTTTTGGAATATAATCCTTAACCTTGAGGCTACAATTACTGCAAAAATGCTTTTTGTATTTGTTATTGGATATTGTATTTACTCTCTGTATGTTATTAAAGGGAAATGTATTTGTTATAATATGTTTGTTATAGAAAATTGAATGTAGTCATCTAAGTTGTAATCTATACATCCGTTCTGGGATGATTTTCTTATAAATGATTGTGCTAACTTTATGTTTTGAGCACATATAAATGTCTTAAAGTTACTCCCTAGCCAAAGAGCATTATGACCCTTGTCTCAGGTTTATTCCTGCATGCCAATTTCAGAAAACTAAGCTTGTAGTTCTAAAAGACTTATTTACAAAGGAAAGGAGAAGCTACTTTCAGCCACAGAAGAAAATAGATGTCATTGCCCTCCAACTATAAATAGTGAAAAGGTAAACATATATATATGTATATGCATGGCCATAATTGTAATGGTATTATTTGATACAGGATACTAATATTTCTGGAAACATAAATTTCTAGTATTCTAAAGAAAAGAATAAAAATCACCCCTGGCGGGGGGCAGGTGTGTGTGTTTGTTCGTTTGTTGAATTAGTACTTTATTGGGCTTTCAGGTTTCAAATGTAAAGCCAAGCTCCCATTTTGGAATACATGAGTATACTCTGGGAGAGAAGCTTCTCTTAGCTGTGAGGAGAGTTGTTGTCTAAACTGTGTTGCTTGATACTCACTGACTACTGGAGACAAGAAGGGTTAATTGTTTTTTTTTTTTTCTTTGAAACTGATTACTTGCTCACCAAGTCGACCTCCTTTTTTCCCTGAACATATATTTAGGTTAAGTCTCCCCCTTTCCTTGTAGGTAGGTGTGGCTGTGTGGCTGAGTCCTAGCCAGTGGAAGATGAAAGAAAGCTATGTTTCAGGCTTGCTGTGTAAAGAACTCTCAAATCTAATCCTCTGTACTTCTACCCTTTTCTGGCTCAATACAGATGAGCACAATATCTTGGAAGCCATATGATGAAGATGGCAGAGTCCCAAGGTAGAAGAGTCTGGGTCCCTGAATTACTGCCTAAAGAAGACCCACTCTCAATTATAAAAACCCACTTTGAATTGAACGTGTGTGGGAAACAAATGTCATCTGTCATTACACATTTCTCACTCAGCTTGTAGAATAGACTGGCCTTGCAGTGTAGTCAGTGTAGGGTGTAGACTGTGGAGAGACATGGTTAATAGAATAACTATATGGAGGAGCATGGCCCGGGGAGTGAAGGTGCAATGATGTGTAGTATTCGGTGGAACATGGTCTTTCGGCTTTGTAATTCTGAGTTGTGAAGTATTACCCCTGGTATTAGATATGTCTTTGGAAAATAAGGGAGGGAACACTTTCCATTCTACTTCAGCATTTGGAGAAGATGGCAGAAGAACCTGTAAGAAAATGGTAGCAGTGCAGCGCAAGAACTGTCTGCAAAGGTGGAAAATGCTTGTGACAAATGGACGGATTTCCTGGGAAATGTTAACAGTATCTTAACATCTTAACAGTAGAGCATCTTAACAGTAGAGACAGCTCCCATAGAGAAGTCACATTCTAAGCTTCTAAGTTTAAGTGACATCATGGTATGAATCAGAAGTGATTTGCTCGGAGATACCAACAGAGTAACATTATTTTGTCCCCACCTGTACGAATAAATCCTCTGAGCTGCAGAGGTGGAAGTGCACAGAGAAAAAGAAGAAAGGAAACCACCAGGGAATGTTTCTTACCTAATAACACTCTTCTGTACAAATAGAAGATACTAAGAATAAAAGACATTCCAGGGACGCCTGGGTGGCTCAGTTGTTTAAGCAGCTGCCTTTGGCTCAGGTCATGATCCCAGCATCCTGGGATTGAGTCCCACATCAGGCTCCTTGCTCAGCAGGGAGCCTGCTTCTCCCTCTGTCTCTGCCTGCCACTCTGTCTGCCTGTGCTCGCTCTCTCTCCCTCTCTCTCTCTCTGACAAATAAAAATAAAATCTTTAAAAAAAAAAAAAAAAAGAAAGAAAAAGACATCCCAGAAGTCTAGAATAGGGAGACTGGTGTCCTGCTTCCCTTATGGAATGTTTTGAGTTTTGTTTTTTGTTTATTTTCTTTTTTTTTTTTTTTTTTTTGAGAGCTGAAGTTGTCAAATATTTCCCAAAACATTGCCCTCATCATGAGAGAAATCAATAGAGATGGTGACAGGCAAATTTTGGTGTCAGAGAGGTTTGAGATCAGCATCTTTTATTTTCCTTGGGTTAAAAAGAGACACAGAGAGTTTCATTGTACCCAGGAGCACTAAATTTTGTTGAGAGGCAGCCTGTGATCTTGTCTGGGGCTTCCCTTGGCTGTGCCAGGGAAGACTCCACATCAGAATGTATGAGTACACTACCCAAGCTGGAAACTGAAAGAGAGCACGGCTGCGATTTACAAAAGATTGCCAACATCAGAGAAGTGAGTATTGAATGAACATCTGCAATCTGCTCAGTCACTAACTTCTGGAAGAACCATTTGGGCATCCCCAGAGGCAAAACACATGCTGATCCAGGGCATCGTCAATGAGTAAGAGATAAAACCAAAAAAATAAAACTGTCCCTCTCCAGCATCATCACTGGGCTGTTGGCAAAGCCATTTAAAAATCTGGGTTAGTGTTAGGGGAGATTCTGAAGGAGGAAGAAAAGTTGGAGGAACCTGATTAGACTAAATCATGAACTAGAAATAACTGACATTATTGAAACAGCTTTTTAAAAAAGCTAAAAGTGATTTAATACTTTCTACTATTAACAGAAATGGGGATTGGGCAGGTGCTAGTTCTTTTAGAATTCTGGCTTTGTGATGCAAGGGCCAAATCTGCTTAAAGGCAAAGAGCCTTTTGTTCGATAACAAATGGATGATACATTTATAAAGTTATCTGCAGATAGGGATTTTTCTAGCATCTTAGCTTAAAGTCAGATTATAATAGTGAGGTGTGTATGTGTTTGCATGAACATAGGGATCAGAGTGAACATAATACAATAAATAAAATAAGGCAAAAATAAACAATGGAGAGAAGATAGATATCTCAAACTCAGGCATCCAAACTGCCCCATCCTGGAATGGGTGAACAGATGAGGAAGTCAAATTTTTAATCTCCTTCTTTCCTTTCTCTTATTTTCTATTTTTCTCTCCTCCTCCATTTTTATTTCTCAAGAAGAAAGTCAACTTAAAACCATTCCAGATGTTGAGAATATATGACCTTCCTTCTCTATCATCTGCTCTACTTGATGACTTTCTACCTGTCAGTTTCCTTGCAAACTTCTTTTTGTTTTCATGCTCAAGAATACTACTCATAATTTCACTCATTTTCCATTTAATCTGGCAAAACTAAAAAGCTCCACTTGAATGAATCCCCACATTTAAAAACTCTGTCAGCAGAAAACACACCATTCCTCAGCCCAGGTGAGGTATCACTAAACAAACCTGAGATGTTGCTGCTTGGGGACATAATTGGCAGTGCCAAAAGCAGCACTGACAATTCTCAGGTAGTGACACTCAAAACATGGGAATCACCTCCAAGAGACCTCAGCAATGGAATTGCACTATAGTGCTTCAATTGAGAAGGAAAGGGACTACCTCTCCTCAAGCCCTTCACACAAAGAAATGACAAGGAGATATATAGAGACAGTGTCTGTTCCAAGAAGATATAAGGGGCCAGAGAGTACAACAGGCAAGGAGTAGAGACTCTACCCAAAGAAATCCTGTTTTCAATAGCAATCCTTTCTGTCTCCCTAAAGCTTATCTGAGTTTTTACCGTGAAGTCATCCTGAGTCTCCTATTTAAATATTTCCTAATCACATTTATTTTTTTCTGCTGGACATCTTAGAACATCTAACATGTTAATAGGTTACTCCTTAATGTTTTAAATCTGAGATGCATAAAATGAATTAGAAAATGGAGTGAGGGTGAGAGGGAGAATAAATGCAGTTTTCTCAAACCTAAATTTCTTGAACAGGAGAATACATATTCCCCAGAACTTCTCTTGCAGAAGTCTAGAGCTCTAAGGCATGTAGTTTACAAAGCATTGATAAATATTAAACTCCCAGGGGTAAAAACATAAATCCAAAGGCTTGATTGTAGCATTTCCCAAAAAATGTCTCTTGGAATTTTATTCATGTCTAGTATTCATCTGTAAAAGGATTCCATGCTTACATAGGTTTCGGGAAAATTGCCCTTTCTAGATGCTTTTTGGCTTTTTGTCCACCTAAATATTGATTAATCTATATCTTTTTATCTTATCACCTTATCTTTGCAACATAATAACTTGAGTTTCTATTTGCAGCATAAGACGTTTTACATATGATTTATTCCTATAGTTCCCCTCCCTTGAGTACATGTTGAAAACAGAAGGTGCTCAAGAAATGTTTGTTGAATAAAAGAACAAAGGATAACATGGGAACCCAATTGATAACAGAATATAGTGTTGGACGGAAGAGAGGTATGAATGACTCCTAAATCTACCTTGACGATAGGTCCGTTGTAGTTAGGAAAGCCATGTCATTCATGACAGTGCCGAAACTCCTTTAAGCTACAATGCCGTCTGCTACTTCTTCTGAGATGTGCATTCCCCATATATCTAGGGAAAAAGAGCAAGCCCATTGAGATGAAATGATGTCCAAAGGCTAAAATCAAGTTTCTTGGATCTTGTCCAATGCTGGCCTAAAATGCAGGGTTTATCTTGAGGGCTGGCAACAATATCTCTTCTGTACAGATAATTGATCCCTAGTCCAGTGAGCAGATGTTATTAGAAGGATGATGTGTGTAGCAAAGGAATGTCCCAGGCCTGTGATAGCTTCCATGGTGGTTTCAACAGGAAGCTAAAGAAGCTGGCATCATTATGTGTTTATCTACATCGCTCTCATGCTAAGAAAGCTACCTTACTTAACATGATAGACTTCTAAGCTAAAACCCTGTCACATTCCCTTGGTATTTCACTGTTCAAATATGACTGAGAGAGAAGTAAAGAATGGTTTGCCTAGTTGGTGATTACTTTGCCTATGAGTCAAAACTATCCCAGCGTTGATTCCTGATAATTCTAGCTATCAATTTGTTGTGAAGGGAAGAAAAGGCAGGATGGATCAATTCTTTCATAAATGCATTCCTTTGTTCATTCAGTAATGAGTGCTGGATATAAACCATGTCCCAATAATTGTGAAGCTGACTCTTTAATAGAAACCTGGCTGACTCACACAAACTTTGGACACATAAAAAGCCTCTACAAGTGCTTGTGTTTTACTTCTGGAAGTTATATAGATTTCAGCCAAGCACTTTTTCTGTTATTCTCATTCCTTAGCTTTCTGGATCTTTATCCCCACTGTGATCCCATACCTCAGCTGCTGCTATGTTTCTAATTAGTTGGTTTTCATATCAGTAAGCTTCTTCAGTGAAACAAAAGCAAGAGGTGATAAATATGAGTAAGATCGAAGGAATTGGCTCACCCAGTTGCAGGGACTGCAATTCTGAAGTCTGACCAGCAGGCTGGAAACTCAGCCAAGATTTGATGTTGTAGGCTTGATTTTGAAATCTGTAGGGTAAGCAGGCAGGTTAGAAACTCAGGCAGGAGTAAAGATGGCAATCTTGAGTCTGAAGGTTGTAGAGCAGGCAGCAAGCTTCAGACTCAGACAGATTTCTGTGTTATTGTCTTAATGCAGAATTACTTCTCCAGGAAATGAGTTCTTGAACATAAGGCTTTCAAGTAATTGAATGAGACCCATAGACATAATCAAGGATAATATTCCTTACTTAAAGGCATTTGACTGTAGATGTTACTTATAACTATAACATACCTTCACAGCAACATCTTGACTAGTGTCTGGCCAAACAAGTGAGTACCATGAGCTTGTTCTGTTGACATAAAATTTCAACCATCACAGTTTGAAATCTGGAATTTTGTCCTTTTCTTTTTCTCTTGATCATAATGTAGGATGACACTCCCAGTTCTTGCATACTGATTCTACATCTTTAGGCTACCACCTACAACAGGTTTGTATGTAGGGAGAGAATCACAAAAGTATATACAGAATGTATATACGAAAGAGATTTGGACCTAAACCTCAAGGAACTTCTGATGTAGGTAAAACAGCTTTATTTGATTGCAAGTCTAAGTCTCTATGGGTACATATATGCAAAGTTTGAGTGGCATAGTGGAAGAAGGGATTAGCTCCATCTATTAGAGGGAAGATGAAAGGTAAACTATTCATGAAGTTGAATGCTATATCTTGATGATGAATACATGATTTCAGGTGAATATATATCAAGAAAACATTCTGGGCAGAGGAAACAGAGTGAAATCATGGGCAGAATACTATGGAGTCCAGTTTTTGATTATCTTTAAAAAAAGGAGGGACAAGCAAATTGGACATAGAGAAGGTGAGGAAAGAGGACTGGGAACAGACAGAGAAGGACTTTGAATGCCACAGTTAGTGGGTGTTACATTATCCCATTGGCAACAAAAAGGCAAAAACTTAACCCAAGGTACAGATAGATTGTGAGCTCCCAATTACAGGGTTTGAGAAGATGCAAGGTGATGTTTGATGTGACAGAGAGAGGCAGCCCTCTGGGAAAGGCTGATTTTCTGGGCTGAACTTCATTCCCTCATTAACATAATCAGACATTAGTATCAGGTAGCATGTTTTCACAGGAGCCCCGTTCTCCTTCACCAGGAGGCCAGAGGCCCCTCACCCAATTTGTAGCTTGTCATCTGTTGGGATTTGCAGCTTCACCTGATCCACAGCCTCATTAACTGTAGGTGCAAATGTCTTGGGATTTTTATGGCTGTTGTAACCTTTGTTGCTGCCCAGGAGGTGAGCTGGAGTTTTTGAGTTGCCCTGACTTGCCCACTAACTATGAAACCTTAGCTAATCAATTCAGTTTGTAGAAAGGAAGGTGTCTTTTCCTCTTGAATTAAATGTGGTACAGGGTGGGGACTGAGGGCTTTATTCACCTTCTGATTTGGTGCTGATGTAGCTTAGATAGAAATTAATTATAATTTTCTCAGATATGTGTGGTTAGATAAGCAAATATTTAAAACCTTTTTTAGAGGTTTTAGACTTATAAACTTAGACTGATACTTTCCCTTAATTTTGGGTCAAATAATCTAGTGGAGGATCTAAGTGGTCCAGCTGGGTTTAATGCTAAAACCTGGTCTAAATTAGCTTTATCCAGAAGGACAGTCATGTAAGTGGTCTCAGAGGCTTGGCATGGGAAGTTCATCTCTATGTGCGTGTGTGTGCAGGGGTAACTTTCCTAGAGGGGACAAATTGTGAGCGACACAGTCACCCACGCTGGAAAGAAGAGCTAAAAATAGATGTAGCCAGAGGACTCTGGCCCACAACACAGGTGTTATGAGATTGGGTTTGGAAACCTAGTCCCTTTAGCCTATGATCTTCCACCTGTGACAGTAATCCCTGAAGCTCCCAATCAAGATAAACTATTTGTTCTCCTCTAGGTGCACAGTATTTCCCCTTATTACTTGATACTTTATATGAAGATTAAATGAGTTAATGTATTTAAGGAGTTTAGAACAGAGCTAGGCCCAGGGTGAGTGAGTGTTCAAGAAGTTTAGCTATAATTGTCATTATTGCTATTATTAAATTTAGTGAGATGCATACCTGTCTCCTTCACTAGATTAAATGTCCCTTAAAATCAGGGACTGTTTCCTGGACATTCTAGCACACAGCAAAGCAAATCAGTCTCCCAATGAATCCCTAGTGAATTGAGTTAAATCTGCTTTCAAGATTTCTCTAAGGAGAAAGCATCTGAAATTCTGGAGAGCCCCCATACCACAACAATCAGCTTTTGTTCTGCTGTCAGATCTTAATTATCCATGTATAGAGTCTCCACTTCTTGGATTAGCCATAACACGTGCTTAATTCTCTGTCACCAAAATGCTTCTGGGACTCTGACTTGAATTGGGATCAGTTAGGAAGGGAAAAGTCATTTTAGTAATTAGCCCATGCAGAACATGATCAAAAAGGTTAATTTTCTACTCCCAAAAGCACACAATGTACACAGAAATGTTTTTTATATTCTCCACCCTTTCTTCTCCTCTGCATTAGTATGAATGGCTGAGGGCTTCCTATAAAAATCACAGTTATTGTTTAATCAATAAAAATGCTTGAAGTGATGATCTCTAGGTGGTAGGATTAGAGATAATTTTTATTTTTTCAAGTTTGTTTACATATCCGTTCAATTTTTTTTTAAATGAGAAGTTTCTTTTATAATAAGAGAGTACCCTTCTTCCTCCTACCTACCTATTCACCATTTAATTGTGTTAGAATAAATTTCAAGGTGCTCATAAAAATTTCAGAATTAATTAACATTAAATGCACTATCATATGACATTACTTGTTTAGCTTCCCTGAGTCTCAATTTTCTCATCTGTAAAATGGAAATAAAATAATTATCTTAAAAGGCTGACATGAAATATAAATAGCACAAAGCACAGCACATGGTTCATGCTCTTACAATGTTTCAATTTTCTTTTTTAAAACTAAGTTTTTGTGATTGTGAAGAACACAGACTTCCACAGAGAAAATCCATGCATGTCAGCCATGAAATTGATAATAAATATCCTCATATAATATATTTAAACTATAGTGTTGAACACAGTCTTTTCCTGAAGTATTTTTTAAAAAATGGATTGTTCCCAATATTTGATATTTGTGACTGAAGGTTATTGCTGAACATTCTGATTCTTTATCTAAATAAAGAACATGTTTTTGAGGTGATTGCCGAAAGCAAAAAAGACTTGTCGCACATGTGCTCTGACCCATCCTATGCTTTCTTTCTTTTTAAAATCAATTTATTGAGGTATGATTGACATACAAAAAGCTGTGCATATTTAATGCATATAATCTGATAAATTTAGAGGTAAGTATATATCCATGACACCATCATCACAATCTAGGCCATAAACATAAACATAACCATCACCTTTGAAATGTTCCTCCCATCCTCTTTATGCTTTCTGAAGGGAATGAAATTGGTCCTCCAAGGATTGTTCATTTAAAATACTGTGGAAAACAGCAATTTAACCTGTAAGGTTAAGTAAACTATAACTCTACATTTGTAAGGGAACTAATAATAAAATAGAGACTTGTGAGAAATTACCCCAGATCAGAGAAATGCTCTGTGTACTGCAATAGGGCTGAGGCATTCAACAAAGCAAATCAGAAAACATCAGAAGAGAACAGCAGTTTCCAACACGGTAATGGTGGTACTGATCAACACCCAACCTGAACCTTTGTTGAGTGATCACCCTGTGCCATGCACTAAACCAAGCATTTTACATCCATTGTTTTATAAGAGCCCAGTGAAGTGTCTACTATCATGCCCTTTGCAGATGAAAAGATGGAACTTTTGAAAGGTAAAGTGACATCCTTAAGATAATACAACTAGTAAACTATTCCTCTATATTTGTCTGGTTCACGAACCTGAACATATACCACAACTAGTGTAGGGTAGAAGAATTGCATAGACCATGATTGCTAAATAAATATCACTAGCTTAAAATATAAGAATGGCCCCAGAGGAAAAGCAGAGGGTCTCAAACTGGGAGAGACAGCTTTGGCATGGAGTCATGCAATCTCTTCACAGTAACTATGCATAATCTGGGTAGCTATTTATAGGAAGGGATTACAGTAGGTAACCTAGGGTTGAAGAGCAATCTGATAAGACTTGAGATCTAAGGCATTTTCTGGAAAACTACATTTGTAAAATCTGTTTAGGTTTGATTTGAAGTGGTATTAGTTATCTAGAGTTGCCTTAGCAAAAATACCACAGAATGAGTAACTTAAACAACAGAAATTTAATTTCCCATAACTCTAGTGGCTGGTAATCCAAGATGGAGATTAGTTTCACCTGAGGACCATAATGGAAGGATCTGTTCTAGGCTTTTCTCCTTGGCATGTAGATGCTCACTTTTTCATTGCTTTTCTTCTCACATGGTTGTTGCTCTATGCCCCTGATGTCTCTTCCTCTTCGTATAAGGATAGCAGTCATATTGGATCAGGGCCCCACCTTAATGTTTCATTTTATTTCAATTCCCTCTTTAAAGACTCTGTCTCCAAATACAGTTATATTCCAAAGTCCTGGAGATTGGGATTTCACCATATGAATTTTGGAAGGACATAATTCAGCCTATCACATTATCTGATAGAAATAATTAGGAAAGGGCCCTAGGTCTGGGCAAACTCTGCCCCGTGTAACTTCAGTTACATGATGCGCCCGCTGTTGGGGGTCACAATCCTGTGGGGTTTTCTTCAACTGTGTCCCTAGAAGATCCCACCTGTGTACTGCAAATCTACTGTGAGCAGATGCTCTCTGTCAAATGAAACTCCTTTCCACACTGAAAGGAAATGTTGTGGAACCAAGCCATCCAGTAGGGAGTATTTGCAGTACTAGTTGCTGGATAGGGGCTCAGGACAAATAAATGGCCTCCATCACTCCTCCATGACCTTCTAAAGTTAGCCTGGTCTATAGGAAGGTTGTTTGTGTTCAAGGAGGCAGAGATGTGGCTAGAGAGAATCTCAGTGTAACAGAGAAAGACAGATAAACACTGTTCCAGAGTTATAAAGGCTAGCAATGAATTCTGGCTGACACCATATGGTGTTTAGATCTTGCATCTTCCTTTTCTAATTCTCTTATTCCTTGGGCTGATTTGAGATAGTGTCTCAGATAGATCACAGCTGGCAGGTAGAGCTATGCATTGCCCTCTTTTCTCTACCTTTTCAGTATCTCTTTTGCAAATATTGAACCTAAAGATCCTCTAGGGAAAAATGGGAAGGGGACTCATATATTGTTTGTATGATTCAAATTCAGATTTTTAAAAGCTTGTATAGAACACTGGGCAAGAATAGGAGGAAACGTTAAAAGACAATTTTTTACCAGGGTTTTCTAAAAACCAAGAAAGAGCACTTATCAAGGTAAAAAGGTGGTATGCTGAGACAGACTCAGTAACCCAGCAGGGGCCCGAGTTGCTATCCCAGATGTTATTGAACTTGAATTTAGACAAGTAGCATCACTTAGGTAGTGTTTGTGTGCTCAGGCAAGACATAGATCGTGTGTATAATCTCAGTAACTCTATGAACTCTAAGATGCTGTATGATTGAGCAACTCTACCCGATAGAGCATAACTCATAAGTATTGACTTTCTTCCCTTCTTGGATGACCCCTAGGTTGCTCTGTGTTTTGAAATATTAGAGCCTGGTGACTGGAAAGATTAGTGAGAATCTATATGCAGGGATGCCATCTGAAGCTGGCAAAGATATTGTGGTAGGTAAAGCACATCTTCATGCTGGCACCTCCGTGGTAACTTAAACATCCTAAGGCACTTAATAAGCTATCATTATCTTCAAGCTTCAAGCTAACAACATGCAGATGTAATACTTATCTAATATCTCTTACCAGATCCTGGTAAAACCTGAGCATATTGGGATCATAATTAGCAAGAGAAAAATTTCTTTCTGCTTTCTTTCATAATTTTCTTTAGGTGAAAACGTTTCTGTTTTCTAAGCTGTTCTTATTTCCCATCAGAAAGAAACACTACTTTTGCTGCTCAACCTTAAGCCTAGTAGGTTCCATTTAGGTAGTTAGGGCAAGATTATGCAAAGTAAGTATCATGGCAAAGAGTAAAGAGGAAACTTGAGTCTGAGAGACTTTGATTCTTTGGCGGATACTTGAGTATCTAGTAAATGGAAAGGATAAAACACTATGATGTAATACATAGGAACATTGAACAAGGGCTAAGCACAGGATAAGTACACCATCAATGTTAGTTCTTCTTAGGGTAATGCCAGGTGCCATCTCTACATCCTGCCTTTCCAACCACCATAGGACCTTAATACCTAGGATTCTACTAACTATTAATATTCAAAATATTTCAAACTAAGTCTATCATCTTCTACATCAAAGCTTCCCATGTGCTGGTAAGTGATAGAGTCAGGATTTGAACTCAAGTACTTTGACACTGGAATTCACCTGCTTGACCATTATCCTATGCTGAATGTCCAGCTTAGTTAGCTTTCTCATTGCCTGAATTCTCTAAGTTGGCCTTCTTCCTTCCTATCTCATATTTTTTTTCCTCATCTTACAGAATTAATAGGGACTAGACCTATCCTCCTGGAACTCAGCCAGTGTGAAGAATAATATATTAAGTGACAAACAAACAATACAGACAAGTTCCTCAGAGACAGAAAGAAATGTGTGTTTAAGGCCACAGTTTTGTTTAGTTTTGTTTGTTTCCTCTAGGGATTCAAAAATGGGCTCTCAGCCCCTCAGGTCTGCAAGAGATTTCTTTCATACCTCAACTTTCCATAGGCTTATGATTTATAGTGTGTGTTCTCTGCAGATTGTCACAGAACAAGAAACTTGCCTAACGAAACATAATGGAGGCATCAGACCTCTGCTGCCATTATTGAGGAGCATCAGCTCACCTGCCATGGGTGTGAACAGTCATCCAGAAAAAGAGAAAATAATCTAAAAGAGAGGGTGTTACAGACTTGAAAGGGAAGAGCAAACAGTCCTAAAACCTACTTCCTGCCCGGTTTTGTCTGTGTTCTGGTTTGTATGTTGCAGGATCAAGAAGATAAACAGAAAAGGCTATCTGTGCTGTGTTGCAAGCAAATGGGATTGCAGTCTAGCTGTTTCTTTTATTAATTAGTTTTGTGACTTTGAGCGAGACCCTGACCTTCTTTAAGATTCAATTCCCTCATTTCTTAAATTGATATGTTAATAACTGCTATGAAGATCAGAAGATGAAAAAGATGTAAAAGAATTTTAATTCATTCACATATTCCACAAACATGTATTGATGTCCAAATAAGAGTCAGTTTCCGTGGTCCGTGAGGGGCCCCATATTTTAGAACCTGAGCAAGTCATTGAACCCTGCTCCTTTATTTTTCCCATGTCTAGGATGAGGTTTTTTCTCCCTAACATCCCTATTTTCTTCCCTAACATTCACAATGGAACTATTTTAATTTTAAGGAAGAAAAGTGAAAAAGAAAAGTTTTATGAGGATATATGAAATTACAATTGTTTTATCAGTATTAGTGCACATTTGAAGTCACTTGTGAAGAATCTAGTAGCTTTGTCAACACCACTATCTCTGGAAAGAGACAACTGCAGTTTAAATTCTACTACATATTGACTATGTAACCTTAGACAAGTTACACTTACACTCCCTAAAACTCCCTTCTCCACTTTTTTTTTCCTTAAAGAGAGAATGTAGATAATATCTATATCACAGATTTGTTTTAAGGATTAAACACATATATTCATGATTATAGATGGGAAACAAAGGCAGTAAAATTTAATGACTCAGTCAAGATCTCAGGCAAAACAGGACCCATATCCTTGTATGTACTTATCCAGCATACTACTGGCTTAAATGTCTTAAAAATTATCTATTTGTGGTGTCTACATTCATATATATATGTATATATACATATATATGTGTGTGTGTGTGTGTATATATATATATATATATATATATAAAACATTACTCATTTAAGTGGATTCTAAAGGATTCCAACTCCAAATTAAAAATCAAGATGATGATAGTGATAGTAGCTACAATGTCTTAAACATTTTGTGCTAGGTACTATGCTAAGTACTTTACATACATTACCTAGAACCCTTAAAATATCAGTAAATATGATTGTTGTCATCAGCTTAAAGGTGAAAAACCCAAGGCACAGGGAATTTAAACACCTTACCCAAAGTTATACAGGTAGTAGGTAGGAGGTAGGAAACTTCAGCTTTGAACCCAGGTGATCTTACTTATAGTATCTGAGTTCTTAACCCCTAGGAAACCTAAAAGAAAAAAAAAAAAGAAAAAAAGAAAAGAAAAGAAAAAATCTCCTTTTGAGCCTTCTGCCCCTTGAGGACTGGCATACCTTTCATCTTGTGAGCCAGATGGAGCCCCTTGACAAGTTCGTCATTTAGAGCGTACCAGCCTTTTCAGTCAAGTCTGTGCTGGACTTGGGCTACTACACCCAAGGATATGTCTCATATTCCATCCCTAGGAAGGACAGGGCAGGGTGAGTAAGGGCACTAGCAATGAAGGGATGTGGTGTTGAGCAGGGCAGCAAGGCAAGTTCTGTCTTCAGTTAGCTCTAGAAGTGAGGGTGCTGATGTTGTGGTCAAATTAATTACTCCACATTGCAGCCAAGCCCTTAAGAACAAAGAGTCCCCTTTGGTAATGCCATAATAAAGGGCCCTTCATACTGGAAGATCTAGGTAGTCTAATTCTTAAAGGTGATTACTTTTCAGGGCAAGGGAATTTTTTTTTCTCCTGGGAAGATAGATAAAAACAGACTTAAATTGTGATTAAGCTTAGAATGAGCTAAAAGTCACTCATAGGCTAACTGATCAAAAGTCAACAGGTTAACGAGTTAGATAACAGAAAATGAGAACCAAGATTAAAATGTGCTGTTTTTTTACTATAGAAATGAGACCTGGAAGAAAGCAAGGGGAATAACTGAGCAGACAAGAAGTGAGAGTCAGAAAGGAAGTTTAGGTCTTCTGACTTCCCCCTTATTTCAGACCTATTCTTTTTGGCCAGGTGGCACAAGTGCAGGTGCTTCTTCCCTCCACAGGCTGAAGTTTTTAAGATCTGCATGAGAATGCAGGAAGAGAGAGAGCATCTTAGAACTCAGAGTATTTATTTACTACCTCAGTAGCTCCAAACAACTATCCATAGAAACTTCCTCTGGAATTGCCAGGATCCAGCTGAACCTAGTTTTTCTATCTTCTCTCCCCTCACCAAATTCTGGATCATTTACATTTGAAATGGATTATATGTTTTATCAATAAAATAGCTATCAATAACAATAGCTAGCATTTGATAGTAGGATGCCCATATAATTTATTGTCTAAATCATGATGCTTCTGACATTGAAAAATTTGCCAATATAAACATAAACTACCATAGTCTTGGTCAAATACTAGCCATGGTATCACTATTTATTGATCATTTATTTTATGCCAGGGACTGGGCTAAGGACTTGGGATGTTTTATCTAATTTATTCTTGCCAACATCTTTTAAAGGAAGTGTTATTATAACCCTAATTTTCTCAGCAAAGAAAACAGATTATTCAAACCTAGACAGTAGTCCTGATTGTGCACCAGCCTAGAAGAGCCACAAGCCTGGGGGCTAACATGACTCAGTTGAACCATATGAGAAGCCCTTGCTTTCTCAGTAGGGTACCTGTCCATCTCTCAGTCTTGAGCTGAGGCCTTCCTTGTCCACTAAGAAACCACCTCCTCACCCTGACCACCTGCACCAAGGTCATAAGAAGCCATGAGTGACAACCTGATGGATCAAAATTAATACTGTACAGAGCCCAGGAGCCACCTAATTAATTGCCCCTAATATTCCCCTCACAGACCAAGAAATTCTAGAAAGACCTTTCTTTTCTCCTGGGAAGTGAGGGCAAAGCTTTTCAAAAATGGTTACACTGTAGTTCATGAGACACAAACAGATGGGATGGAAAAAGGGTAGTTCAGAAGACAGTCTTGTTCCTTCTTATAAAAACTAAATACAAATTCTTCAAAGAAGGCTTTCAGCTGTTGAAGAGATGGTCTTATTGTGGTAACTTCAAAGGCAGAAAAGAGAATGTACTGTTAAGTGGACAAAAGGGGAGAAAAGCCCAGAATTCCTTTTCTTCACTCATACACTGAAGAAGAGCATAGGGCTGTGCTAGTTAACAGCACTGTGTGCATGGGCACATTAGTCTAATTTTGAAATTCATTTTCCTCCTCTGTATAAAGAGAATGACATCTATTTTTGCAATATAACAGATATTATTAACCTTCTATAACAGAGTTCAGGGAGTGGTCCTTTGATTCTCCACCAACAGGATTGCCAAGGATTAGGTACTGAAGAAACAAGCGTATTGTAGGAGCAAATTCTTCCCAAAAGTCTTTACTCTTACCAAAATGTTTATTTTTCCCCCCAATATTATACCATTCTCCTTGTTGATCTACCATGGCTTGTTTCACTTGGGAAACTTTTAGAATTGAAAATGCGGTCAAAGCACCAAATGGATTTTTCTGGCCCTTTGCCTTCCAGAATGATGGATTGTGATGGTTAGTGTCTCTTAAGTCTACCACGGTTTTGAACCTGAGCTCAAACTGAGCAGGGTGTTTGAGGATGTCACAACCATGCCCACTTTTTATTCCATTGCAAGTACTTTCATTCAAATTTGTGAATATTAGTGAATTTCTATTCAAATTTTCATTAGAAAAAGTTGTACTAATAATATAGCAATTATTTTCCCTCCCTCTGCTTACTTGTGGGTTGGATTTCACTGCTCTAAACCGATCATGAACCCACTATGACATCATTGTCAGTTTACTTTCAGTTGTGGCTCAAATCTCAGCTGTGGCAGTCCAAGTAATTTCTAGCTATTTTGAACATGGAAACCAGAGGGCAAAGTATGTCCCAAAGGCTTCTGCTTATCCTGTCCCACTCCTTAAATCATAGCATTTGGTTATGTATATCATGTCATTAATATATATATACATATACATATCAACCTTTCCCAAAGATACAAACACACTCCACAGCCTCCTCTGGAGTGATAGAATGGACCAATGATCAATCTTTCTGGTTAAGTCTGTTTCATTCTCATAATTTTTCTAAACTTAGGGCTTCAGATTACCACTTACTAATCAGCTGGCATGTGAGGGAAAGCCCATGTGCTATTGTTACTTGAGAAAAAAACATGGCGTTTGACCACTGTCTGGAGCAAAAGAATGAGAAGGATTTCCAACAGAAACCTTTAGTTCCAGAGCTGAGGACTACTTTCAATGTCTTTGTTTCTCTTACCCTGCCACTCAGATGCATGCGTATATAAACGTGTACAGTTGCACACATGAATACACATACACACAACATGGGGCCAAATATCCTGTACATTGCCTGTTGAAGTGTACTGGGAGGCAGGAGAGATCATCCCTGTGAAAAGTCAAAGCTGTGCTCGATGGCTTGGTCCAACTATGCTCAGCGAGCTCATCACGGGTGATTATGTTCTCATTTCCATCCTCAGACTGCAAAAGGAGAAAGGTCAGCTAGTCTGGGATCCCTTACACAGTTGTTACAGATGTTTATGGAAGAATATGATATACCAAATCTTTCCCAGAAGTTAAAAAAAAAAAAAAAAACTTGTGAATGGGATATTGAAAGCTCTAAATTAGTGGCAGTGAGAGAACAGACTTTTTTTTTTTTTTTTGTTAACTGACCCAGAACATTGAATTGATTATGTAATTTAACATCACTGTTCTATTTGATAGGTGCCTATTAATACTGTATCCTCCTACATTATAGTCAATTGCAAACTCGAGAAATGAAAGAACATATTTATTTTGCTTGGAATTTGCAATTTTCTGCCATATGAACTATTAGTAATTTGTAATTTCTTTCTCCAAGGGGAGCCTATTACCCCAGGAGAAATGATGATCACCCTTACTTGAATCATGCAGTCTTAAACTCTTCTTTTTACATTCCCTGCTGCAAGCAGATATGGAATTCAAGTATCTCAATTTGCCCATATATGGAAGTGTGCTTTGTAGCCTTGGAAAAGATTGTGCCCTACCCAGACTCACTGCCTCCTCTATCTCAGGGAAAGTCAGGAGGCCACAGAAGAGGAACTCATGGAGGAGCCACCATCAGCTGACAAATAGAGGACAATGAGCTCCAAAGAGGGTACAGACTTAAAAAAAGAAAAAAAAAAAAAAAGCCTGTTGAAAATGCAGATTCTTGGGCCCCACTCAGTTGATTCAGATCAACTGAGTCAGAATATCCAGTCCAGATGATTCTCAGGCTCAGTAAATTTGAGAATGATATTCACCTAGAGATGTAATACCTATAGAAGGGCCTGAAAAACAGGGAATAGGAGTATTTTGCTCAGTAAAGAACATTTTTAATCCTCCCTCTGGTATGATATGTCATTCTCAGCAGAGTCCTATTGGAGGTAATCTCACACCCACTATGGTTTATCTTTCAAGGTTCAAGGCGGTGTGTGAGTCTTCATCCCAGCATACCTTAGTTTCCCTCAGATCCTCTAAATTAAACTTCAAATTCAAATAATGGTCAAGCCCCTGTCTGAGTGATCTTTCTCCAACTGATTATGTACCATATGGGTTGAGTCCATGAGGATATTATTTATTGCCTTTACTTATTCTTTAAAAAAATTGAACACTATTATACAAATCCCTTCTACTGTCTTCCACTGTGGGCATTATCCTTCCACATTCCATTTCAGCCCATGATGATGGCTGGGACCTGACCCCAGGCAGAGCTCTCCAAAGAACATACCAGCCAAATTATGCTTCCAAAATTCCCAGTAACAATTGAAAAGAGCCAAGGAGGCCAGGTGCTGGGCAGGAGGATATTTTAGGCTTGGCTGATGGTCCAAATTGGATCCTTCCTCCACCTACCAGAACTATCCATTAAGAAAGAGTGCCTTGTATCTCTCTCCCTGCCCTCCCATCTCCCCTTTCCCTGACTTTGTACTCCTCCGTTTTCTTGAGTTGTGTGAAATTATTTTTGTACAATGTAAAACACTGCACATATATAATCACTTGACTGACAATATGAAAGAACTGGGTGTCTGAAAGGAAAGCCTGGTGGGTTGTGCCTCTAATGATGCCTTTTTTTTTTTTTTTTGCCTTGGTAAAGGCTATGGCTCATTGGATGAACTGTGGGGACAGTGGGCATTGATGAGTTATACAGGGATCTAAGAAGTGAAAATGGTTCTAAGATAATTATCAGACTCAGATGTTAGGGACAGAACATTCAAATGCCTTCAGTGATAGGGCATCAGCCTAGGGAAAAGCTGGCCTCCATTTTCCCAATCCTGAGGGCTTTTAGAGAGAGTGTAAGAATCCTCCTTTGTCCTCTATATTTTACCACATCCTTGAGCCCAATCAGCTTATTACAACAATGTGCTTTCACCTGCCCTTTCTCTTCCTCTTTACACCCTCAATAGCAGCTTAGGTACTCAGGAACTCTTGCATGCTCTTGATAGTTCTTACTCGCTGAAGGAGATCATTTCTGCCATCTCTGCCTCAGATACAATGCCCTCCAGTCCACATCGCTGCCGACGTGATTTCTGGTAACAGTACTTATCATGCTCGGCTAAAACGCCTTACATGACTCTCCCCTCTGTCAAAGAGTCTAAAGTCTTTTGACATAAATCAAGTTCCAAAATACCTTTTCAGACTTATCTTATAAGATCCTTCTGTACACTCCATGTTCCTGCACATCCAATATCTTAGTCCTTCCAAAAATGCTGTTTTTTAAAAATTTTTATTTCTTTTCAGTGTAACAGTATTCATTGTTTTTGCACCACACCCAGTGCTCCATGCAATCCGTGCCCTCTCCAATACCCACCACCTGGTTCCCCCAACCTCCCCCCCCCCACCTTCAAAGCCCTCAGATTGTTTTTCAGAGGCCATGCTGTTGCTTTTTATACTTTCATAACTCTTTCTCTCCTGAATGCCCTTCTCACCCCTGCAAGCATTTTGAAATGTATATGCTGTTTAAAGTTCAAATTTTAAAAAAATCACTTCTTCTGCTACATTTCCCTGATTTCCTTGGTAAGAATTCTTCCTTGGTAAGAATCACTCTATACTATCGTACCATCTATTTTCCCATCCACTGCAATACACCTTTTATTAGAGTTGTTTGTTTTCCTGTCTGTCTGCTAGACTCTGAACTCCTACAGGTTTGGGATGAGCTTACCCATACTTGCACAAGCAACAGTGTCCAGTACTGTACCGTGAGCATAGCACAGCTCACTGAATGCCGCTTGTAATAAATGCATGACCCATGCTGATGCAGGCGACTGCCTTCCACTGCTTGCATAACTGATTTGCAATCTTCACTTTTACAAAAAGTCTGTAGGAAGGAAAGGGGGAGCTAAGACCAAGGTCGAAGGCAGTAGAAATTTTTGAAAGACACCTACCCTTCAAAGCTCATCTTTCATTACTCCCCCACAAAACCTACACAAAGACCCTCTTCTGGGTTCTTTCTCACCTCCTTTCTCACTTCCGGCTTCTGCATTTCTTTCATATTCTTATCTCAGTTGCAAATATCTTCTTGGAAGTGGTTTTATTACAATATATTTTAATGCATTTGCTGGTCCATTAACACATTCTTGCACCCAGGTATGTCAGATAAGCAATGAGAGAATTTTATTTTTTCTCAATTAAGAGAAGTTGCAACTCCAGAGATAACTGACAGGGTTCTGGGTCTAGCCAGGATGCAGTAACACTACAACAAAAAATGACACCATTGCTATGCCTTGGCACTAGGTATTCATGTGGGTATACTGAAAACATGAGCCTGAAACAAGGAAACACCTCCTGCAGCCAGTAAATTCCCCAGACAGGGTCCACAGCAAGTTCTAGATCCTGAAGATCAACTAGAAGATTTACCTTCAAAACTGAAGTAAAAGAGTAAAAAGTTATAAGATCCAGGAGCAAAATTATTGCAACAGACAAATTTTTCTAGTTCTACCCCTCATCACCCCCTAAAGAGGTTGGGGAACATCGAGAACAGGACTCTTGTTTCTGCTACAGATCATGAGGGACTGCGTACTAGAGTCTGGGCAAAGAACTAAGGAATACTTTTCATAATAAAAAGCAAAGAATTAAGAGTTCCCAGATAGCAATTCATATAGGAAGAAAAGAAAGAAAAAAGGCAGAGGAAGGAAGGTGAGGGAATTAGAATGTAGTGGAAGACCATGCTCTCTGTCATGTGACAAAATTTTGTGTGGAAATTCACGAATGTTCTAAATTTCTTTCTCCAAGTTGAAAACAAAAGAATTCAAGTGACCATTTACAGGTACCAGAGCTAAAGAAGGAGAAGACAAAGGCCTGGAAAAATCTTGCCTTAAAAGTCAAAAAAGTTGAAGCTCAGCCATATGAAAACCCCTGTTTAATCTGAAAAAAAAAATGTTGCACTTGGTAAAATATTGCTAGCATCTTTCAAGTGCCAAACAGTGTGATGATATGTATTCCTGATAAGCGAAAAGAGACACACACACACACATACACACACACAGAAAGAGAGAGAGAGAGAGAGATCCTATAAGTTTATTTTTAAAAATCTTGTCTCTGTCCTGAAATACTATTCATATTTACCATTTTGAAATAGTTCTTTTACTACATGGGAAGTCCACAGATGGCAAGGAAGAACTGGGATTTTTTTTTTTTTTTTCAGTCATCTGGACTTAAAAATGGAGTCTCTCACCTTGTTCTTGGAAGCACTGATCATATATGCTCATGGCTTTGCTGTTACTGAAATCTTTTGTCTGCTTCTCCTAATGTAGAAGCGATAAGCCTCAGCTCTTCGAATATTTGAAAGAAAGACAGAAACTTTCCTAGCAGAGACCTAACAAGTCAGTATAGAATATATCTTATGACTTGATATACTCTTAAGTCAAAAATAAAAGATATTTTGTTGGAAAAAAAAAAGAAAAAAGAAAAAAACGTTTTGACTGAGTCTACCTCAGAGACCTAAAATATTTGTTCACATCTGTAAGAAAAGAGCCAACTAATTAATTTAGGGCCTGGCAAGAAGTGAGTCTCCCTTGTTATTTTGGCATGAGTGATTTTCAGCAGGCCACCAAGCATTAGCCCTAGGGATTCACCAGACATTTGGGGAAGGTTTTGGATTCTTTACATCCTAGAATTGAATCAAGTAAGTCTAGAAATCTTTAGGGGAAAGGGTCCCAGTTGACATCTAGGTTACATGAAGATTAAGGAGACATGAAGGATAGGCAATCATGGCAAAAGAAGAGAAAATGGGGCAAATTGCAATCATTAGCCAGTGATACAGACAATTTAATGTAATATGAGAAAGTGATAGATAAAGGGGAGTTTCAGAGATAGAGGATAATAAGATTTGTGAAAGGATTTGAAGGTCAAGAGTAAGATTCTGACAGGTATCCCTTGTTTCTCCAGACCTCTCTGGCCTTTGGGACATTTGAGTAATTGTGTGCTAAGCTCCTTCCCAATTTGGCTGTTGCTATAGCAGGGCTTGTCCTTTTTCTTCTGAGTCTTAGATCTAGAAGCCCTCTGGGTGGTTGTACTCAGCCTTCCTCCAAAGACAACAGGGAGTCTTTCTTCTGATCAAGCATGTGCGAGATGGGCTTTGAACAGTAACTGTAGCATTTCAGGTCTCCATTTGTTCCTGGCCAGTGAGAGCAAGGACCCTCTCTGTGTGTGTGTGTCTGTGTCTGTCCGTGTACTCACTATAAAATTTCTAAGCAAAGCTGGGTAAGTGGTGCCTGTGACCTAGGTTCCTTTTTCTGGTTTTACTTTGGGCAACAAATATCATTCCCTATCCAGTTGCTGACATAATTCTGAAAAGCTGGTCTTATTACAATTTTCTTTCTTTTTTAAAAAAAAATAATTATTTATTTGAGATAGAAAGTGAGAGAGCAAGCATGAGCTGGGTGGAGGGGCAAAGGGAGAGGAAGAAGCAGGCTCCTAGCTGAGCAGGAAGCCCCACATGGTGCTCAATCCCAAGACTCTGGGATCTTATTTGAAGCTAGACTTAATATATGGTTAGTGTTTATCCCAAACCTGTACTTCCATTCTAGCATGCGCATGCACACGGAGATATTCCTTGTGACTGACACAATAAAAAGAGTGCCGTATCCATGAAAGACCATTGTTCTGGATCTTCCCTGCCCAGGTTTTCCACATATTATTCTACTCCGGCATCTAACAGTTTCTTCTCTTTCATCTCTTGATTCTGGATACCTTTCCTCACCACTTTCCTTTCTTTTCCTAAACCTGATGACAGGTTTGCCTCCTGGGATATGAGTCTTGAGCACACCCAGGACATATTTGACCATTTCCCTTTGGCTCTTCAGACTTCTGCTCACTGAGACAAGTATCCAGTCCCAACCTCAGCCTGGACTAGCTGGGCAGCCTGCCAGAGCTCCAAGTCAGAGAGACCTCAGAGGGTGTTAGGTGACTGCACAAACTTTGCAAAATGTTATACTTGGAAGGGTGGTATTACCAGTATAAATGAACACCATCCAAAAACATTCACAAAGTTGCTTCTCAACACAAGGGGGAAAAAAAGGAATATCCAACATGTTGTGAACTACAGATCGCAGACTCTACTATCAGCTACTTGGGACCAAGCTCAGATGTTTTTATAATCTAAAACAACTCTTGGGACCTTTTGAATTTCTCTTTACAAATATAAAATACCACTTAAAAAAACAGTTCAGCAACCATCAGATAGGTTAGAACCCCACAGACTACTGGAAGCCAGTGACAGGAATAATCTGGGACAAATAATCTGTACATGAAGAGGATAGAGAGAGAAAGGGGTGGGAGTGGATGATGCCGTTTGTGCAGAACAACTAGGGGAATACCAAGAATTCAAAACACACGGGAAAATGGTAGGATTCCTTGACCTCAGAAAACCTGCTGATTACAGGAGGCAATGTTGTGACCCAGGGGAGGGCTGGACTCAAGAGTTAGGCTGCCTGTTCAGATCCCAGTTCTGCTACTTGACCTTTAGCAAGTTCCTTAGTCTCGACCTCAATGTTCTCATCTATAAAATGTGGACAATAACGTGAGCTACCTCATGGGGTTGAGATTAGGATCAGGTGAACTGATGTGTGCCAAATGTTCAGTACGTGGCTTGACACCAGGTAAATGCCATGTCGGTGTTGGTGAGGAAAATCAAATGATGTGTCAAGGGTGGGGTCAGGAGCAGAAAGCCTGTAGTGGTGCCTGGAGGGGGCAAAAGGACCTCAAGATTTTACTTTCCTCTTTCTCATTCCCTAACTCCTCTCTAATCAAATTCTATAGCCCACTACCTCCATTCCTGAAAGGCTCATCACCTGAGATAAGTTTAAGCAGCTTGCAGCTCTCACTTGGAAACTCCAGAAAATACGTCTTGCCTTCCAAAATCCTCCCTGCTACTCCTTCCTGTGCAGGGAGGAGCAACTTCTCCTTACCCAGAATTAGAGAATGTCCACCAGCCAGTACCTACAGGAAACAGAAACCACAGGCAAACTCTCAGTGGGTGTAAATGACCTATCCTATCTCTCCAGATAGGAACTTTTTATAGGACTGTTGAGGAATTGACCCTGGGCTTTGAGATAGGAAGACAAGGAGAACTTTAGAGTCTGAATGGGGAGGTGCTAAGGCAGAAGGCAGAATGCTTCAGATGAGTACCTGAGGCTGCCCTTCCCAAAGCAGAGAGCCAGGACCAACCAAACTTCGAGACCAAACAAACCTACGTTGGAATTTGTGCTTTCCCTCTTATTTGTTCCTTGAGAAGAGTTTCCCTCTTATTTGTTTGCTGTACCTTGATTTTATCGATTTTCTCAAAAAATAGGCGTAATAGTATCATCTGCCTCAGAGAGCTGACATAAGGATTAAATGAGATCACATTAAGGAGGAGGAGTCAAGATGGCAGAGAAGTAGCAGGCTGAGACTACTTCAGCTAGCAGGCAATCAGCTAGATAGCTTATCTAAAGATTGCAAACACCTGCAAATCCAACGGCAGATCGAAGAGAAGAAGAACAGCAATTCTACAAACAGAAAATCAACCACTTTCTGAAAGGTAGGACTGACCTACCTTTCAGAAGTGAATCCAAAGCGACAGGAAGATAGACCCTGGGGGGAGGCGCCGGCTCCTGGCAAGCGGCAGAGCAATGGAGCACAAAACTGGGACTTTTAAAAGTATGTTCCACTGAGGGACATCACTCCAGAGGCTAAATCGGGGTGAAGCCCACACGGGGTCAGCGTGGCCTCAGATCCCGTAGGGTCAAAGAATGATCAGGGGTATCTGAGTGTCGCAGAGCTTACTGGTATTAGAACGGGTAAGTCGGCTACAGATACAGAGCCGAGGAGTGAGCTTCCAGGTCGGGGTTACCTTAAACCGGTCGCAGGCTTGGTGAGCTCAGAGCGCAGCTGGAGGCCACTCCCGTAATTGGGCACTGTTCTCTGAGGGCCTACTGAAGAGTGGGGCCCCGGTCTCGGCTCCTCCAGGCCAGAGACTAGGAGACCGCCATTTTTATTCCCATCCTCCGGAACTCTACGGAAAGGCTCAGGGAACAAAAGCTCCCGAAAGCAAACCTGAGCGGCTTAAACAGCCGGGACCCTGGTAAGGGTGGTGCAATTCCGCCTGGGGCAAAGACATTTGAGAATCACTACAACAGGCCCCTCCCCCAGAAGATCAACAAGAAATCCAGCCAGGACCAAGTTCACCTACCAAGGAGTGCAGTTTCAATACCAAGGAGAGCAGCAGAATTCCAGAAGAGGAGAAAGCAAAGCACAGAACTCATGTCTTTCT
Source organism: Mustela erminea (assembly GCF_009829155.1). NCBI lineage: Eukaryota > Metazoa > Chordata > Mammalia > Carnivora > Mustelidae > Mustela > Mustela erminea. The sequence goes on from NC_045625.1 coordinate 59,989,708, forward strand.
CCCCGTGATTCTTTAGTCTTGTAGTTAATTTAATTTTTTTTTCTCTTCTTCTGCTAATTTTTTTTAACTTTTACCCTTTTCTTTTTAAACGTTTTTAAACTAGTTTATCTAATATATATATTTTTCTTTTTTATACTTTTTCTTTATTCGTTTACTTTTTTTTAATTGCTTCTTTTCTTTCCTTTTTTTTTTCAACCTCTTTTTATCCCCCCCCCAATTTGGGGTCTCTTCTGATTTGGTTAAAGCATATTTTCCTGGGGTTGCTGCCATCCTTTTGGTATTTTACTTGCTCCTTCATATACTCTTATCTGGACAATATGACAAGGCAGAAAAATTCACCACAAAAAAAAAAAAGAACAAGAGGCAGTACTGAAGGCTAGGGACCTAATCAATACAGACATTGGTAATATGTCACATCTAGAGTTCAGAATGACGATTCTCAAGGTTCTAGCCGGGCTCAAAAAAGGCATGGAAGATATTAGAGAAACCCTCTCAAGAGATATAAAGCCCTTTCTGGAGAAATAAAAGAACTAAAATCTAACCAAGTTGAAATAAAAAAAGCTATTAATGAGGTGCAATAAAAAATGGAGGCTCTCACTGCTAGGATAAATGAGGCAGAAGAAAGAATTAGCGATATAGAAGACCAAATGACAGAGAATAAAGAAGCTGAGCAAAAGAGGGACAAACAGCTACTGGACCACGAGGGGAGAATTCGAGAGATAAGTAGCACCATAAGACGAAACAACATTAGAATAATTGGGATACCAGAAGAAGAAGAAAGAGAGAGGGGAGCAGAAGGTATACTGGAGAGAATTATTGGAGAGAATTTCCCCAATATGGCAAAGGGAAAAGCATCAAAGTCCAGGAGGTGCAGAGAATGCCCCTCAAAATCAATAATAATAGGTCCACACCACGTCACCTAATAGTAAAATTTACAAGTCTTAGTGACAAAGAGAAAATCCTGAAAGCAGCCCGGGAAAACAAGTCTGTAACATACAATTATAAAAATATTAGAATGGCAGCAGACTTATCCACAGGCCAGAAAGAGCTGGCATGATATATTCAGAGCACTAAACGAGAAAAACATGCAGCCAAGAATACTATATCCAGCTAGGCTACCATTGAAAATAGGAGGAGAGTTTAAAAGCTTCCAGGACAAACAAAAACTGAAAGAATTTGCAAACACCAAACCAGCTCTACAGGAAATATTGAAAGGGGTCCTCTAAGCAAAGAGAGAGCCTAAAAGTAGTAGATCAGAAACAGGACAATATACAGTAACAGTCACCTTACAGGCAATACAATGGCACTAAATTCATATCTCTCAATAGTTACCCTGAATGTTAATGGGCTAAATGCCCCAATCAAAAGACACAGGGTATCAGAATGGATAAAAAAAACAAAACCCATCTATATATTGCCTACAAGAAACTCATTTTAAACCCGAAAACACCTCCAGATTTAAAGTGAGGGGGTGGAAAAGAAGTTACCATGCTAATGGACATCAGAAGAAAGCAGGAATGGCAATCCTTATATCAGATCAATTAGATTTTAAGCCAAAGACTATAATAAGAGATGAGGAAGGACACTATATCATACTCAAAGGATCTGTCCAACAAGAAGATCTAACAATTTTAAATATCTAGCCCCCAACATGGGAGCAGCCAACTATATAAACCAATTAATAATAAAATCAAAGAAACACATCAACAATAATATAATAATAGTAGGGGACTTTAACACCCCCCTCACTGAAATGGACAGATCATCCAAGCAAAAGATCAACAAGGAAATAAAGGCCTTAAATGACACACTGAACCAAATGGACATCACAGATATATTCAGAACATTTCATCCCAAAGCAACAGAATACACATTCTTCTCTAGTGCACATGGAACATTCTCCAGAATAGATCACATCCTCGGTCCTAAATCAGGTCTCAGCTGGTATCAAAAGATTGGGATCATTCCCTGCATATTTTCAGACCACAATGCTCTGAAGCTGGAACACAGGAAATTTGGAAAGAACCCAAATACATGGAGACTAAACAGCATCCTTCTGAAGAATGAATGGGTCAACCAGGAAATTAAAGTAGAATTGAAAAAATTCATGGAAACTAATGATAATGAAAACACAGTGGTTCAAAATCTGTGGGACACAAAAAAGGCAGTCCTGAGAGGAAACTATATAGTGGTACAAGCCTTTCTCAAGAAACAAGAAAGGTCTCAAATAAACAACCTAACCCTACACATAAAGGAGCTGGAGAAAGAACAACAAAGAAAGCCTAAACCCAGCAGGAGAAGAGAAATCATAAAGATCAGAGCAGAAATCAATGAAATAGAAACCAAAAAAACACAATAGAACAAATCAATGAAACTAGGAGTTGGTTCTTTGAAAGAATTAATAAGATTGATAAAACCCTGGCCAGACTTATCAAAAAGAAAAGAGAAAGGACCCAGATAAATAAAATCATGAATGAAAGAGGAGAGATCACAACTAACAGCAAAGAAATACAAACAATTATAAGAACATACTATGAGCAACTCTACACCAACAAATATGACAATCTGGAAGAAATGGATGCATTCCTAGAGACATAAACTACCACAACTGTACTAGGAAGAAATAGCCTTAACAGACCCATAACCAGTAAGGAGATTAAAACAGTCATCAAAAATCTCCAAACAAACAAAAGCCCAGGACCAGACAGCTTCCCGGGAGAATTATACCAAACATTTAAAGAAGAACTAATTCCTATTCTCCTGAAACTATTCCAAAAAATAGAAATGGAAGGAAAACTTCCAAACTCATTTTATGAGGCCAGCATCACCTTGATCCCAAAACCAGACAAGGATCCCATAAAAAAAGAGAGCTATAGACCAATATCCTTGATGAACACAGCTGCGAAAATTCTCACCAAAATACCAGCCAATAAGATTCAACAGTACATTAAAAGGATCATTCACCACGACCAAGTGGGATTTATTCCAGGGCTGCAAGCTTGGTTCAACATCTGTAAATCAATCAATGTGATACAACACATTAATAAAAGAAAGAACAAGAACCATATGATACTCTCAATAGATGCTGAAAAAGCATTTGACAAAGTTCAGCATCCCTTCCTGATCAAAACTCTTCAAAGTGTAGGGATAGAAGGCACATAACTCAATATTATCAAAGCCATCTATGAAAAACCCACCACAAATATCATTCTCAATGGAGAAAAACAGAAAGCTTTTCCGCTAAGTTCAGGAACACGGCAGGGAAGTCCATTATCAGCACTGCTATTCAACATAGTACTAGAAGTCCTAGCCTCAGTAATCAGACAACAAAAGGAAATTAAAGGCATCTAAATCGGCAAAGAAGAAGTCAAACTATCACTCTTTGCAGATGATATGATACTATATTTAGAAAACCCAAAAGACTCCACTCCAAAACTGCTAGAACTTGTACAGGAATTCTGTAAAGTGTCAGGATATAAAATCAATGCACAGAAATCAGTTGCATTTCTTTACACCAACAACAAGACAGAAGAAAGAGAAATTAAGGAGTCAATCCCATTTTCAATTGCACCCAAAACCATAAGATACCTAGGAATAAACCTAGCCAAAGTGGCAAAGAATCTATACTCAGAAAACTATAAAGTACTCATGAAAGAAATTGAGGAAGACACAAAGTAATGGAAAAATGTTCCATGCTCCTGGATTGAAAGAACAAATATTGTGAAAATGTCTATGCTACCTAAAGCAATCTACACATTTAATGTAATTCCTATCAAAGTACCATCCATCTTTTTCAAAAAAATGGAACAAATAACCCTAAAATTTATATGGAACCAGAAAAGACCTCGAATAGCCAAAGGAATATTGAAAAAGAGATCACATTAAAAAAAAAAAAAACCCACAAAAACCAGTTCCATAGTTGCCATTTAGTCCGTATCCAAACTTTAACTGTTCCCTGCATCCCGCACCCAACCAGGCAGTCTTCACTGCTCATCTTTGCCTTGGCTGCATCACTTCTGATGCCCTTTGTAAACCTGCCAACTCTTTTCAGGCCCGGCCTAAAGGATTTGGCTTTTGAGTGTAAAAAGAAAATCACGGGCTCCAGGTTGTGTCATTTTGGCCAAGTCACCAAACTAGATCTTAATACCAAACTTAGTTGCAGTTTCAAACTCTCCCCAAGATATAGTCTTAAAAGTCAGGACTCTTCTGATCAAGATCAATGAGGTAATCTGTCACATGGACCCTTTCCATCCCCAAAATGATGATCGTACTAATAAGACCCCCTTTCCAGAAAGAAAGTGACCTTGTCTGAAAAAAACCTTTCTTTTCTTTTGCTGTTAACTCCTTGCCCCACCCACGTTTCTTTAAAAACCTCCTGTTTGTTTAACTCCTCAGTTCTCTCCTCTACTTGCTAGATGGGATGCTGTCCCTTTCTCAAATCAATAAAGCCAGTTAGATTTTCAAATTTACCTGGTTAAATTTTGTCTTTTAGCAAGAGTCAACTATAACAAAGTTATCCATCAAGACTTGGTTGAGCTCTGGCTAGATAAGACAGTGAACCTTTATCTGCCATCACTTTATACCACCCAGACAACTACTGTAGTGTCACTCTAGCTCTCTTGCTGCAAGCTTTGTGGCAGCCATTTGCACAGAGAAGTGGGCCCATTTCTTTTTCCTGTTTTAAATAGCCACAAGCAGTAATCCTCATTATGGGCCAGTGGCTTGGAAAATGCTATTATTAAATCAAAACCATTTGCAGTAAGGGGAAGGACTCATCCATTACTATAAAGTTTGTTGCTTATAGCTGGGAATTACAAAAACAAATGGTGGACAAATCTCTTCAAGCCCAGAACTTCCAAACTTAGTCTCATGGCAGGTCCTCCTGGGCCATCTAGAGGAGATGAGACCCAGGAAAATTCCTGGGATACGTATAATTTCTCATGGGAGATCTGACTCAGCCCTGAATGTCAGGGGCAGTGGCACTGCCATAGGAGCCCGAAGGCCTGGCTGTAACTCAGGATGTACTGATGCCTACCAGTTTATTTTCTGAAAAGGTATTAGGAAGGCTTACTTCTATGGGACTCCTGTTCCCTCTTGTAGAAGACTGAGCACTGACATTGGAGTCAGACACACCTGGTTGGTGACTCCAGCTGTACCACTTACTGGGACAAATTTAGACAAATGTCTCAAAGCCATGTTGGCTTCAGCCATGTTGGATCAGAACATGTCTTACCAGTCATAGTCAAACCTCAGGATACATATCTTGAGTCTAAAAAGAGTTCATGCCTAATCCTGGCTAGGCTCCAGTTATTCTAGTGTGTGTTGATAGGGTCTATACTATGGTGAAGGTTGATAAGACTCACCTGACACACTTCACTCCTTCAGTTACCAATGACTCAGACATGGAAGCTGAGACCAACTCTGCTGAGTCATGAGGATCCTAATCATGGCTGCTAGTTAGAATCTGGTGATTTTTTCTTTTCTTTCTTTCTTCTTCTTTTTTTTTTTTTTTTTAAAGATTTTATTTATTTGTTTCTCAGACAGAAAGAGAGCACAAGCAGGGGGAGTAGTGGACAGAAGGAGAAGCAGCCTCCCTGCTAAGCAAGGAGTCTGATGTTGGGCTCCATCCCAGGACCCTGGAATCATGACCTGAGCCAAAGGCAGACACTTAACTGTCTGAGCCACCCAAGCATCCCAGAATCTGGTGACTTAACAAAAATATTGTGACTCTTCCTTGAACTAATTAATTTAGGATCACTAAAAGTGGATCCCAAACATCTGTATGTTTTTTTTAAACTCCCATTCCTAATCCCTTGGGATTTGTTCTGAGGATTTTTTACCTGAACCCCATGGTCCATGGTCTAATAAAGTTTGAATGTTTATCTATGAAAAGTTAACCAAGTAATGATGTGATACCTTTCTGGTGTAGAAGTCGTTTAAAATGCTATAATTGTTATTTAACTAAGTTTCCTAAGAAAAGTGGATGGAAAAGTCTCGGTCAATTTACTTCCCAGACAAAAAGGAATTAAAAGTTCTAGAATAAATTGGGATTCTTAGATTCCAGAGTGGGTTAGAGCAAGGGCAGAATTGCAAAGCATAAAGCCTGGTGCATTTCTTTATGGAATAAACTTGGTTGCCTTCTACACTGTGCTAGGTGCTAGAGATTCAGTGGTGACCACAAGTTTTCTCTTACTAAAGGGATTTATAAGCTAGTTGTCAGAGAGACAAAACATAAAATTAAACACATTAATCTTAGCTGATATGAATTGGTCCAAGAGACCATACCTAGGGAGAGCAAGGTAGTTTAACTGAAAACATAATCCAAAGAAGCTGAAAAGGGGCAGAATCCAGGTTTAGGATCACCAAGCCAAAACACTGAGAACAAAAAGCTAGAGAGAATAAACATTTTGCCAGAACATGTTTAATTCAAGGCCTGCATCAGAGAGGGACTGACTGAGGTATAGACATCACTCCTCCACCATGTTATAACATGATAGAAAGCATGGTATGGTCAAGCATTTCTCTCAGGGATTAATGGGGCAGTGAAAAAGCAGAGCATCCAGATGAGATGTGAGGAATGTGGGCCAGTACTTCCACTCAGGCCTACTTCTTTGAGTGATCTGTCTATAACCAGCCCCTGGGCTGTTTTCTACCTTTCGCAGTCCTCTTGTGTACCCTAAGGAGACAGACCTATGCAAAGCAGCCTTTCTATCCTTGCTACTTTAAGTGAACCCAGCTGTTAACACAGTTCATGCTGGAAAAGCAGAATACTACTGCAGGCATTGGTAGCATGTCTCCATTGGTGCCTTTTGTGTTTTCTTGCTCCTATTTTCTGGCAGTTTCTATTCTCTCCCAAATTTGGTTCTGTTGCTCAGTACACCGTCCACTGTCCTTCAGCAAGCCTTTCCTGCCATGCATTGATGAACTAGCCAGTCAGGCCTTTCTTTCCCTCTACAGTGTTTGATGTTAGTTCTCTAGCATCAGTACTCCCAATACCTCCCTGCTCCACACTTTTCCCACCTCAGCCCTGTGCACTACAGCTACAGGATTTGACTGACGCCAGCCTTCGGTGACTGTCTCAAGTGATGTCAAGGAGAAACCAAAACCAGGAAGAACTGGAAAACCAGCTGAATGGAGGCATACAACCAATATTTTTAAACAATAAGATACAATAGAAAAACAATGTATTAAGATGACTTAATGGTCTTTCTCACATCTATATGGAAATCAGTAAATAAACCTTAATTTTTACAGTTATAACAAATTATACCTTGTGATTCACAAGTATATGAAGAACTGCTTCCAAGAATGTATACACTTTATTCTTTCTTAGAATCCCTGTAGTTAGTAAGCTTTCAAGTTCTTCAGAGCAATCTAAAAGACTGTTTACCAGGAGGTAGTTCTCAATAAAACAAAGAATAAAATATTTACAAACTTATTTTGAGGTTGGCTTTCCTTTGGGCCCCAGCCCTGGGATCTGGCCCTCTCTGGAACTGTACTTTTCTGTGGGATTATACTGGAGGTGAAAGCTGTGAAGGGAGGTGAAGGTCCAGCACCCAAGTTAACTGTGGAGGGGTAGGGGGAAGAGGGAAATGTAGGTGTGTCCCTATACCAATGAATAATGCCCCAACACCAGCTAGGTGTCCTGTAATTTCACTCAAGTGATGGTTAATGCTGGAGATAAACATCACCTTCCACAGGTGAAGAGCTGCCCCCCTGCCCCCACTTCCCTACTTCAGACACTAATCACATATTGAAGTTGTCACCTGGGCTTCCAACTGACCAGCTATAGATTGGAGTTTACACCGACCCCTTCCCCAGGTTAAATTAATTTGTGAGAGTGGCTCACAGAACTCAGAAAAACATTTTTTTCTCACTAGATTGCAATTTATTATGAAAGATATAACTCAGGAGCAGCCAGATGGAAGACATGCATAGGGCAAGGTGTGGGGAGAAGACATAGAAGCTAAGCATACAGCTCTCCACACATTTCCAAGGGTTTACCAACTCAGAAGCTCTCCAAACCCCACCTTTTGGGTTTTATGGAAGCTTCATTACAGACGCATGATTGGCTACATCTGTGGCCAGATGTAGCCAGAATCAGTGAATCAATGATTCATTGATTCAACCTCTCCCCTTCCCAGAAATCAGGGGCGGGGATTGAAAGTTCCACTCCTTTCTTCAGGCTTGGTTCCCCTGGCAAGTAGCCCCAATTCTTAGGTACTTTCCAAATTTACCTCATTAACATAAACCCAGTTGTGGTGGAAAGGGGCTTGTTATGAATAATGAGATATCATTTCACCTTTATGGCTCTGAAGGTATTTCAGGAACTGAGAACTAGAACCAAATATTATGACAAAAGGTGTTCCCATTGCTTTCATCACTCAGGATGATGTTTTGGAAGTTGTGAGTCAGGAACAATGGACAACAACCAAATACATATGAGAAATATATTTTGATCATCTGAGTGCCCAGATATATATTTCCATAAATCACAACATCACAGGAGGCAAAGTGGAAGCTCTGGGTGGGAACTGGGAAGAGACTTCTTCCTGCCTTTGACATGATGTTGAATTCATTAAATGACAGTGAGATTATGAACAATGACTTGTAAGATATATAATCAAGACTATGAAGCCTAGAACTGAACCCTGGAGGTCCTTGTCATCTACTCACCAACTCCTTCATTTTACAGAGGAGCTCACTAAGGCCCAGAAAAGTATTATATTAGCATTCTACAGCTTGTTAAAATTATTTCTGTTTCCCAGTCCAGCATATTTCAATTAAAATCAGAATCTGTCACAGCTTTATTTTGTTTGTTTGTTTGTTTTTAAACCGAGGTATAATTGACATAAACCATTATATCAGTTTCAGGTGTACAACACAATGATTTAATATTTGTATATACTGAAAAATGATCATCACAATACATTAACATCCATCACTATGCATAGTTACAGATTTTTTTCTTATAATGAAAAGATTTATTCTTTAAGCAAATCTCAAATATATAATTGGTATTTTTAACCCTAGTTGTTAGGTTTTGGGTTTTCAGAACCTTAAATATCACCTCCGCCTTCTTCAAACAAAAAGATTGCAATTGTTAATCCCTTCACCTAGTAACATCAGGGGGGACCAGCTATGATTTTGTGGAGCTCCCTTTTACACAGCCTACGATAAAATGATTCTCTCTAGAATTATACAGAGCAGAGGTCCTATTGGATGGAATCTATGCATCAAGATTGAAGGATTTTCAGGAATTTGTACTTTGGTGATATCACCAATAGTTTAGGGTCTGGATCTCAGTCTCCTACTCAAACTGATTCTTGACCTAGGTCTGGAATATATACATCAGAATGCCATTTTTCCCCATTTATTATCAGAAACAGAACTGTCAAGCTGTTAAAGTGGGTCCCTGGTTTGGCTAGATGAATTAAACACAAGAAAAACAATATAGTTGAATTAAAAGCTTTGCAGGACATAAACATTAAAACAGTATGATATGCCATCCATAAGTAACGCAAGATAAAACAAATGTCTTATGTTTCCCACAAAGACAATGTTGATACATTTTTCTTTAAATATTGACTTCTTTCCAAAAAACGTTTCCTGGTTTTTCCTACAATATTGATTCCTGGAATGACTTTTGGGGAAACCAATAGTAAGTAATTCTCTTCCTTATCCCAATCTTCCTGAAGCCACACAGAAGAATCAATGTATATGAAAGATACATATTTATATTTGGGTTAAGTTAACAAAGAATGATTCCTAGTGTCCATGTCTCTTTAACCCCCCACCTTTGTTTTAAAATGGAAAAAGTCTACTTGAACAGACAATGTGTCTCAGGATGTTGATGGCTGATGTTGTTACTCGTCTCCTGTTCTACTTCCTTTAAATTGCTTACGCAAGGGGAGCAAGAAGGCCAAATAGAATCTCAGTATCTTATTCTATTGAATGGGATGCACAGCAGTGATATTATTTAACAGGATTCCATCTTATTCATATCTTTAGGAACAAGACTATTGCCCTTGTGGCATTCTTTCAATATTACTACATTACACATTGTACTATTTCTTATCTAATCAGATCCTTTGGTGTTTGGAAGGGCCAATAATAGCAACTTTCCCTGAGTCCAAATTAAGTGATAAGTAAGAGATAAGAAAGTGATAGACGAAGATCAAAATATCAGTTTTTATTATTGATAAACTGGTTGGAGATTATGGCTATAAATTTGTGACCAAAAGAGCTTATTACTATCCTTTGCCTCATTCTCTGCCTCTCAGTTAAGTTCCAAGGACAGCTCACTTGAAGCAAAGTTTGATTCCACAAAACAGATAAGCAAGCATTTCAAACTGCATTGGTCCTGATTATTTAGTATTTAGGATACTAAAAATCCTCAGCTTCTTCATGGAAACCGTTTTAAGTGAATATATCTTATTTGTTAATAAACTTTGCTTTTCTTTTCTTCATTTTTTGTATATAGTGTTATGTGTGCGCATTTAGATACATGATTATATGTGTGTTTGCATATGGGTATGTGTGTGTGTGTGTGTGTGTGTGTGTGTACACATATATAACAGATTGGAGATATAGATACATATTTGTTTTTGAATGAATTATTTTTCCCAGATCAGTACTTACAGAAATGTAGAAGAACTAAGGCAGCTTTTCAGGCTAGCAGATTTTTACAACAAAATGCTCTCAATTTTTCAGTGATCACAAAGATAGCCTGATTCTTTTGAATATGATTTTTCTGTGCTACTTCAGGTAGCCCTGCCTCCTCTGCTTCTTTTAAAAAGAATGGATTAAGGATAGAAGCTTCTCTATCACCTCATACTTCCCAACCTCCACACCATCTAGAGATCAAGGAACGTAGTTTTGGCCCCTCAACACATTCTGTCCACCATCAGGGAATAATATTTTTTTGTGGGCAGTTCCTGAGACCTGTTTTATATAATTTTCTTTCCACTGAAATTTATCTTCCACTTGTTTCTACCCACCCTTAGGGAGCTTCAGTGAAAAATTAGCTATTTTTGGTTTCTTTTGAAAATATTTTGGAGCCTGCCTCCTAATTCTAACAAAAGCTGAGTTTTCAATATTTTCCATTATTTTTGCTGCTTTTGGATGGTTTCCAGAAGAAAGGGAAAATGCTAAATCTGTTCAGCCATTCTTTACTCTTAATATGAACAACAAGCCAAGATTCGCCAGATATTTTGAAGGAAACATCTCACACTGGAGAGAAAGATGAAAGCAAAGAGACGAATTGAAGTAAACCGGAGGAAACAGAGATAAAGAGTAGAAAAAAACTTAATTTTTTTCTTATAAAGGTAAAAGAACATAAAACATCTATGAAATAATACCAGGATGTTATATGCAGATATAACCAGAGAACTCTAAAAAGATATTGAAAATTGAAACTTAATATCAGAAATTTTAAAATTCAAATACAAGAGGCTATTTACTGTTTGCTGTTAACTTAAAAAGCTTTATTTAAAAATATGAAACAATTCAACAAAAGAGGTGAAAGGTAAAATTGAGGAAATTTCCCAAAAGGAGAGCAAAGCAAGAAGGAAAAAAAGGAAGAAATACAAGAAGGAATTCAGTGAATCATTAGAGGTGATTTAGTGGTTATAAATATTCTAGAAAGAGAAGCAGAGAAAAGGAAGGAGGAAAATGATCATAAAGTGACAAAAGAGAAGTGTTACAGAATGGAAGACATGAACTTTGGATACTGAGTTTCTAGCACCTGTGGAAGATACAGCTACACCAAGATACACTGTTCCAAAACTGCAGAGCTAGGCATTAAGAAGCCAGATTAAAAGACTGTGTAGAGAGGGTTCCTGGGTGGCTCAGTTGGCTGAGGGTCTGCCTTTGTCTCAGGTCATGAACCCAGAGTCCTGGGATGGAGTCCCACATTGGGCTCCCTGCTTAATCGGAGCCTGCTTCTCCTTTCCCTTGCCACTCCCTCTGCTTGTGCTCTCTCACTCTCTCAAATAAATAAATAAAATCTTTAAAAATCTATGTAAAGAAAAATAATCACAGTTTGCATAGGAAGGATTAAAAATTCAAAATGGTTTTTGATTTCCATTTTTTTTTTTTTTTTTTTTTTTTTGGCTGGAAGATAACAGTGCAATGTCTTCAAAATTCTAAAGAAGGTTATTTTGCTTCACTCACACAAAATTAACACTCAAGCCTGAGGTTAAATAAAGTTATTTTCAAGTGAAGCATTTCAGAAAGAAGGTACCTTCTAGCCACTTTTCCCTTGGAAACTGCTGGAAATATATACCATCAAAGGAAGGTCTACACTAAAGAAGACATAGATCAATTAAGAGGTTATCTGACACATGGGAGAGGGATTTCTCAAGATGATGGTGAAAGACAGCTGCCAAATGGCTACCACAGAGCAAGTAGGAGGCAGAGGGTGTGGGCAGGATATAGAACTGGTAGATTTCTTGCCTTGTTTGACACTTGTAAGACTCATTTTACAACCAGGAAGAGATTCTACCAATGATTTGGTGACAGAAAGAGAGACAAACCATAGCCTACCCAATCCTCTTGCCAAAGCAGTGATTAATTCTGGGGAAAACAGAAATTTTACAAGAAATGAAACATAGTCACAATACATATGGCAGGGTATAAAATAAATCTACATAGTCGAAACAATATAAATGCTGAACTTTGATTTAAACAAAAATAATCTTATTGAAACCATCACTCCTCACCTGCTATTATCTATTTATTCTGTCCACCAGCTACTTTCCCCCATAGCTGGTGTCTACCTGATAGTGCACATCTATATTTGTTTGTTTCTGTCTGTCTCCCTCAATGGAACATAAGCCCAATGAGGGCAAGGACGTGGTCTATTTTGGCAACTATTGTATCCCCACATTACCTAGAATACTGCTGAGTACAGTGTATCTCAGTAATTTCTCCTAAGTAAATTAATATAAATTTAGGAATGGAAGTGTGTGTGTGTGTGTGTGTGTGGTATTGTGCACATTATGTACAACAGATAATGTCTAAAAAAAATAATGGGAAATAGCAGTAAACAGCGTTGCATAGTGATAAGATGAACTTCAGAAGAGCTATAAGAATTAGAAGTGGTTCTTTTGGAGAACAAAAGTATAGGGACTGAAATAGGGACTACTAGCTTTGGTTATAAAACTTGCAGCATTATTTGATGTTGAAATCTGGCACATGTATTACTTTGATAAAAACATTAATTTAAAAAACAGCTGGGGTGCCTGGGTGGCTCAGTGGGTTAAGCCGCTGCTTTCAGCTCAGTTCATGATCTCAGGGTCCTGGGATCGAGTTCCGCATCAGGCTCTCTGCTCGGCAGGGAGCCTGCTTCCTCCTCTCTCTCTCTGCCTACCTCTCTGCCTACTTGTGATCTCTCTCTGTCAAGTAAATAAAATCTTAAAAAAAAAAACAACAGCTGGGGAAAGTTTAATATTCTCATCTCTTACACATATCATTATATAAGACCTATGTTTCTTTTTAAGTGAAGAAGCTCATAGGAGATTTCGGGTTTGCTTGGCAGAGTAGGCTTAATTTCTAGGTATATCAAGTCAAATTTGTAGCTTGACTGAGAGCAACCAACTTATGAAATCTTTTCTAAAGAAATGCAAACATCTCTTTATGTTAAATACCTTTGGAAGTTCTTCATACCAAGATAGATTTTTTTTGGAAAATCAAGTTGAAGAACAAGGGCAAAACAAGACTGTTTACCACAAAGTCTTAACACCTCCAGTTTTCTGAGGTGTGAGGCTTGGCAAGTCTCTCTCAGCCCGCTCAGTTCCTTTACTTAGAAAGTGGGGGTGATAATATGCATTTCATTGGATTACAGAATTTATCAAATAAGGTTTCTCTGTGAAATCCCAGTGTAAGATAGATATTTGATATCTGCTAGTTTTCTTTCCTCTCTTTTTTCTTCCCAGGACTGATTGTTACAATGGCTGAATTAGCTAACCAAAAGCCTCATCATCATCAAAATCATCATCATCATCATTTGTTTGCTGTGCCAGATTTAAACTTCTTTAAGTCTATAAAGAGTTTCAAGGAAGTTTGTACTTCTTTCCCCATTATTGCACATTTCCATGGAAATACATGTTCATATATGTCAGTGTCTGGGTAGGGACGATTCATTCACAACATTGTTATTTGTCCCAAAGTCTGTCATGGGAGAAAGAGGCACTCCTGCCAGGCATCACTCATTTGTGCATTCCCCATAGCACCTACAATTTTACCTACGGACTCAGTCAATGCCCCAAACTTGGCTGGTACATTTAACAGGTTAATATGGGCCAGTCTGGAGACTCTCTGGTATTCCTGCCCCAGTGTCCTTTAGGGCAGGGGTGGATTCAGTGCAACTACAAATATAAGAAGATATCTTATCACCTCAAATATTGAATTACCAACTTGTTTGTTGAAGAGATTACAGACTCTTTCTCTGGCCAGACCCTGCATAATGTATTCCCTATGCGACCAGCTAGCTTCTCTACAAAAAGTTAATTTCTTCCCCCATTATAGTCTCGTGAATTGTCCCTACTGGTGTCCTTGGAAAAGGAAGAGGAGGTCTAGCTAAGTGTTAATGATTCCAGTAGTAGGTTCACAATATACCTCCTCTCTCAGAAGGAAAAGATCACTTCATTGACATTTATCAAGGGAGTTTCCACTAGGGACCAAAGCATAGCTGTCATCACTCTCCACCATGGGCATAGTGAAAAATGGCAGATTCTCTCCCATCTGCTCTTTGCTACAATTTCCTAGCACAAAAGCAAATGAAGCTACAAAGACACAAGGATGGAGAGAGTATAAACCAGAATTTTAATTTAAAGTGGAATTATTTTAATTTTACCCCTATAATTTAAGAAAAATATTTACTACATGGCTTGTGTTACTTTTCCTTATTTCCTATATCTTTACATGAAAAATCTTCTTTGAAATCCAGGAGAATTAGGCAGTCAATCTCACATCAATTTGGTATTTCCCAATGAGGGCAAAGAGGCAATCAGGTCTCTCCTACATGAAATACTAGATAAAAGACATTTTATAAGACTGTGGCAGAGTAAACTGAGGACTACTTGTGTTCCAACCTCTGCCTCATCAGAAAAGAAATTTGGCATTCTGAAAACAATTATAAGAATTTGCTTGATGAAGAGATCACTGACAAGGAGGTTTTCCCTTAAATGATGTATGAGGTATTCTTTTTCACCCCTTAAAAGATCTATAAAAAGGAAAGTATTTTGTATTCTGCTGTGCCCCAGCCTCCCATCCATGAAGTCTATGTTGCCCCACCCAGGATGCCACTAAAAAAGAGTTGGAGAATCAGACTGGCCTTGAGAGAGGGTCTCACTCCCTAGATGATAATGGAACTTCCCACAAATTTTCCTCACATCTTCTCCCAGTTTCTACCCACTCACCACCCAGCATATAGATACAGGGCTTCTGATCACCATAGGTTCCAAACTGCACTCTTATCTCCCTGTCTATATGTAGTGAAGGTCTGACTCAGGTGAATAACTGAGAGCCTACAAGGCCACCAGAATCACATGACCTCCCTTGGCATCCATGCTCAGCAGCTTTGTCAGCTACTCTTTAGTTGAGTTATGTAAGGACACATCATAGTTTGAGCTTCATTTTTATAATCTGAGTTGCTGAAAGATTAATAAGGTTTGCACATATAAAATGTTCAACTCAGTGTCTGGCACAAATAAAAAGGAGTACCAAATAAAAAGGAGTATTAATTTCTATATATGATGTGCTTGATAATAGTATTTTCCTAAGTTTCATCTAAGGATGGTTTTTACTCTCACAACAGACAAGTCAATACTTAGTAATCCCTTAACTTGAATGTATACTTTAGAAATTTTGGAAACAGGGGTGCCGGGTGGCTCAGTGGGTTAGGCCTCTGCCTTAGACTCAGGTCATGGTCTCAGGGTCCTGGGATCAAGCCCCACATCAGGCTCTCTGTTCAGCGGGGAGCCTGCTTCCCCCTTTCTCTCTGCCTACTTGTGATCTCTCTCTCTCTGTGTGTGTGTCAAATAAATTAATTAATTAATAATAAAAAAAGAAATTTTGGAAAACATACTAAATGAATGTTAGGAAATGTGGTCTGAGAATACCAAAGCCACATCATCTAGAGCTTATCCCCAGAGGTAACAACTTTCAAAGTTATTCTAAACATGCTGAAAATGTTGAGTGGTGATAAAGTCATTATATTTCTAAAGAACCAATCTCACTAATGTGTGAAAAATAGACTGTAGAGATACAAAAATGGTAAGTTAACCTAAGCAGTTGGCTGAAATTTCTAAGATAAGAAAGAGGAAAAATAGAAGATAAGAATCAAGAGCTCTTTTTGGTCAGATACATTTGAATACCTTAAAGCCTATTCCTCTAAGAAAACTTCTGAGAGAGATAATGGGATTGTTGTACATACGAGTCTAACACGGAGAGAAGAAAATTCTAGAGCTATAAATGTAGCAGTCTTCAGTGTGCAGATAGTATTTTCATAAATGCATCCTATAGGACTAGATAAGAGTGTGTTGACAGAGAAGAGAAGAAGCTGTAGGGACTCCATTGATTAGACATTAGGGGTTTGAAAAGATCTGGACAAGACGTCTAAGAAAAAGTGACCAATGAGGTAGGGAAAAAAATCCCAGAAAAGTATAAAGAACTGGAAGGCACATGAATATGTTGTTCAAGGAGGAGACAGAGATCTGTTGTATGCCTCTGGTAGTTCAAGTATAAAGAGGAATGGAGGTTGGTCATCCACTGGGTTTAGCAACGGAAATTCATGCATGAATTCTACAAGAATCATTTCTGTAGAGTTGTGGAGACCAAAACACAACTGGAATGAGTTAAAGAAGGAATAAAGAAGATGAATGAACAACCACAGATATGGACAACACTATCTGGGCGTTTGCAGCAAAATGGGGACAGAGTTAGATGACAGTGACTGGAGACAAGATAGAAAGGTGTTTTATTTCCTGCTTTTGAGATTAGAGAAATAACAGCATGTTTATATTCTGTTGAAAATAATCTGGTAGAAAAGATAGCGCTCCTAATGTGATTTTGGAGCAATGGTCTTGAGTAGGTGAGAGAAGATGGACATAGTAGACAAAAAGAGTTGGCCTTGGATAGAAGTGTGGAGAGTTTCTTCCCTGTTTGAATTAATTAGTTCATTGAATTAAATGACTATTTTACCCTGAAGTCTGCTCTAACTAAAAGACCCCTATATAGACATCAGATTGTATTTATAGTGACCATTTATTTATGTCCCCTTGCTTTCCAGCATCTTTTGAAGCCCTACACTTTTTTGAGGACTTTGAGTGCTGCCTTTTCCTGGTGAAAGCCAGACAACTCATTTTCCAGCTTCTCCTCCCAGCTAGAGTACAGTAAAATGATCTAGCTCCTCCAGCAGACACACAGGAGGGGTGATCAACATAATGGTAAATCTGGCATCAGCTGGGATTACCATAATTGAAAGCTTGCAATGCCTCCTACAGAATTTTGGCATTAGAAAGGCAAGCGATGGTGGTTGCAGTGAAGTTGAGTCCCTGGTGCTCAAAAGGCAAAGGAACAAACTGGAGCATCTAGAGCTGGATGATGGCAGGGTGTTTTGTTTTGTTTTGTTTTGTTTTGTTTTTAAATCAGACTGATCTGTGGAATGATTTAGGATGTTTTTCCTATAAATTTAGGATTGACCCCAATTTTTTAGCCTTCCTCTGAGTCTGAGGGAGCTCCTCATATTTTTTATAAAGTTCTTTTTCTCCTAAATCTTCCAGACTCAGTTTCTGTTATCTGTGATCAAGAACTCTGCCTAGCAAACCACAGAGACTTTTAACTATAGGAAATAAACAGGATTGCTAGAGGGGAGGTATGTGGGAGGATGAAGTAATTGGGTAATGGTCATTAAGGAGGACACTTGAATAATGGGTGTTATAAGCAACTGATGGATCACTAAATTCTACCTCTGAATATAACAGCATATGTTAATTAAATTGAATTTTAAAAAAAGGGTAGGGGGAGAAAAAGAGATCTGCCCAGGACAGAGTTTAAGGAATCTAGCAATTGATGAACTGCTGCTCTCTTCAGGTTACTTTTTGGATTATTTTGTTATTTAAACATACTCTTTAAGAATAGGGAAACAAACCATGATATTAAGAAATGAATTTTCAACATGGGCAAGCATCTGTTAATTCTCAGATCATTTGAGGATAATAGTCATAACGTATCTGTGATATCCCTTTTGTGACATCTATGAGATCATAACTGCTGAAGAGAAAATCATGCTAAGTAATCTAACAAAGATAAAGGGGTTAATGGGGATATTGGAACAGACAGAATATTTGAAATGGGTACTTTTCCAGAATATCTAGGCCTTAAATATATAAGCACGTGTGTGCATGCATATGTAGATGTTCACCATGTGCACATGCGTGGAGCCTAAAACCAAAGACAACTTGTAAACAACTAGCCCATCCCCTAGCTGTCACCATAGCAACTGAATCTGTTCATTTTGTGTCTCGAATAACGTGTGCAAGTCTGTCTCACTAACAATTCAGAAAGGGACATTGACAAATGATCACTATATTCACCCAGTCATTTAAATAGGAAGGCATTTGGCTGAATTCTAATTTGACCAATGAATATTTAACTGATAATGCTGCCAGATAAGATATTGGCCAAAAGGGAAAAAAGAGAAATGAAGCTGGAGTTGCTATCATGCAAAAATCCTTTAATGAAGGACATGAAAGGACTGTTGTGAATTTGGGGCTGAAATCTGTTCTGTATTGGGAGATGGAAGAGCAGCTGGTCCGCAATGTATGAACTTTGAAGTTTCTGTGACCTCTAGAATGTGTAAGTCATGGAGGATGTTTTTCCTCCCCTGTTTCATGTTTTGTATACTCCAAAGACTAAGAAAAATATGCCTTAAAATGTTTTAACTTCAAAGCAACAGAAATAAAACGAAGTGTTAAGAGTGTTGGACAATTCAGACTCTGCCCATGTCCTAACCCTGTGAAACTTTTCCTCTTCATAAATTGTATTGCATCATAATATCCAAGAAGAATTTGTTTATTTGAACCTAAGGTCTCAGAAATGTTCAGTACTGTGGCTCAAGGAGATCTATAATCACATTTTCAAGAAGATTTCGTAGGGATATCAAGTATTATATGTTGCTTGTTAGAATATCAAATCTTTTAGTTTTTATGAGAATTTTCTGAAACAGGTACTATTTTTAGTTCTATTTTGTGAATAATGAAACCAAAGTCCAGATGTGTTAAATAACTTGCCCATGGTTATACTGAATTAAGTAAAGGGGGTGCTAGGAGTAAAACCTGTACTCTCTCTCGAAATCCAGTGCTGAGCCACTCTGCTCTACTGTCTTCTACTTTTCTATTTCTCTAATCTTCATCTCTTCTGCCCTTTCTTCTCTTTCCCTGTTAATCAGTTGTTTTCATAAAGTACAAAGACATAAATTAGAGGGATAAAAATAAAATTATATGTGTATATATACATATATATATGTAATGCACACACCTTTATTATTTGCAATATTGGACTGATTGCTCAGCGAATTTTTTTTTAATTTTTATTTTTTATTTCTTTTCAGCGTAACAGTATTCATTGTTTTTGCACTACACCCAGTGCTCCATGAAATACGTGTCCTCCCTAATACCCACCATCTGGTTCCCCCAACCTCCCACCCCCTGCTCCTTCAAAACCCTCAGGTTGGTTTTCAGAGTCCATAGTCTCTCATGGTTTCACCTCCCCTTCCAATTTCTCTCAACTCCCTTCTCCTTTCCATCTCCCTATGTCCTCCATGGTATTTGTTATGCTCCACAAATAAGTGAAACCATATGACAATTGACTCTCTCTGCTTGACTTATTTCACTCAGCATAATCTCTTCCAGTCCCATCCATGTTGCTACAAAAGTTGGGTATTCATCCTTTCTGATGGAGGCATAATACTCCATAGTATATATGGACCACATCTTCCTTGTCCATTCATCTGTTGAAGGGCACCTTGGTTCTTTCCACAGTTTGGTGACTGTGGCCATTGCTGCTATAAACATTGGGGTACAGATGGCCCTTCTTTTCACTACATCTGTATTTTTGGGGTAAATACCCAGTAGTGCAATTGCAGGGTCATAGGGAAGTTCTATTTTTCGTTTCTTGAGGAATCTCCACACTGTTCTCCAAAGTGGCTGTACCAACTTGCATTCCCACCAACAGTGGAAGAGGGTTCCCCTTTCTCCACACCCTCTCCAACACAGGTTATTTCCTGTCTTGCTAATTTTGGCCACTCTAACTGGTGTAAGGTGGTATCTCAATGTGGTTTTAATTTGAATCTCCCTGAGGGCTAGTGATGATGAACATTTTTTCATGTGTCTGATAGCCATTTGAATGTCTTCTTTGGAGAAGTGTCTATTCATATCTTCTGCCCATTATTTGATATGATTATCAGCACATTTTTTTCATATGTTGGGAAGTTACTGAGTGGTCAGGTTACAAACAGAGGTTCTTTGGAAAACATTGAATGGGAACAGGATCGTATAGTTGAAAATCATAATGGCTAAAGTCATCAAGCTAAGAGAAACCAGGGCACCCATCCAGGACTATTTGATCTATTGCATCCAATACTAACATGCACCCTCATTACTAACCTTCTTAAGGTCTTACTAAAATGCTTAAATCTTTTTTTAAAAATTGGCTCTAAATACAAAAGAAAATTGCAAAATCTAAATTCTTAGATGTTTACTTCCATGTCTGCAAAACAAAACATATGTCAACTTTACTCATTATTACATTTTGTTATGCTTGAAAACACTTTGCAAGCATCTCAGAGCATGTATGGTAATTTCTGAGAAATTATAGAAAATGATAGAAGAGTGACTTATAGTCACATATTTTTGAAAGCAAATTAATAAATTTCTTTTCCAAAATCTTTACCCTAAAAGTGTATGTTTAATGAGACTGTGGTACATTTAAATATGTTCCATATGGTGGGGAGGTAGGACCTATAAAGTCTGAAAATGGCTTTGCATCTATATTTGCATAAGGATATTCTTGCTGCTGATAGAGATGAATTCTGGATTGAGCTGACCAAGAATCCCTTCTCCTCGGACAGTTAAAGAGATATGCCTCACCATATAATTTTCTTGAAGAAGGTTACCTTCTTTACAATATTGCTGGTTAACTACTGATGCTTGAGGGCCTCATTTTCCCGCCAAGGTCTACGTCCTACTATTTGTCTTTCCTTAGTCTATGATGCACTTAAGGTTTGTTAGTTGCCAAATAGATTGATAATTCCTCCATTCCAGAAAATATTATTAATTGGTCTCTAGAATGCTACTCCCACACATCTTGGCATTCTTTAAGTCACTTCAGTATTAAGTGAGGCTGCATTAGCATAACAATTCAGGTTGCATTAAACAGCCCAAGGAAGAAATTTGCCAGTTTAGATTCTGAGGCAGACATTTCTCTATAAAAAGTTTTAATAGGCAGATTCACTGTGGGACATTCAGGCAAAGCGTTGGTCAGTCTGGCTCACTCTGAAGCAATTAATGGGTAACCAAGATTCTGTTATTTCCAAAAGCAGTGGTCAAAATGGGGCCTTTGATGTCTCTGGTTATTTAGTGCTTGCAACATATGTGGTCTGATCTTATGTCCCTAAATCTGCACAAGAAATGCTTTCCCATAGGTTTCCCAGTGCCCTGGATTCAGACCCACCCACTATTCATCACTAAGGGATCTTGGGATGCTGGGGGGTTACAAGTTCCCACTTGAAGATCAGAAGACAATTGAGCCAGAGGTATTCCAGGACCGACATAAATGGTCCAAAAAGGCTTCTAAATGAGAGGAGGGCATAATAGAAAATGCTAGAAGATAGGCCTAAAGAGAAGGGAAAGAAGAACCAGAGTCAAAATTAAGAACCTTAAAAGGAATCTGTCTAAGTATAATGAAGCAGGAAACAAGGGGAAGTAGAAGGAAAGAATAGGGTTCTCACAGAGGAGCTGAATAGCAGAAAGATTTGTCTGGCACCTAGGGTCACAACTAGTCTGCCCAAATTAGGCATAGTTACAACCCCAAATCCTCTTATTCCTGCTCAATTTAAAACTATTTACCAATCTTTCAGCACCTGGTTCTTTGAACACTTAGTGCATTTATACTACCATGTCGTTTAGCGCTTCATTGTAGAGTATGCTATTGTTTTATATTTGATAAGTGTATAGCTGTTGCATGACCCCAAATAAACTATCAGCCTCTGGAGGGCAGTGATCATACTTTACAGTTCTTATATTTTGCAACCTTAGTAACAGAATAATATTTAGAAAGTAAATAGAAGGACAAATAAAGTAGCTCTTTATTGATGAATTACACATGGCTCATAGACCCCTGCTTTACAACATTTTCACAGTTGAACTTTTAGATTTTCTTGACTGAATACTTGCTTACCACCTCTCTCTCCCTAACTGGCCTATAAGCTCCATGAAGGCAGAGACCAGTTCTACTTTTGCTATTTATAATGTGTTTGAGCACATTTGTAATGTTCCCTCCCAATTAATTTCCTCCCAGAACCTCTGAATGTGATCTTATATAAAATGAGGTCCTAAAATAAAGATTGAGTTGAGATCATACTGGATTAGGGTGGATCCCATCTATCTTTATAAGAGACAGAAAAAAAAATACATACAGAGATATGGAAAAGAAGCAGATGTGAAAATACAAGCAGAGATTGGAAGGACTCATCCACAAGCTAAGGAGAACCAAGGAGGGCCAGCAAACCACCGGAAGCTAGGAGAGGGGCATGGAGTGGGTTCTCCCTCAGAGAGACAAGAAAACGACCTGCTGACACCTTGATTTTGGACCTCTAGCCTCCTGAACTGGGATAAAATAAACTTTTGTTTTTTAAGCCACCCCATTTCTGGTAATTTGTTACATCAGGCCTAGGAAAGGCATATACCATTATATCCCTATTATAGCAAAGTGCCTAGATTATAGCAAGGGTCTGAATGTGATCCTGTAATTATCTGTGGAAGGAAGGTAGGGTGATTCTTCCCCCTTTCTCTACATCTTTTCCTAATTTAGTTTTTGGGTTTTTTTTTTTTTTCCTAAGTGTAAGTTTTGGATTCTATCTTTCAGAATCACCTGGGCACTTATTAAAAATGCAGATTCCTAGGACCACTCCAAACCAGCTGTGTCAAAATTTGAGAGGCTGGGAATATGTTTCTGTAATATACTTCCATAGAAGATCTTATACTCATGAAAATTTTTGAACTGGTGCTCTTCTTTTATTATAATTCTTAGGGCTCTTTGAATGTTATCAAAGACATTTCTCTAGCCCTTACGGATAATGCACCTGATGGGAGGAAGCTTGCCTCCTTGCAGGAGATGTGTGGTTGACCTCCTCATTAATGCTGCTGGGAATTTCTGAAGCAAGATGCTCCAGCTGTCCATTCCTTTTTTCTTTGAGGATACACCTGGCTGCTTGACACAACCCCAAATCCTGTCTACAGCAAAGGTTTTCATTTTGATAGCTGTGTCCTCAAGAAAAGAATCAGTCAGAACAAGACAGATGTAGAATCCCTCCATTCTTAGGACTATTCCCCCCAAACAGTTATGCCCCAAGGCCTTACATGCAAACTTTTGCAAATTTCTAACTTGCAACTTCCGACACATTTCACCTCTTAAAAAAATTGACTCTCAAAGGATAGGTGACAGTTTATTACAAACAGGCTGTTTTGTGTTCCATATTCGTCTCCTATTTATGACTTTCTCATCCAAATTGCTGAATCCTCAAATCAAAACACAAACCAGGCTGCAAGCTCAAATTGGCATCTGCAGATCAAGCTGTGCACTTTCTGCTGTGTGCCTGCCCCCAGGACCTCTCAGAGACCTGTCATTGTCATTCATATAGGTGTGAACAGCTCTCCAGATTCTGTGGCAGAGCCAGCTACACTTCTAGGTATCTTTCTTTAAGATTTTTAATCTAGTTGCTCAGGATGTGTCTTTCCTGCACACCTGAAAGAGCAACCCAAAACTCAAAACAAGAATGGGGGAAGTTAGTTCAGCTCCGTGACTTTGCACTAAGTCTGGGAAGATTTGTGGGCTTGTCAGGAGGGATTTGTTGCAAAACCCAAGTGAATCCTGGAGTGGGAGTGGATATTAAGAAGGAAGAGGCAGAGCAGGATGAAAAGGAAACATCACGGAACACGTAGAGGTACTTTGAGCCAGCAGGGGTGTCCTGACTTCAAATTATCACCTTGTGCAACATTAAACTTCTGGCTTTGGATAATAAACAATAGTACAAACTTATTTTATAACAAAATAAGCCAAAGACACCAGAATTTGAAGTGGATTTGAAGCAACATTTTCACCACCAGAAAAACAAAGTTTATCCAACTCCTACTAATTTTTTTCTCCTACAAATTAAACATCATCCATCCTTACCACACTACCTTGAAATCTCAAAGCTACCTTTAGCTTGTCCTTACTAACCCCCAGTCTCATATCATGTCCGTCACAAATTTCCATCATTTTTTCTATAAAACATTGGTCCCATATGACTCAAATGTTCTGGGTTGACAGCGTGGCTCTGGTAACTTTTTGACCTTTTGTAACATTTGTTGCCTTCATTAACTTCTGAAATGGATTATCTCCTGTCTGTCAGTCACCCAGGTTCAAGAACTTGGAGGTGCCTGACTTCATTGCTTTACTCTTCCTCTTGTTCTCTCATTTTATTAAGATCCCTCCTTTGTTTTCATTACCCTCACTACTCCCTCATCAGAGGCTTCACACCTGATTTTCTGCTCTAGCTGCCTTGATATTGCCTTGAGAGACAGTAAAGTTTCTGCTAAGTGTTTTCTTTTTATTCTTTTCTTTTAAAAAAAAGTAGAATGTTTAATATTTTACCTGCTAATAATAAAAATATCTGCTATTTATTGAGTACCTACTACATCCCAAGCAATTTGCTAACACATCATACACACCAGTTCAGCAGATCTGATATTGAGACTTGGGAATCTGCATTTTTAGCAAGCACCCCAGTGTAAATCACTCATCTACATGAACTGCTATATACTGTGGCCAACTCTGAAATACCTATTTCAAAACATGGAGTCAAGCGATTGATGGGTCTTTGCAATATTTATGTTGTTCTGTCTTAGTTGTTTGCTCTAAATAAAAATGTATTTTATACTTTGGTTTTTAAAATTTCTTGGCTTCATACCCCAGCTTTACTTTTTCAATATCCTTCTTCCTGATCCACCATTACTAGAGAATGGGAGTTGACACTAATGGTTGCTTTGCAAATAAATACAGGGGTACATTTTGGCCTAAAGTGCACAATGGAAAGATTTATAATCATACTACTTTAGGACTGGAAAAGCTTTTAAAGATCACATGGTGTTAGAATTTTAGAGGTAGAACTTCTCATTTAAAAAAAAGTTGGTCTTGTATGAAACCAGAAGAGACCCCAAATTGCTAAGGCAATGTTGAAATAGAAAAACAAAACTGGGGGCATCACATTGCCTGAATTCAAGATTTACTACAAAGCAATGATCATCAAGACATCATGGTACTGGCACAAAAACAGGCACATAGACCAGTGGAACAGAGTAGAGAGCCCAGATATGGACCCACTCTATGGTCAAATAATCTTTGGCAAAGAAGGAAAAAAAAATACAATGAAAAAAAGACACTCTTTTTAATAAACAGTGCTGGGAAAATTGGACAGTTATGTATAGAAGAATAAAACTCGACCATTCTCTTACACCATACACAAAGATAAACTTGAAATGGATAGAACACCTCAACATGAGGCAGAAATCTATCAAAATCCTAGTGGAGAACATAGGCAGCAACCTCTTAAACATCAGCCATGGTCACTTCTTTCAAGACATGTCTCCAAAGACAGAGAAAACAGAAGCAAAAGTGAACTTTGGGGACTTCATCAAGATCAAAAGCTTCTGCACAGCAAAGGAAAGAGTCAACAAAACAAAGAGGTAACCCACGGAATGGAAGAAGATATTCACAAATGACACTACAGACAAATGGCTGATATTCAAGATCTATAAAGAACTCCTCAAACTCAATACACACAAAACAGATAATCATGTCAAAAAAATGAGCAGAAGACATGAGCAGACGCTTCTCCAAAGAAGACGTACAAATAGGGCAACAGACACATGAAAAAATGCTTATCATCATTAGCCATCAGAGAGATTCAAATCAAAACCACATTGAGATACTACCTTACACCAGTTAGAACAGCCAAAATTAACAAGACAGTAAACAACATGTGTTGGAGAGTATGTGGAGAAAGGGAACCCTCTTACACTGTTGGTGGGAATGCAAGTTTGTGGAGCCTCTTTGGAAAACAGTGTGGAGATTCCTTAAGAAATTAAAAAGCTTCCCAGAGCTTCCCAATGACCCTGTAATTGCACTACTGGGTATTTACCCCAAAGATACAAATGTAATGAACAGAAGAGCCACCTGTACCCCAATGTTCATAGCAGCAATGACCACGGTCCCCGAACTGTGGAAAGAACGAAGATGCCCTTCAATGGATGAATGGATAAAGAAGATATGGTCCATATATGCAATGGAGTATTATGCCTCCATCAGAAAGGATGAATACCCAACTTTTGAATCAACATGGATGGGGCTGGGCGAGATTATGCGAGTGAAATAAGTCAAGCAGAGACAGTCAATTAACATGTGGTTTCACTTACTTGTAGAGCATAAGGAATAACACCATGGACATTGGGAGATGGAGAGGAGAAGTGAGTTGAGGGAAATCAGAGAGGGAGACAAACCATGAGAGACTGTGGACTCTGAGAAACAAACTGGAGGGGAGGAGAGTGGGGGATGTGTGAGCCTGGTGGTGGGTACAATGGAGGGCGAGTATTGCATGGAGCACTGGGTGTGGTGCATAAACAATGAATCTCAGAACACTGAAAAAAATAAAATAAATTAAAAAAAATTAAAAAAATTGATCAGAATATACATGTATACGTGATATAAATATGATAGGCAGCCTAATGAAGAGCAGTGTAGGTACTAAGCTGTCAATAGGTACTATGAAAACAAGGGAGAGAGAGTGTGCCTGGCAAGGATTGAAGTACTTCAAGAATGTGACTCGCTTTGGCCAATAACATGTGAACTGAAGGAAGTGGTGTCACTTGGTTAGAGGCTTTAATTACCGTGTGTGATTTTTTTCTATCCTCTCTTTCCTGGGTCAACAATCATGGAAATATATGACAAAATGGAACTTCCATCAGTGTGGGCCCTGAGTGACTAGAATGAACAGACTTCTTTTGTTGGTACATATTTAAGGCACTGGAATTAGGAGGTTGTCACCTTATGAAAATTCTGTCTTATCCTGACCAA
This sequence comes from Mustela erminea, assembly GCF_009829155.1. NCBI lineage: Eukaryota > Metazoa > Chordata > Mammalia > Carnivora > Mustelidae > Mustela > Mustela erminea. Next base: position 60,017,104 of record NC_045625.1, read on the forward strand.
TATGCTATTCTTCTTCCAGTTTTTAAGCCAGACCAATTCACTGATAGTAATAGGATAAGGATGATAATGAGAGCAACTAACATTTACTGACAGTATACCATGGTCCCAGCACTGTGCTGAGTGCATTACAGGTTTTATGCCATTTAACCTTTATACAAACACTATGAGAAAATGCTGTATGAGCCTCATTTTATACATAAGAACACTGAGATGAAAATGTTTGAAATAGCAGTGTAAGATTATATGAAAATTAAGTTTGAAAGCAGACCCAAATTCAAACATTTTGATTTCAGAGCTTTCCTTCTTAACCATTAAATTGCTTCTGCTAGTTCATAGGCCAAAAATGCTAATTCTCCAAAGTCTAGTCTACATAATACTAGTTTTATAGAATATTAATTTTCATTGCTTAAGAAATGAATTTGAATCATATTTTAAATATGTTTATGAAACATTGACTAAAATGAAATAAATAAGATTTAAAAATGTCAGACCCTCTTGGTATTTTTTGGATCTGCCTGATCCTTGAAAATCTCTGCTTGAACTTGCTTTTATTCTCATGTTTCAGACCCCAGGTTTCTTGTTCCACATCTACACACCAGTTTATAGTCCTATAAGGAGTAGTAATCCTATCCATTCCCTCACTGCTGACTTGAACTTCAACATGCCACTTGATTTTCCATTTTGTAGGCTTCTTGGACCTGGGAATCTCCTGTTTGGGCTAAGAATTCTCAAGGAGAGCTTTCTGCTGCACAATTTCTAGGTCCTTTGTTTATTATTCAACCCCACCCACTGGTATATAGATATATAATGCAACAAGAATTTTTCCTGATCTTCTTTCCAATTATTTTCCTTTATGTATTCCCAGAAGCTTCTCTCATTGGTGTTCTTTCCATTGACATCATTAAATTTTCCAAGTTTTAATCACTTCCTTCTTCATATTCCATTTAAACCTCTTTAAAGTGTGCCAGTTAGTCGTTAATTAAATATCGCTTTCCCTATTTTTGTGAGCCATCAGTGATTAAAAAACCTGATAGTTGCAGTTGGAATTGTAGGAATGGATTATATAAAGCCTAAGGTCATTCAGTACTTTTCCAGTAAGAAAGTCTAAAGGTTTATTTAATCTTTAGAAAGTCAATATTCTTTAGAAAGACCAATCTTAGCTGTAATGTTACACCTAGGGGCTTTGGGATAGTCCAGGAGGAAGATATAACTTATAAAGGTCTTAGATGTGAGAACTAGAAGGAATCTGATGGAATAAAAAAGAGAGCCTTCGCAAGGTCTGGGATCTATAGGACAATTCAAGTTTTTATATCTCTGTGAGAATTTGGTGAATGTTACCAAATTTTTCTTTATGAAACTACTCTTACCTCCATCCATATTATATGTTGCTCCTTTCAGATATTTGAGATCCATCTACCTGCCCCTTTGGTGAAGAATGCCTGATAAAGGAGGTAAGGATGATATAAATTATGTAAATGAATGGGAATGCCATGAGCACATTGTTCTCCAGAAATGGTGAAAGGAGGCCAGATTATATGATACCTTATATTAAAAAGGGCTGAAAATCTTGTGCTTTTCCCAATCTATATCTATCAGTCAGCATAGGAAATCAACATTTTAAGCCATATCATTTTAAGTCAATGTTTGAGGGGTATCATTCTTAAGGTAACGCTTTTAAAAAGTAATTTGACAAAACCATGTGAGTAGTAATGTATTTTTACGATTCTGAACCAAATGCTCAACTAATGTGAAATATTAATTCCCTCCCATTGAAATTATGTTCCTTATAAATACCATCAAAAGAATATATCTGGGTTAGATGTAAACATCACAATACTTTTCTAGTTTTGCGATTTGAAATAGCCACTTTTCTGCCATTGAAAATCACTGATTATTCAGAGCTAGTTATAAAGAGCAAAATATCTATGTGATTGCATGGTTTCTATTACCATCATCATAATGCTGCGCACAAAGGCTGATTACCTTCCATTTTACACTTCTTGTTAAAACTGGGTTAATAAGAGACTTTGAAAGGATATTCTCCTCCTCCTTACATGGAGTTTTTCATGGAAATGCAATGCAATAATTAAAATTATTTTATTACTGAAGAAAGGATTAGCCTATTGTACAATTTTGTGATGGTCAACAATATCTTATCATTAATGTATTTATTGATTAAAACACCTGCTTTATATGAAGCAAATTTAGTTGTTTTATATATGTCTAATCATGATTTCAGTGAGACTTCTGTCCAACAATTTAGACCTACATTCAACTTAAGGCTGAGAGGTTCTGGGGCGCCTGGATGACTCAGCTGATTGTTTGCCTTTGGCTCAGGTCATGATCTCTGGGTCCTGGAGCCCATCCTTCTTCAGCAGGGGAATCTGTTTCTCCCTCTCTCTCTGCCTTTCCCCAGGCTTGTCCTAGCTCTCTCTCACTCACTCTTTCAACAAGTAAGTAAAAATCTTAAAAAAAAAAAAGAAAAAAGACTGATAGGTTTAAGGCTATTATCTCTATATATTATCAGTAATAATAAATTAGAGCTATTTCATTTCATGTTTAGCTTTGTAGAAAACATATGTTATTTGGGGTAGCTTTTTTTTAGAAGTAGTGACTCTCATTTTAAAGAATATGATTTTCTTTTTCATAAACATTCAATAGGCAGAAAAAGGAGTAAGGAGCAAGAAACATAGCTGGTATAAGTAATACGTTTCTTGAGAGATAGAGAACCAGGTTAGGGAGAAGAGTGGGCAGTGGAGTCAGAGGTGAATTTTTAATTTCCAATCTTGGATTTATTAAGTTCTTTCCTTTAGCTGTGCCATAATCCCCCTATATGTAAAACAAGTGACTAAGACTTGTCACTACAAAAACTCCCCAGTCCTGTGCCACTCTTAAGAGCAGTAATATCCACAGAATGGAAAAAGTACAGAAATGGGAGAGAGAGAAAAAATGAAATTTTCATGTTTAGTTACTATCTCATAATATATAAGAAAAAATCATTACATGCTTTTGACTTTAATGTGTATGCCTGAATTGCTTATTGTGGGAAATAATATGAGGTAATTGAGAGTTAGAAGAGCAGGAAGTCTGTATTTCTTTTGGAATTCTTTTTTAAAATTTTATTATTTATTTGAGAGAGAGAGAGAGAGAAAGCACAAGTAGGAGTCAGAGAGAGGAGGGAGAAACAGGCTTCCCGCTGAGCAGGGAACCCAATCAGGACTCCATCCAGGACTCTGGGCTCATGACCTGAGCAAAAGGCAGATGCTTAACTGAGTGAGCCACCCAGGCATCCCTTGAAAATTTTTCTTATTATGATTTGACTTATGAAATTAGATTTGTAATTGGAAACAAATGAAATATTTGGATAGTTATTTAAGTTCAAGGAGTTATACTTGGATCAATATGATCTGTTGTTTTAGTCAATTTAGGCTGTTACAACAAATACCATAGACTTGGTTGTTTAAACAACAAACATTTCTCACAGTTCTGAAGGCTGGGCATCTGAAATTAAGGTACCAGCAGATTTGGTACCTGGTGGGAACATTTTCCCTGGTTTGCAGATGTCTGCTGTTCATGGCAGGGAGAACATAGGCTCTGGGCTCCTCTTCTTCTTATAAGGGCACTAATCTCATTATGGGAACTCCATCCTCATAAGCTCATCTAAACCTAATTACCCACCATCTCCCAATACTACCACATTAGAGCTTAGGGATTCCACATATGAATTGGGGGGAAGAGGCATAAGCATTTAATTCATATCATCTGTTAATACTTTTTTGTTGTTGTTGTTATTCATGGGATGCTTACCTATGGAAACCTACAAAGCCCTGATTGTTCACCTGGTGGCACCTATCTGCAGGTGTAACATTAACCTTATTAGAGATCTCTTACATGCTTCTTCTGTGGCACATTTACCTTCAACTATTCAGGCCCACAATAATGAACTAGTCTTATTGAATAATGTTGAGGGTGGGAACAGAAATGTTTGTTATTCACTAAAAAAGCCTAATAGTCTTAGGTACATACTCAAGTGATACAGACTATACTCTATATTTTATTTCATTTTGTTCTGGGGGCAAAGAGACCTAGAAAATTTATGGTATTCTACACTACCTGAAGAAGAATAAGGGAGAAGAGGGGCAATATATTCTGAAATGATAATGATTGATGAAAGTATTTCATCTGCAAAGGCATGTAGAAGTTTTTCAGAATTAATATCCACTCAATATGTCAATAGACTTAAAAATGTTTGTCTGTTCACTCAATCTACATGTATGACTCTATCCTAAGGCAATAGTCTGAAACACCAAATAAGCTTTATATTTTTTATTAGTGGCAGCACTATTTATTTAAAAAAACACTGGGAATAATAATTATGTAACTATGGGAAAATGGATGGGTTAGGAGTTGCAGATATTTAATATAATAATATGCATAATCATAATAATATAAACCATGAAATTAAAGATAGGGGAAATGATTACAAAATAACATCAGGTGAAAACAATAGAATTACAAAGTTGTAAAAATGGTAACATGATCAAATGCAAACCCTGACAGAGAAGAGCCGTGGAGAGATGTACACCTTCATGTTGGCACTGATCATGTTTGGGAGGTGGGATGACAGAGGATTGGCTGGTGAGACTTCTTTCTAATTTTCTGCATCTCCTACATTTTCTATAATAACATTCATTTCAATTAAGTTGAAAATATAAACAACCCATTTGGTCTTTTATTTCACTCTCTCCAGATCTCAGGTAGCAAAGGTCAATTTTAAACTCCAGCCCCTCTGCACAGGCTCTTTCCCAGCCTCAGAATCCTCACTGACATCCTCCTAAAGCAGCTAGTTCTGCCAGCTTTTCCCCACCACCAGCCTCTTACTCAGTACTGCCTGATCCCCCTTCATATGGGAGCTGAGGAAATCACATTAGAACCCCCTGTTCCTGAGCCTGTGCCCTCCTCCCCAGAGCCCCAGCAGTGCCTTTCTTCTCTCCTTTCTTGATTTCCCTTCTGAATCTTCCCTACATTCTCATTCCAAGGCCAGATGGCTGATTTTCTGAAGCATTCACATTTCTCCTCTGCTGACTTATAACTGTTGAAAACCCATCATCCACACCTCCCTGGTAACCAGGTTTCTGCCACAGCAGGCTGCCTGGTGGGATTTGGCAAGTGTGGAGAGGGTGGGGAAAGAGAAACTGTCCAAAGGGAAATCGGCCAATATACTACTTGCTCGTCGGCTTTACTTCATTCATTTGGAACACTTGGAAAGCATAGGGAGCGCTTAATGAGGACCCATTAAAGGGAGAGCTGTATTGTTTAAAGAGCGATCAGTTCTGTTAAGCCTGGTTCAGCAATTCAGAATTTGATAAGTAGCTTTTTAGTTTTTGCCTCAAAAATAGATATCGCTTATGTTAAAATGAATAACCTATAGAAAAAAGCTTCACAGATATTTATTTCACATGGGCTTAGGCAGAGTTGTAGCTGCTAATTTGCTTTGACTATTGGTGAAGCTGGAAAATGTGAAAAAGAAACATCGAGTCATTCAATATAAAGGAAAATGAAAATTGTGCATCATGCATTTGATTTGGTTTCAAAATATCCAAAAATAAATTGAATTTGCTCTGTGTAAGTCACTGTTCAAGGAATGGTGAATGGCAAAAGTGGATAATTATAGAATCTATGTCCTCAAAAACATTATAATGCAACAGGAGAAAAATATATATGGCAAGTTAAATAAAATTATTCTATTAAGAAAGTGTGACCATATAAGCCAAATATTTTCTAAAGCCTGGCATAGAGTGGTGGCTCAACAAGTTCCCTTTCCCCTATACTCTGTGTCCCAAACAGAATTTCAATTAGGATGTTTTTACCTTCAGTTAAGTAGTTCTACAATAAGAAAAATTCACTAGTTCTTATAATAAGAGGTCTAGAGGGAAAGCAATTCTTTATATGGTAGATCAGTCAGTATCTGGACAGGAAAATATAAATCATTCTAGATTTTTCAATCAGACAGACTTTAATGTAAGAAATTGATGACCAAAATATTGGAAAGACTAGAGAAGCAACAGGGTGACCTCTTGGGTGTTCTTGCAGATGAGGCTGCTGTTGGACCATTGTTGCTACTGCCAAGTCAAGAGTCTGGAGTTTGTGGACCGCTTGGATGTTGCTGGAATCTCCAGCCATCTTCGTGTGCTTGCCGTTGTTTGTATAGAAAATATTTGCCTGCAGTATCCCACTGCTTAAATGCTAAAACCAAAAACAGACAGAATGACTTCTGTTTTCTTTTTTCCTTCCATCCAGTCTTTGTAAATGTCTTATCATTGACAGAAGCTACCAAAAACCAACTGGCAAGGGAGTCTGGGAAATGCTGTTTCTAGGTGCTTTTCCCCCAGCTGTAAAGAGAACAGCTTAGAAAAATTGGAATGGAGTTAAGTAACAACAGAAAGTATCTGGTTGAGTAGGCTAATTCAGCAGTTCAGTAACATCATGAAGGTCAAATGTTCTTTTGTCTTTCCACTCTCCATCCTCAGAGATAAATAGCTTTTCTCTTAGGTTGGATTCCTTAAACACTTGAATGTTAAAGGCAATATTCAGCAGAAAAAGGAAATATCCTTTTCTTGTGTTCTTTTTAGAAGAATGAGATAAACTCCCAATTGACTTGTTCACCCAGGTGATGGGTTAGAAAATGCAACATAATCTTTCCTAAACAAATTACCAATAAGAGTTAAAAAATGAATGCTATACTTTATCTAATAAACAACAATTATATGGCATCCTATTATCTTGTGATAAAAAGATTAATTTTGTAAATATAAACTTCTAAAATATACTACAAAATATTTGTAATCCTGTTTTTCATGTCTTTATTTTTTATTATTATACATTAGTATATGTCATATAGATATACAAATATCATATATACATATATACAAAATATATACATATACATATACAAATATATATACAAAAAGCAGAAGTGGTCTGGCCTCTCTCACACTCTGAGAGGCTCTGTTAGGAGGATGGACTACCCCAGGGAGACTTCATGGAAAAACAGGATAGTTGGGCATATCACAAGCTACTTTGGCCAATAATGTGATTTAACCAGTAGAAACAGAATAAATCTACCAGTAGAGAATGAACCAGGCCAAATGAGTCTCTGGAAATCATGAAATACCTTTAATGATTTGGTTACTCACCCTGAGTTCTGGCGTCATTTTGGCAAAATGAATAAGAAGGAATCACAGAGTCAGGTCTTTCATGCCAATAATGAATGCAATGGAAATTGACTTCTTTCCATTCCAGCTGTAGCAGCAGGAGTAGGTTTTGCTGCCAACAAAAAGCTTCATCAGAGTTTAGAGTTGAAATACTGGTCAAATCAAAGGGCAGGGGGCAGCATTTAGTACAGACACTACATGTCAAATTGCCAATCTCATGCCCAAAACTTTGCTCCCTGTGTCACAAAAACCTCCTTGAAGATTGTTTATCTTCTTCCAGCCCTTCAATTAATGAACTATCCATCAACACTCAGTAATATTAACAACTATCATCTGTACATTAATTTGTAAAGTGCTTTTCCTTTTACATGGTCTTATTTAATGCCTGCAGCTATTCAGTGAGCTGGGTTTTTACATAAAAGTCAAATTCAGAGATGTAACTGGGGTGACATATATAAGCTGTGAGAATGAGAGTTGAGACTCATAAAAATCCAACATTGGATGGAGTTGTGTAAGGTACAGTTCTGGCCTTGAGGGAATTTACTTTGTAGCTGGAAAATGAGGAATGCAGATAAAGAGCATCCAGCAGGTTGTTAAAAGTGCTGAGGGAGTTGTACATAACAAAAGTATCATGCAGGTAAGAGAAAGAAATATCCACCATTTATTGGGATGGTAAAGACTATTTATTTATTCCTTTCCAAGGTGGAAATGAAGTGAATAATATCTTAGAGACCTTTCTGAGATGACATATTAGGTTCTGATATCTGTCAGCCCCTAGATGACATCATGTGACCTTTCTGCATGGTCTGTGCCCAAGGGCAGAATAAAGGGACGAGCTCAACTTTCCAAATCAGATATCGGTACAAACTCTGTGATTTAAAATAAACCTTAAGTCTCCCAGTAATTAAATTCTCTCTCTCTTTTTTTAAACTTTTATTCATTTATTTGAGAGAGAGAGAGAAAAGGAGGAAGAATGAGTAAGGAGGAGGAACAGAGGGAGAGAGGAAGCAGACTCCCCACTGATCAGGGAGCCTACGCGGAGCTCGATCCCAGTACCCTGAGATCATGACCTCAGCCAAAGGCAGACCCTTAGTGGACTGAGCCACTGAGATGCCCCTCAGATATTCTTTTCAGTGATCACCATGAAGAAGAACTAAGGGAACTCACAGTAATTTAATAACTCAAAGAGGCTATAAAAAACAGCTATGTAACAAATGCCATAAAAACACAGGCATTCAGAATCTAACTTTTAGATTCTTTCCTCTTTTAAATGAAGGTGATCTTCTTCCTCACACATGCCACACATTATGGTGAATATTTCTGTTTATTGAAACCAATGACTTGATCCATTAAAGAAGCCTTTCAGAGGATGATTTCCACTTCTACCAATATTAGCTTGTAGTTTATTACTTAAGTTTTAAGACTTTCCTATGTGGAACAAGCCTATACATAATCTCTTCCTTCTTGTCTCAACTTGTACATTTTTGGCTTTATTTTTGAAATTATCTGTATAAAGTGGAGTATCAGATTGATTATTTAAGCTTATCCAGTCATTGATAATTAGGAAATGAGCAGACTTAAATCCTCCACCATAACAAAATCTGGTAAGACTATTCCAAAATGCCCTGGGAATGCTGAGGAACTGAAATTGCACTAGCTGACTGAACTCAAAATTACCTCAGGTATCCAGTGCTTTGGGGAAACCACCAACTTACTTCTGGAAGCACTGTTCCCTTAAGATGTCTTTCTGAATGTCTTCTGTGCCTGTTGTGCAATCAAGCCCCCATGCACTGCATCACCTTGTGTTCTGAGAGCTCTTAGCATGAGTATGGCTTTAAGAGTAAGACTCTACCAACAGTACCAATGTGGTAGATACGTGGTGGAAGAAATTTCAATAAAAATTTTTGCCATGTATACAATAGGTTTTAATAACAGGTATACAAGCCTGCCAAGGTGGTCCAATTATTATTGGAAGACACACGTCTTCTAAATTATTCTAAATTGTGTTACTTTGAAAAATATTTATTACTTTATTTAGAGAGAGAGAGAAAAGGAGAGAGTACATGCAAGTAGGGGAAGGGGCAGAGGGAGAAGTAGAGGGAGAAAGAGAATCCCAAGCGACACCCTGTTAAGTGATGAGCCTGACACAGGACTCTGTCTCACCACCCTGAGATCCTGACCATAGCCAAAATCAAGAGTCAGACACTCAAGTTACTGAGTCACCCAGGCACCCTCCAAAGCTATGTTTTTTGTTTTGTTTTGTTTTTGTTTTCTTTTTTTAAGAAAAGTAACAACAACAAAAACCTTATAAGTTAAAAAACAAAAACAAACAAACAAAAAAACCAAAAAAAAAAACCTTAAGGGAAAACATTTTGTGGTTGTATCAGGGTTTTGATCTCAGGATCGATGACAATGTATGAAGGCACTTTAAGCTCCACTAAATATTGTAGATTTGTTCTTTGAAAATAGAAAACTCAGGAATGATGGAACAATAAATGGTCAATACAGTGATTTTTTTCTTTGCATATTTTCAAAGTTGAATAAGAGAAGAAAATCCTCAAATTAAATCTCAATTTGAGCAGATTTCACTCCAAGATATTTCTTTCAAGAGCCTCAGGTAAACCCACAGACTCTGGATTTGTCCTGGTATTTAGTTATGTAAACCATGAGCCACTTTTGTCCTTGGTGCCCTGATATTAAGGCCATCAGATGGGCTATGACTTATTTGAAAGATGTTTGTACCAATAATGTAAAATAGAAAAAGCACAGAACTGCATTAGCCAAAAGCTTATGCTATTGATGTTGCTTATATACAATTTAGTATTTCTTATTATCTAGATTTGATTCTGGAATGGGAGGAACGAGGCAGGCAGAGATACCAGGAGGATAACTGCACTATAAATAATGTCGGGCCAGAGAAGTCTGAGATTGTTTCCCAGTAGGAGGCAGTGGTCTGTCTCCCAGTGTTACAGAGTAGGTTTGATGAAGGACAAAGAGACACATATGCAAATAGGCCCAGGACTGTCTGAAGCTTCCATTTGTCATCATGGTTTCCATTTCTCCCTCAGCTAATCCACTCAATCCAATACTTACGGACAGATTCAATGGCTTCAGGGAAGCAATTGGGTCTTGATGTTCAAAATTCGGTGATAATGAGTGACTGCATAATCTGTTACCTCTTCCTTATACATTATAGTTGCGTGGAATGAGTGGTGGCAGCTGGCAAGAAATCTTAAGAATGATGATAATGTTTTCACTCAATCAATATTGTTTCTATCTCTTTTTTGTGTTTACTGGGACCCAAAAAGGACAGAGAGGATGACAGAATTTCTAACTCATCCTGGAGTTCTTTAAGGTTTTTTGCTCTCCTCATTACCAGATACTTACATTTATAGACAGGACAGGTGTTCCTCTTTAAGTCCTTCCTTTTCTCATTTTTTGTCAGAATTCAATTTTACAAAGACAATAAATGACAATGAAATGTGATTGCAATAAAATAATAATCACTAAACAAGCTGACTCTGCCATTTTCTAAAAAAACAAGTTCTTGTGAATAGTTGTCTTATATTTGCAGGATGTCAAATAAAATGTAAATGCTATCTTTTGTAATAAAACATGACAGGGAAGGAAATTTAAGACATACTGCCAATAAATATGGTGTGTAAACTTTAAGACTTAGTAATGTTATAATTCCATTCAGACAAATGTTCATCATTCCCTTGTTGGTAGATGATCTAGTTAAGTAGTTCTTTTGCTGCACCATATTAAGTGACCATTTCCCTCCAGTAAACTGGAAGTGGAGGAAGGTCTGAAATTTCACTCTGAAGTCCCTTTTTTCTCATATTCCCTATTCTATGGGTTCTTCTTTCATTCCATTCTTTTTCCTATTTGTTTCCATTTTCTTTGCTTGGAACTTCTGTTGTCCTAAATTTCTGAGTTTCCACCACATCCTGGACACTGGCTTTAATTAACATGGGTGGTTCGTCACACAAACAGGTTTTCATTTAGAACATGATGTGTTTTAGCTGTTCTTAAGATCTCATCTCAACCTCACTTCTTAAGAAAAGCCTTCCTAATTTGATCTAGGTCAAAGCCCTATTGTTTATATTATGTACCTTTTATTTGTATCATTTTTTCATGATTATAACTTTTTATTTATCTGCATGATTCCATGTTTAATGACAGATTTCTGGATAAGCCCTAAATTCAATGTATGAGCAAAGTGTTTGTCTATTTTTGTTTTCTACTGCATACCCAATGCCTAGAATATAGTATGCACTCAAGAAATATGTGTTTGGTAAATGAATAAACTAGAAAAGCCTGCTGTACATAATATTTGCTGTTTCACAAGTATGCCAACCATAGCAAGTCCAAAACTGAGATCTTGGTCTTCCTTCCCCTACTCTCTTATCCTGTACTTTTCTTCATTTTGACAAGCGACAACTCAGTTTTTCCTTTTCCTCAGTTTTTTGTTTTGTTTTGTTTTTCCTTTTCCAAAGGTGTATGTCCTTTGTGCCATGCCATACCACATGTCTAATTTATCAGCAAGGCCAGTTAGTTGGCTCTACCTTCAAAATTTTGTTTATTCAAAATTCAACCCCGTTGCCCATATCCACAGCTAACCTACTCTAATCCACTATCATCTCTAGCTGTATTAGTTCAATAGCCTCCTACCTGGTCTCACTTCTTGCATCCTTGCCTCTCTGTATTTATTTTTCACACAGAGAGGAAACTTTTGAAACAGAAACCCAGTTCTATTACTCTTCTTTCAAACCCTTAAATGTTTTCCCTTTTCACTCATGGTAAAAGTCCCTTTGGAGGCTTGTGTGGCCCTACATAGTCTTTTCCATGACAATAGGTTCTTTGTTCTGTTATGTTCTCTGCTATATCCTCAATGCAACGAAGAATTGATGACACAAAATAGATGGTTGATGGATATTTATTGATGATTATATACACTCACAAATCAGAAGCTATATCATTCAAGAATTACTCTCTGACCCTTAAAGCAAAAAATATTCCAACTCATGGGTTCCAGTGAATACATTTACCCTTTAGTTAATTCATACTGAGAGTGTTCAATACATAACATGATGTTATAAACTTTTGTTCCAAGTCCTTCTCCTGAAAAATACTTGTATTATGAAGTCAATTTTAACTACTTGGGAAAATCGTTATTGCAATCAGTATTAGCTCAAAGAATCACTCAAGGGGACCCTCATGTCTTAAGGCTGACTATTGTGGTTGACTGAATTTAGAATTAGAGACGAAAAAATTCCGCTTGGCAATTTCATCTATTTTTATGTCTTAGAATAACGTCTCAGCTTGGTGGTGATTTTGTGACATATTTCAGGTAGTAGAAATCATAATACTTCAATATTTTTGGTGGGTAATTTTCATTTGTTAAGGCATTTAGACAATCAGCAAATCATTAAATCTATAACAGTTCTACATCAAGTCATGTATCAATTTCGTTACTGTTTGCCTCCTTAACCTGCTTGTGGTATTAAAATTTAGCACAGAATAAGTTAAAATCTTAGGATATGGGAATGTGGTTACACCAAACTTCTGAAAGGAATTCTACTTTTGTTTTGTTTTGTTTTTCCCCCTGCCTATACTAACATATACAAATAATGCATAGTACATTGAGGGACTGGTAGTGGCATTTCATATCATTTAAATAAAAAGTAATGGTCAATGTACAATGAATTCTTACCTGTCTTTGATCCTAAGATCACTTCTTGTGGTGACTATGATCATAAAATTGAAATTAAGACGATTAAAAAGAAAGGAGAAACACAACTATTAATAGTCAGACCTCTGAATTGTTTATCCTTCCTCAAATCTATTAATTTCTATACTTCCAAGTTTATCTAAGAATATTCAGAATATTCAATTTTGTTCTGATGGCTGGAGAATTTTCATCATTTTATCAATTAACATCTCACTTATTCAACAAATATTTATTGAACATCTATCCTGTGCCAAACACTGTTCTAAATTCTGAATATGTGAACACTATTGTATCTTGTTTCAGTGTAGAGCCATTATATGTTATTCACAACTATGTCTGGAGGGAAGGTTTGTCTCACGGAGAGACTGAACCATGCTTAAAGCAATAAGAAATAAGAGTTTATTTGGATTTTAAAAAAATCATAGTTAGCAAGGTACTTCCTTAAACTCACACTTAACTGCTCCAGAAGTTAGAATGCAAAAAGAAGGGAATTTGAACACAAATCTTTGCTGTAAATATATTTTGTCACTGTTACTATAATCAAAACATTCTTGAAAATAAAAAAGAATTGTGATGCATTAAAAAAACAGGTCAAAAATTATATATACAAAACTTTTAAAGGCCATCTTTTTTTTCTTTTTTTTCCAGTGCAGGGCTTGAACTCATGACCTGGAAATCAAGACCTAAGCTGAGATCAAGGGTTGGACACTTAACCAACTGAGCCACCCAGGCTTCCCTTTATAGACCATCTTAATGATTGATTTCCATATGATTGACCTGCCGTGTATATATAGCCAATCTGAGACTGACAGTAAAATTGTTAATACATAACAAAAAGAAAAAGAAACAAAACAAAAGCAGTGGATTGGCTTCTCTTTGTTAAGTGACTGCCATGTAGACACAAGAAAATATGTTGCAATAGATCAATAAATTTAGATGCTGTCATTCAGTCTCACTTAATCCAGTCCAAGAAAGTAAATCCACAGCTCTTCCTGCTTTCCGTTCCTTTTATTGAAATAGTTGTTGTGGCATGAAATTCAAAGAAATGTTATGCACTCATGGATAGGGGAGAAAGTTACTCTGAAACAAAGAAGAAAAAAACCACATGGAACAAAAAACAAGCAAACAAACAAAAAACAGTCGAAGCCCTCAAGAAAGTTTTTCAACTACTGGTGAAAGAAACTTTATGAACCCTCTAAAAACTAGGGCTCATAGAAATGTACTACATCCATATTCAACACTCAGATAAGCACATTAGAACCTCAGGCATCTTTTAAAGACCCATATGTTTGGTGCAATTGCTCTAAACGAAGATGAATTTCCAAGGCCTGAGAATGTTTCTTTTCTTTTATCCCAGGAAGAAGGCTGCTCGAGAAATAAGAAACTCTTCAGAAACCCCTTCTTACCAACCTGGAGCCTACACTGTTCCCCCATAGCAAATGCCACACACATGAATGGAAACTATAATACTATAGAAGACCGACTCTAAAATAATAAAAATCACTTATCCTTAAAGAGGATTAAGCATATCCTCAAAGCAGAGAACTTGAGACAGCTGAAATTATGTACATTTATATGCACACATCTAAGCAATAACAGTTAACCAAAATGCAAACTATCAAAAACACATGGCTGAGCAACCTAGGAATTTTGCTGTCAGCTATGATGCTGCAGTGGGAACCTCAAATAGGATGTCACCCTGTCTTGATTCTGTTTCTCCAAAGACCTTCATCAAGCACTGAACAATTTCCTGGGAGAATGTCAGCTGTTTTCTTCTGGAAAAACAAAGTCATGATCCATGATTTTATGTTAGTTCTTAATTTTTAAGATTTCCCCCTCCCCCCTCAACACATACGTATTATAATGAATTTGAATTATTCTTCAAAGTAAATAGCTGAACAAGTCCTATTCTATGCAACGTTCCTCTCACCAGCTTGTCATCTAAATTAATTACAGTGAACTGAATAACTGTGAGGACCTTCAAGGGAAAATCATTCTATTTAGGAACTTAAAGGGAAGAGTCTGAAAATAGAGAAGGACAGTTCTAACCCCTTTCCTTGATCTAGGGGTTAATTGTAATCAGGGTAGTACTAACTAAACCTAAACAAAAGCCAAGTTTAAATGACTGCTGTGCTGATGGCCGCTCGTGGTCTGTGTGCCTAGGGTTTTTACTGAGGACGTTTGTTCATGGATTGCAGGAGGGAAGGGAAATGGGAATTGGCACTTGGACTGGTGGAAAAGACAGGGATCTGAGAGGGGACATGAGAGTGGACCGTGGAGTTTTCCTTTCTTATAGGCATTTGTTCTAAGGAAAGCAGAGTTTTAACAAAAGCCGAAGAAGCCATCTTCATGAAGAGGGGACACAGCAGCCTGATTAGATAGCTGTAGGAAAGTGGAATCTCTTCTTTTCTGTATAGACCAGAACAGGACACCATCCTAAGGTTCCAAAGACAGGAGTTGCCTATAGCTTCTCCTCAGTGCATGAGGAAGATGTGGCCATTTGATTTTGTAGTGACTAAAGGGTTTGGAGACTCAGCCTACTTCTCCAAGCCCCAACTACTTAAAGTGTTATTTCTGCACATTAATAAGGAGGCAAGAGTCTGCCCTGTGTACATTTGTTCCTTTCATGCACACGACCTCACCAGAGGTCACCTGGCTGCCAGCCATGGACACAGTTCACCATGAGTCAAGCACGTGTCTTTTAACAGGTTGGCAGAAGAGCAAGTTTGGGCTGCATTTCCTGGCCTCAGAAATTTCTCTGAGTACCTATTTAAGTTTCCTTGATTTATTCCCCATATGGTCCATGTGGTTAACCACAGTTTTATTTTTCTTAATAGCAGTAAAGAGAGACTCATCATGACCCTTCTTCAGGCTCATCACTCTCTCGCTCAGACCTATAATTTATTAGGAACATCCTCTGTGGGGATGAATGACTCTGCTCTTTGGTAATAGGATATGGAGCTTTTACACACTGTGAGATGTGCTGCTTAGTGCCAGAATAACAGTTCTGGTAAGTCACTGAGGGAAGGAAGAATCTGTCTTCTTTCCTGATGCACTGAACTGGCAAAGTAGGTGCCAGGCTAGGCCAAAAGGGGCCAAGTCTTCTTCCTTTGCATATCCTCAGAGTTGTCTATGGGACCTAAGATAAAGGGCAGAGACATCTGAGTGAAACAGACTTGTTTTTAAATTTAGGCCTATGACTCTGCTGAAGAGGTTCTCAATCAACCTCAGTTTAGTCCCCAGGAGACCTTTGGCAGGGTCTGGAGGCATTTGTAATTGTCATGACTGGGGAGGTGCCTCAGGGAAGAGGTCATCCTACAAGCACGGGAGGGCTTGCTTCCCCTTACTTTCCTGCAAAGAAAGAACTATTCAGCTCACAACATCCATAGTGCTGAGTTTAAGAAATCCCACCCTAAATGGTTGATGCTGAGCAAGTTTCTTAACCTTGTCAAAGATGAGGGACAATTACTGGTCCTATAAGGGATGCCTGAGTGGCTCAGCCAGTTAAGCATCTGCCTTTGGCTCAGGTCATGATCCTAGGGTCCTGGGATTGAGCCACAGATCAGACCCCATGATGAGCAAGGAGCCTGCTTCTCCCTTTCCCTCTGCTGGTTTCTCTCTCTCTAATAAATAAATAAAATCCTCAAAAAATTATTGGCCCTATAATGTTGTGAGAGAGATTAAAATAAAAGCAACAAGGAAAATAAACTAGCTGTATTGGGGACAGACCTAAGACAATCCATCTCCTCTTCTCTTTGGTGTCCCAGCACCTACAGTCTCCCTATTTGCCATCACCCTCTGCTCCCATCACAAGTCTGTTTTCAACTTAGCTTAGGCTAAGGTTGAGTTATTCTAAATTACTCTGAAGTAACAAGCACTCCAAATTCTCAGGGTTTATACCAAATAAGTTTAGTTCCTCACTTCTGTCTGTGTGTCAGGGTTGCCTCCAATTCTTTAATTAGGCCCTTGCTGAAGGAGAAGCCCCCATCTTGGACATTATGATGTCTAGTGAAAATAGAAAGCAATAAAAAGCATACATTGGCTTTTACAATTTCCACACAGATGTGTCCTACATCACCATTTGAAATGCTGCCTACTCACCCGTTGTTGAGGGAGGGATTCCCTCCACAGGGTTTACAGGAATGATTGAATATGGGACACCTGACACTGGATAGATAAAATAAACAGCAGTTTATTAGTCACATACACCCAATGCCCTTGGAAGGAGGACACTGCACATGATGCAGAATCACATAAGGGCAACACTCAGAAACAGAGTGAACAAACAGGGCTACGGCTTTGTTGTGTCAAGAGGAGGAGGTGTCCCTGGTTCCTACAGGAGGATGCCACTGGCTTGTTTGAATAATTCTATAGTAGGAATTCCATAATTAATGAATTAAGTAATTCCATAATTGACTTGTTTGAATAATTCCTGGCAAGGAATTGAAATCTGCTTAAAAGAACTGCTCTAAGCCCCTTTCATAAGAACGATGATTTGGTTAGGGGATCTTATTTGAGGGCGCAGAGGGGGAAAGGAGCTTGTGACTAGGTCATTTAGAGTTCTGCTGACTTCACTGGACAACATGACAGAACATAATATTGAGCCTTATTTTTAGGCCTTAAACCATCATCACTTCTGCTTGTATTACCTTGGCCCACAAAAGTTACATGGAAAATGGAATCAAGTGACAAAAAGTAACTTAAAGATCATTTGTCATTTTAAGCCAGTGGATTCCACATTTCCATTTCTTTTCATAGATACTTTTGTTAAATGGGATCCTATCTAAAACCATTATCTACAACAACGATGGAATCAGAAATCAGATCTAAAGGGTTAAAGCAGGATACAGTTCTGGGCATCCCACTGTCTCCTCATCCACTGACATTTGCCCAATCCTGTTTTTTACTAATGAAAACATTGAAGACCAGAGTGGGTAGTAACTTAAGTTAAACAGCAGAGTTCACATCTTCTGGTAGGAACACATATTTCTAAGCTGGCAGTAAAAAATTCCATGACAAAAAAGTAAAGAGACAAAATGAGGCCAGTTATCCTAGGACAAAGAGGGGGGCAATGGAGGATGTGGGATGACAGTAAAAGAGAAAAGATGGGAATAATTATGGAGATCAGAAGAGAGAAAGCTGAAAAGCATGCAGGAGGTACAAGGCCAATTCAAATATATACCATGCTGATGACTTTCAACCCCTCTGTCCAGCCAGAGTTTTGAACTTCAGACTGGTGAATCCAACTGCCTGGCTTAACATCTGACCTGAAGCCTGACAACATTTTAGTCTTGTAAGTCTAAGACAGGACTCTTGGTTCCTCTCTCTCCCCACCCTACTTCTCCTTAGTCTTCCTGACCTCAGCGGGTTGTACCATCTACTCAATTTCTCAAGCCAAATATATAGATGTTAGTCAGTGACTCTCTTCTTTCCTTTCAACTTCATAGGCAATCAATTAGCATGGCCTATTGGTCCACCTTCTAAGTATATACAGAATTTGAGTCCTTCTCACCAAGTTTGCAACCTCTACTCTGTCCTGGAAACTTGTAATGGCCTCTTATTTAACCTCTCTGCTTTTACTCTTGGATACCACAATCCATTTTCTTCACAGCAGCCTAAGTGCTCCCTATACAACATAAATCAAATCATGTCACCTCTCTGGCTAAAGTTCTCTAGTAATTTTCCATCAGTCCATAGAATAAAGTCACAACTCTATCAGGACCTACAAGGCCCCACTTTGCTAAGCCCCCGTCTACCTCTCACAGCTTATGTCCCATCACTGGCCACCTAATTCATTCCCCTGATGCATCTTAAATCATACTGATTTTCTTGACATTCTTCAGACATATCAAGATTTTATTGCTGTATAGGATCATAGTTTAGACTTTCATGAGATCTTACCCTTCTTACCTTTCCCCTCATCTACTCATCCAACTAATGTTTATCAGTTCTAAAATATATAGCAGATACTGTTTCCTTTTTTTTTTTTTTATTTCCAGCATAACAGTATTCATTATTTTTGTACCACACCCCGTGCTCCATGCAATCCGTGTCCTCTATAATACCCACCACCTGGTACCCCAACCTCCCACCCCCCGTCCCTTCAAAACCCTCAGATTGTTTTTCAGAGTCCACAGTCTCTCATGGTTCACCTCCCCTTCCAATTTCCCCCAACTCCCTTCTCCACTCTAAGTCCCCATGTCCTCCATGCTATTTGTTATGCTCCACAAATAAGTGAAACCATATGATAATTGACTCTCTCTGCTTGACTTATTTCACTCAGCATTCTTATGTGAAAATGTCTCCTCCTCAGAATGGTTCCCTGAATCTTGCTATCTCCTTTTCTATCTCCTTATGTTGCTTTATTATTATTATTACTAGGACATTTATCACCACAAGAAATTATACCCCTCCTTTTTAAAAAATTTTTATAAACATATAATGTATTTTTATCCCCAGGGGTACAGGTCTGTGAATCACCAGGTTTACACACTTCACAGCACTCACCATAGCACATACCCTCCCCAATGTCCATAACCCCACCCCCTCTCCCAAACCCCCTCCCCCCAGCAACCCTCAGTTTGTTTTGTGAGATTAAGAGTCACTTATGGTGGATACCTCCCCTTTTTATTTAACCTTTACTTTTATCAACTATAAAATATGTTCTAGGAGCATAAACTAATCTAATTTTGAGCAATTCACCATGGGGGAAGAAAAGAATTTCAGTATTTTAATTATGCTCATATATGCCACTATGACCAGAATGTCAGAAAATGATGGCAGAATGTCAGAAAATGGTTGTGGATTATTAGGGAGTAGGGGGCAGCAATCAATTTACTAAGCTAGGAAACTTATTACTTGCCATATTTTACTTTCTTTATGAGCAATAAAAGGGATAATCAAAATTTAAGGAAATATAAAATAATTGAGATAATTCCTCAACATTCTTGGACCAATAGCTGGAGAAGAGTGGTTTATTTCATTCATGCTCAGCTCCAGCTGCAAATAGGAATTTTTTGAGGGTAATTTTTACACATGCAGATTCATCAGCCACACCGCTTGAAATTCTGAATCTCCAAGGCTGTTATGGAGCCTGGGAATCCGAATGTTTTATTGAACCTCTCCAAGGAATTCTGATGGTCTGCCTCATTTGGAACTTTTGGGCAAGTAACTTACCTGTACTATGTTTTTCTAGACTAACCAAGCATTTAAATAAACTTGCCAAATGAGTTGTTTTATGTTGAGCTTGGACAATATTGATCTGGAACTTCTTCTTCTTCTTCTTCTTTTTTTTTCATAGAAAAAGAAGGAACCTTGAACTCAGAGCTATAGAAAATCTCTAGATTATGTTAGATCCATGGAGGGGAAGTGAATGCCTTGGTTATTTCTCTTGTAAGTGTGTGTCTTTTTCCAGAATAATTTTATAAGTAAAAAAAAAAAAAAAGGCACAAAGCAGCAACTTCCCATGATTGAAACTATTACACTAGTGAAACAGTAATTTGTGGAAAACTGGACACTAACACCCACCATCCTGTTTCCCATCACAGAAAACTAACCCCTTAGGTAGAGTCTGTCCTTGGTCAGTACCTACTAACTTTAAAACACCAGTTCATTTGATTATACTCTGAGATGTGTCAGCAATGACTGCTGATTAAATGCATCTAATTGGTTTAAACACCCCAAGGAAATGAAATAGGACAAAATTCTCATACCTGTCTTACTTTTCTAACTGGGAGTTTATGTTCCACTGGGAAGGAATAAAAAATGCAAAATAAAATTCCCTAGCCTGCAGCATGTTAGCTTTTGTAGTCCTGGACATTATCATGCCCCAGTGACACTTGCTGATTATATTTACAGGGCACAAGTGATTTTGAACTCACAGTACATTTGGAAGTAAACCTAATGGGCATGCAAACTGCCAATTGCAGTGTCAGGGAAACTAAGTACATTTCCAATCCTTAAAACTCAAGTTTTCTCAACTATGGATTGGCACAGAAGTAGAAGGCTTTGAGTTTTACGGGATTTGGATGAAAAGTTTATATAACTACAAAATGGAAAGAAATATTTTTCTTAAGCTACCTAGATATTTTATTTGAAGCCAGATTATTCCTAGTTCTAAAGCTGCACTGTAAATCCAGATTATGGTTGTGATCTAGGTGCCATGGTGGGGGGGGGCGGTGAGATGCTCAAGTTTAATTGTAGTAAGTTCTCCTTGACAATATATTGGTGTCTTAAGCCATCAGCAATAACTGACCAGTTGAACAAGTTTGTATAGGTCTTTAGTCAATCTGAAATGCAAACACTGCCAGTCTGCTTTTCTGTGAATTCTTTTTAGTTGGGAAGAAGCATTGCTAGAAGCTGGAAGCTCTTCTGCTTCTGTCTAATATATGCAAATACTTTAAAACTCATTCCTCAGTTCAGAAAGCAGCAAATGAAAAACATCCCTGTGATTCTTCACTCTAGACTTAGGAATAGAAAATGGGAACTGTTTTTCCCTCCTAGTTCTACATTCGTCTTTAGAATTTCATCACTCACCTCAACAAGATTCTTTGGGACAAAAATAAGCTTCCCAAAGAAAATTTAACTGGCTTCATCCCACGTTTGCTTTTGATAACTCAAAACATGAAACTCATTTGCATGCTATTATATGATTAATAAAAGGCATGATAGAAAAACTGAAAGAAAATATGAATAAATACATGAAATGACAAAGGACATCCCCTCATAGAATAAGCAAAAATTAACTGTCAATAGGAGAACATTATAAGCTACAGAATAATCTCAGGCAAAATAAAGCCCCTTAGCTACTGTATCAATTATTGGGAACTGACATAGAAGTAATGAATAGAATAGGATGAAAAATAACTATAATACAAGGTGGCAAATGCCATAAAAAGATAGCAATAAAGTACTGGAGGTGTTCAGAGATGAAAAGGCCCCCAATCTTGCCTTGGAAATTTCCTGAAAAAGGTAACATTTAAGATAGACTTTGAGGCACAGATAAGACTTGGTTATGTGGAGTTGAAGGTGGGTAAAGATGTTTCAAGCTAAGGGGTTGCATGATCATAGTCATAAAATGAAGTAAATGGAGAGAATGTAAAAAGAATAGTAAATAATATTAGTTCTTTTGTTTTGTTTTTGGTCTTAGATAATGAATGGCCATAATGAATGGCCACCTTGACACTAGAGTGAGCCTGGAGTTAGAGGACACAAGAATCAGCCTGCAGCCTGACCCCATGGGTACCAGCCTGGAAGTTAGGTCTGTAAGGGCTAGCCAGGAGACTGAGGCTATAGGAGCTGGCCTGGCACTGCGAAAGATGTTCATGGCAGTCTACTGGGTCTGTAGGAGCTAATGTGGGTGTGATGCTGGTGTCTGTGGTGAAGTGGGGTGCTTACCTTCTGGTTCTTTCCCCATGGTCTGCCTGTGCTGAGGGCAGGGTAATGGAGATAATGTGAAATTTTACCCTCTTTACTGCCTTCTTATTTCTATCCTCCTCCCAGGTACTGTAATCCTTCACCTGGAATCCTTAGCATTTGTGAAAGGTTTTTTTGTTGGTTTGTTTGTTGACTTTTACCATTGCAGATAGTGATTCAGATTGCTATTTCTGGGAGGGGGTAAGTGCTGGAAATTTCCACACTGCCATCTTCCTCAAACATTTTTAATTTTGATAGAGTCTGATTCATCTGTTTCTTTCTCTTGTGCTTTTCATGTTGTAAGATGATTTGCCTTCCCCAAATTTATGAAGACTTTCTCTGTTTTCTTCTAAGAGTTTTATAATTAGGTCTTGCTTAGGTCTGTGATCCATTTTGAATTAATTTTTTTGTGTGATGAAATACAATTGCATTCTTTTGCACATGGATATCAGCAAGTTCAGCATCATTTGCTGGAAATACTATTTTTTTCACTTAATAATCATGGCAGCATTGTTGAAATCAGTTGACTATAAACAGTTTTATATTTGGATTCTCAACTCTAGTCAACCTATCTATATGTCTATCCTTAGGCTAATCCCACTATGTCTTGATTGCTGTAGCTTTGTAGTGCATTTTAAAATTGAGAAGTGTGATTCCTCTTACTTTGTTCTTTCTTTCTTAAGATTGCTTGCCCATTCTTGGTCCCTTGAGTTTGTATGTACATTTGGGCTTGTTAATTTCTATAAAAAGTTAGCTGGGATTTTCAAAGGGATCACACTGAAACTGTAGATAAATTGGGAAGTAAGTCTGTCTTAACAATATTAAATCTTCTTATCCTTGAACATGAGACATCCTTCCATTTATTTAATCTTCCTTCATGTTATTCAACAATATTTGATAATTTTCAGAGTTCAGGTTTTATGCTTTTATGTTTTATGCATTATAAATGAAATTATTTTCTTAGTTTTAGTTTCAGAGTTTTATTGCTATTGTATAGAAATACAATTGATTTTTGTATATTGCTTTTATATCGCATAACCTTGCTGAACTTATTAGTTCTAATAGCTTTTTAGTGGATTCCCTAGGATTTTCTGTATAAAAGATCATGTTATCTGTGAATAGAGATAGTTTTGCTTCATTTCCAGTCTGGATACCTTTTATATCTTTTTCATGCCTTAGTGTCCTGTACTTGCAGTACAATGTTTAACAGATGTGGCAATAATGTTCTATTCATGATCTTAGGGAAAAATATTAATTATCTTACCATTAAAAGTTATATTAGCTATGGGTTTTTTCATAGATGCCTTTTTTAGACTGAGGAAGTTCTCCACATATTATTTTATAAAAAAATTATTTTAAGAAGAAATACACAAATTAATAAATACTTGATAAAGAGAATTGAATTTCATTTTCAGACTTGATCTTGAGTATGTCAACCTTGACCTTAAAAAAAAAAAAAAAAGGAACCAATTGAATTTTATAGGCTTTTGAGAAAGAAGGTTAAAAATTTTAAGGGTTCCACTTCACCCAAGTTTTTGTTTCTTTCTAATCAACCTGTTACCTCTTTTATTCCTCTGTTACCCTGATCTTCATTCTGGCTGTAATAATTTTTAATGATATAATCTTGTCTCTAATGATGACTCTAATGCTAATGCCCAGTACTTTCCTCCACATCATTCATTATGGAAGTCTGATAAGCTCTAGGTGAAGAAACAGGGCAGTCTCTTTTGAAAGGAGTAGTAGCTATTAATGAGGCTTAGCCATTTCAGGAAATGATGAAGACATGATCAAATAAAAACCGCAGGGAGACTATACTCCAGTAGTTTCTTGCAGCTCCTACTAACGATGCAAGTTCAATTAATAGAAAAGTTACACTGACGGACAACATTGAAACATCAGACAGCTAATTTTAAATGAATCTTATGGTTAAAAATACATCTACTTTTATAAAGTGTGGGAGCTTGGAGAGCTACTGAATCACAAGATTGTTCAAGATCAAATGGCTTATCTATCTATCCACACACCATATAAAATATATATATTTGCCATATATATTTTTCCAAATACCTGTATTTTTGCCAAATACATATATTTACCAAGTATATTTTTATATATACATATGTAGACGTATATGTATATATTTGCCCCCTAGACTCTCTATCCCCTGTAGCTCATAATTTCTCCCATATTTCTAATTTGTCTGGCCTACTAGTAAATAGAAAGAAGCCACCATTTTTTGTACATCAAATTCTATTTGAAATAAGAAAATGCAAACATTTTGCAAAGTTCACTGGGTTGCACTGAAATGCTTTGGCATTTGGAGTTTGCACTGAGGGCAGGAGATATCTATTTTTTTTTAGTATCAAATTGGTTTTCTTCTTCTTAAATTAGATATAGAGCTTTGTGAAAGAGCTTTACTAAATCATAAAATATATTTTCTCACTTTTGGGGTTATTAATTAAATGTATAGTGATCCTATAAGTGATTTTTAGTGAATTACATTTGAGGTTTAGATCAGTGAAATAGAAATCATGATTGTCAGGAAGGACATTTTATTTTACTGTTTTATTCTGTTTTAGGTTTTTTTTTTCTATTTCATTTTATTTTATTTATTTTCAGTGTTCCAGAATTCATTGTTTATGCACCACATCTTGTGCTCCATGCAATACGTGCCCTCCATAATACTCACTACCAGGCTCACCCAATCTCCTGTCCCTCTCCCCTCTGAAACCCTCAGTTTGTTTCTCAGAACCAGAGTCTCTCATGGTTTGTCTCCCCCTCTGGTTTCCCCCAACTCACTTCTCCTCTCCATCTCCCAGTGTCCTCTGTGTTACATTTTAGCAGACAACAAATTTCACCTTTTTATTTTGTTCTAACCAAGATTAACAATAACACACAGTCACAGAGCTTATTTCCAAATAATAAGGCTCATGTAACTTTCTAATATTAGATTACCCAGAAAAAGGAAATAGTTCTGAAAAATTGGAATTTTCTCCCTGAATAACAGCAGAAAGCTCTTCTTTTGGTTAAATGTCTAGACAATCCCCAGCCAACATCATAATTAGCTAAGAGAAAGTAATGAGGGGATTTTTTTAACATAAATGTGCAAGAGTTGAGGTGATAGCAATCCTAGTTTTTATTTGATACAGTTCTAGAATACACAGCTGTGCTTCTAATGTTATATGTGTAGATCCAATCAGCAAAGCCATAAAAGGCTGCTTTCAAGACAGACAGAATATTTTTTTAAAGGTAGGAACAGGAGCTCTTAAGCACGTGATCCTTGGATAGAATATATTAAATTGGTTTATGAAATTGGATAATAAAATTTGTATATTTTTCACTAATTAAAACTGAACTTAAATATTTTCTTCAGTTATTAATTGAAGGTAATAATCCACAGAAGTATTAACAAAATCTGGGAACATGATGAAATAGCAAATGCAGATTTTTTACATCATTTTATCTTTACAGACAACTTGAAATATTTTTATTTACTAGTTTGGAATTATAGCAGTGATGTGACTTTTGGGGACAAATTTTTCATGTAAAACACTGATGAAGAAACATATGTAATATACACTACAAATTTAGCTTCTTAAACATATTTTGATAACTACTGAAGTATAATATTTGTAATTACATGTTTTTATTAATGCAAAAATATTTATCTGGAAGTGGTCTATTGGTATTACCGGACTGCCCAGGGGCCTCTAGAACATACATAACTACTGATATATGTGGAATAGGAAAGGAAGCTGTTTATGTGTGCTTGTTGGAGGCCACAACATGGTTGGAGTCGAGGACTAAACCAGGCCCTGACTTGTGTCTCCTTCAAAGTCCGGACACCTTGACAAGGTTAAGGACAGGAAAGTTGAGTTGCACTGAGAAAGGGTCTGTGCTATGTGTTGTGCACTCGCCTACGTGACTTCCCACACACAATCCCTGCAGTAGGGAACAATGTGGCCAAGGCCCTGAATTCTTAGTATTTGATGTTCTGTACCTCCCATAACCCACTCCCTGGTTGATTGTCTTGCTAATGGCTTTAGCCAAAACTACCTGGTGTCATGAGATTTGCTTGTAGTAAATGTAAACTTGGTATAGAAACTTGTGGTCATCTGACTAGGTACTGATGTATTACTCCTCCTATTGGGGTCTGCCTTATAAATGCTTGTAAGATGTGGAATAAAGTTGGCACTGTTGGACATCATCTTCAGTGTCCCTCCTGCCCCTATCTCTTTGTCTCTCTTTTTTTTTTTTTAATGTTCTTTCTTTATTTTTTAATTTTTTTTAAAAAAGATTTTATTTATTTATTTGACAGAGAGAAATCACAAGTAGATGGAGAGAGGCAGGCAGAGAGAAAGAGAGGGAAGCAGGCTCCCTGCTGAGCAGAGAGCCCGATGTGGGACTCGATCCCAGGACCCTGAGATCATGACCTGAGCCGAAGGCAGCGGCTTAACCCACTGAGCCACCCAGGCGCCCTCTCTTTGTCTCTTAATTTCTTTTCATCATCCTCTTAGCCCTCATGGTTACCCTGGTCGATTCGTCGCACTGGCTGCGACATGTGCTCCTTGTCTGGACAGAAGGAATCTGCCACACACTCCACCTTAGATCATCTAGCATACCTCTACCTCAGCTTGTTCTCTCTTTTCACCTTTCCTTTGACAGTTCCAAGTGATGGTCGACAGTTAATTGAGAATCAGTTTCAAGATCCTGGGTCTGTTTTAATCAGATAAGATGTTTTCACATTTTTTGGAAACAAAAAATTAACCCCAGCTTGAACAGAAAGAAAAATGAACAGCTCACATTACAAGCTTGAGGTAGAGTATATTTAGAAGGGAGCTATGAAAGCTTTGTCTCTGCTTCTCTAACACCCTGGGTTCTTCCCTCTTTTCTGTGTATGCTGCAACCTTAGGCAGACAGCAAGAAGGCTTCAGTGATTCTGGCGATTGTGTGCACATACTACAATGTACAGGGCAAGAACAAAAGGAGGGTCTTCTATGTTTACTACTTAGAAGCAGGAAAATATTTCTGAACCCCCCCCCCATAATGGTGTCCTCCATGTATCATTGGCCAAGAATAGATCATATTTCTGTTTTTAAACCAAACACTGACAAGGTGACTCTGGTCTTTATGATTGGCTTTTGAGGGTACAATGGATATTGTAGACTCAACCTCTAAGACCCCGGAGGTACCTATGTCTCTCAATCTCTTTTACTAGGGACAATCATTATAATTTTAATTTCAAATGAATATAATACAGTACTTTTATGAGGATGGCAAGTAACAATAAAGATTATAAATAAAAATAAATACAAGGTGTTGCAAATCTAAAATATTTAGCCAGCTCCCTCCCATTGCACTCAATTTACTTATCTTTGGGCAAATGCCTTAGTCATTAAAATCTCTAACTTGTAGATGAGAATGAAAATGTGAACCCATTGGTGACTCATAGATACCCTCTAAAGGTGAATGTCACATTCTGAAAACAGACTGAAATCTTCTGAAAACAGTGTCAGGCCTCTCGTTGTGCTCACTTGGCACACAAATTTTGCTGACAGAAGAGCTTCCCAAAGTGGCTAGGTCAAATCTGAGACTCATGAGGCAGTATTGGGTCAGAATTCCCAGTTTTCAACACAATAGAGTATCTCCAGTTTTCATATACCTTATGTAATTATAATAAATATCTCAGCATTATTAAGGGGTAAAAAGACGTACGCAAATTTAATAGGCAAAAACTGAGATGTAAGCTTCAAAACATTTGAAATTTTAAATTTGAGAGTAAGAGCCAGGTTTTTTTTTTTTTTTTTGAAGTTATGACCCACCATGTATTCCAAACCTCTTTACCCAGAAAGCAAAATTTTAAAATGAATGAGAAATATGGCTTATTGTGCATAGCGATCTGCGAACTTCAGTATAATAAGATAAGAGATTTGTTTTGAGGAATAAATCAGAGAAACCTCTGTTTGACACAAACAGTAAATGGAATGAACACATGAAAGAGTATAGTGCACACCTTGAAGAGACGTCCTATAGAAGTCAGTGAAGCGGTACTAAAACGTCTCAGGGCTTTGCTTGTAGCTGAGGTATGGATGTACATGTAGCTGAACTGAAAGACCCTATGTTGCCTTCCATGGGAGTAAAGGACAAGGTTTTGGAAAGGAGGTTGCACTGTCTGCTCTCTGGATTTCTTTATTAATGCTGAGTGTGAGAAATTAGACTTGGCTTTGGCCTTGTCTCTCGGTGGTTGTGGGACATCACACACAGTACTTATTCTAACAAGCCAATTCTTCAACTGAGAAGCCCTCGTACCCCTATGTAAGCTCTTGATTTATGTTGCTCCACAGCTGGTCAATAGGGGAGCAGAGGGGAGAGGAATTTTTGTTCTAGAGACATATGGTGGTATTTCAGGTGTTCCTGTGTCCTTAGTATTCTTCTCTCTGCCACATTCTATAAGAAGCACTACTGTTTTCACCTGCCTTCTCTCCCCAGAAAACCTCTGCACTCCCTGCCCGGCTAGATTGGGTGATGCTTTTATGGGGTCTCATAACACTCTCCATGCCCCTTTAATGGTATTTATGTGGCCTTGTTGAGAACATACTTGTTATCTGTGTGTCTCTCTCCTAGCAACATGTTAGGTCTTCCAATCTCTTTATCCAGCTCCTAACAGAGTGCCCAGCACATTTTAAGTGCCTAGATGATGTTTAATGTCATTGAATAGGGATTGCCAAAATAACAAAATGAAGTGGCTTCATTTCCCCAAGAATGTCCTTAGTGCCCTCCAAAACCATTCATCTGCCTCTTCCACCCTACAAGGGACATCAATCAAAATGTTTTGGTAACATGCTTTAGTGGTCTGCCATAAACATTTGTATGAGGTTTTTCAATAAGAATCAGCAAAACAAAAAGAAAAATTTCTAATATTCCAGCTAAAGATGCATCAGTAAACCCAGCAGGTTATTAATATTCAGTTAGCATGATAACCAGGCTTCAGTATTAAATATGATTATGATTTTTATTCATTCTAAGGTCATTGGTATCAATCTCTCAATAAATCAAGTCAAATTTAGTATATATCAAAGAGCATAATTAATAGTAAGGAGATACTATCAACTAATAAAAGCCTCCTAATTTGGGTTTGAGAGAATCTTAGACTAAGAAAATCCAATGAGAAGAAAATTATTTGAAAGATATTTTTAACCTGATGGGAAAAAAAAGCACTGAACTAAAATTATACCATCTATTACAATATTTCAAATTCAAACATTACAGTTCCTTTTGAAAGAAGGGAACTAAAATGCAAGATCTCTCTAAAGAGTGAAAGGCATGAGATACTTTAATCCTTCCATGTCAGTCTCTACTCAAGCCTGGATAGAAGGCAGAACATAGAGCCATTAAGAAGGGTATCATGGTAGATTTAAGAAGGTGAAGGAAAAGGCCTTTAATGTAAGTAATCAGGAACTCCTTGAAACAATGGCTGTTCTCTAGAAAAGATGCCCACTGAATGCAGGGAAATCATGGTAGCTGCACTGAGGGGGAAAAAACAGAGCCCAGGTAAGACAAAGATATTTGATGTTCTTCAACATGTGGGCTTTCCATCCTCTTTCCGTTTGTCTGCATAAAGGGGCAGAAGCTACCCAGGGTCCCCAAGTCCTAAAAGCTGTCTTTTTCGGATGACTCTGTTATAAATACACATATCTGAGATGTGTCTGCTTTGTTCAGAGGGCTAATTTTAGCGGGCAAAAAACTTTATGAGATAATATTGCATAAACTTCTACCTATTGCAAAAGTTTTGAGCCATAAATTAATCCTTAATCAAATGATATGGTTAATAAGGGAACTGTCTAGAAAGCCAGAGGGAATGCTGTATTTGATCATACAAGAATTCTTTACAATAGGGAACAGCAAGGTAAGGTATATTCATCCAAGGTGTTGCTCAATAGGCTCCACTGGGAAGAAAACATAAGCATTTTAATTTATCTTTTTATTTATGATATCCTTTTAAATTTGTTTCATAGCATATAATTTATTGGCAGAGTAGGGTACATTTAAGATTTATAAACACATAGATTTACATTTATGAGGGTTGCATGTGCTATGTTTTTGGAGGATTTTTTGTTTTATTTTCCTGATGATGATGATGTGCATTTTTCCATTCAAACTTTGTCATTTTGATAGCTTAACTATATGATTTCGGTGCAGAAGATTCTTTCCCATTCTAATCCAGTGGCTCTGCAGGCTCTGGGCCTGGCTGTTTCTGCTCCATTTCAGTAAATGATCAAGGTCTTAGGCACATGATTTTGAGGGTTGTTTTCATTTTTACATAGAAAGAACACATGGCTGATTGAACTAAGATATTTCCATTCTTTATGAATTATCAATCCTACAATATTGCTCTCTATAAACATTCTGCAAGTTACACACTGAGAACTGGTAAAGTGGTTATGTTTTGTAGGTGCACTACCTATGAATGCTTTGTGCACTTTATTATTATTATTATTTTCTTTTCTGCTCACTTGAAGCCATCAGCTTGAAGTGATCACCTTTCCCTGGTAAAGAATCCCTACCCTGTCTTAGTCAGCCAGGATATATAGTTAAAACCATTCAAAACAGAACTTCAGAATTACAGAAACACACATTTAACCATTTTTAGAAAAATCCCAGAACCAAATTATAAAAGTACAGCATAGAGATGAATGGAATCCAGTTTCTAAAGGGCTGAAATGCATCCCCATAATGTAAGGGGAAAGCTCATTGACTATTCAAAATAGAACACATTTTACTATTGAAAGATCTCTCAAAGTCAAATTCTTGTGCTGCCAGTGTTTGATAAAATATCTTCTATAAACTAGATTAGCAGCTACTTGAACATGATCTTCCCAGTGGCTTTAGGTTGATGAGAGGGTTAGGATAATTTTAAAAAGGGAAAACACTCATCTGGGCCATAGACTAAATGTCCAGCTGAATATTGAGACCACAAGGACATGGGCATTTCTACCCTAGCTCAAAATCCACCTTTCAAATTCTGATCATAGAGAAAAGGAAAAAAATAAAACCCTCTTCTCCTTTGCACTCCTTTGACAGAGAATGGAGTAAACAGAGTCAGGAGAGAGAGAAGAAATCAGCCTGCTGCAACGATTTTCCCCTTTATTTAAAGATAATTATCTTGGGACATTCCTTTGCATATGCTCCTTTCATGTTCTTAGCATCTGGGGAAATTTAGCTTGGGTTCCACCCTATGTCCAGCTTCAAGATATTATATAAATGCAGAAAACCCATAGATATTACTAAAATTGCTATGACCTGGTTCACAGGCTTGAGATTCAAATATGATCACAGCACAGTTATTTTTTTTTGTTTAGTGATTAAAATGCAGGCTGATGAATATATAGCACTTACTAATTCAAAATTTAAAAATTCACCTACATATACTTATTCAAAGAAAAATGTGAGGATATCAACTTAAACAGCACTGTCAGGCAGCTGGCAATTGTTTTAGCATGGTGATAAGTGTTTCTTATATATATATTTTTTACTCTTGTATGTGTTTTACATTTTTCATAATAATGTGATTTTTTTTAAAATATTAAATCTCAGGGGCAGTGCTGCCAGTTATTACATTCCATGAGCTGTTCTCCAGAAGAGACATCAGCTATTCCCTTAGTGGGTTTCATTTCCTGTCTGTTTTCACAAAGAGAGTATCTTCCTATATAAAGATTTAAGTATAGGATTCTGTGGGATGTGTTTCTCATACAACATGGATGCCAAATGAAAGTAAAAGTCTTCACATGACACTCGGGTAAAGACCCTGTAGTTTGTTCCGGTGCTGGAGATAATGTCTGCACATTAAGGACTGGAGGAAAAAGGAACTCCATTGCCGTAAACGAGAGAGGGTTTCAAGGTAGCAATATGCAAAAAGATTTTCAAGGGAATTTCAGTATATGTAAGACTATAAATTCCTTTTGGTGAAACATCATTCTCCCCATGCCCTCACCAGTTATCCATAATATACTTGGTGTCATTCTTCCAGAAGCCAAAGAGGTTAAGAATCTCATTAATCTCTAATATTAGTCTGGCCTCACAATGTCCCAAATGTCACTTCTGAAATTTGTTCTCTACAGTCCACAGCTATTGTGTCCGGGATCCTAAGGGGTTTCCATCCTCCTTTTCTTCCATGTAATTCAAACCCTTCCTCCCAAGAAATTCTTTCACTCTAATTGAATTGTTTTAACCACAAACAATACTTTTGAGCCTGTCTTAATTATTAATGGTTGGATAGAAGGAAGAGAATTGAAAGAATGGGAAGACACTGGTTCTATGCTTTATAGTTTTCAGAACCTGAAAAAAATCTCCTGTTTTTTTTTTTCCTGGAGCAGGGCCCTAAGCCTGAAATAACTAACAAGGCTTCAGAGTTCATTTGAATTAAGAGTAAACAAATTTATCCTTTAAACCCTGCAGTGAACCGAACCATTTCAAACCCAAATTGGCTGCAACTATTAAGAGGAGACAAATGAAACAAGAGAATCAAAGCAGCAGAGACTTAGGGTCATCTAATGCGGGTCCCTAAGGATGGAGCCCGAAGATGCCTGAGAGTTTCTGGGAGGTAAAGAGTCTTGTCCTGAAAATCCATATCAAAATATTAATATAGGTACATAAATAGTCCATTCAACTGCAGTTCAAGACATCATTTTATGTTGTACTTAAAAGAAGACAAGGAGTGAAGGAAGAACAGACTTCAGTGGAGAATGGGATTGGACACACCCTTCATAGCCTGTTTATTGTATTTACATGGGCATCTTTATCCTTTGTAAGTATTTTGACTATTGAGGTATCTTGGGTTTATACATATTATGAATATCTTTAGAACCAGTCTTCATATTGATGAAATGCATGCTTACGTGTTTTTGTTTAAGGTGACCTGTTTTTAAATCCCAAAACTTTTGTCACTTAGTAGGAGTTATCTTTTTTTTTAAGATTTTATTTCTTTATTTGAGAGAGAGAGAAAGAGAAAGAATATGCAGGGGGGAGGGCAAAAGGAGAAGGACAAATAGACTCCCCACACAGCAGGGAGTAGACTCAGGGCTCTATCCCAGGACCCTGAGATCACAAACTGAGCTGAAGTCAGATACTTAACTGATAGAGCCACCCAGGCAACCCCACTAGGTATTATCTTAATTCATTACTTAACCCCTCTTTATTTTTAAAACAGAGACTAAAATACATATACCGAAGTTTCCTAGAAGGCTTAGTTTTTAAGAATATTTGTGTTATTTAACTCATAGTCAACATTCAAGAAATCTTCCCCAGTGGACTTGTTAACAGTTTAATTCATAAGGTATCAGAATCTATCCTCCATCTTCACTTCAGTTTCCTTATTTTTTAATGTAAATTTGAAAAAACTAGAAGTTTTCTATCAGTAAAGTTCTATTATAGGAAAAATGACTAAGAGAAACCTACTATGCCTAAAGAAAATAAAGTTATGGGATAAATGAAACATGGGCTTTATTTCTCTAAATCCAAAACAACCAGGCACTTGGATTAATTTAGCCAACCATTAAATCAACTCAATAAAAAAAATCATTAGCCAAGTAGTTTGTTGAGTGATTGGTTAGGGTCATGTTATCAAAAGAATTCCAAGCAGAAAGTTTTTTGTGAATATCTTACCTTTATCTTTTCTGCTTCTGTTTCTATACTGTCTGTTCCCTTGTGTTTTGGGGGGAGTTTGAAAATTGCAAAATAATATAAGCTCATTGTAAAACAAAAATATATTAAGTCAAAAATAAAATTTCCATCTTAATCAAGCATACCCCTTAGAGAGAGCCATGGTAATATTGTGGTGCACTTCTTACAATACTTTGTACACATTTTTAAATCTATTTTTTAACTTCGAAACATGTTGTGATCATCTTTCCAAATCAGTGTATAAAGAATTACCTCATTCATTTTAACCGCAATGAGTACTTCATTTCAAATGTACCTTAACATATTTAATCAATCTCTTGATTGATTGATGGACATTACTCTTCTTGAAGAAGTTCTACTGAATCACTCATCCCATGGGTTTCTGTGTCAGAGGAAAAATAGGAATATCCCTGCCACGGGGACATCTTTGCGTCCCTGGGAACCAGGAAGCTCCTGTGACATATGAAACACTTACGTGAAAAGTCTCACTGGGAAATATGAGTTAGCCAACACACATTTTTGTGGGCTAACCAGCATTTCTGTATGCTTGATAATTTTTGGAAACACTTCAAAATTCCTTTAGTAAAAATTCTGTAGTTCTTGAAACCTGTGATCCGGCTCCTGCTCTGCCTCAGCTCTCACTCCTTCCCCATGGGCCCCTCAAGTTGCAGCCATCCAGACTTCTGGCTGCCTTGCACAGACGCCATACTCACCCCACCTTGCCTGTACATATGGTGCACGCTTTGCCACAAATCCCCTTTCCCTTGTCTCCCCACTTAAATATTCTGTGTCCAAAGCCTTTGACTATTGTTTCATCTGTCAGTGTCTTCCTCCCCTTCCTCCTTTCATATGACCTCAGGAAACACAGCTATTTCACTTCCATTGCCCTATTGACATTTCTTAGATAATGTACTTTTTGTATCCTATTCTAGTAACATGTTTAAATCTGACTTATAAGCAAAATGAGATTCTTGAGGGTATGGACTGCTTGGTGAGTTTTTAGCCTAGTGGCTAACCCACAGAAGAAACTGAGTGGCAGGCGACTTGACTCAAAAGGCAGCTACCTAGAGATCTTCTTCTCATCCTGCACAGACTATATATCATAGAAGTTGGGTGGGTACTCCCATGGGTTTGAAAGTACATGTGGACATTTTTATATGATCATTATTTCAGAAGTTGCCTTTTTTGTTCAAACTGTCATCACATTGAGAATTATGTCACCCATCCGTTACTGTACACAGTTCCCACTGCTAAATAATGCTCAACATGTACTATAGCGTTCAGTACAATAGCGAGTTCCATATGGCTCCTCACACA
This sequence comes from Mustela erminea, assembly GCF_009829155.1. NCBI lineage: Eukaryota > Metazoa > Chordata > Mammalia > Carnivora > Mustelidae > Mustela > Mustela erminea. The sequence goes on from NC_045625.1 coordinate 60,052,462, forward strand.
TTTACTTTTACATTCATTGGCAATTTAGAATGGCATTGTTCATTATATTTCAGATGTCAGCCCGGCTGGAGCCTATCCAAGGATGTGTACTTAGACCGTCAGAAAGTGAAAGGCTGACATTGGGCATGACTCATTACAGTGCAATAGATGTAAGAGAGCATTTCAGGAGAAAATCAGCTTTAATCAGTGTCAGTAGATGTCATGTGGTTTTTTCCCAGCACTGATAACAACGCATCAGTTTAGAAATGACAGCTGCCGGACACAAGCTATTGTGTCATTTATGCTTCTCCATACCATTAAGCTCCAAACTCTAGTCATTGATCTAATTTGCTTCTGTTTTTGTTTTTGTTTTTGTTTTTTAATAAGGACCAACAGTAATAACTATGAACAAAAAGAAAAGTGTCCTTTCTAAAGAAAATAGGGGCACCTGGGTGGCTCAGTCAGATGGGCATCTGACTTCAGTTCGGGTCATGATTCTAGGGTCCTGGGATCAAGCCCTGCATTAGGCTCTGCTCAGAAGAGAACGTATTTCTCCCTCTCCCTCTGCTGCTCCCCCTACTTGTGTGCTTTCTCTATCAAACAAATAAATAAAATCTTTAAAAAATTAAAAAAATAAAGAAGTTAGTTATGTAACTAGAGTGATTTTCCTAACTCTAACTATATACTGGTCTTTGCTTTCAGAGGGAAGGTTACTGCTGACCTGAACATTACATGGGAGCAGTTAAAATTTTCTCCATTTCTGGAGGTATTCTTAGAAGGTAACACCTTATGTGTTTTCTAATAGCTTTAAGTTTTGTAAAGCTCTGTGAGGTGGATCAATATCATCATCTCTGTTTTGCAGTTGAGGCATCTGAGATTCACTAAAGTTAATAATCAAATGGTGTGTCCTACTGAGAATCAATGAGAGTCAGGAAGACTCAAACCAAGGTGTTCTGCTTCCATGGATTTCCAGAGGAATATTCATAAGAGAAAAATTCTGGACCAACTCATTCAAGAATCCAAACTGCCAATACTTCCAAGGAGCTCTAGGTAAAAGTAGCAATCAAAGTAAAGAAACCGAAAGACGACACTTTATTCAAGTTTCCATTTTTCTAATGTCAGCTTATACTTCCACCATTTTAAAATAACCCAAGAAATGGGAGCCATCTCTACCTTTCCCATAAGTTGCCACAGAAGTGCCTTGTCAACAATGAAGAACTATATATATTTTTTCCATTGTGTTGGTGCCATGGAAATATGCCTGTTCAATTCTTATCAGATTAGTTCTACTGGTAGTTTCCCAGAAGGAAAGACTAAGGATATATCTGCTTATAATATGCCCTTGCAAATAGATAATCAAATATTTCTTCCAGGGGTGCAACAGGGGATAGATCCTTTGAGGGTGTCTCTAGGTTTACAAAAACCTGAGGAATTATGATGACATGCTGTCATACCCTTGCCCCTAGGATACCTAGTATGAAGTCCTTTTTTACTCCCTTCCCTATAACTTTATTTCTCTTTCTTCCTATGTCTTAATAACTCGGAGAAATGGGTAGTATGAAAGCCATGGCTATTCCAACTTACTGGGGTTCTTGAAGATAGCTTCATAAGATCCTTAATGGTCTTCAGCTGTATTGCTGATGGATTCCAAGCTATCTCAGGCTGGTATAGCTCCCTGCTTTCCCAGAATCATTTTTGGAATGCAATAAATAATTGAGCACTTTGGCAAAAACTTGATATTCACTAGGAGACAGGACAGGTGAAAAATCTACTCCCACAGAGACATGGCACACATTTTTTATTTATTTATGTTTGGTATGTTAGTTTGTATTAAGACAGGATTAGGAGTCAAGCAGATCAACGTAAGCTTATAAATGGAGTAGCTTTCCTTTAGCAAAACATTTGACAAAGAGGCTATTCTCGATATCTTTTTAAAAATATCGAATATTATCCACTGGGTGATAATATAGTTAGTATACGCATAACCTATTAAATTCTTTTATCAAATATTTTGATTATGATGTTGAGAGAAAACTTAGTGTATGTTGTATATCTCAGGGCAATGCTATAATATTCCTATTTTTTTAAAAAACCAATTTCTTTCTGGCAATAACAAATGCCTCCAAGGTGATTAGATTTTCAGAAAGTCATTTTCATGAGCTTGATAATCATTAACAGATTATTATTATTTTTCTAAATATTTTATTTATTTATTCATTTGGGAGAGAGAGAGAATGTGCAAGCAGCAGGCGATGGTTAGAGGGAGAGGGAAGAGCAGACAGAATGAGCAGGAAGTCTGACACCTCGGACCCCAGGATCATGACCTGAGCCTAAAGCAGATGCTTAACTGACTAAATCACCCAGGTGCCCCCAAGAAATTATTTTAAAGTAATACTTTAAATTTTATGTTAGTTAGGGGCACCTGAGTGGCTTTGTTGGTAGCTCAAAATGGCTTTTTCTTCCAGCAGGGAAAAGGAAAACAGCCAGCCAGTAAGAGGGTCACATGGCCGATTTTATTCGTGGCATGTGAGCAGAAATATGTTTCACTCTTAGGACAAAGGACTTAAGAAGTGGGTGTTCTTTCTCCATCTTTTCTTTCCCCTTCCACTAGTCTGAAGAACATGAGCATAAAGACCTTGAAAGCCACATTATTACAACAAGTGGAACATGAAGGTGTTTGGGACCTGCATCCTTGAATCATTAGGGAAAGAACAGCCCACTGAGCTGGAACGGTTATCAGACTGAGTGTTAAATTTTGTTGGATTAAGACATGGAAATGTTGTTATGTTCTGCTTTCATCAAAGTTGATGATACTCTAATATAGGTTGGACCTCTGTGAAAGTCATTGCTTAGCCCATTAAAATGGGTTAATCTGATAGCCTCTTGTGTTCTAGACTTAGTGTTCTATTTGTGACAACCTCTGACTGCTGGCAATTCTTTTCCCACGTGCAGACCCAGTGTCTGAAAGGTAAAGATTGTCAGGACAACTGTCTCCTATTTTTTTGTTGTTTTTACCTGCTGCATGAATATTAGGAGAATAAAAACATTCCTGTTTTCTCTTGGGCTGAAACATTTATCACTGATTTGGAGCACCTAGGGCCTAGAGACGACAGAAAGTTCTAGAAATACAGGTTATAAGTGAATGCTAATTTGTCCCACATTACTCATTTTCTTACCATACCATAGCGTGCAAGAACCAGCATGGGCATGTATTAAATATGTCATCAATAACTTGGATAATGATTTTTTATTAAATTTTTAATTAATTATTTTTATTAACATATAATGTGTTATTTGCCCCAGGGGTACAGGTCTGTGAATTGTCAGGCTTACACATTTCACAGTACTCACCATATCATATACCCTCCAGATGATGATTTTTTTTTTTAAAGTGTGTGTGTGTGTTTTAAATTTGTGATAGAGACAAAGATGAAAGGGAAAGTTAAAAGAACAGATGAGGGACTGCATCATTTGTTCCCTGGCTTTCAAGCTATTGCCTATGTTATTTACTGGGCCTGAAATTTTCTTGTCCTCTCTTTTTCATTTAGCTAACTCATATACATGTTTTAAAATTCATCTCAGCTATCATTTACTCTGGGAAGCCTTCTGTCTTCTTACCAACATCTCATTTTGATGGCTTTTCTTTATATTTTCTAAGTACTTTGCACTTATAAATAACCCTATAAGTCATTGATTTTGTTTACTTATTTTTTGTCTAGAAATGTTTAATTTTCTTGTGGTAGACATTTTTTTATTTAACTCTGTATTTTCGAAGTCTTGCATGGAACCTGGCACTTTGTTTTATTTATATCTTGTCATGCTCTAACACTAACAGGAAATGAATGAAGGATTGAATCAGGACATGTTTAAACATCAATAATCACAAATGATAAGCTCAAGTAATCAAGATGAAATAAAAATAATATCAAAGCAAAATTCTAAGTTTAAAAAATACAAATAAAATAAAAACAAACAAAAATACTCTGTATTGAAAATAAAGATCACAGAATTCATAGATTCACAAAAAGCTAATGTAAAAAGGATCTGAAGTTTTAGAGAACCAGTAGCTTGAAAGGAACCAACAAATAAGTGATGTGTAAAGAGAACTAGAGGATCCTGATTAGTGCAGAGAACAGTGATATATGTTCTGTAAAATTAAAGCACATCTATAATATTCTTCATGATGACAGGTGCCATCATTACTCAAGAGAAGCCAGAGGATGTCCAGAAGACAATGATCAGGATAGTGACCAGGGTGGATCTAGGATTCTTTAAAGAAAGACCTTTAAATTATCTGATGGATCTCATGAATAAAAAGGGGTTGAATTACTTTGCTGAATGCTAGAAGCACAAACTGGGACAAATACAGAAAGGTGCCGAAGACAAGTTGTGTGATTTTAGAGAAAAACGGTCAGATAATCAAGCTTTTCAAAAATATCAAAGGCTACTTTGGTCAAGTTGTGGAGTTTGAGCAAAGGTTGAATGACTTTTCATCAGAGTTGTGACAGATGGGATTCCTGCATGGAACCTGGCACTTTGTTTTATTTATATCTTGTTACACCAGTTCCACTTTATTGTTCTTTTCAACCTGATTATTCTAAATTGGTTACAGTGAATCAGACCAATAATAAGTTATTCTAGTATGGATATAAAACTGTTCTTTCCTGACTCTACATTTTTCCTTCCTTCTCTTCCACTTTTGCTCTCTTCTTCTCCCTTCCATCTTTTCTTTATTCTTCCTTCTCACTAATACTTATTAACAACTACTATAGGTCAGGCATTGTAGTAAGCACTATTATTTCAACAACAAACAAGTTAGACAAGCTTGTTGCACTTACAGAGTTCAGTCTACTGTGAGATATAAACAGTCGAATAAACACAATGAATATCACTAAAGATTATGATAGGAGGTTTGCAGAGTTGTCTTGAGGGGCTTAGAAATGGTTATTAATCCAGGCATAGAGTGTTCAAGGGTAGTGACATTGAATTTGTAGGTCTCTTTGAGGCAAGCTCAGCCTTGCTGGTAGCATTACATGCAGAACAAGGGCAAGCTGCATTCACATGGTTCTTTGTATCAACTTCTTTCCAAGATACCCCAAGCATTTTCCAAATTAACTTCTTTAATCATGAAATATCCTGTGAGAATGATACACATTCTATCCTTTTACTGCTACCTGATAACTGTCAATGCAGGTGTTTTATGCTAGACATGAGAAAGATGGAGAAACAGAGACAGAGTCAGAGACAAAAAGAGGAAGGGAGGGAGGGATAGAGAGTATAATTGCCCAAGTCACTCAGGAGACATTGCCTCCTGTGATGATAAAGATTTTAATTTCAGGGCTGGGTGTAAACTAGGCCTTGAATATGCAATGGCTAACATGCATGCATACTGAGCCACTGTCAATCCAGATTTGAAACTCATTACTATAAATTGCTTTGGGATGCCTTGAGCATGAAAAATGCAATAAAAAACAAAAATTATTTTGCAAAGAAAATGGTAAAACTGTAAGGATAAATTTTAGAGTTCTCCTTGCAGAAGTGAGGAGCCCAAAAGAATACAAGGGACCCAGATTCTTCCCATGAGAAGTAGTGATATCTGTTGAAAAAAGAGGAAAAACAAAATTATAATAGTTTACTTTCTTTCCCAGAAACAACAAGAAACTAATTAACTGAGCTGGTCTCAATACACTGACCTTTATTATTTGTTGTCTATTAAGATATTTCCACCAGAAGCCAATAGTGACACATGTTAATTGCATCCTATTTGTATTGACTATCATGCCCCCTATAACGATCATTTGTTTCTACAAAATTGCCACATGTCAACACGTCAACCAAAGAGTCCGGTTAAGCCACGCGTGACCTCCGGTAGGCTTAATCTGGGTTGGTTTTCATTCTTTGTCAGCCTGTCAAGGGAAGGCAAGGAATCTGGCCAGCACAAGTGGAAATGACATTAATTTAGTACTGAAAATGCATTACAGATGTTCTTCTCCCACCCCTAGGGCTTAAACTTTCTTATGCTGCTATACAATACCTTATTCTCTAGCCTGACAGCATTGCCGTCTTACTGCAAAAAGACTGTTAATGAAATAATTTTCTTAAGAAACTTAAGAGTATCGATTCCTTAAGAGTATTCTTAAGAGTAAGATTTAAGAGTATTGATTTAATTGGTCATGAGTGATAGATACTGTGTCTTCTGAGAAGAAAATCCTTACTAGGAACATAATTGGCCTAGGATCATTTCAAATCAAAATATGTAATGTCATTTAAGAGCATGATATTTGATGTAATGGAGAAACCAGTAGGTAAAGTTCCAAGGGTACTGGATTCCAGCTCTTTTGTTTACACCAACTAGATTGAACAATACAGTCTTTTTGAGATGATTTCTCATCTTTAAAACACAGATCTCTATATGATTTTCACATTTCCTCTATCTCATACTCTTGGAACTCTGCAGACTTTATATCACTTATTAGAGTTGCATTTGTAGATTATTGTGTGATTCTTTGATTAATTACTTTCCCTCCACTCCACTGATGCTCCATGAGAGCAAGGATCATGTCTAATTTTGTTCAATATTTCATCTCTAGCTCCTAGCACAAATCTGGCATAAAGTCAGTATTCAATGAATACTCCTTAAATGAATGAATAGATGAACAACATTTAGAAACCATTCCATTGTTTTAGGAGTCCTAAAAATGGTTTTGCCTCAAGAAGACTCCATCAACACATGACTTCTCTGAATTCCAGGGCAACTTATCTGTGTCTGTCTCAAAGAGTTTATAACATACTGTCTTGCATTGTAATTATTCAGATTCATGTTAGATGCCCTGAATAACTACAGATTGCCTTATACACAATAGGAACTCAATAAATATGTATTGAATATGTGACAGTGTATCTGCCTTACTTATCTTTATATCCCAAGGCTAATGGATGCTTTGTTAAATTAAAGCTGGGGACATTTCACTGGTTTGGAAGAAAATATTCAGATTATAAGTAACAGAAAGCTCAACTCAAACAGGTTTAATCAGTAAGGATATACTTTATGACTCATATAACTGAAAAGCCCAGGGTTAGGCTTCAGGAGAGTTATGCTGTCACTGAAGTCCCAACTTTCGATCTCTTCACTCTACCTTCCTTCTTCCTCTTGCTAAGAGTGACTGCTCCTAAGATAGTGTGAGGAGCTTCCTAGAACTACATTTTTCTTTTTTGTAATTGTGGCTACTATGTACCAGACACTGTTTCCAATGCATAAGAAGCTTTAGCTCATGTAGTCTTCAGAAACCTCTCCACAATTAGGAATGATTAATATTCCCATTTTACACATAAGAACACTGAGGAACAGAGAAATTAAATAACTTTCCCAAAGTCATACAATTGCAGAAGCCATGATTTAAACCCAAGAAATTTGTCTCCAGAGTGTCTGTTCCCAACCACTATAATTCTTTACTTAAAAACAGGAAGAAAGCTGCTCTTTTATTAGATCCTAAGGAATAAAGTGGAAACAACTTTTCCTGAGATCTAAGCAAATATCTCTTTGTATCTCACTGGCCTGATTGGGTTAAGTGTTCATTCCAATCATTCCTTGCAGCCAGTGGTAGACACAAGAGGATTGGCTTAAATCTATTGGAAGCAAATTCTGGAGCTGAGTGGCCTAAATATCTTATGGCCTGAATAGGGCAGGATAGATATATAAGCAAATTCACTGATGCTGTTACCATGGATATGAGTGAGGAATTTTTGGATGGACACAAAAGATCAAATGTCCACTGTGACTGGTAAATCCCAAAAGATATTTTAAAAAGAGTTACACATCAAAACTTCTGTATCTTCAATGAAAAAATGAAATCCTTAATAAGTCCACTGAAAAATAGGAATTTTAGTTTGTGTTGCTAATAGATGTTGTTGAACAATTTTGTAAACTTGATCAGAAGTCTATGTTCTTGGTGGCCAACTCTAATTGATTTTACTGGCTTGGTGAACCAAGAGGTTTATTTGATTATACTTTAGAACTGGAATTATTCTATAACTGTTCTATGATTGAGCTCATATAAATGGCTGTTCTAAGAAAACTCAAGGGGTATGTTTACTGAGCTTTGGTCTGCAATAATGTGGCAAGTAAATATTCAAATAAAACTGGATGATATCTTGTTATAGTTTGAAGAAAACTGAAGAGGAGAATATCATTGAGCAAATAAGTCAACATAAATCAGCATTTAAGAAAAAAAAAAAGATGGTATACCAAACATTTTATAAACATACTTCCAAATTGGCTCCTTTCCACATAATCTAGATAGAACGCATCTGAACTTCCAAAATGCTTATCTGAAAAGATAAGGGATCTGGATTAGAAAATAGCTGACCTGAGCTGAAAACCAGATGCTTGCAACTCAGCTGAAATTTTTGGGGTAAATAAATTGTGGACAAAAACAACATTTTAGAAACTCTGATGTCAGTGAGCTAATGGGCAGCTCCAGACAAAGACTGGAGAAGAAAAGCATTGTTATTTGAGGATAGTAATAGAAGTAATTATCTGTGTGCCAGGGGGAAAAAAAAGCACTAAAAGGCCATGATGAGTCTATAGAATCAGTCAACAAAAGAAATTTTCTAGAATTATTTGACCTAATTACAACTGAGGATTTGTTGGCTGTTTTTGTAAATGTCTTAAGGATGTAGCATTCACCACAAAATGAGCTATATCATTAATAGGTCATGCAATGTAAAACCTAGAGCCCAAACGAGCCTAGAGAATATGGACAAAGAACAAACAAAGCACTGGGAAAAAAATAAGCAAATCAGCTATAAAGAATTAAGACACATTGAAGAAAGTAGAAATAAAAAAATGAATCTGAGTCTCTGACTGTGCAAAATTAAAATATAATAAAATAAATATAAACCAAAAATGAGTATTAGGTGAAAGGACATTCTAACTCTAAATTCAGTTTAGATTATCAGCTTCATTATCCAACTACCCCTGATTTATTTAGCACCTATGCAGATTATAAAAAGAAAAAGGAATTAAAACTATTGTTGAAGAGTGATTAGCAAGAGATATTACTCCTGACCCTCAAAGATGTTATTCTTAACTGGTCTCCATGCCTAGTGTGGAGCCTAACGCAGGGCTTGAACATGTGACCCTGAGATCGAGACCTGAGCTGAAATCAAGAGTCGGACACTTAACTGACTAAGTTGGACACTTAACTGACTAGGTGCCCCCAAAGGATCATTTTAAAATAATCAGTGATCATTTACTAGCCTAGATATTTGGTAGTACAAGCACATTTAAGATATGACTTGTGGCAGGGACAATCATTTCAAAAACACATTTAACCACATGACTACCAGAATCTCCCTCTGGCAAATGCAACTTTCTGTAAAGCCTCTGTCCCCACAACCCCAAAACATCTCTTTTCTCTGATACTATTCTTGGGTTGTTGAGTGTTGCCTTAAAAAATGTGAGTTAGTTCCCTTCCAGATTTGTAATTTCAAAACTCAACCTGCTCTTCAGTGCTGCTTCAGAATCACTTACACATCTGTCTTTTGTTCTATTTGTAGTCCCACCTTTCACTGCTCCAAATTTTATTATCTTTCTTTTTTTTTTAAGATTTTATTTATTGATTTGACAGAGAGAGATCACAAGTAGGTGGAGAGGCAGGCAGAGAGAGGGGAAGGGAAGCAGGCTCCCTGCTGAGCAGAGAGCCCGATGCGGGGCTCCATCCCAGCACCCTGGGATCATGACCTGAGCCGAAGGCAGAGGCTTTAACCCACTGAACCACCCAGGCGCCCCATTTATTATCTTTCTTAAGGTCTGTTCTATTTATCATTTTCTACATCCTTCTCCCTCTCTTATGATAATATTTAGCTTCCACTTTCAAGCCATAACCTCACTAATACTCCATGTTCGCTTATCTATTTTCATATGTTTGCCTGTTCTTTGTCTTCCTTCTTACCTTAGAAGGGAAGAGAGACTTGTGGAAATCCCCAAGGCTGTCCAAGATTTATCCCTCAGTTGTACTTTGGAATAAATATATTCTCTCTTTTCTCCAACAGATTTTACTAGACAAACTGTGTTTATTTCTCTCTCCCTCACCTTGTCCTTTCTCTTAGACTTAAATCTCCTAAGAAAATATTTGATTCTTCCCCTGTAACAAGCCACCATCTTTCTCTTCACACTTTGAAGTCTTTGTCTAAAGCAGGATTTCTCAACTTTGGCACTATTGATATTTTAAACCAAATAATTTTTTGCCTTAGGTGCTGTCCTGTGCATTATAGGATGTTTAGCATTCCTAGCCTCTACCTGCTAAATGGCAGTAGCACTTCCCTAGTTGTGGTAACCAAAAATGTCCCCAGACGTTGCCAAATTTCTCCTGGAGGGCAAAATCATGCCTGGTTGAGAACTACTGTCCTAAAGTTACAATCTCTATTTGCTTACATGCCAATTGATAGTCAGCTCAGCATAGTATAAATTCTGCTCTGACAACTCTATGCAAACTGCTCAATTACAGAGCATCAATATCCCAATGGTCAAACCCAATTGTTTATTTTCAGTTTCACTTTTTGACATTGGATCTTGTCAGCAGTTTCTTCTTATTGAAAACTCCTCTTCAATGGCTTATGGATTACTCTCTGAGCTATTCTTTAGTCTCTCTTCCTGGTTCCCCTACTTCTCTATAATACTTTAAAATTCAGCAATGTTCATTTCTCATTGAAGGCTTATGTCCACTTCCATGACTGTAACTAAACCAAGTGTACATAGGTCAATGACTCCACAAACTTAACTGTATCTCAGAACTGTTTTTATGAACCCTAGACACACACTGATGGCTATCAAGGGGGTTATTTCTAGTTATATCCTGAATGCACTTCAAAATTTAACATGTCCGACTGGAATTCTAAAATACATATTCTAAAATCAGATCTTCTGCTGTTCACTATCTCAGCTTAATATAGCACCATCCACCAGTTAGCTGTTAGGTAAGTTACCACTTTACAGTCAATATAAACGCCTCTATCATTCTGAAGTCCTAAATCTGTCAGTCACTAAATGCCTTCTATTCCAGTTCTGAAACTCTATTATTCAGTTTTCTCCTTTCATTCCTCTAAACATTACCTTGATTCAAAAAGTATTCCACTTTTACCTGGACTCATGCCTTTAAACTTATATCTAGTCCATTCTATCCATTGTCATTATCTTTAAAATATATATCTGATTTTGCCACATTCATGTTTATAAGGCTGTCAGTGTTTCTTCCTATACCTATGTTTTTCAAACTATGACACTCATAACTTTTGGAGACACAGAAGGCATTTTTAGGTGATGTGTATTTTTTTTCTTTAAAAAGCTTTGCTCTTATTATAATTTGTATTATGAAAATATATAACTAGCAAATCAAATCTGTAATTTCATGGACATTATGAGAATAAGGGTAAATAAAAGCACTTCAACTATTTGTGTAAAAAATAAATAAAATAAAATAAATTAAAAAAATAAATAATAGTACATGGTGGTGACAAAAGTTATACAGGTGGTATATAAATGTCTGAAGTATGAATCTATTAGATAAAATGGTGATTAATAGCCTACTAGATAAAATCCAAAGTTCTCAGTAAGCCACAAAGTTGCTTTCATAACTGATCCACCCCCCGTAATGTGAATTATCCCACAATTACAAAGATCTACTTTATATCCAAGCTACTCAAGAACTTCTTTATCATTGAACATTGTATGCAATTTTGTGTCTTCTTGTCTGTTATTGCTGTTTCCCCTATCTGGACGAGCACTGTGGCAGATCCAGTGAATTACTTCTCTCCATATCTATTTCAACATCTTGAAAGAGGTAATCAAAAGAGTGTAATTGCCAGTTGACCCAAGCTGGACCCAAGCAATTGGAGGATTCTCCCCGTCCTTGGATGTATGCCCTGCCTACTGTTCCCAAGTGGAAACCTTTTTCAAAGACATTGTCTTGAGAGAGCGGTCTGTTGTTAAAACCATCTGGACAGTGTATGTGGCCTTTTAAGGTCTCTAACTTTTAAGATTCTGGTGGATGAGCATGGAGAGCCATTTGTCTTAAGATCACCCAAGACAAGCCTTGTATGTAAATTTTGTTGCTTATTAAAATTGCCACCTACTAATCTAAATGCTCTGCCTCTCTCTTTGGTCTCTCCTTGCTCTCCATGTATGGGGCTGTTTCAGATTTCATTCAGGGAGGCCCAAAGTTGTGAGCCAACACATCTTTCTAGTGTGCCTTCTGTGTGGTAAGTCTAGAATACTTCCCAGAATTCCTTGCAGCTGGAGTTCTGGATGCGAGTTATGATACACCACCCAGAAGTACATGCATGAAATTTCAACGTCAGAAAATGATTCCTATGAAGCTGATCTGTTGCTTCTGCTCTTTCTGTAGCAGCACAGTCATGGGAAAGTTGAATTTTCTAAAGAAACTTATGGGGCATGGTCTAGCATGGAGTTGAGGTGCAGGGCAGAATTCAGGCATTTTGGGCAGATTTATCACAGTAAAGAGGGATTGTTCCCAGGGACAAGAGATTTGGTAAGGTATTTCAAATGCTCTATCTTCTGGGTCATGCTCTGGATTATTAATGGTAAGAGAAGTATTTGCTCTTCTATCAGCCAGTTCCATGGTATTGCTCTGGAAGTTGTTCCTAGAAATACAGCCTTGAACCTGATCCTCTAGGTTCTGCAAGGTTTCTGTGAGCACCTATTTTCTTACTAAATGCCTTTCTACTTAAACTTGCCAGAGCATTTTCTGTCATCTAACACTGAATACTGACTAAAAGAGGTTCTGCTTCTGAACACTGTCCACACTATCCAACTTTTCAGCACTTTCTATAAGTAATTTATTACTTTGGTAATAAATAAACTATACTTGTGTGTACTATGTACTATGTACAAACTATATTTGTATGTACTATTTATAAACATTTATAGGCATACATAGGTAAATATAAATGTGTATATATGATATGTCCATAGCCATATTTAGAAAAAAAAATGTGCCTTCAGAAGAACTTAAAAATTCTCATAGTCATGAAAGTGTCACATGCTTATGTTTCTATAGCATGCATTGTATCAAAATTGCAGCTTGTTTTGGGTTCTCTGCTATAGCCCTATATCATAGCTCAGGTTATTTTAAATCCTAACTTCATTGAGTCAGTGAATGGCCTGTTATCCCCAACATTCTATCAAGATGTTTATTTCAAAACACTACCATTTCAAAAAGAAGAAATTATATAAGAAACTAAAACCCCAGATGGGATCTCCTGCTCACCTCCCAAACTTTCTCCCCCACTAAGCAGGAGCCCTTCTTGCCACAGTGAGGTTACATTTGGATCCAGAGTGAGCAGAGAGTAAATTTCTATCTTTCTTGGCACATTGTATTGGTTATTTCAAAGTCTTTAAAAGGTGATGCTGTTATTTATTTATGTCAGGTTTTCAGCACAGTTCCACCAGGCACTGCCTGCTTGAGTTCTGCCTCTTTCTTGATATTTTAATTCACTGCTAGCAGAGATGCGTTTCTTAGCAGCCTGCAGGTTGAAAGGCTGACCTCAGTATGAATGCTGCTACTAATCAGACTCCTTGGTTTGGTCCAGCATTTTAATTCATTTCATTTATTTATTTATATGTTTGTTTATATTTCCTCCCTTCTTAGAAGTTAACTGTGGATGTTTGTACCTATCTCCGTGGCTTAGCAAGTATAAATTCAAGGGATTGATCTCCCTCTATTCACACAAACAGACTTTTTTTTCCCTGCTTCAGAGTCTCCTCCATTGTTTGGGATTCATTTGGGCGTGTTATTACTTCAAGGTAAATAAAAGATGGTATTAGTATAAAATACAGTACCAGTCTTTCCTGGTACTATAATTATTAACTATAGTATTGAAAATTATGTTTTAAATGAGCCATATGCAAACACACACACACACACACACACACACACACACACATCCACATTTAATACTCACAAAAGTCCTATAAGTTTGATCCTAATTCCATAGCTGAAACAGAGGCTTAGAAAAGCTAAATAAGACTTCAAACAAATATAAAGGATTTCAAAGTCACTTCTGTGAACAACACTGGTATTTCTCAGGCCACTAACTCTGCCAGTAAACTAGTCTACTCACAGCTTTAGAAAAATCATAAACCTCTCATTGTGATGGTATTTTTAGACTTGTGGCCACTTCGGACTTGAACAAAGCACTAACAACTAGTTCTAGGAATATTCTAAGGGTCTCCTCTGCTCATTCTTCTTTGAGAAACCAAATGGTCCTTCTATTCCTTCCTCACTTGTTATTTCTGGTGCATGTCTGCTTACCATGCTTGCTGCTATTCCTTTCTAGTCTCTATTCCAGATGTATGAGTACTGAATCTAAAAGTATACATCCTGCTAACAGTAAGTTCATGTTAAAACTGAAGAATTGAGATATTAGCACCTTGAGCAGTGCCAATTTTGAATGGATATCAGAACCAGTGGTATGAAGAAGGTCAAAATGGGAGGAGGGCCCGGTTGAAGACTAAAAGGTAGAATTCAAATTAATGTGTGATTGATGAAGCCAAAGCTGTGAAGAAATTAGTTGAATGAGCCAGGACCAAAGAACACGAAGTCCAGACTGCGTCACTGAAGACTGCTTCATTTCAAACGCCTTTTGAAAGTAATTTTTCCATCCAGAAGATTCTCACTGTTGACTCAGTGTGCCTTCTGTGTGGTAAGTCTAGAATACTTCCCAGAATTCCTTGCAGCTGGAGTTCTGGATGCGAGTTATGATACACCACCCAGAAGTACATGCATGAAATTTCAACGTCAGAAAATGATTCCTATGAAGCTGATCTGTTGCTTCAACAAACAACTTGAAAAAAAGTTCTGTTTGATGACCACAAACAACTTGAAAAAAAGTTCTTAATGTCTTCCTTTTGACAGAGTAGTGTCTGACGCATAGCAAACACTCAATAAATATTAGTTGGAAGAAAGTGCACACATTCTGGAATGGAAATACTTATCGATTAAAATCAAGGGTTGTTAAGTCAGACTGAGAGAATGTGAATTGCCCATAACAAGCTCACTTGGTTTTCAACCATTTTGAGTTTAGAGCTGCTTCTCTCTTTTGACATTTCATTGCTATTTATGGCTGGCTAGAAAAGATTTATTGGTTTAAAAGGAGAAGACATGCACACCTCCACACATGGAGGCACGTAAGGCTTCCCCAGACATCAAATACTCTAATGATGGTTTGATGAGTTAAGAGTAAGTGAATCAGAAATTTATTGATTCAATTTCCTCTGTAATACACAAGGGTTTACAAATTCTGGGAAGAGCTCAATTTGAAGAGATAAAGTTTAAAAAATAGCAAAACTTTGCCAAAACATAGTGCAATAATTTTCTCCCAATCCAAGCGGAGATGTCTATAAAATAAATGATCAATACATTTCTTTTAAGTTCAGTTAAATATAAAAATAGTTGGACTTGGGTTATTGATCCTGGTCTCCATTGCTAATTCCATAAAATGAAGTGATACAAATGACATTTTTTTCTAATATTTGTTGAGGGTTTTAGTATTAGTTAGGCACAGTTCTAGTTACTTTACATAGATTACCCCATTTAATTCTCACAATAGTCCTATAAAGCAGACATCTTTATTACCACCATTTTGTAGATTAGAGCACAAAGGCACAAGGAGATTAAAGAATATGTCTCAGTTCAAATGGCTAATAATTGAAAAGCCTAGGATTCAAACCAAGGCAATCTAAAGCATTTATTTGTTTATCTGAGAGAGGGAGACAACAGGATGGGGAGGAGCATGAGTGGGGTGAGGAACAGAGGGAGAGAATCTCAAGCAGACCCCTGCTGAGTGCAGAGCTGGACATGGGGCTTGATCTCAAGATCCATGAGACCATGACCTGAGCAAAGATCACAAGTCGAACCATCTCAGCACCCCTCAAACCCATGTAATCTAACTGCCATATACTTTCAATTCCTTGAACTAGATATCCTCTAAGGTCCCTTCCATTCTGATATTCTTTGTCTATTCCTTTTCATGGTGCTGTTGGAGACAAATGGAAGACTAAGAGAAGGAGACAAAACACTTGAATAAAGTTAAATTTTAATTAATATTCAGAAAGCCAAAAGGAAGCACCTATGGATTCATGGGACACATTGCCATTTTGGAAGATGGGTCTGGAAAATCTAAGCTGAATCTGAGCTATGCCTTCCAGGTCCTCAGGAAATCCCAACGGTAAGCATGTGGCTATTGATGTGACCTACTGGTTCTCAAAGAGGTTAAAATAAAGTGAAGATATAATGCTGTTTGATTTATCCTGTCTGGAATGGTGTGATATCCCTATCTTCAGATGCTTTGATTTCTATAGAGCACCCACTATTTCTATTAACTTTGAGTTTAAATTTTGTTACCCTGGCACCTAGGCTATAAACAAAGAAAGGTATATTTAATATTTGACCTTCACCTGGGGATGTTATCTCCAGGGTAAATGAGGAATAAAGTACAATAATCAAAGGATAACAAAAAGAAATGAAAAGTGATCAAGAATAAGAAACTCTTTAAATTCTGGCAAAGACATAAGATGGAATATTCTTAAACATTAATAATGTTCATAACCCCATGTTTCGCAGAATATGGGAGAATATTCATGACAAAATACAGGAAAGAAGCAGAATAAAATATTGAACACAAACGTGACCATAGCAATGTAAAACAAACAAATAAATCAAGCATAGAAAGTAGACTGAAAGGAAATTAACTAAAAATATTAACAATTTTTGCTAAAAAAGTTACACTTCAATTTCTTCTTTCTTTTAAGAATTTTTTTTCAGGGCACCTGGATGGCTCAGTGTGTTAAGCCTCTGCCTTCGGTTCAGGTTGTGATCTTAGTGTTCTGGGATTGAGGCCCACACTGGGCTCTTGGCTCCAGCAGGGAGCCTTCTTCTCCCCCTCTCTCTGCCTGCCTCTCCACCTACTTGTGATCTTTCTCTCTGTCAAATAAATATATAAAATGTTAAAAAACTATTTTCTTTCAAATTTCTTACCACAATTGTGTGTGTTTTATTATCATGAAATAAAAGTCCAATATAAAAATATGTACTGTACAAGAGTTAACTGAACCTAGTAATTAAAAAATGAATAGTTTTTTTATAGGCTCTCTGAAATTTATAACAAAACATTTGCTAACACATGTAATTCTTGTGAACTCTCTAAATGATGGTATGGCACCCAACAGAAGAAATATAAATGGTAATACTAAAAAATATGCAAAGAACAGTACACTATTAGGGAGATGATGTGGTTTCTTGGATTTGCTATTCACTAACTATAATCTTGAAAAAGCATTTATCCTCTCTGAGCCTCAATTTCTTCATCAGTAAAGTAGAGATGATAATATTTTACCTGTAGGGGTGCCTGGGTGGCTCAGGGGGTTAAAGCCTCTGCGTTCGGCTCAGGTCATGATCCCAGGGTCCTGGGATCGAGCCCCGCATCGGGCTCTCTGCTCCGCGGGGAGTCTGCTTCCCTCTCTCTCTGCCTGCTTCTCTGCCTACTTGTGATCTCTGTATGTCAAATAAATAAATAAAATCTTAAATAATAATAATAATAACATTTTACCTGTGTACCACAGAGAGTTTTTGAGAAGACTGAATATGTACAGAAATGCTTTGGAAAATTTGAAGTATCATACCACAGACCTTATTCTTATTAAAGGGCAATAGTTATTTCAAATCTTTATAAATAATAAAGGAATTCATATTTATACATTTCTTAACTTTAATTATTTACTTCTTTAAATTCCCTTGACCATTAGTGGATAGTTTTATCTTTGAGTGAAATAAACGGACAGGATTTACTAAGTTCTAATATGAGTGGTGATAAATTGGGGAAAGAAGTGCATGTGATAAATTATTGAAGGAGCATCACTAAACTCCTTACCATCATTGGAATTCTTGGTAGCATAATTATGAGAACTTTGAGGCTATTGAGAGAAACAGACATAGAAGATCCTTAGCAGTAGATGGTGCCTACATGAGACAGGAGGTCAGGAAAAGAGAATCATTAAATTAAAGACCAAATGCATTCTTTCTTCTCTTGCACAAACCTGCCTTTACAATCACTTTGAAAACAAACCATCACATGCAATATGCCTAGTGCTGTAGTGGCAGGTGAAAAGGGCTTTAGGCATGTGGAGAAGGATGGGTTCACCCTGCTTATAGAAGTTAGAGAAGGCTTCATAAAGTATGTGATTATGGATGTAGCTGAATTACGCAACATGTTATATGGGGATGGGGGGAAGGGGGACATTACAGGAGGAGGAAGTGTAATGACAGGGAAGCACAAAAGAGTATGGCCTGCTGTTGGACTACAGAGGTGCTCTGTGATTGGAGCTAACTGGGAAAGAAGTTGCAAATGAGGCTGGATAATAGGTAGAGCCAGTGTGAAGTGCCTTATATATCTTCATTAAAGTTTTATACTTCAATGTAGAGATAATAGTAACACAACTAATGCTTTGGAGCATTAGAATTACATGGCAATTAGGCTTTTAGAAGCAGTAGGACAGTGAGCAGGAAAAAAAAAAAAATGAGGATTTTTTCCGGGGGGCAAAGACCAGATAGGAAGATACTTTTTGGTAAGGGATGATAAAAGTCTAAAGCCAATAGCAAGTGGATGAAATATATTTAAAAGGCAATTGGAAGAAAATAGAACTAACTCACATTTATCAATCATTACTACATGCCAGGCACTGTGATATTTCACATGGGGTATCTTATTTTATTCCTAAAACACTAAGAAGTTGGTATCATTATGATGGACATGAGGCAAATGAAGCTGAGGATTTTATGTAACTTGTCAGAAAACAAGAGTGCTGGAGATGAGGTACGGATCCAGGCTGCCTCATTTTAAGTGTTTGGTATGCAGGTGGCTACTTGAGAAACTGGTGACTGCAAGAGAATAGAAAGGAAATCTCCCATGGTTCCAGACTGGGACAGTGGGTAGACAGAAAATGAAGGAGAGAGAGTTTAAAAGAGAGACATGTTTGAGGAGACTGATAATATAACCAGTATTGGAATTGATGACTATGAAGGAGCTGGGTAGAGACTCCAGAAGCAACTGGAAATGCTGCTTTAGCATTTATCAAGGAGAACTGGGTTATCCTGGTTGGATATAAGTGTTTAATTAATTCTTTGGAAGTTAAACTGTGAGTAAAAGAAAATAACCATAAAAATTTAGCTGTATTAATTGAGAGAAAGAAAAAAAAAAGGCAAAAAGGAAAGGACAGAAAGGGGGAAGGGAAATATGATAGACAAATAGATGGAGGAAGGAGAGAAGGAAAGAGAGAAGTAAGAGAGGAATTTGTAGTAAGTGTGTCAGACCACCACCATCAGAGAAAAAGAACCTCAGGCTGGAATGGACTTGTCAACCTGCAGTGAGGGCTCCTAGATGCCAGAACACATTTTCTTTTCTTGACCCAGAAAAGAGGCCTATTGAAATGCAGGCTCCATTGTGAGTATGCCAGGGCTATTGGAGGTTGAAAAAGGAAATGTCTTGCTAACCTCTGTGCTCGGTGTGGCCTCCAAAACTGAGATATTTGTTGTAATCCATTATTTTTCCCCACACAAAAGAACATTGCAGTCCCATTTGAACTTTGTATTTGATCAGTTAATGAAGAAATCCAGTGTTTATTCTGAAGTCCAACTAAAGCCGCATCTTGACTTATTGACTGTTTTGGCTCTGATGAAGCAAATTACATACCATCTGGGAGCAGTCAGAATATGCTTCTCTGAGAAGTTATCTACACTCCTCCCAAGCTTCTCTCTACTGATTCTTTAAAAGAAAAAGAAAAACAAACAAACAAACAAAAAAACAAAAACAAAAAATAAAACGAAACAAAAACACCCTATCTAAAATAAAACAGAGAAACCAGTCCTCATTTACGTGGGTGAAGTATTTTAGAGTCTGTACACTCTTTCAGAGTAATATTTTCCAACATGAAAGCTATTAATCCTTTTTGAATTTTAACGAACCCAAAGAGCCTCTCCATCAATTTCATGTGAGACAGGCTGGTGAGTGCCGCTTTCCACAAACTTTAATTTTATAATAGAGTTCTTCAGTTCAAATGGGCTTTTGACCTAGCTAATTTAATTGTCTTTGTTATTGATAGCCGCAGAACAGTAAATAAACTTAGTCTGAGAATGTGCATGTGAGGTTTACTTTCCAAACAGCATTTTGGATGACCCTCCAAGTGACAAAATTTCCCTTTCTTTCTACAAGGGTATGCTGTGTTTTTTTTGGTTTTTGTTTTGTTTTTGTTTTTATCATAAGCAACGTAAGAGCATAATGTGAAGTGTTTATTGTGGCAGAATAAGAGGTATCAAAGTGCTTCCCTCCCTTAGAACCTTCTACTGGGATCATCCAGTGCTAATTCTACAATGACTCGGCCAGGGGAAAAACATGCATAGTTAAATAACTAAAATATCTATTTTGTTGTATCCTCCTACTCCATCTGACTCAACCCTCCCCTTCCTGAAGGATGTGGGTGGATACAAAATGGCCAAGAAGGGAACGGACTTAGCTAAGGCAAAGCATCTGTGACTAACTTCCTTTCCTCCCTATCAACACCTCTAGGGGTTATTTGAGGCCCTGGAGCTTCTGGAGCTTGGGAGAACCTCAGGGAAAAATTGCTCAGTGGTGCTGCCTGGAGGAAGGAGCAAAGACTAATACCTAAGATCTTAGCATTTTTGAGGGGTGTTTTGGCTTTTGTTTTTTGTATGTCCTTTTTGTTTGTTTTAGACTTTTCTACAGAGAGTTGAAGAAATCATGGCATACTGTCATCTTGGATCCATGCAATGACTGGCTTGTTTTCCCTCCCTCCCTTCCTCCCTGGCTCCTTCCCTAACTTCCTCTCTTCCTTTCTACCTCCCTCCCTTTACTCCTTTCTTACTCCCTCCCTCCCTCTATGCTATCTTCCTTTCCTTCCCTGCTATCCCCAATTCTTGCTCCTATTTTCCATGTCACCAGTAAATAGGCAACTGTTTATTGATATTTGATATGTATTCTTTGAGTACATATAGTCTTTTTTCAGTTATATATATATTCTTAAAAATATGAGGTATGTATATTTTTAATTGATATAAATAGAATTACGCACTAATTCTTATTATTGCCTTCTAGATCCACTCAGTATTGTTTTATTTTGTTTTTAAGATCTGTGCATGTTGCTATGTACACATCTATCTGGTTGCTTCTAAGAGCCCCAAAGTATTTCATTGGGTGAATTCACCATGTTTTACTTGGTTGCTTCCAACTCCCTACTATCTAAAAAAAATACCACATTGAAATGTCCTTACATATCTTGTCTGCTTTTCCATATATATATATATATATATATATATATATATATATATATATATATGGAGGTGTGTTGCTGTTCATAAGGCATACACCTGGCAAAAGGACTTCACCAGAATGCATCCCACCAGCGGTATGTGTTGGTTCCCATACTCCTACAGTGTCACCAATGCTTGATAATGTCCAGAATGGTAAATTTAGTAAATCTAATTACTATTGAATTAGATTATCTTTTCACATGCTTACTAGCCTTTTGAGTTTTCTCTTTTGTGAACGACTTGTTTATATCTTTTGTACATTTTTCTATCTGGTTCTCAACTTTTTCTTAATGATTTTTCAGATTTTTAAAATGATATATGTGAATTCCTTATGAACTTTTGACATTACAAATAACTTCTCTAATTCTGTAACTTACATAATTGATCTTTGAAATATTTAATTTTAGTGTGATAAAATGAATCATTTATGTTGCTTTTGAAATCATCCTCCTTCTTTCTTCTAGGATCTTTATCTTTCACATTAGATTGTAAATCTAAATCCTTAATCCTAGAGTCCTGGGTTCCTGTGTTAGTTTGCAAATTATCTATCTATGTATCTATCATCTATCTATCTACCATCTATCTCATCTATTTATTTCCTATCTGTCATCTGTTGAGAAAGATCACCAGTTTTATGAATATTCCCTCTTACCCCATGTGTATGTGGTGCAACTCATTCAGGTATTATATTTCTCTATATAGGTGATTTTGTCACCTATATAGAAATCTGTTTGCTGGCCCTTACACCAGTGCATGCATGATTTTTACTACAAATGTTTTATAATATGTTTTAGTAATTGATAAAACTAGTGATCCCTTCGTTTTTACATTCTCAAAGATGACTTTTTCCCCTTTCGTACACATTAAAAATAACTCTATTAGACTCCTCAAAAAATATCAAGCTGAAATATCTTTGGAATTTCATTAGAATATCTAACACATATCAAGTTGTTCCACTCAAGACCATGTAATGTCTCCTCTTAATCAGTACTTCTATATATTTAAATGACTTGCATTCCACCCCCCAACCACAGATCATGTGGTCCTTGCTAATTCCTAAAACCTTTAAGGGTTTTGTTTCTATTTTGAGTATAATATTTTGCGTTATGTTTTCTGTTTGTCTTGGTTCAATTTGCTTCCCTCACTCTTTACCTTGCCTGGAAAAAAAAAAATCACATATCAGCATTCTCTTTCTGTAGAAGGGCTAGTATTTTCTTTATCTGGTGGATCTAAAACACCCTGAAATCCCAAATCTGGCTGAGGTTGAAACTTTTATACCTGTGTCTAGTTCAGGATTTATAGCAACAGCATTTTTATTACTAGAGAGACTTGAACTTTCTTTTAGAGGGTTTAAAATGCTTTGTAAACATCGCCTCTTTAAATTCCCACGGCATTTCTAAGGACAAGAATGTAGGTGGCAAGGGTAAGATACTGTCTTACCTCAGTCATGCAAGGCCAAATCCTGGCTTCATTGGATGTCACATTCAGTGGGAATCACAATGAGCCCTTCAGCATGAAGACAACTCCCTGACTAGTACAATCAGCTTAGGCACATGCTTTGAGATGGGTTCAGTGTATGGGAACTAGTAGCTGAAGAAAGACCCATGCCCCGCTAAGGAAGTTCTTTGCTTTGCTTGTATTGATTTCAGCTTTTCTTGCCACTCTTTTTTCCAGCCAACTCCTTCCCCTTTTTAATTTTTCCCAAATCCAGATATAGAAAAAAGTAGTCAAAGTTAATCCAAAGCAAACTGCCAAGTATGTTTTATAAGCTTCAATGTACCACTTTAAATGCCAGACCGTTGAACACCAGACATAGAATGCATTCTCAAGGGCAATGGCTGTAGGTAGTATGTTTTTAGTAGTCTTCAGCCAACAATTTATGAGTTCTGTGCCTGTATTATTTTGTTATCTTGGAAAAAATGAAAGGTTTTCTCCTCTCTCTCTCTCCTTCTCCCTCTCCATTTCCTCTTCCTTCTTTTTTCTCTTCCTCCCTGCTTTGTCATAGCATATATTTTTGAAATGAGGGAGAATAGGCAAAAGAATGTGGTAAAAGTATAAACACACACTTTGACAATTTTATCAATAACACCCAAGAACATTGAAAAAAGAAATTAGAAGAAAATTTGTCTTTAAGTTTTGTTCAAATAAAATTGAAAATGAATTAAAAGAAAACATTTAAGAAAGTATATTAGTTTTAATTTCTTAGGAGTTAAATCAATACATGGACTTGGGATAAATTTAAATTAAAAAATACTTTCACAAGATCTTCTGTGATATTCTCTCTAGAAGAAGAAAATAAATATATTTTGATCACTTTGATCAAAAATCCAACCATAAAGTTAATGACAATTCTTCCTTATACAAGACTGTTACTCATATCATGTGTTAGTATATGCATATTTGCCTCCCAGTAGCTTTTCCAGATTCAGAACAATTTAGTTTTGTATACTCTATCTCAAACCATTTAATTTTAGGATGATTAGAAAGAAAAAAGTTTGAAAAAGTAGGCAAGTTTTCCACAGTGCAGACTTGAAAGATAGGAAACCATGAAGAATTATTTTCCTTTTAGAAGTCATTCCATTCCATTCTGCTTATATAATGGGGATTGTATCTTCTGAAGAAGGGGCAGATGGAAAATTAGCTCAATTCCTGCAAATTTTCAGTGCACTCTGGCTTGAAGTTATAATAAAAAGGGCTGATATTATAAGTAACCCCATCTATCAGAACAGTATTTGAGAAATAAAAATGAACCTACTAAAGAAAGATTGCATCAGTCTCTTTCCATCTTAAGTATGCAAGTTATTATGTGCCTTTGGGATGAGCAATAGAACTCTTGAGAAGAGAGT
This sequence comes from Mustela erminea, assembly GCF_009829155.1. Classification (NCBI taxonomy): domain Eukaryota; kingdom Metazoa; phylum Chordata; class Mammalia; order Carnivora; family Mustelidae; genus Mustela; species Mustela erminea. The sequence continues at coordinate 60,076,685 of NC_045625.1, forward strand.
CAATAATTTCAAATTATAAATAAGAAAGGTATATCAATTAGAGAATAATTATACAATACATTTTAGTTTATGTGTAGATTAGTCTTCAAATACAAAATGATTTAATTCACAAAACTGGTTAGTGTAGAGAAGGTGGAAGGACCTAAGGATTAGTCTCCGAGCAGGGGTTCCAAGATTAAATGTGAAAAACATCACTGCAGAACTGACCCACCAAAAGAGCTGTTGCCACCTCCACAATAAGGAAGGTAAGGAATGATCAGAAAGTTGAGGAACCAGGAAGCCGTTGCCTCAACTATGGACTCTAGCCCACACTCCCTCTGAGCTCAGAGCTTCTGAGGATCAAGAAGCTGCTGCCAAAACAACTGGCTTCAGAACGATACATCATAGCCACAGACCATGCTAATTAAAATGAATATACCACCAAATTCTCAAAACTCATAAAATTATGCACTGGATAGTTAAAGCCTTGTTTCTGCTGTTGCTAAGAAACCAAGTACTTCCATGTTTTGTCCGCTAGCAGAGGTCTCCCATCTCACTTTTCCCTGCCAGTTCCATGGGTACATCTACTGGATAGGTACCAAGTACTGGCAGAATGTAAGTTATAAGGCAGCTGTGCAATAAGGTAAAATACAAAGGCATTAGAACAGAGTTGAATGAGTAAATATCTACCATATGCTGCAGTATGCATGTTGTCTACAACTAAGCATAACAAATTTGTAAGCATTTCATAAAAGCTACTTGGCACAAAGATGTTGCAAAGTTACCACTAGACAAAAATGTCAGTAGGAAATTAGTTGTAGTCTCAATTTGTATTAATTTTAGAATATTACTGAGTATTCTTTATAAGTATACATTATCTTAGCTGTGGTAAAAATGTTTTCAAAGACTTCTATGGTTCGCTCACACACTCAGTCCCCCTTACCCTATTTTTGTCATAAATTCTCATATTTTTCATCTGTCATTTCATCATCAGAGTTGTCAGAAAACTGTCAAGGAGTGGATATATTCAATAAGAATCTTTTTTTTTTTTTTTAAGTATAGAGCTTTACACTTCTGGTAAGCTATGGTATTGAAATCTTTATTGTTAGTTTTTTTTTTTTCCTGCTACATTGTATAAGACTTTTCTCTTAATCAGTTAGAGATATCCAGAGTGTTTCAAAACATATTTTTGAAAATGAAAAGGGAAGAACTAATTACAAAAAGATACACAGGCTATCCATGGCTTTAAAGAGACTACAATAGGTCACCTGGCTGGAGAGTGAGGGGACCGGTGTGTGACCTCAGAGGGTATCCGGCCTGATAGGGGTGCGAACGGGGCATTTGGAGGGAAGTAAGAAGAACCTTACCCAGCTCTGAATACGGGCTAAGTAGAACATGATAGGAACTGAGCCAAAACAATAAACTCTATTAAAGTCTGCCAAGCTTATTATGATTCCAGGGAGTCCCATTTCTTACATGAGCAGCAGTTTATATGGTCACTGAGGTCAGCACCTTCCTCAGGTCCTGAGAAAGAAACTCATCAATACTACAAGGTTTTATTAAGCTCCATGTTTATTGTCTTTTGAGAAAGCATTGCTCATTTTAAAGAGCCCAGAATACTCAAAGCCCTCTAATAGAGTGTAAGGAGACTTGATGATCAGGAAAGATGTTGAATGAAAGGAAAACTTAGCACTAGAACCACCATGACCCTAAATATTGGTGACACATTCACATATTACACAGATTATAAAAGGCATTCATCTACTAACTTCTTTTGAGCCTCACAATATTCCCAAGTCGAAGGCAGAGAATGTGTTACCTTCATCTAACAGATTAAAATAAATAAATAAATAAATAAATAAATCTCAGAGAAGTTTTAAAACTAGCCAAGAATCACACTGCTGATAAAAGACAATATGGAAAGGAACCAAAATTTTCTGACTCTTTAAGACTTGTGCTTTGTCAATGCACTGGGTCTGTGGATATAGTACATCACCTGTAAAGAGGAGATAGCAAAGAAGACTGTACCACAAAGTTGAATTTAGACAAAAAGTGTTATTTTTTCTGCAATAGATTTAATGCAGAAAGTAAATTGCCTTACTAAAAGAAATAGGATTTTTGAAACTTGAATTATACTTGTTTGGGTAAGAATATCCTCAAGCTATGTTATCGTAGGAAAACAAATGTTTAGAAAAGCATCAATGTCAAAGCAATCACTAATTTGGTCAACTCAAGTGAATTACCAGTTAATTATATAAAAAATGTTTAAAACTGAGAAAAAATGCAGTCAAGGTGGTTATTTGATGTGAAATCAAATCAATAATCATTGCATGGGGGAAAAAACTATAAACTTATAGAATCCCATATTAATGTTTCTTGGTACATTATGAAACATTCATTAAACTCTATATTTCTACAGTGAGGCTGATTTGCTGATCCAAATTTTACTACCATCTCCTCTATTTCCTATGCTAAGAAAACTAATTTGGATAATTTATTTGGTATTCTTTGCCTCTGTATTCATTCCATCCAGTTTTAAGAACTTGCTAAGTGAGATATACTGCATGATCGTAATGAAAATGTAATGGCATTTCTTCGTGAAGTAGTTGTCAACTGTGCTTGAGCCACAGCAGATTTGTTGTTTCTTTCCAGGTCTAGGCAAAAGTTCTCAGAGAACCCAAGAGAGAATACTTAAAAAAGATATCAGTGGTGACATTGGCTATCATAATTAAGAAATATTTCTGGTTGTGAAGAGGTGCAATTTCATCACATTTTAGATATAATTATCTGAAAAACTGAAAGTAACCCCATTGTTCAATAGATGAACAGATAAACATATGATGTACATAATCAAATGAAGATAGTTGGCAATAAAAAAGGATAAGCTGCTGATTTCTGCAGCAACATGGTTAATTCTCAGTGCATTATACTGAATGAAAGAAGCCAGACTCAAAAAGCTCCATGCTTTATGATTCCATCGAGGACATTCTGGAAAAGTGAAAACTAGAAGAAAGGAGATAGATCAGTGATTGTCATGGACTGGACAACATGGGAGGTGGTGTTGACTACAAGGGACATGAGGGAAATTGGGGAGGTGATGAGATTGTTATGTATCTTCAGTGGGCAGGTAAACGATTGTGTACATGTGCCAAAACTCATAGATCTGCACACCAAGAAGGATAACTTTTACTGTATATAAATTTTATCTAAAATATGATACTGGGTTCTAGAGTTTGATTTGTTAGGTTCCAATCAAATCTCATCTTAGCTATTTAGTCATTTGTAGACATTGACCAAATTACTTTGTTTATTGAAGAGTCCTCATTTATAATATGTCTCATAATAATATTGTCATAAGGATTAAGTGAGGTAATCTGTAAATTGCCTAGCACAGTACCTGGCATGGATCTACTTTCAACAAATAGAAAATCACAAATTTGTGTAAATGACAGCAGCATACTTACCACTCTTTTGTTAGACTAGTGGGCCCTCCAGTATTTCTTCACATTTATACACATTCTCCCAGGATCATAGTTCATGTTCCCAGCTTCCCCATTTGCCATTTAGCACCAGTATGGTTACCAAGAGCACACCACCATCCCCTTTCTGGTGCTTAGAACAGCTGGTTCTGTGACATGTTTTCTCTTAATGGCAGCCACACACTGTGCTTGTCAAGGCTCAAAAGAAAGAGAAGACAAAACACAGCTCAATAATATATCACTGTTGATTTATTCACTATGACTGACTTTTTTCTATCTTTTCCTTATCCAAAATATAAAAAAGTCATTTACAACAAAAATAAGGAATGTTTGCAATAGTATATGAAACTTCTTATTTCAAAGCATTATATTATTAGGTCCTGAAAACTCCTTTAAGCAGCATTATTTGCTACTGCAAAGAGTTTAGTTATTTTGGAGGTCAAAAAATGGAAATTACTTTCTTCCAATATCAAGGCTAATGGTGAGGAACCATGGCATGGGTCCTCTAAAACAATGGATAGTGCCCAAATTCTCTACATGGTACAGTGCTTCATTTTGGAAAGCATTTCATTTCTTTTTCCAACAGATTGCCTTTCTAATTATATTTTGCTTATGTCATTGCCCTTACTTTGCATTTTTAGAGAACTCAACAAGGATAGGTCGGGGTGAAAGGAAATGAAATGACCCAGAGAAATACTAGATTCATCTATTGGAAGTTAGGAGTTCCAGTGTATGGTTTTTACTTTTGCAAGTTGATGACCAAACTTTAAAGAAATGCATTCATATCATAAGCCTTAGTCTCATATGAGATACAAATTATTCTAGAGTGGTAACACATTCAATCCTATTAGTCATTTACATGTTAGTAAGAATAGGCTTATAAGGTGATTTGTTAATGAGCGCAAGAATGAGAAAAAGGAACAATGAGAGCTTTGGGCAACTGCTGAGAGTAGGGAAAATACAACTCCAAGGGTTTTAATGATGCAGAAAGAAGATACTGTTTTTTCTTATAGTTATCAACCCAACTTTCCTTATAGTAACCAACCCAACTTTTCTTACAGTTATCAACCCTTTTAACCCTTGACAATTAAGTGGCTTATTTTTCTCATGTATTTGGAAGACACTTGTACATTGAATGTTATTGATTTTTTTTAAAAAAATAACTAGACAGTATTCCTCTAGTCCTGACTGCCAAAACAGAGTTCTGTTGTCCAACTAGTCACTTTGTCACACTTGATGCAATAGAGCTTTACCTGAGACTTTCTGGAGAGTAGGAAAGTACACACACACACACACACACACACACAACACTCACACATACACATTTATAGCCTGCACAGACACTTTTGCCTCTTTTATAAGTCAAGGGAAGCTTAATTCCACTCTATCTGTACTTTGTGCATGGCCTACCATTTGAGTTGGTGGTTAGTAGGTAGTAAAGAAGGAACACGCACAGATAATAATGTGCCTTGGTCTCCAAATACACTTTTATTTCAATCATGTGCCAAGAAGTCCTTTATTCTTGGAAGAAGATAGTTTCTTGACAAAAATACTTCATGGTTTTCTGAGGAAATCCAAATAATTTGTGGACCATCTATCTGTATGAACAGTGTAGTATACTTTCTTTGGTAACCTCCAAAGATAGCCAATGGTAATTTTTCCTTTCTCATAAATGCATTCCATCCCTACCCATAAAGAAGTATATTTCCTCTCTTCTTGACTCTTTATAGGAACTCTGGCATGTTGTGACAAAGAAAGTGTGTAAAAATGATATTTGGGACTTCTAAGTTCAGTCATTGAATAGACTAACAGTTCCCACTTCCGCCCCTTAGAAGCCAGCTGCCAAGGAACACACCCAGGTCCCCATGCATGAGAAGACTATGCTGTGAGTAATTGGTTACATGGAGAGGCCACACGGACCATACATGTAAATGAATGCTACTGAGTGATCCTTGTTGACCCCACATGAAGCAAAAGAACAACCCAGACGAAACTACTGAACTCACAGAATCCGTAAAGAGGGGGGTTTTAAGTCACTAAGTTTCAGAGTGTTTTGTTGCGCAGCACTAAATACAGAAACATTTTCTTTCCCCATTCATTTCACATGAGTGACCTCCAACAAGGATTAAAAAGAAGAAAGTCAAATAAACATGCACACCAACAATTAAGAATGCATACACATTTATAAGTAACACTTTGTTTTCAAACCCCAAGTATCCAAATTTTGCAGTTTAAATTAATCTTTCAATTTAAATCAAGACATTATGATAGGTAACTTTTTATTAAGAAATCAGTCTCCATATCCACTAGGTTTGGAAGATCCATTTTCAATGTGGTATCTTATTCTGCTAATATAAGCTGAAGGCAGTAGTAAAACCAGAAATGCATGTAATTGAAAAGTACATCCATCTATTCATTCATGTTGTTTTCTCTGATCTACATTTAAAAAAAATTATGAGCTTGTTTGGAAAATGTGAAAGAAAAAAAAATCAATAGAGTAACCATGATTTATAAAGGTGAAACCTTTATGTCATGAATATTTCATCAGGGAAATGTGGAAGCCATCAGATTTTATCTGAACATATTCTTCAATCCGATGTGATTAATTCATGAATGGTCTGACACCCATTATTAATGGAGATGATCACTGGGTACATAAGAACCTCATGAGAGCTACAAAACAAACACTAGTCTCAAGAGGCTTCTGGGAATTTTGAAAATAGTGTAGGTCAAAGGTGATTAAAGGTCAATGGTGAGGAGAGGACAGCAAGAAGACAAAATTTTCTGCATGTCTTGCAGAGGGACATCAGAGTGAGTAAAATTGCATGGTCTTCAGAAGAACTGAGCCAAATCTTCCCTCTTTTTCCTAGGACCCATTCAGATGCCTCTCTCAGAAGCCATTTCAGTGGGGAACTGAGTCACCTATATTTGTGTTAACTGTAGCTCAATTTCCCCAAACATCCATCTGTCCTTAAGCTTCTCTATTCAGTTCTGAGAGTCCTGGAGACATGAATATACAAAATGGACAAACCAAAATACATTTCATGGAGAAGAAACAAACCCACCATATTCAAAAAACTCATATTCAAAAAATTAATGATACAACCAGTGGCACAATAAACACCCATGGATCCTTAAGAGAATGAGAAATGGTGCAAAGGATAAGGTAAATTATGAGAAGATCAAAAGAGAAGTATATTCAATAAAAAGCTCACTTGGAATGCTGCCAAGTCCTGCTCTGCATCAAGGTTTCAAATGGCAAAAGCATGAGGGGCTGGATGGCCCAAGCAATGTACCGCCCTCAGTAGCTTTCAAAGGTGGTGATGTGATTTCATCCTCAAGCTATTGATTGCATTGAAGAAATCCAAAACTTTCCAAGAGTCATTTAGAAGGACGTAGAAAGGGTCAGAAGTTAATTTAACAGCAAGACTATTCGCTGAGACTAACATGTTTCCTTGTAGAGGAAATTAATTGTGGATTTGCAGGCAGTGTTTTCATGGCTCAAAAAACCCCAGTTTGTACAGTTGTTCGTGCCTCTATTAGTGAGCACCTCAACCTGCAGTTGAAAGAAGTCTGTTTGCATTGGTAGATTTAATTATAGCAAAAGACACAGAAGATACCATGACAAGGTGTGTCAGCAGGGTGGAAGTGTATATATGGTTTGCACCGGCCTCCTTGATTACATTGGCCATTTCTTGTTGGCACAGAGAACTGGTTGTTTTCCTTACCTAAGAGACTGATCCAAAACACAGTATGCACATAGTGCTTATATAGTACGCACAAAGTCCTATATAGATCTAGCAGAGACATTAAGCATGCAAAAACTTTAAGTATGCAAAAATGTTCCTTAGTCTTTTCCTCACTTACTATGAGTCAGAATATACATATTACATATATGCATATGCAAATATGGGGAAAATGGAGTCTGCTTTATCATTTTTTTCTATTCCTGGTATCTAGCGAGTAAATCCTCAATAATTTTTTACTAAATGAACAGACAGAATGAATGAATGAATGAATGAAGTTCCTAGATGTCTTCCAGAAATACAGGAAACATTCATATTTTTACTTAAATATTTAGTTCTCCTTGCTTGATTACACTGATACATTCTTGTATACAACCAATATATTTTTTTATATATGAATTGATTTAGAGCCAAAGTCGTACAGAATAAAATAAAATGCAGCAAAGCAAAATGGAAAACAGTGAGCTAGACAGGGATTTAGATTCCTGTTACTGGAGTTTCACTAACTTGTTTGGGACCTTGAGAATTTTACCCCTCTAGATTTTTTTTTTTAATTTTTTTATTAACATATAATGTATTATCAGCCCCAGGGGTACACGTTTGTGAATTGCCAGATTTACACACTTCACAACACTCACCATAGCACATACCCTCCCCAATGTCCATAACCAACACCCTCTCCCTACCCCCCTCCCCCTGGCAACCCTCAGTTTGTGAGAGTCTCTTATGGTTTGTCTCCCTCCCGATCCGACCTTGTTTCATTTATTCTTTTCCTACCCCCAAACCTCCCATGTCAGAGACATAAAATTTTAAGAATCTTGATGCATTTAGCTAAATTACTTTTTTAGAAAGTCTATCAGTTTTCATTCTCTCCAACAATGTATGTGTGCTGATCAAAACTGAGTATTCTTATTTTTTAAATATGTGTTTTCCAATTTGGTAAGTAAATCTTCTCTTATTGTAATAATTTTAATTTAGTCACTTACTAATAAGCTAATAACCTTTGTTAAACATTTATATTTGTTAGACATGTTTTCTATTTTTATTATTTTTTGTTTCAAGTTTTTATTTATATTCCAGTTAGTTAACATATAGTGTAATAGTAGGTTCAGGTGGAGGATTTAGTGATTCATCACTCATATATAACACCCAGTGCTCATCACAAGTGTCCTCCTTAACACCCATCACCCATTTAACCCATCTCCCTATCACTTCTACTCCAGCAATCATGTTTGTACTCTATACTTAAGAGTCTGTTTTATGGTTTCTCTCTCTGTTTTTTCCCTTCCCCTATGTTCATTTGTTTTATTTTTTAAATCTCACATATTAGTGAAATCATATGGTATTTGTCTTTTTCTGACAGTTTTATTTCACTTAGCATAATACCCACTAGTGCCATCCACATCATTGCAAATGGCAAGATTTCATTTTTTGATGGCTGCATCGTATTCCATTATATATATACATTTTTTTAAATTTAATTTCAGTGTAACAGTATTCATTGTTTTTGCACCACATCCAGTGCTCCATGCAATCTGTGCCCTCTCCAATACCTACCACCTTGTTCCCCCAACCTCCCACCCTCCGCCCCTTCAAAACCCTCAGATTGTTTTTCAGAGTCCACAGATTTTAACCTACTCAGCATAAAAGATAGGCAGTGCAGGGCGCCTGGGTGGTTCAGTGGGTTAAAGCCTCTGCCTTTGGCTCAGGTCATGATCCCACAGTCCTGGAATCGAGCCCCGCATTGGGCTCTCTGCTCAGCAGGGAGCCTGCTTCCCTCTCTCTCACTAACTGCCTCTCTGCCTACTTGTGGTCTCTCTGTGTCAAATGAATAAATAAAATCTTAAAAAAAAATTAAAAAAAGATAGGCAGTGCAGCGGGGGAAATCCTTTTGTGTTCAAAGCGCTTTTCAGAGACAACGTTTTATGATTCTGTAGAGAAGTTACATTTTTAGAGCACAACATGAGACTCTTGGTTACTTCATGAGATTAAAAAAAAAGAAAGAAAAGAAATCATAACATGAAAACTAAGGAATAATTTCAGTTGAGAAAACAGAACTCTAAGAAACTATTTGAAAGGATCTGGTTTAATACCATATCTTCAGGAAGATAAATGGTTAAAGTGTGCAGGATTGATGGTATTCCCATCATTCTTAAATATTCCAGGTCACACCTATTTATTTATTTTGTAGCTATTCTGGGATCACTTAAGTGATGATGTGAATTTGAAAGCTGCAATGGCATTCATTCTCTGTCTCCCTCTCTGTGTCTCTATCTCTGTCTTTGTATGTCTCTGCATGTCTGTCAGTCTTTCTGTCTCTTTCAAACACACACACACACATACGCACACACACACACACCCCACCCCGTGGTCGATCTTCAAAAAAATCTAGGAAGTAAAGGCAACACACAGCCTCTCTGATGCTTTCTGGCCTGGCTGCTAGCTAATGAGTCTTGAGGGACTTCCTTCTCCTTATCTATTCATTCAGTAACAGGTTATCCCCATTTTACCCTAATGGTAGGGAGACTTACCCTAATGGTAGGGAGACTTGTAAGTTAAAAAAAAAAAATGCTATCTGTGTAAGTCAGAAGTCCCATATTTTTGTTATGCATGTGCCATTCTATAATCTTTCACACAGTAATCTGTTTATTGGAAGATAACTTCTACCAAATAAAGCTAAAATGGACTAAATCAAAACCAAGCTTAATTTCTTGGCTTTCCTCATTTTCCCCACTTCACCTTTCCAACCCTTAATTGACTGTTAAAATAGCTCAACTCATAAACATTGTATGAAAAGTGTGCAAAATGCTTTCTAAGAAGAGATGTTAGCAGTTTAGATATATCATTTTGGACTTATCGTCTGTTACAACATTTGATTTACCTATCAAAAAGGAAAGATCCATGTTAGTGTTTTTTTTTCCTTCATTAGTAAAATCCATTTTAAGGTCTCCAGGAGGTAAATTATTTTTAGAATTAGTTTTTATTTTATTAGTCAGGTTGCAGAGTGTCAAAATTGCACTGAAGCCAGTGGCACTTCACTGAGCTTATTAATATGGATATGATCACTCTGTGTTCTGAGCTGAGTGACACTGCTAGCCTTCTGAGATGGTGAGCATTCTTCTTAAAGGGGCCACACAATTTTAAAAAATAGATCCTCAGATCTTTTCTACCAGTGTTTGTAAAAAGGGCAGGTAGAATGTTGACATCAGCTTTTTATGATTCAATTAATTCAACCAACGTTTCCGAAGCACCAACTCCAGACTAAAACTGCGCTAGATGCTGAGGTTATGAAGGAACTCAAATATGTGGTCTTCCCCTTCAAGGGGTTTAGTCTGTTCTGTAAAGATTCCTCTAGCACTGTGTATGTGTCAGATGCTGTGTTGGGAACTGCAGAAAACTTTAAATGGCTATGGTATTGTCTTTATAGTCAAGGGACTTACTAATTAGTAGAGGGGAAAAAATAATTATTCCATTATAAAGAGCTCTGAAGGATCAGTGGAGTGAGATTATGTCCAGGGGGAAGAGGTCTTAAAAAACAGATGATTTATAAACAGGGCTTGGAAAGATGAGTAGATTCTGAGAGATGGAGATTTGGGGTGCAAGCAGGGAGGAAAGGATCAAGGAGATTTTCAGAGGGAACATCATGAGTAAAGAGAAGCAAATCTAACTAGAATGCAGTTAGAGAACAGCAAGTAGCTATTTACATAGAGAACATGCTTGGGGATGTAGTGGGTGAGAGCAGAAATTGGGTTCTGGCCATGTTGTTGAAACTGGAATGCTAGCTGGAGTAATCTGGGCTAAAAGAGGTTATCTATCAAAAGTTCCAAAGCAATGAATCAAATTTACAACTTATAACAACAGCTTTTGATACAAAGTTACATTAATTCTTTCATAGGCAGGCATGTATTTGGATTAGTATCTCACTAAATAATTGAGACTATTTTTTTTAAATCAAAATAATGTCTAATAGCTATGGAAATTGAGAGTCAATCATCCATTTACCATAAAAGATAAAAGGACATTTCACAATTTATATTAAATGTACAATCAAGAATACCCTTTAATTTAGTAAACTATAACTTCTTCCAGCATGATAGCCATTACTGTTGACAGCACATTCTATATCTACAACCAAGATTTCAGAAAAAAGATTCTAGAAGCTTTTTTCAGAGTATGGCAGAAGTAAGTCTGAGATCACCCTGTCTTGAATTGCTTGGGAATCAGTCTGGACCCAAAAACAGACTTGGGAAACCTAGTCTTTAATCATAGCTTTGCCAGTCATTGTGTTAAATTTAAAAATGCATGCAAAAGCTTAGAAATCTTTTATTTTTGTTTTTCCTTTCTGAAAAAAAGAAAAGAATAAAGTCTTCAGAACAAATATTACAGGAGTTTAGAACAAACATGATAGGACTCAGCAGAACTGAACCTAGTGCAACCCATATTACAATCTCCTTACCTTGTAAAGCATAATACTGGAAAGGTGATGAGATACTGTTAATCGACTCCGCTCTCATTCAGTCCTAAGTACTGGCTAATAAAAAAAGTTAACAGTAACATTAATGGAATAGACACAATTCAGCCAATAATATTAAACTAGTTGTTCTCCCAGTCTAATCGAAAAGACAGAATGTCAACAAATGATTTTATCAGGAAATGTTATAGAGATAGGTATAAAGTATTATGGGAGGATAGATGAGGGACCAAAAACTTACTGCGTATCTGGTTGATGGTATACTCCCCACATCCATAAAGTGAGTGATTTATTCTAGAGAATTAATGAAACAATTTTAACAGTGTTTTCACAGTTGGCCCCAAAGCTAGCATCTAGGTCAACATTCTGTAGCCTTATTTGCTTGAGTGGTACCACTCTAATTTTTACCAAAGAGAGGCTTTCAGCTCCTTTGAAATGGGAGTTCTCTTTTCTGCAGTCTGAAGTATTCAATACTCTTGAACTCCCTGTGTTTTACAATGATCATCTCCAGAAACAAGGCCTTCATTTAAGCCTCCAAGTGAGTATGTCACGGTAGTGACAGTACATAAAGGGAACTTGAAGTACCCTGTTTTTGAATGAACCAGATATCCAAAGGCAAATAGATTCCAGCAATGGTAAAAATTGAAGGACTGCATCCAGGTCGAAGCTAAGCAAACAGATGAGCATGTGGGATGCCAGAGTAAGGCTACAGGGCAGCCAGGGACATGGTCTTCAGGGAAAACTACACATAAGCTAATCTCAGATCATAGGGTAGGAGAGGGGGAGGCATGTGGGTGGGCTGACCCATCTACCATTTTCCCATTCTTTGACCTCTCCCTCAGTCTCTCCCTGTGATCTTCCTTCTAATAGATCTCCAGAACAATCCAGTCAGTCCCAAGATGAGAAAACATTTATATATATTTATATATAACTATAATTAATCATCTTCCTATATTCTCAATTATATCATTCATGTTTCTAGATTGAAATATAATAAATAATAAATGTATTTCTTATTGGAAAATAAAATGTTTAATATTACAAAAATATTACTGAAAATTTTATAATTACAGTATGTACAAAGCTTGGCTTTTTGTGACTTTAAATCAGTTTTCTACTGTCTCTAAGGAAAGTTGTGAGGGCTCAACTCAGAAAAGGATTAGACTCTGCAGGACTGCCTGATTATAGTACCAGTAAGCAATATCAAACAATATGGCAAAATCATAAAAGGAAATAATGTGATAGAGAATTCTCTTTTCTCTTGGAAACAATTTTTTTTCAGAATGTTCTAATTGAGAAAGTGTTGTGTTTGTCTGATTTGTTGGAAGGGAGCAAATATTAATACTGCAACAGATGCCAAATAGCATGGATTGAAAAGCTCTGACATGAGTTGATATAATGTAGATCTTATTTTTATGATGTAATTGTGAATTATGTACTTTATGCATTGGTAATTAGAGAGCTGAGCAGATGGAGAAGGTTTAGCTTAAAGTGATGTGTCCATTAAAATAACCTGCACTGCCAAGAGTCTATTCATGTTCATGAGTCTAGCAAATTTGTTCTATTAAAATATGATTGGGAGATAAGGACTTATTGTCATTGTGTTGGAGTCATCCATCTAATAATGGGAGTGAAAACCCTCTGTAAATGTCAAATCCACCTGTTTTGCTTTGCAGAGGGTCTTAACTGGACATTTTGGCTGCTGTGGAAATTCTAATGTTTGGCATTTATCTGTTTTCCCATTATTTAGACATTATCATAAAGAAAATCAAACTAGCCACCAAATAAAAATAGCAATTTTAGCTATCACTTTGTGTATCTTTTAGTTTGTTGTTGAAAGGACAGATGGCAACTTATTTAATATGAATATTGTATTTTTCTATTTTCAGTAGACATGTTTGCTTCTATCTACCACATATTTTCCCCAACCTTTTTGGATGGCATCTAGGGCTGCTTTTCTGCTCAGCTTTAATCTTGTTTCACCGGGAGGAGAAAATGAAAGAGTTCAGATTTCTCATGTGTTCCAGCTAGAGATAATGCCACATCTAAAGTACCACAATTGAGGGTGTAGAGGCAGACTCTCTCATACATTGTTGGTGGGATGTAAAAGGGTGTGTTCTTCTAGAAAGGATTTGGTCATGCTTAAACAAACAGCCTCAGAATTTCCAATTCTGAGAGTCTTTCTTATGGGAGGGAGTAACCACAAAAATGAAGACAAATGCACACAGATCTGAGTATAGCCAAGGGGAAAAAAAAAAGGCAAACAGCTTTATACTTAAAAATCATTGCATTCAATATATAATAGCTAACAATAGGAATTAGACTAACTATACTATAGAGAAGATAGTTAAGAAAATCATGGTGTAGCCACATAAAGAACAACTGGATTAAATTACATATGTGAAGAATCTGTAATAATGTAGCAAAATGGTTATATTATAATGCAGAGTAGAAAAATGAGATATTCAAAAATTAACAAATGAAGATAGTTGTATAACCAAGTGTTTTTGTTTTTCTTTTTTAATACTAAGTACTCTTCTAAGCATTTTATAAATAAGATACCATAAAACACTCATATAACCTATTGAAATGAGTAGCAGGAAAGGTGGTAGAGCTGGAAGGAACTGGAACTTGAACCCAAGTAATCTCATTTCAGAGAATTTGCTTTTACTTTTTATACTGTACCACATTTTTAGTAAGATAGCAGCTATGTAAAGATAATAGTAACATACAAACGCACAAAAGTATACATACAAGGCATTGAGGAAAAATACTCTTCAGTTTTTCCCATTAAGAGATAGAGTCTATTTCTTAACCTGCAATATGGGTGGTCTTGTGACTTGCTTTGAAAACATGATGCAGTGCAAATGATTCTGTGCAGCTTTCAAGGCAAAGCCTTAATAGACCTTGCAGCTTCTAAGTTCACATTCTTGTAGTGCTGCTCAGAGATGGTCATGCAGGGCAGTCAGACTACCCTGCTGGAGTATGAAAGATTGTGTGGAGAAGAATTGAAGTGCCCTGGCTCACAGCCAGCATCAACAACCAGACGTGCAAGTGAGACCATCTTGAACCATCCATCTTAGCCCACAGCTGAATGCAGCCACATGACTTGAGTTCACATGAAATAGGCATATGTGTAGGAAACACCAAACCAATCCATTGAGTCATGAAAAATAATAATTCACTGCCGTTTTAATCTACTGAGTTTTAACGTGGCTTGCTATATAGCAATACATAACTGATATGTCCAAAATACTATCAGATGTGTCTGAGGGCAATTATGGAAATATGTGCCCTATTTTTGAATATGATTAATGAACTCTCATTATAGAGATTGTTTAATTTCTTTAGACTTTAGAACCTGACATTTGGCATACCTCTGGAGCAGACTCAGTTTTCTCAGGTTTGTCAGACTAACATGGAAGTCTTTTTGAAAGAACCAACCCTCTTAAGACATGATTAGCATGTCATTGCATGGTCACTGAAAATAAATCTTCCTGGGTTGGGTACGGAATGAAAGCTATTGCATAGTCCAGTGTTGAGGTGAGGAATCTGCAGTCTGAGAGATGGAAATAATGCTACACATATTTCTCCCCATCAACAGTAAGAATTCCCAGGATAAACACTAAGCTGGGGATCATTGCACATTGGAACATGTCTCTAATATACTGCCCTTGTATCTTTATTGTTTGTTCCAGGCCTCTGTCATATCAAAAAGAAACTGCAGTTCAATTAGTACCTGCCTGTGCTGTAGCAAATCTGTCTTCTTTACTGAGTCAGAGAAAATCTGAAATTATAATCAGGGTGGGGCAAGGCAACTGTCAACAATCAGATTAGGAAATCTGTATTTTATCAGAAAATTGTGAGGATTAAAATGTCAAACTGAAAGTCAATTTCCAGCCAGGTGGTGTTTGTTACTGTTGATCACTTCCTTCTCTCAGAGAAATCTCTACTCTGCTGACTTCCACAAACATTTCTCCTAACTCTCTTTTTTTTGGCTAATTCTTTTCTAGCTAATCTATCAGCTGCTCTTCCTTAAATCCTTATTCCAGAATTTTGGTCTCTATGCTTCACATCCTCCACACTCTCTGACGCACTTCTGTGGTTTTTGATTACTGGTGACTTCCCACTAAGCATCTTTAGCTCCTAAGTTCCAGAAGTAATATCCTACTATCTCCTGGATGTCTTCATCTGAAACTTTCCCCATACCATGCTATCTATCACCATGATCAAACAAAAAAAATTTTTTTTTCCTTAGATCCTCTTCCCCTCCATATTTCCAACCAGCTTTTTATTTTCAACCTTTTACTGGCACACTTAGTCAAGTTTTGTCCATTTTCACTCCTTAATATTTCTGAGAACAACATCAAGTCACACATGGTGTTCATGGTCTTCTCCCTATATCTCTATCTAACTCTTTTCTTATGCCCTTAGCTATAGTTGTATCCAGTGAATTTTGATTGGAGTGTGCCCTCACACCTTCCTGGATTGGTATATATAGTCCCTATGCAGAATGCTCTTCTTTCTGCCTTCCTTGGACAACACATTCTCATCTTATCAAACTCAGTTCAAAGGGACTTGTCTGAGAAGGCTTTTCTGAGCTCTTTTCCCTGCAGCTGTGTGAATTAGGTCTTTGTCCTCCCATAGTGTGTCATATATAGTGCTGTTGTTGCATTTTATCATACTGTTTGTAATTGACTCCTCTTGTCTGCCTTGCCTGATAGACTAAGCTCTTTCCTGAGGGCAGGGACTGTATGTTTTACCTATGTAACTCTATTTCCTAACATAATACTTGGCTCCTCTTAGGTGCACAAAGCATTTTTTTTTTTTTTTTTTGTGAAATGAGTGGATGTGATATAACCATTTCACGAGAGAGGGAGCACTCTAGAAGACCTCAGGGAGAGGTACTGTCTGTGGATGTAGAAAGTACAAATGAAAAAGCCATAAAGAGCTCAAGTATAAAACCAAATTACACAAGTATGAGGTTGACCATGTTTCAGTACCAGTTAAATAAACAGCCTGTGTCCAATCTAGGACACTTCACTGAAAAATCACATGACTGTGGTTTTGCTAGTCACATTCCCAGATGTAACAAAGAGATCTTATCTTAGCCACTATCGTAGGTCAAGTCTCTCATTTCTTGCAACCTGCTGGTGTTGTAATCACCATGGTAAAGAACTACTACTGCCTGCCATGCACTCTTATAGCTCCACACAAGCAGAGCCATATCTCCTTTAGTCTCTGACACTAGTTACTCAAATATGAAGAAACATGTTGGTCTCCACTCGCTCGCCCTCATATCCCAGGAAATCCCCAGGTTTGTATCTTGAGCCTGTTGGGAGGGCTTATTTGTCCAGCTTATACTGATTTGAATGAATTAGAAAAATCTGGATTAAAACTACTTCTTCAAGGCATACCAGACCCTTTCATCTACAACATTTTCCTTTTCTTCACTTTAGGAATCTTACCCCTTCTGCAACAGTTGTGCCAAAAGCCATAAGTAATTTTTTTCCCCTTTTCCATTCTATGTACATACCATAGCCATACACACTAACCAAAATGAGAGTGCCTATGTTTATATGATACATCTCTTTCTAAGGTATTGCTCTGTTTTTGTTTTCTGCTAAAACCATTTGTAAGACATCAAGCCATCAGTCTACACTGCCTGGGCAGCTGAGATTTGTGAAACACTAAAACAGGTGGTAGAGGACATAAACACAAGTGCATAAGACATATGATCTTGGAGGAGTCAAGATGGCGGAGAGGTAGCAGGCTGAGACTACTTCAGCTAGCCGGAGATCAGCTAGATAGCTTATCTAAAGATTGCAAACACCTGAAAATCCATCGGCAGATCGAAGAGAAGAAGAACAGCAATTCTGGAAACAGAAAAACAACCACTTTCTGAAAGGTAGGACCGGCGGAGAAGTGAATCCAAAGCGACAGGAAGATAGACCCCGGGGGGAGGGGCCGGCTCCCGGCAAGCGGCGGAGCAACGGCGCACAAAATCAGGACTTTTAAAAGTCTGTTCCGCTGAGGGACATCACTCCAGAGGCTAAACCGGGGCGAAGCCCACGCGGGGTCAGCGTGGCCTCAGGTCCCGCAGGGTCACAGAAGGATCAGGGTGTCTGAGTGTCACAGAGCTTGCGGGTATTGGAACGGGAAAGCCGGCTACAGAGACAGAGCCGACAGTAAACTCACAGCTCGGTGTTACCTTGAACCGGTCGCAGGCTCGCTGAGCTCGGAGCGTGGCCGGAGGTCAGCCAGAAGGGAGTAACTGGGCGCTGTTCTCTGAGGGCGCACTGAGGAGTGGGGCCCTGGGCTCTCGGCTCCTCCGGGCCGGAGACCAGGAGGCCGCCATTTGTATTCCCGTCCTCCGGAACTCTACGGAAAGCGCTCAGGGAACAAAAGCTCCTGAAAGCAAACCCGAGCGGATAACTCACCCCGGCCCCGGGTAAGGGCAGTGCAATTCCGCCTGGGGAAAAGACACTTGAGAATCACTACAACAGGCCCCTCCCCAGGAAGATCAACAAGAAATCCAGCCGAGACCAAGTTCACCTACCAAGGAGTGCCGTTTCAATACCAAGGAGAGCAGCAGAATTCCAGAGGAGGAGAAAGCAAAGCACGGAACTCATGGCTTTTTCCCTGTGATTTTTTTTTAGTCTTGCAGTTAATTTAATTTTTTTCTTGTTCATTTTTTTGTTTTTTTTCTCGCCTTCTGGTAAATTTTTTTTTACCTTTTACCTTTTTCTTTTTTAACGTTTTTTAACTAGTTTATCCAATATATATATTTTTTCTTTTTTATATTTTTCTTATTTGTTTTCTTTTTTTAAATTCTTTTCTTTTCTTTTTCTTTCTTCCTTTTTGAACCTCTTTTTATCCCCTTTCTCCCTCCTCACGATTTGGGATCTCTTCTAATTTGGTTAAAGCATATTTTCCTGGGGTTGTTGCCACCCTTTTAGTATTTTACTTGCTCCTTCATATACTCTTATCTGGACAAAATGACAAGACGGAAAAATTCACCACAAAAAAAAAAGAACAAGAGGCAGTACCGAAGGCTAGGGACCTAATAAATACAGATGTTGGTAATATGTCAGATCTAGAGTTCAGAATGACAATTCTCAAGGTTCTAGCCAGGCTCGAAAAAGGCATGGAAGATATTAGAGAAACCCTCTCGAGAGATATAAAAGCCCTTTCTGGAGAAATAAAAGAACTAAAATCTAACCAAGTTGAAATCAAAAAAGCTATTAATGAGGTGCAATCAAAAATGGAGGCTCTCACTGCTAGGATAAATGAGGCAGAAGAAAGAATTAGTGATATAGAAGACCAAATGACAGAGAATAAAGAAGCTGAGCAAAAGAGGGACAAACAGCTACTGGACCACGAGGGGAGAATTCGAGAGATGAGTGACACCATAAGACGAAACAACATTAGAATAATTGGGATTCCAGAAGAAGAAGAAAGAGAGAGGGGAGCAGAAGGTATACTGGAGAGAATTATTGGGGAGAATTTCCCCAATATGGCAAAGGGAATGAGCATCAAAATTCAGGAGGTTCAGAGAACGCCCCTCAAAATCAATAAGAATAGGCCCACACCCCGTCACTTAATAGTAAAAATTACAAGTCTCAGTGACAAAGAGAAAATCCTGAAAGCAGCCCGGGAAAAGAAGTCTGTAACATACAATGGTAAAAATATTAGATTGGCAGCTGACTTATCCACAGAGACCTGGCAGGCCAGAAAGAGCTGGCATGATATTTTCAGAGCACTAAACAAGAAAAACATGCATCCAAGAATACTATACCCAGCTAGGCTATCATTGAAAATAGAAGGAGAGATTAAAAGCTTCCAGGACAAACAAAAACTGAAAGAATTTGCAAACACCAAACCAGCTCTACAGGAAATATTGAAAGGGGTCCTCTAAGCAAAGAGAGAGCCTACAAGTGGTAGATCAGAAAGGAACAGAGACCATATACAGTAACAGTCACCTTACAGGCAATACAATGGCACTAAATTCATATCTCTCAATAGTTACTCTGAATGTGAATGGGCTAAATGCCCCTGTCAAAACACAGGGTTTCAGAATGGATAAAAAAACAAAACCCATCTATATGTTGCCTCCAAGAAACTCATTTTAAGCCCGAAGACACCTCCAGATTTAAAGTGAGGGGGTGGAAAAGAATTTACCATGCTAATGGACATCAGAAGAAAGCAGGAGTGGCAATCCTTATATCAGATCAATTAGATTTTAAGTCAAAGACTATAATAAGAGATGAGGAAGGACACTATATCATACTCAAAGGGTCTGTCCAACAAAAAGAACTAACAATTTTAAATATCTATGCCCCCAACGTGGGAGCAGCCAACTATATAAACCAATTAATAACAAAATCAAAGAAACACATCAACAATAATACAATAATAGTAGGAGACTTTAACACTCTCCTCACTGAAATGGACAGATCATCCAAGCAAAAGATCAGCAAGGAAATAAAGGCCTTAAACGACACACTGGAACAGATGGACATCACAGATATATTCAGAACATTTCATCCCAAAGCAACAGAATACACATTCTTCTCTAGTGCACATGGAACACTCTCCAGAATAGATCACATCCTCGGTCCTAAATCAGGACTCAAACGGTATCAAAAGATTGGGATCATTCCCTGCATATTTTCAGACCACAATGCTCTAAAGCTAGAACTCAACCACAAGAGGAAGTTTGGAAAGAACCCAAATACATGGAGACTAAACAGCATCCTTCTAAAGAATGAATGGGTCAACTGGGAAATTAAAGAAGAATTGAAAAAATTCATGGAAACTAATGATAATGAAAATACAATGGTTCAAAATCTGTGGGACAAAACAAAGGCAGTCCTGAGAGGAAAATATATAGCGGTACAAGCCTTTCTCAAGAAACAAGAAAGGTCTCAGGTACACAACCTAACCCTACACCTAAAGGAGTTGGAGAAAGAACAAGAAAGAAACACTAAGCCCAGCAGGAGAAGAGAAATCATAAAGATCAGAGCAGAAATCAATGAAATAGAAACCAAAAAACAATAGAACAAATCAACGAAACTAGGAGCTGGTTCTTTGAAAGAATTAATAAAATTGATAACCCCCTGGCCCGACTTATCAAAAAGAAAAGAGAAAGGACCCAAATAAATAAAATCATGAACGAAAGAGGAGAGATCACAACTAACACCAAAGAAATACAAACTATTATAAGAACATACTATGAGCAACTCTACGCCAATAAATTTGACAATCTGGAAGAAATGGATGCATTCCTAGAAACATATAAACTACCACAACTGAACCAGGAAGAAATAGAAAGCCTGAACAGACCCATAACCAGTAAGGAGATTGAAACAGTCATTAAGAATCTCCAAACAAACAAAAGCCCAGGGCCAGACAGCTTCCCGGGGGAATTCTACCAAACATTTAAAGAAGAACTAATTCCTATTCTCCTGAAACTGTTCCAAAAAATAGAAATGGAAGGAAAACTTCCAAACTCATTTTATGAGGCCAGCATCACCTTGATCCCAAAACCAGACAAGGATCCCATCAAAAAAGAGAGCTATAGACCAATAATCTTGATGAACACAGACGCGAAAATTCTCACCAAAATACTAGCCAATAGGATTCAACAGCACATTAAAAGGATTATTCACCACGACCAAGTGGGATTTATTCCAGGGCTGCAAGGTTGGTTCAACATCCGCAAATCAGTCAATGTGATGCAACACATCAATAAAAGAAAGAACAAGAACCATATGATACTCTCAATAGATGCTGAAAAAGCATTTGACAAAGTACAGCATCCCTTCCTGATCAAAACTCTTCAAAGTGTAGGGATAGAGGGCACATACCTCAATATCATCAAAGCCATCTATGAAAAACCCACCGCAAATATCATTCTCAATGGAGAAAAACTGAAAGCTTTTCCGCTAAGGTCAGGAACACGGCAGGGATGTCCATTATCACCACTGCTAGTCAACATAGTACTAGAGGTCCTAGCCTCAGCAATCAGACAACAAAAGGACATTAAAGGCATCCAAATCGGCAAAGAAGAAGTCAAATTATCACTCTTCGCAGATGATATGATACTATATGTGGAAAACCCAAAAGACTCCACTCCAAAACTGCTAGAACTTGTACAGGAATTCTGTAAAGTGTCAGGATATAAAATCAATGCACAGAAATCAGTTGCATTTCTCTACACCAACAGCAAGACAGAAGAAAGAGAAATTAAGGAGTCAATCCCATTTACAATTGCACCCCAAACCATAAGATACCTAGGAATAAACCTAACCAAAGAGGCACAGAATCTATACTCAGAAAACTATAAAGTACTCATGAAAGAAATTGAGGAAGACACAAAGAAATGGAAAAATGTTCCATGCTCCTGGATTGGAAGAATAAATATTGTGAAAATGTCTATGCTACCTAAAGCACTCTACACATTTAATGCAATTCCTATCAAAGTACCATCCATCTTTTTCCAAGAAATGGAACAAATAATTCTAAAATTTATAATGAACCAGAAAAGACCTCGAATAGCCAAAGGGATATTGAAAAAGAAAGCCAACGTTGGTGGCATCACAATTCCGGACTTCAAGCTCTATTACAAAGCTGTCATCATCAAGACAGCATGGTACTGGCACAAAAACAGACACATAGATCAATGGAACAGAATAGAGAGCCCAGAAATAGACCCTCAACTCTACAGTCAACTAATCTTCGACAAAGCAGGAAAGAATGTCCAATGGAAAAAAGACAGCCTCTTCAATAAATGGTGCTGGGAAAATTGGACAGCCACATGCAGAAAAATGAAATTGGACCATTTCCTCACACCACACACAAAAATAGACTCAAAATGGATGAAGGACCTCAATGTGCGAAAGGAATCCATCAAAATCCTTGAGGAGAACACAGGCAGCAACCTCTTCGACCTCAGCCGCAGCAACATCTTCCTAGGAACAACGCCAAAGGCAAGGGAAGCAAGGGCAAAAATGAACTATTGGGATTTCATCAAGATCAAAAGCTTTTGCACAGCAAAGGAAACAGTTAACAAAATCAAAAGACAACTAACAGAATGGGAGAAGATATTTGCAAACGACATATCAGATAAAGGACTAGTGTCCAGAATCTATAAAGAACTTAGCAAACTCCACACCCAAAGAACAAATAATCCAATCAAGAAATGGCCAGAGGACATGAACAGACATTTCTGCAAAGAAGACATCCAGATGGACAACAGACACATGAAAAAGTGCTCCATATCACTCGGCATCAGGGAAATACAAATCAAAACCACAATGAGATATCACCTCACACCAGTCAGAATGGCAAAAATCAACAAGTCAGGAAATGACAGATGCTGGCGAAGATGCGGAGAAAGGGGAACCCTCCTACACTGTTGGTGGGAATGCAAGCTGGTGCAGCCACTCTGGAAAACAGCATGGAGATTCCTCAAAATGTTGAAAATAGAACTGCCCTATGACCCAGCAATTGCACTATTGGGTATTTACCCTAAAGATACAAACGTAGTGATCCGAAGGGGCACGTGCACCCGAATGTTTATAGCAGCAATGTCCACGATAGCCAAACTATGGAAAGCACCTAGATGTCCATCAGCAGATGAATGGATCAAGAAGATGTGGTATATATACACAATGGAATACTATGCAGCCATCAAAAGAAATGAAATCTTGCCATTTGCGACAACATGGATGGAACTAGAGCATATCATGCTTAGCGAAATAAGTCAAGCAGAGAAAGACAACTATCATATGATCTCCCTGATATGAGGAAGTGGTGATGCAACATGGGGGCTTAAGTGCGTAGGAGAAGAATCAATGAAACAAGATGGGATTGGGAGGGAGACAAACCATAAGTGACTCTTAATCTCACAAAACAAACTGAGGGTTGCTGGGGGGAGGGGGTTTGGGAGAAGGGGGTGGGATTATGGACATTGGGGAGGGTATGTGCTTTGGTGAGTGCTGTGAAGTGTGTAAACCTGGTGATTCACAGACCTGTACCCCTGGGGATAAAAATATATGTTTATAAAAAATAAAAAATTAAAAAAAAAGACATATGATCTTGATGAAGTATTTAGTAAATAACAAGGTTAAAGAGTATATGATAAATTGCTTGAGAGTTTATGAGTCAGGTCCTTACCCATGACAATTTTAATTTAATCCTCATAACTGTTCAATGATGTGAAGTATTATTGGACTAGAAGTCCAATAATGTGAGGAAATCAGGAATCAGAGGTAAGAGGTAACCACCAACACCACACGGCCAGTATGAATCACAGCTGAACTCAGGTCTACACCATGATTTAATCACTATTATATTTTTCCTCTTAGCGCCAGAGGAGTTTGGAAGAAGATGCAACTGCCGGGTTTTGGAGCACTGAGGAAAGTTTTCACTGAAAGGAGGTAAAATAGAATCAAGACTTTAAAGGATTGCCCGGATTTAGAGAAATGGAAAGAAAATAAAAGGATGTTTGTCACAATGAATATCTTTATAATATCCTTTTGTAAGACAAAGGATGGAGATGAATCTAAGGATTCCCTGGAAATCTGGTGAACCCTAAGAATTTCCTCTTCCAAAATAACTGCACTCATTCAACTTGTAGCCCGACTGACTTGCTTGCACATTTTTCTCTCCACAGTAACACCAGGAGCACCTGGCAGCTCTGGAGGCCATAAACCGAAGGGATATCTGCAACTTCGCTCTCCTGCGAGAGCTCCTGTTTGCTCTCTGAGCCTGTCAGTTGGATATCTCCCACTAACACTGAACAGGACTGGAAATAAATGTGTCAGATAGCCAGCCACTGCTTGCAGTTTATGCAATATAAAAATGAAATCCTCTCAAAATAATACAAGCGGAACAAACCAGCCATTAAATAAATACAGATACTTCTTTCCTGATCAACAAGCATATCATTGAACTGTGAGAGGTCTTTGCTAATGTGAGTCAAATGCTGACTGATTGGAAAAAACCTAATATTTAGCTTATGAGGCTTTTATCCATCACCGAGGAGGTCTGAAAGAGTCACAGTGGTGTTTGAGCTACAGCTTTGTTTGCTTGGCAGAATGAGTTCAGTGGCCATGTCTTCCTGGGTATACCTTGGCAATGAATTTGAATTTCCTCCCAAACCAGGTTGTTGCCAAACAAACACTAGCACAGATATCTGATCTTTTGGGTAGCAGGAGAGAAAGCTGGCCAAGTGACTAGAGAATCAACAGTTGGAGACTTAACACTGGCCTAGGCCTTCGTCCCACAAGAAACAAAGGTTCGCTCAATAGGCAGGTTCTCTTCATGTATCTTCTTTTAAAAAACATTTGCTTTGATTTCAACCTTCACATCAGTAAGTAGTTTCAGTTAGTTTTTAGATCTACAAATGTTGTTATTCTTTACTCCCAATTCAGGGAAATAAAAAATCAAACATGAACTGTTAAGTATGTTACTTGACTTCAGCCTAACCCAGGTCTCTTTTGAATTCTGCCTCCATCTATAACCTCTACTTCTACACCCTATGGCTTCTTCTTCTTTTTTTTTTTTTTCTGTAAATAGAAATGAGTTACCAAGAGACAAGGCCATGGCGTATCTATTCTCTCAAGTGTCTGTATTGACTCAAACCATGACATTATTTTCACAAAGCTCTTCCTAACTACCCAAAGCGCCACTCTGCTTTGCTTTCCACTCAGTTTTTGAGGTCAAGCAGGCAAATACCAGCACACCTGCTTTTCCAAACCCCCCCCTCTTGATCAGCTCCTTATGAACATGAACATAAAACATAGAACTAAGTTAAATAAGATAACCTACGTTGGGCATTTAGCTCCATGCCTATCGCATAGACCCTGTTCAAGAGAGTTAGAGGCTTCCTGGAACTTCTTGGAGAAATAACATATCTGGCCTTAACAGTGAATACAGGGTTGCATTTGGATCCACCTCTTGCCTACATTTGCACATCTCATAATCTATTAATTCTCTAAGGGCTCTTTCTCTACAGAGGCTTCATTTTTAGAGGTGCAAATTTGGTGATCAGAATTTATCCACCTGAATTTCCTAAAAGGATAGAGGTACATAAAACTCATTTATAAGATATCTGTGTCTTAAAGGAAATTAAAAATCCATGGGCTAATCTCCATTTGAGATTTATATGCTAGCAATTCACTTTAAATGGTAGGGTGACTATCCCTGCAATTGAAGAACAAAAGGGCTCATTTTGGTCTTTCATGCTTCCCTTTCATGGGCCCTCCCCAAAAGGACAGTAAACTAATCATTGAAAATACGTTTCTGCAAAACAGAGTGATGAACACAAAAGATATAAGCTAAGTTTTATTTATATTTAAATCTCTGTTATACATAAAGCTTCATTTTTACCTCCTTTCACCCTCCAATCTCTGAATTGCTTTCAGTATTTGTGCACATGTGCATGTACTTTTTTGTGTGCTTTTGTGTGTGTGGGGGGGGAACATTTTGGTAATTTATTTAGAATTTTGCTTGATCTGTTTGTCTGGGGGCATTTGTGCAGTGTGAATGAACATGGATGCCGTATAGATGAAATATAGCTGTTTTTAGGAAGTATCCCAAAAGAGGGATAAAAGATGGGGATGGAAACGGTGAACTTCATGCTTGCTATTTACCTCTTTATATAAATTAGCAAGTACTCAGTATGGTTTGAGCTCCAGCAGAATGCTTGCTCTATGACTCTAGCCAAGTCATATGTCCTCTTGAGCTTGTCTTCTTATCTGTAAAATGGGGTAAATACCTTAGGATAGTGGTGAGAGTTAAGTGACAGACCATATGTGAAAACATTTGGCACTGTGTTGCTGGATATCATGAGCTCAATAAGTATTAACTTCTTTCTCCCTGACGTTCAAAAACAAAGTTTGTGACAGTGGTCCATTCTACTGAAGGATACCAGAAGGCATATATCCAATTCTTCTTTTTCCACTAAAATGTCAGTGTGCTGGTAAATGTGCTGTATCTGTGCAAGGAGAATGAATTAAAACGGTTCATGCAAATTCTATTGCGAATGGGGGAAAAAAAAAACTGCAGGCAGGATATACAAAGAAGATGATTTCCTTTAGATCCAAAGCCTGATTTTCTTTCAAGACTCTGATTTCTTTTAAGCCCTGGGCACACACATATGCTTATGTTTTGGCTGTTTGGAAGCATAATTGGTTTCTCTGGTGACTTGGCATTCTTTTTCCAGATTTCTCCTTTATTCTCATCTCAGAGGAGCACTGTCATCCTTCTTTCAAGTGATAGGTGCTTGATACATACTCTTTGGCTGTGATCTGTAGTTAGAAAGCTGGCTTTGTCTCCTTTTTCTACCAATGCGGAGAATATGTTCTTTTTTTGATACATGAACTTGAGATTGCAGGACTTTTGATCTGGTTCCTTTACGGCTTTACTGGGTAATGGGTGAAAGAACTGAAAGTGAGATTTGGGGAAAGAAGGAATAGGAACATTTCTCTGATTCTGTGAAAGACCTAATTTAGAATATTTCCTTTGGTCCTATCTGGAAAGCATGGCTATAATTATAGATTGCCTTGATAAAACATTTCTTTAAAATGCACTAAAATGAATTTAGAATCCCTTTTTTTTTTTTTTAAAGTGAAGTAAGTACAGAGCATTTGTATACTTTGCTGATTTACTTGTTAGAAGAATTCAATGAGATTCCAGTGAAATAATTTAGAGGAACTTAAAACCTAGGCTTCATAGCAGGTATGTGCTTGAAAGTATATTTTACTTCACCAATTATTTTTTAAAGATTTTTATTTATTTATTTATTTATTTGACAGAGAGAGAGAGAGAGATCACAAGTAGGCAGAGAGGCAGGCAGAGAGGGTTGGGGGCGGGGAGCAGGTTCCCTGCTGAGCAGAGAGCCCGATGCAGGGCTTGATTCCAGGACCCTGAGATCATGACATGAGCTGAAGGTAGAGCCACCCAGGTACCCTACTTCACAAATTATTGATGCTTAGCCTGACCACTTACAAGCCCTGCTACAAATCCACTGGTTTTCCCCATTCTTGTAGTTTGCATCTTTGTTACTATTTTCCTATCAACATTAATGATAAAATACTATGCATTTATTAAAAGACTATGTGCCAGTTTCTAGACATTATTTAATCCTCCCACCAACATTTTGATGAAGGTACTGTTATCATCCCTATTGTATAGATGAGATTATTTAGGCATTGGAAGATAAGATTTTTCCCAAGATTATAAAAATATTAAATTTTAAAGCCAGGATTCAAATCAAGGCAATCTAGGTTCATAGTGATTAATTATGTCCTTAATCATCAGCTGTCCACTGTGCCTAGAAAGTTTAAGACAAGAGAATGATTGTTTACTCTTCCTTGTTATAAAATGTTAATATAATTAGCATATAGACTAGGTTTACAGGTCTTCATTGTTTCTTTAGTAGATTGATTGCAAAAATGCTTCCATTTTCCACCCTCTCTATACCCACATCCTTTGTTAAAGACTTTGCTACTACTCGCACAGGGACTCCTTTCTTCTACCTCTGAATCTCAGTTATGATACAAGCCCAGACTGAGTCAAGGCCTTGACTTTCTTTGATCCATAAAATGTGGTAAAAATCATGGTGAGCCAGTTCCCAGTCTAGGCTTCAAGAAACATTGAGCCTTGCACACTAGTTTTCTCACTGAACTTGCCACCATGCTGAGACGAGATTCTGGAATATGAGAAACCATCCTGAAGGCCTAGTCTCCAGCTGACCTACCACTTGACCGCAGGCACAAGCAGCCCAGCT
This sequence comes from Mustela erminea, assembly GCF_009829155.1. Taxonomy (NCBI): domain Eukaryota; kingdom Metazoa; phylum Chordata; class Mammalia; order Carnivora; family Mustelidae; genus Mustela; species Mustela erminea. The sequence goes on from NC_045625.1 coordinate 60,105,158, forward strand.
GAGATTTACCGAACCCAGCTCTGGTCGGCAGCTCATCCTTGCTGACTTCTAGAATCAGAAATAATAAAGGGTTATTGTTTTAAGCCATTGCTTAAGCCACTGAGTTTTAAGGTAGTTTGTTATATAGAAAGAGCTAACCAGTGCTGTGCTGATCTGATGTGGATTGCTTTTTTGTTAGTGAGTTTATGCCCTCAATTGCAGGGTTATAGCATGTTTAAACCTATCTTAACTTCCTCATTAGAAAATAATAATAATAATAATAAAATTAAAATAAAAAAATAAACTAAAGCCAAAACAAATAAGAAAAAACAAGGTCCAGAAATATTAGTAACTTCCATTCTTATCACCCTATTCCCTGTCCAAGGGCCTTCCCCTTGTTATTCAGTTTCTATTAATTCAAATTTATTAAAGGCCATTTTAAAGCTGCAGATTAGAAACAGTCTACCTTTGTGGGCAAGGAAAAACCATGCTAAATAGATTCACCAGAATTTTCTTTTAACACATTTCTTAATGTTTAGCAGGTATACACAACCTTTGTTCTGTTTTTTGGTGAGTATCCAGACACATGACACTTGCTTTTTATTCTTCTGTAGGGACCTTATGAATGGATTTGAAATATGATTGCCAACTACGCTTAGCAGACCTTATAAAAGAAAAGCATTGTGGAACTTATTCATCAACTTAACACTCCCATCCCCCTTAAATCATAGAAATTCTAGAACTAGTATTTATTAGCTTGTTCATTCTGTACATCAATTACCTTAGGCCCTATATGCTGCAGCTCCATCAAAAGCATTAAATAGTTCCCAGTGGCAAATTCCTGGTTATCTTTAGCTCATGCTGTTAAGTAAGTTTCCACAGTCTTTATAGCTCCAGCTTTTATTGTATTTTTAAAATGACTTGGTTTCAGCTGTTAAAGCCTAAGACATTGACTTAAAGAGAAAATACATGCCAGCATGTGAGTGTAGAATTTGACTTTTCAGCTTCACCAAGTCAGCCAGTTTGGTGCATCCCTTCTATATTGGAGAGTTTCCAAAGGCTGTCTGCCTGGGTTTCTAAAAAAATATTTTACATCTATATTTCTAATAGAGTGATTGACCCTCCCATCTTGCTAGGTCCTTGACCAGTTAGCTGGTCTGCCTTAGCATTCTCCAACTGCAAGAATTTACACCTCACAAGCAAACTTTCTTGCCTCTTCTTATTTCATTATTTCCTGGATTATTTGATTTAGAGCTAAAAACTCATCCTTCACACCCTGATACCTAAAGCCTACTTCACGGTGTCCCTGGTCCCCTTCCTTTCTTCTCTAGCCTCTTAATATGATTAGAGTGACATTCCAGCTGAATCTGATTGTTCCTGCAGGATGCTGCTTCCACTACCCCAACTCCCAGAACAGCCCCCCTCTTCCCCACTCCATCCTCTACTTTTCTCATATGGAATTTGCCTTTTGGAGAGGGAGCACTCTCTTAGTTCTGTTTGTTTGGGGTGGGGAGACACACTGAACTCAGCCATAATTGGGAGGTGGTATCTACAAGGACCTTCCTGGAATTATAAAGTTTGTGGTAATGTCTATAGTCATTTCTCAATCAATGCAGCAAAGCAAAACAGTTGACCAAACATACTATAACTTCCTTTTCAAAAATTCTGGAACCAGTTCTCTTACAATTCTATACCAGTTAGGTGAAGGATATTGAACTGCTCTAAATAGAAAAGTAGGCCGATCAGTTAGCTTAATGATTCCCTAGCCTGAATTTAAAAGTTTTATTAGTATTGTAATTTACCATTTCCTTCCTTCAGCGATTTTAGGAAAATTTCTGTCATGCATTGGTATAGTTTTTCTTTCAGGTGATTTGTTTCATTTCCCAAATAATTTTTCTACTACTTGAAGCCTACTGGACCAGTGTGACTATACTATTTATTTTCTTCTCATATGCATGGGTCAAATTTTCTTAGAGCAATGGTTTAGATGCAGGAACACATTTGAACACACAACACAAATATACTGATATTCACTGTAAATATATTATATATATCTAACACAAATGTGAATACAGTCTAAGCTTTATAAAATATTATAAAAATGAGAAATAAATAGTGAAAATGTAAAAAGTATCTACTTTTCTAATAAAGTCTTCCTGAATATCTCATATAGCTTCTTTAGAACACTGGGCTTAGAGATGTTAAATACTGTCTACATCTTATTTATCTGATCAAAATTTTTAATATCATCCATCTCCGATGTAGCAATAGACAACAACTTGGAAAATGAAGTTATTTTTAGATTCCAGATTTTCTATATTCCAGTTACATTAAAAACAACTTTCTGTGTTTTTATTCACCATACAGTTATTGATACTCAACAAGCTACTTGCTGAATAGAATTCTATTGTAATCTATAATTCCCTGTATTAGAAGGAAGATACTTTTTTTGTTATAATAACACTGAGAATTTCATGTTCTCACCAAAGGACATTAGTTGGCCTCCCTTTAGTTGACAACCTTTTGAAATTGTTGAAGCCAAGCACATTTTGCCAACAGGGAAATAGAGCTCCACTGAATATTTTCATGGGTTCTGACTTGAAACAGCTTAGAAGTACAATGTAGGAGCCTCTGAGGAGGATTGGAAAGAGAAGAGACCTGAATACATCACAAAACAAATACATGTGTAGGAAGGAAAATGGAAGTGGTTGTGGTCATTTTAATACAATTGTATGTGTACAAGTAAATTCCATTTTTTAAAAAACCACACTAGAAATATTTAATACATTTTAATAACTTTTCCAAGTTGTGACTATCTTCAAAACCTATACAGATAGATTTTGCTCTGTTGATCTCTGCCTTTAGGTTGTAAAGAATTGGGATGTTTGGGGGGCTCAGTCAGTTAAGTGTTTGCCTCTGGCTCAGGTGATGCTCCTAGGACACTTGGAGTGAGTCCCACACGAAGCTCCTTGCTCTACAGGGAGCGTACTTCTCCCTCTGCCTATCACGCCCTGTGCTTGTGCTTTCTCTCTCTCTCTCTGACAAATAAATAAATAATTAAAAAAAATTTAATCTGCATAAGAATCATTTTAGGGGAAAAATATATATATTCAGGAAGTCTGGTATAATACCCTAAGTATGAGTCTGTTGAAGAAAGATGTATAACTTGTTCCCTCTGATTCTGAAGGAGAGAAAAGGTTTATATGATATGTTAAAGATTGTTTTCAAAGATGTGAACAAAAAATATTTATCTCAGGATAATCTGTAATACTTCTTTCCTGATAACTACTCTAGGCGTATGTGCTTTCCTATATGTTAAACACACACACACATACACACACACATTTGCTTCATCTCATATTATACCACAGAGACATGCTTTTGTAACAATTTAGATAGTGCTGAGTAATAGCTGTCCCTATTAGATAACTGTAATAGATAATAGATTAGTACATAAATAGATAAGTCTATTATCTCAATTAGTTTGGGCATTACTTTTATTTTTGGCTAGTTACAATAACAAACGAGAGAATTGCAAATGGCTAAAAAATTTATTTTTGGTTTCTGTTATTAGACTTCTTTCCTAATTTCTGTCCCTTCTTTCTCTAGCCATCTATTGCTGCTACATTTGTTTTATTTCATTCTTATCACATTTGTGATTAGATTGGAGGCACCTATATTATAATGGAATATACTAGGGACTTCAGAGCAGCATGCCTGGGTTCAAGTCCCAGTTCAGGCACTTATTTCTTTTTGTGTATAAGCATAAGTCATAAACCCTGAAAAAAAACCCAAACAATTCAGAAAAACATGAGGGAGAAAAATTTAAATTATCCAGACTCCTCTCACTCAGATACAATCACTGCGTTTTCATGTATATCCTTCCCAATTACTTTTAGTCATAAAAGTTGTATGTTTAAATTAAAAAAATGTATAAAGATAATATTTTACACATTATTTTATATCTTTATTTTTACCTTGACAATGTATTGTGGTCCTATGACATGAGCATATGTTTTTATTTTAATTTATAACTGCTTAATAATTTACTGTATAGATGAACTCTTTCATTGGTTTTAATTTTAGGCTCTTCAGAATAAGTGATAGAGAAGATATATTTGCATAGTTATGTGTTGCAAATGTAATTGTAAAGGTATGTCTTTGCAATTTCTATACATTGGGTAAGTTGAGTCTGTGAAGACTGTCTACTTCAACAAATGGAGAAAACTCGGAAGAATGTAAGGTTTTAAAGAAACAATAAGATGGACAAACAGCACTATGGAAGAGAACAAAGCAAGCATGAGATACTTGTTTCTTCCTGCCTTTCTCTTTTCTCCTTGCTTCCCCCTGAGGTCTTGGTCTATCATTCCTGCTCATTTCTGAAAGGTAGAGAAGTCTGCTTTATGGACCCAGAGAGTGAACTTGATACATTGTCTATTGTGTATTTTCCTTCTTATAACTAATCTATTATTGGATGCTAAGATCTTATCCCTCAAAGTCCTTTCTGGGAAGAAAAAACCCTTGACAGAGACTTGAAAAATTGGCAAAAAAGAAGTGGGAAAAGAAATAAAAAGAATGTACAAGCAGGAGGGAAAAGAAATTTAGTTTATTACTTTCACTTTTACTTTAATTGGTCCAAAATTACATCATTATTCCAAAGTATGTTTCACCATATATTTGTTTAATGTGGGTTCCATTTCATTATTACCTAAATATTTTATTCATGTTAATGCTTACAATGACATGTATGTTCTCTATCTTGACTATATCATTATAAAGAACCTTTTTATTTGCCGATATTTTCAGAATTGCTCACAGTGAATAACAAGTAGGGTAGGAAATGTGAAACACCTTGTATAGGTCGTGGCACAGAGCACTGAAAGATGTTTATGGAAGCAGATTCTGAATCTTTCAAAGTGAACCACCACCACACTCTTCACTCCTTTATGTTTAGAAAACACAATTCAGGTAGCATAAACTGCTTGTTAGCTTGTTTTCCTGCTGAATGGATTACTAGCCTTATGTCTACACAGAGAGAAAGGAATGCCTTTAAGTTTCCATGTACTTTAACAGCTATAACATTTGCAGAGCCTCCGGAATCAATCTTCTATCTTTCTGGTTTATTGTCATTTAAGAACAGATGTGAATTCCTTTCCTGTGTGAAATTTCATGGCTGGACTCAGCAATACTTCTCTCTGGGCCTATAATTCGTCACTCTGTTGGGCTATATTGAAAACCAGTGTTGGTAAATTGCTGTATATTTCAGCAAGATAATTTTGCTTGCCAAGTCTTAGCCACCTTTGGGTACAGAAAGGGACAGACATGAATAGGAATTTAGTTTGCACCAACATTTAATGAAAACTTCATTATATTTCCTCCTTGAATTCTTTCCCCTATGAAATAATAGTATAGAATCAGCTCCTTTTTTTTTTTTTTTTTTTTTTTTTTTTGGTCTCTACTAATCTTTTTCATTCTAATCAGGCATTGCTGTCAAAACTGCGGGCTCACGCTGATAAGTGCTCACGAAGTAAATAGATATACTCATCTGCTTAAGTGATCTTTTGCTGCAGGGTATGAGCATTTGCCTGTTTTTGGATTTGTATTCTTTCTAAGAGAAATCTTGAGTTATTTTATTCTTCTGCTTCTATTCACTAATCTCATATAGTTGGACCTGCTTACACTTCTACTTGAATAAATCTATATTTTAATTTTTATGGAAGGATATGCATGGATAGCATTGGAAATAACATGACTAAGTATATCTATTATCTATCTATATATCTTCATCATCATCTATCATCTATCATTTATCTATTTCAAAAAGTATTAAGAGCTTTTAAACATATTTTTATAGTTTTAGTTTCAATCTACTTCAAGTAAATGTTGATCTGATAAAATTTATCTTGTTTTTATTTCTTCAAGTTGAATTAAATGAATGCCTCCAATTTACAATGGAAAAATATTTTGAACCATCGGCTGTATGGGACACTAGTTTGATCCTTTACATTTTATTTAGGAAAATAAACAAGCATTAAAAACATACAGACACACAAAAAATGGAGATATACATAGTTGGTTTTTACACCGGCTTTTTATTTTTTTTAATTTTATTTATTTATTTATTTATTTATTTATTTTAATGAACATATATTTTTATCCCCAGGGGTACAGGTCTGTGAATCACCAGGTTTACACACTTCACAGCTTAGCGAAATAAGTCAAGCAGAGAAAGACAACTATCATATGATCTCCCTTATATGAGGAAGTATTGATACACTGGCTTTTTAAAAGGCAAACTTACTCAAGAGTAAATAAACATATCTTTCTCTTTCTAGATATTGAAGGAAGCCTCGGATTCATTTCTGAGCATCACAGTTGAAAAATACATAAAGCCAAATGCCTCGTGAGGAGATTAGATTATGAGAGACACCCTAAAATATATTATGGAAGTTCATCTAAAATAACTGAAATAATATACCTTGATAAAGAAAAAAAAAAAGCTCAAGAGGGGTGGGCATGACAGCCATCATTAAATATTCAAGATGTTGTCAGGTGGAAGTGGGTTTTGCTTTTTTTTATGTCCAAAATGTATCATGAAAACCAGAGATTATAATGTGTTTGATGGCAGAATCAGTTTAATTGTAAGTATTTGAAATTCTGATAGGGCCTATAATAAATAACACCATCCTTTCCTACTTGAGTTCTGAGGTTGTTTAGAAGAATGAAGAAGTGTCAGGTAGAGATCAAAGCATTATCCTTATTAATGATGGAGTTCAACTGGAAAGATGCTCTTGGTGTGAAAGCCAACCTCAGAATTAGGCAGATTTCTTGTCCCAGAGAACACTGGATATGGAGGGCTCCATTCAAGGGCAGTGTCCCCATAGGAAAGTACATTTCCATGTTCCCAACACTTCTAAGAGGAAGAAAGTCAAGGCTAAATCAATCATGCCTATTTATTCCTCCCAAATGTATCAACCAAAGAAACCATCTGCTTCCTCAGTAAATAGGGATGAGATTCCAGGGGTATGTTTGGGAAAACTACCTTTATATGGAAATCAGAACTGAGGACAACATACCTCTCTAATAATATGGGAAGTCTTTTTACTGATCAGTACTCTCCATGTTGCATATATTGCTCTTAGAATTCACTGAAGATTTCCATTCATTCAATAAATAATTTTAGTGCTAACCAGTTCTCAGGCTCTGTATTCAATGCTGGGAACATAACAGTGCAAGGAAATAAGAAAATGCCCTCTTGTTTTATTATTTTATTTTTAATTCTTTATTTAAATTCAATTTAGTTACCCTATACTGTATTATTAGTTATGGGGGTAGAATTTCGTGATTCATCAGTTGAGTGTTACACCCAGTGTTCATTAAATTAAGTGCCCTCCTTAATGCCTGTCACCCAATTATTCCATCTCCCCACCCAATTTCCCTCCAGCAACCCTGTTTGGTTCCTAGAGTTCAGCATCTCTTTTGGTTTGCCTATCTCTGTTTTCATCTTACTTTATTTTTCCTTCCCTTCCCCTAGGTTTATCTGTTTTGTTTCTTAAATTCCACATATAAGTGAAATCGTATGGTATTTGTCTTTCTCTGACTAACTTATTTTGCTTAGCATAATATCCTGTAGGTGTGTCCACGTCATTGCAAATGACAATGCCTATCTTCTCTAAGCTTCAGGTACAGAATCATTTAAGTTCAAGGTAGATGATCATTTGGTAGGAATGCAGTACAGCAGTAACTCTTCATTTGGGCTGCACTTTGAAATCCCCTGGGGAACTATAAAAAATACCGATGCTCAGGTCCCACCCAATTCTGATTCTAATTTAGTTAATATGAAGTTCAGTCTGGGCATGAAGATTTTCTAAAGCCCCCAGGCAATTCTAATATGCAGTATAGGTGGAACCACTGTGGTTCAAGGGTAGGCTCATGGATGAAATATGCCTACACACGTCTTTATCATGCTGATTCCCAGTGTCGGCAGATATTACAGGTACTCAAAAATGCCTATTGAATGAATTAACAAGCTGGAAAGTCAATGATTCTCACCCTTTCTCATGACCTTTTTTTTTTTTTCTCTTTCATGTTTGACTTCCATGTTTAATGTACCTGAAATGTTTTCTCCTTCATTCATAGACTTTCTACTTCATTGCCTTTCAGAGCTTCACTTTCTGAGAAGATTCGAAATGTTTCTGCCTTATAGTTATTAGTGTTTGATCATCTACAATGGTGCCAAATTACTTTTAGATGGAAGATGTTGAATTAAGCAGATTAACCACCATGAAATAGTATATAGGAGAATTCTTTACTCATTCATTCATTCATTCATTATGATTCTACTTGCTTCTCTTGCTGCTGGGTTGCTTGACAATCTAGAATTGTTCTAAAATTCTACCTTCCAAAAAGATTTTTTAAAACACAAAATAAAATATGAACTTTTCCATAGCTAAATCATATGTGACTTACAGATATGGAAGAATGCATGTAGTAACCAAGATAATAAATATTTATTGAAATCCTTCCGTGTACTAATTTCTGTTCCAGGCATATATGATACCAAATCAGACAGTCAGGGTTCTTGCTTTCAAAGACCTTATTATGGAAGGTAGAAATGATATTCAATGAATAAATAGGAAAAAATTTAAAAAAATAATTTCAAATAAGGGAATGTATTGTAAAAACAATAAAATAGGATGATAAGGATACCTCATTGATAAACCACTTTGAATAAAGTGGTCCTTAAGAGCCTGTGTTGAAAAAAGCATTTAAACTGAGACCTAAAATATTGTAAGTCAGTTTCTGGGAAATAGTGTTCTAGATAGAGAAAACGGCAAAGTGGGAAAGTGCTTGATGTAGCTGAGAATTTTGTAGAAGTCTAGTGGCTCCAACTAAATGATTGAGGTAGAATGGCAAACAAATGTGCTCCTCTTGGGAGTCATAAAGTAGACCACTGAATTGGAAAAATCTATGGGGACACTTATATTTTTGACAATATGGGAGACTTAAAAACCCTGAGTAAAAATACAAACATCCTTTTAAATGTAGAGCTAAGCTCATAAGAAAGAAAAAGAAATTCCCAGAGGCCAGAAATGAATGAAGAACTAGAAATCAGAAATAAAAAACAAAGCTTCTGCTTCCCTCTCGGGGGAGAATGGGAGCCAGGAATAGAGAGGTTAAGTAACCGGGAGGCTTATGTTCTAATGGCCCCATCAGTCCCAGGAGATATGGCAGGATTTCAGTCCACATATGGTAGAAAATTGACATGGCCAACCCATTACAAAGCCAGGACCCATGAAGGGTCCCACCCTCAATAAAAGGGTGGACTTGTAAAAAATCTGCCCACCAGTAAGGGAAAACAGACTAAGAATCCATCTTGGCTTGGGTAATAGGGATTACATAAAAGTTCTGAGAATTTGTGACCGCAAGTCTGCCTCCAGAAATCTTGATACAAGATTTTACTCTAGTGTGACGGGGGAAAGCACAATTAAAAAATTAAATTTTTAATTCTTTCCCAGATTTCTGGGAGTGGCCAGCAATCCCCGTACCGGCAGAAGAAAGATTACTCCAAACTTGGCTGAGAGAAAGAGGAGGAGGCAAGGGGATCAACACTCAGAGGCGAAGACACTATGCTATTCTATGCTCCCACTTTTACTGGTCCTTCAGGATAATCACAAATCCTTATCACTGTTTCTAAAGCACGGGATGTGTTACAAGCAGTCTTACTGAAACTAAGAAGATCTGTTTACAGGAAAGATATGATATGTTAATACGCGTTTTCTACTAAACATAGCCTAAGGGACAATGCATACATTTCTTAGATCACAGGGTGGCTGTTGAGCTGAGAAAGCTTCAGGACGGCAACTCTCAGTAGCATTCCAACACAGAGTGGTCACACACATCTCGGAATTCTAAAGTCCCATGCCATTCTCCAAAACCTTCCTTCACCCCCAGTGGCCTCTGTGTTACATTTTAGCAAGCCAGGGATTATGGCTGAGTTCATGCTCTACATTAACCCCAAGACCAAATTAGTTCTCTCTGACAGAGAGAAATGCGATTAGGATGAAGGACAGGAACCCAGAGAACTTCAACTGTGTCCTTAATGTTTTATTTCTTAAGCAGAGTGATATTTAGGAGTTTATAATATTTTTTTAAAGATTTTTATTTATATATTTGACAGAAAGAGAGAGTACAAACAGGAGCAGCATAGAGAGGGAGAAGGAAAAGCAGATGCCCAGCTGAGCAAGGAGGCTGACGTGGGGCTTGATCCCTAGACTCTGGGACATGACCTGAGCTGAAGGCAGACACTTAACTGACTGAGCCACCCAGATGCCCCTAAAGTTTGTAATATTTTTTTTTAAGATTTTATTTATTTGACAGAGAGAGAGAAATCACAAGTAGGCAGAAAGGCAGGCAGAGAGAGAGAGGGGAGGAAGCAGGCTCCCTGCAGAGCAGAGAGCCCGATGCGGGGCTCGATTCCAGGACCCTGGGATCATGACCTGAGCCAAAGGCAGAGGCTTTAACCCACTGAGCCACCCAGGCGCCCCAAGTTTGTAATCTTAATATTAAATAATGTGTCTAAATTTAAAATAATTTTTAAAATATTAATATAAAATGTGATATTTTTTAAATGATGGAAAATGTTAAACTTTATAGAAAATAAATAACAAATGGCTTAACTAATATTTGACCAACAGATTTTCTTTATGTGAAATCCCAACCTGTGAAGATGACTCTATAGATTTACTGCCAACTACAATCTACTCCTAATTATCCATGTGCAAATTTTTATGTAATAGGTTGTCTATCCAAGGCAACTTTCAATACTCCCCAACTTGACAGAACATAGTTCCTTCTCCATTTCCTTGATTTCTCTTGATATGGCCACCAGTATCATCATCATCATCATCATTGTCATCTTCATCATGCCTAAATTCTTAACTCTTATATTAGACCATGAGGTTCTGAAGCACAAAATCAGATTAATCTTTGTATTCCCCACAATACTAAACAAGGGATTTTGCATACAGTAGACATTCCTGTCATCTCTCAGCCTTAAGTGGCCTTAGGCTGTACTGAGAATTATAAATACAAATATAGGAATTAAAGTGGTCTGGCCTAGAAGAGCTGATAATGTAATTAGATAGGGGTGGGGTGTGGAGGTCACGGGTAGTGACACGGAGTAACAGCTGGCCTAAAATTTCCTGTGGAAAGAAACTATCTTTGAGAAGAAAATATCTTGACATTTGGGGAGAGAAAGTAAGACTCTGGTGGCAGAAATATTCAGGAGACAAACAACAAAAGTGTTGACTTAGGTACTCTGTGTGAGAAACGGAAAGAAAGTTTGTTTGTTCTGCTGTGAAAAGGAAAGGGAGAAAAGAGTGGCGGGGGACAAGAGATCCAAGGAAGGGGGTATAAAGCTGGAGGCACAACCCAGTCAGTAAGAAGTTTCTAATTCAGGGTGAGCTGCTGAGAAACGGGGTTCTCCCACATGCTATCTGAAGCTGTTTGTGTTGCCATGAAATGGGTCCCCTCTTCATTATCCTCAATTTGTCAATAACGGCTAATGCTTATGAATGCTTTCATTGAGTATGGAAAACTCTGTGGAAACTGAGAAAGAATTGAATTTTATATTTAGGTGCTCCCAAGACAGAACAAAAGACAGTACTCTGGGGCAGTAAGATGATCTATAGCCTGACATATTTCAAAAGGGGCATAAACCCATAGTCCATAAAAAAAGGTAACCTCTAAAGGACTTTGAGGAAATCCTGAATTTCCACTAGGTGTTAAGTGGAGCTTAAAATTGATGTTATTTAGCTCTAAAGCTACCAAGGAACTCTTGTTAACATCTGGGATACATTTTCAAAAGGCAAATAGCAATATAAGGTGGAAAATATTAAAAACCAAATGAACAGTACTCAGTGTTAAAGCAACATGGAGATGGGAAATACTGAAGTCTGTGAGTCAGGGATGGGATTCTAGAAGAAATACTTGAGCTAGATCTCCAAGAAAGAATGTGAGTGGGAGGAGGGGGAAAAGAGTGAGGAAAGGATCTGAAGCAAAGAAACTGATTGAGCACAGACATGAAAGGGGAAGGCTGGCCACTGATGGTTAATATGTGCTCAAGGACAGCAAGCAAACTTTAATAGTGGTCCTAGCAAAACATAAATCATTAAAAGAATCATGTAATATGAGGTGCCTGGGTGGCTCAGTCGGTTAAGCCGCTGCCTTCAGCTCAGGTCATGATCCCAGGGTCCTAGGATCAAGCCCCACATCAGGCTCATTGCTGAGCAGGGAGCTTGCCTCTCCTCTGTCTGCCATTCTCCCCGCTTGTGCTTACTCTGTTTCTGTCTCTCTCTCTCTCCCCCTCTCTGTCAAATAAATACATAAATAAATCTTTAAAAAAAAAAAAGAGTTATGTAATACATCCCCAATCTAAATGTTAATAGTGTTAGGAGTTCTGGCCTTTTGGATTAACTATTCTATGGCTTCCCTCATTAGTACATGTAACTATTCTGTGAGTTATAAGGTGCCAACTTGCACATACAAGTACTGCCAAGTGTGGGAAGTCTGTGTGTGTGTATGTGTGTGTGTGTGTGTGTGTGTATCTGTACTGTATACACAACAATCATGTATGTGGTTATTATCTCAGAGAAGTGAAGGTGTCTAGGGATGCACATGAATGTTGATGATGTTCTAATGGGCTGTTCTCTGTGGCAGTCCTAGTCAGAGACATAGTTGTGCTCTCTGATAGTAGGATAAGTTTGGAAGCATTAGCAAGAGGCCGGAGTTTCACAACATTGCTCCTAAGGCTTCAAGTAGTGGGGCCCTGTCCTGAGATTCTAACAAAAGGACACATGCAGCAACACCCAGCACACATCAGTAGTCTCTCATTGCAAAAATAGTAAGACTACTTAGCATTTATATAGAAATTTTCAATCATTAATTAGTTAATCCACATAACTCCCCAGTGAGTAGAATATTTTTAGTTCTTTTTTATTTCCAGATGAGGAACCGAACACACAGTGAAGTTAAATAACTTGCTCAAAGCTAAAAAAAATCAAGTCAATAAATGGCAGGCATGTGGTGGGAATACAATTTCTAAATTCTTATTTTGTCTGCTTAGACCATAAATGCCACTTGGTCTTTGGGGAAAGATGGTCAAGTTGCTCCTTAGAGACAAGACATTTCACTAGAGTAAATGGTACATTTTTCTGCTAACAAAACCCGCCTGGGGATATTTTCTGTTTCCGGATTTGATGCGTTTTGCCCACCCTGAAACAATTAAGCTAAAATAACATTCACTGTTGCCGGACATTTGGAGTTTGTGACCTGGGGCGTAGGATCTGCTAATGTGCTCCAACTGCCGAGAATTGGAATCCATCAGTGGCAAAGCATGGAGAATCTCAGTATTGTGCTTCATAAAGGAGTGAGGGTGATCAAGAATAAGAAGAGCCTGCAAGGAGAGAGGGGAAAATAAGGACAATGAATGGTATCTACTTTTTATCCAGTCTTTCGGTCCGAGTCTGTGTCCTTGTGGTGTGAGGGAGCAATACCAGAAATTGATGGAGAGATTCTTGAGAGTTAAAGAAGAGTATCAAATCTGCTCATTTTCACAGACTTCTTAGATGTACAAATTCAACACTTGTACAATAAAAAAACCTTTAGTTTACCCTATGATTTTGCTTCATTTCATTCAACTCTCCATAGTCTTTTGTTGGAGTGAATCTTCTTAATGGCTTATTCTTATGGCAGTAAGTGGCAACAAAGGCAATCAAGCAGATGTTTTATGGCTTGGGTTATTTTAAAATGAAGTTCCCTGGAGATGGGTGGGTGAAATAGGTGATGGGGATTAAGGAGGGCACTTGTGATAAGCACCAGGTGTCTATGGAAGTGTTGAATCGTTATATCGTACATCTGAAACAAATATTACACTGTATGTTAACTACCTGGAATTTAAATAAAAACTTAAGAAACACTATAAATAAATAAATAAATAAATAAATAAATATCCCCTTGTGATGAAAAGTTATGTCTTCTATGGTAATCTAAGCACTTCCTACCACCTTCTAAAAGATTCTGCTTCAGCCAGCCAGCTATAGATGATGTAGGTCATACACCTCTCGGTGGGAAGCTGTGCTCTATTGAAGAATGTATACATTTAAATCAAGTACAATAAGACTGAGCCTACATGAAATAGTTTTAGAAGCAACTCATCACCATTACCAGAAATAATTAACTGAGCACTTAATACTCTTTGCTCAGAGAGAATTTATGCAAACACACAATGCCTACGCTTTGGAGAGTAAACTAATTTGGTCACATATGAACAGGATGCAAAGACATAAAAATAAGACCTAAGAAGATAACATTCATAGGTTGGCGTATATTATCTACAAATTATACATATCTTGTGTATTTATGTATATAAATGTGCATACATATATGAACATGTATACATAAATACCTAGGTAGGTATATATTGTCCTTAGTTCCAGTCACACCTCCCTCAATATTTCATATATATATATATATATATATAGAGAGAGAGAGAGAGAGAGAGGAGGGAGGGAGGGAGGATGGTCATATTTGTATGTGTGTATATATATTTATGAATTAATTTTAGAGGTGTTTAATAGGGTGGATTTGTGTTGTTTTGTTTTGTTTTGTTTTGTTTTTAATAGAAAAGAAATTGGAAACTTCTTACAGAACCTATGCCATATTTCTAAAACATCTGTACTTGGATGTTCCATGATCAAATCCCTCTCAAAAGAACTGAAGACCAACTCTTCCTCTAATCAGATCTCTTTCCCAAAAGAACTCCAGTATTTCAGAGTTGGAGTGATTCTTGCCCAAGGATCATCCAGCTTATGTGTGAACTCTCTAATTCTCAAACAGTCATTTCAACATTGACTCTTAGGCTCTACAGCTCCCTCCAAGACAAACCATCCTTGAACATGTTCATGGAGATCTTTGCTGGACAAAGAGACAGAGAAAAAATTAGCTGACCTAAAGACTGTGGAGTTTAAGGTGACCTCAGAGGTGATTTTGGGCATTAAAATAAAATTGAAAGCCAGCCATACAGTCCAGTAGACTGCCCAGTAACCTGTTATATGAGGAAGAGAAGCCAAGTCTGAGGCAATGAGGTCAATTCAGAAAATATAAAACTGAATTAATTGGGTTCAAACTGTGAGTCACAGGCAGCACATAGCTATTGACTCTCTGTACACAATTTATGTAACTTCATCCAAGGGTCAAATA
The DNA here is from genome assembly GCF_009829155.1 of Mustela erminea. NCBI lineage: Eukaryota > Metazoa > Chordata > Mammalia > Carnivora > Mustelidae > Mustela > Mustela erminea. The sequence goes on from NC_045625.1 coordinate 60,120,398, forward strand.
ACCTTGTTACAAAAATAAATAAGCTTAGTCTAACAATGTCTGAAAAGAAAAATAACACCTCAAGCTTGCTTTAATAGTATTCTTACCTATTTTTCCATCAATTATCCCCACATCCCTTCTTCATTTTCGATCTCTCCTTTCTATTTTCTGCCCCTATACATACGAAGTTATTCTGAGTTCTTCTTTCCAGTTCTATTGCCTCCACAAGTTAGCGTGGTCTCCTTTCTCCTTTTTGGTGCTAAACACTTTAAAGAATAATTGAGCTCTCAATGACTTTCTGCTTTGCTTTCCAATTTTGTCACTTGGTACAACTTGATTTTCACCCTCACAAGTTTACTTAGGACTCTGCTACACTAACATCATCATGGGCTTCCTCATTGCTAAATCCAGCGATATTTCTCAGAATATATGACCAACTCCTTCATTTCAAAAGTCAACATCTGGCTTTAATAATATTACTACTCCATGTTCTCTCTTTAGTTCTTAACTCCTTCAATGGCCTCTCTTCTTTTTTGCCCATTAAATGCTATTATCCCATAGGCTAATGTACAATCCTTAACCCACATCTTCTACATTCCCATTCTGAAGTAAACTCATTAAATGCCAGAGATACAATGCTGACACTTTTGTCTGTGGATGAAACTCATTCTACAGGGGTGCCTGGGTGGCTCAGTGGGTTAAGCCTCTGCCTTCAGCTCAGGTCATGATCTCAGGGTCCTGGAATTGAGCCCTGCATCAGGCTCTCTGCTTGGCGGGGAGCCTGCTTCCTCCCCCAGCCCCGGCCCAACTTTCTGCCTGCTTGTGATCTCTCTCTGTCAAATAAATAAATAAAATCTTAAAAAAAAAAAAAAGAAAGAAAGAAAGAAAGAAAAGAAACTCATTCTACATCTATAGCTTTGACTTTTCCTCTATGTTCCAAGCAAGTATTTTATGTTCATTTTAGGCATTTCCATAACAATGACTTATCAGCACCTCAAACTCAGTATGTCCATAATAGAATATTTATTATCATACTTCCCAAAGCTGCTTTAATTCTATATTCTCCATTTCAGTTCAGTATGTTACCACTCACTCACACAAACAAGAAATCTTAGTTAAATGGGTGTCTCCTTGCCACTCAATTTTATTAATAGTCTTTTAAGATTCTACCTCTGCAGGGATTCTTAATTTTTTTTTATTTTATTGTGAATATGTTTACAACCCCCAGTGACTCTTCAAGTGAAATCCTTATCACCAGTCTCTCCTCCAATTTCTTTCCACAATCCATCTTCAATGCATGCTCAGAGTTATTTTTGTCATGGATAGATTTCATCAATTAATTTCTCTGTCCCCCTAAATTTCTATGCTCAAAAAATTTTATGACTCCCCCATTGTCTTCCTGATAAAGTCTAAATTTTCTCCTACAATTTAGATCATTCATAATTTTGTATCTCCCACATTTCTTATCCATATGCCCACCAATCCTCTTACCTGAACCAATCTTACACCCTAAATTCCAATTCTGTCTCCATTTCTCAAGCATGCCATGCCCATTATGCTTCTACCTTTCCTTGATCTTCATTTTCATAGTCTTAGTGAGTCTTCATAAAACCCTGCCAAAATTCCTTTAGATAAGCACTTACCCTCTTTGAATACCTTTAATACTTTTTGGAGAAATATGTATGGAACTGTCTTACTTAGTACTATAATCACAGCTATGTACCTGTAAGACCCATTCCAGATTTTAAATTCATAAAACATAACCTTGTTCCTTTTCAGATTTCCTCCGATGCTTTTCATAGCGTCTTTTACATAGCTATATATAATAAATGTTTATCATATTTAGTTAAAGTCTTATTGTTAGTGCCTTAAAATATGTATTTGTTTTCTGATTCATAGATTTTCTATTCTTTTATTCCAATGATCCTATCCGCAGTCAAGGCTCTAATCACTGCTTACCTTGTTTACTACCTTTATGAGTTTTACCTTCCAACCCCTCTTGTATGTTCCCCTTTACTTATGTTTTTTTGCTCTCTTCCAATCCCCAAATGACCTTTATTGGCTTTGCACCAAATCCAAACTCCACTCTCCATCTCTCCTTGTCGTCTGAGATCCCCATTCCCTCCTCTGTAACTCAAACTTACTTCCTACTACTCCATAAACTGCGTTCTTCATACCAATTAGATACGCTTCCCCCCAAGTTCTGTATGTGCTATGCTATTGCCATCTTCCTGCTTTTGCTCACCCTGTATCCTCTACCTTTAATATCCAACTTTCATAGCATGCAATGTCTAGTTCAAATTTCATTTCTCTCTGAAGCAATTCTTCATTACCATTCTTCTATGCATGGCCGTTATATTTAAAATCTGTATCCCAGGTAAATAATCAATTGTTTTCTCAATTAATTGTTACAGGTTTGTTAGTTTTCTCTCTCCAACTGGCTCTGTGAGGCCAGATGCTGTCATGCATACTTCTCTGTCTCTGCCAGCACCTTTAAGCACATTGCTGGTCACATTATGCTTACTAATTGATTAGAAATAATCCATTCATTAGGAATCCATTCCCCTAATAAACTGGGAAATATAACTCACATAATATTCCAGAAAATTGCATGTAGTGTATGGCTTTTAGAGGGCTGCAGTGCTCTGGATTGGGATCCCAGCTCAAGGCCCAGGTGGACAAAATGCACGACCAGAGAGGCAGTGGGCAGAGCCTGCCTAACTCAATGAGGTAGTTTATTGTGCCAACCTCATCTGCTGGTCCCATCAACCCTAATTATAATCAACTAATTCTATTAGCTTCTTAAACCTATTTCAAGAGAGTGCATTATACCGAGCAAACATCATCAAGTAATAGAGTTATGCTCTTTCTACATCAGACTCCATTCTAGTCAGTCAAGCAGAAAGAACAGTTTGCATTAATGTTCTCATAGAAGTGTATAGTTTTCACTTTTTAAAACTTTGTTTCTTTGGTCAATTATTTTGGTCTGCAAAAGCCCAAAACAGGTATGATATTTACCTGCTGATTTCTAAGAGGGGTGCACAGAACATAAAAGGAGAATATTTATTTCAAGCTGTCAGGGAAGAACCAACCTTGATTTTGCAAAGCTTATTAGCAGGAGGTAATAAAGAAGGAAAGATGTTGGAACACTGTAATTGCTGCCTTTATGCTGCTATGCAGAACACAGTGCCTCTGGGCTATTCAAACATATTTCCCCAATCCAGAAAGACACTGTTATTCTCCATTCCCCAGAGTTCTGAAATGGGTTAACATGAAATTTAATAAAAGTATTAGGATGAGATTAGACTGTAGAAATGTGTAAGACAAGCACCTTACTTATCTACATCTTGATAGGTGACTCTGGTGACAGAGCTCCTGCCAGGAGTGACTCCTAATCTGTAAACTACAAAGTCTAAACGGGTAATTTTCAAAAAAATAAATAAATAAAATCAAAACTATTAAACAGATACAAAATGTCCATGTGTTAAGGATTTTAACTCTTTACTAAGGGAATTGGTCAGATATTATAACCAGTTCAAAGGAGAACCCAAAGGACACCCGCATTTACAGATCAGACATAGTGAAAATAGTGTGCTAATGGGGGCAAAACCAGCTCTTCCTCGGTGGAGGAGAGAAGTAAGTTGTATCACCACTGCATGGAATTTGCTTGTCTCCAGACGATGTTCATCACTATCAGCTATCTATAACTTAGGGAATTATAACAAAGCTATCCTAGAGGCAGAATCACAGAGCCCTAAAAGGTGTGATCTAGATAATGCACTGTTTTCCACTGAAGCACCAACTTTTCCTGAAGTGTATCCCTAAGCATAAACCCTGACACCAGGTCTGAAGAAAACTCAGTGGATGGAATGACTTAAAGTGCTTTCCTTCTCTCTAGTTATTTCCTTTTTTTTTTTTTTTTAAAGCTTTCTTCCACCTTAGAAAAAGAAAAAAAGAGTGACTGCTTTCATACAAGAACGATGATGAGGGGCACCTGGGTGGCTCAATGGGTTAAGCCTCTGTCTTCGGCTCAGGTCATGATTCCAGGGTCCTGGGATCGAGCTCCAGTTTGGGTTCTCTGCTCAGCAGGGAGCCTGCTTCCTCCTCTGTCTCTCTTTCTCATGAAGCTCTCTCTCTCTCTCTCTCTCTCTCTATATATATATATATATATATAAATAGAGCTTTCTCGTGATCTCTGTCTGTCAAATAAATAAATTTTAAAAATCTTAAAAAACAAAAAGAACAACGATGAAAACAGTCAGGAGAACAACAAAGTGGGTAGAGAGAGGTGACAGGCTGCTACCAGTAGCTCCAACTACTCTTAACTTACAGAACAGGCATAATTCTGCCCTAAGAACGACAAGCTTCTCCATCTAGTCTCAGTCTTCATTTTAAACAAACACAGGACCCACTAGCAGAGTTTGAAACATGTGTTCCAATCTGCATTAAGGGAAGGGTTAGAAGACATTTAGAAGAATTATTTTTTTGTCTTTTTTGAGTATAGTTGACACACAATATCACATTAGTTTTAGGCGTATAATAGTGATTTCACAAATTTATACATTATGCTATATTCAGAAGTGTTGCTACCATTGTCTCAGTACAATGCTATTACAGTACCACTAACTTTATTTCCTATGTTTGACTTTCATTTTCATGACTTATTCATTTCATAGTTGGAAGCCTATATCTCCTACTTCCCTTCACCTACTTTCGCCAAACTCCAACCCTCGTCCCCTCTGGCAACCATTAATTTTCCCCCTGTATTTATAGATCTGATTATGCTTTTGTTGTTGTTGTGTTGTTCAATCACTTTTTTAAAGATTGTACTTATGAATGAAATCATGTGATATTTGTCTTTTCAATCTGACTTAATTGCACTTGACATAATACCCTCTAGGTCCATCTATGTTTTCTCAAATGGCATGATCTCATCCTTTTTTATAGCTGCGTGGTATTCCACAGTACTCCACTGCATGGGAGTGTGTCTGTGCATGCATCTTTGTTTGTGTCTGTGTATACATACATGCACATATATACATATTTACATATATACAGTGTCATATATATATTTATATATGTGACACATACAGAATTCTTGAAGTTATATGAGATTTTTGTGGATAAAGCTCTATTTATTATATAAACCCATCATAATGCTTAATGCCTGAGACAAAGACTTCATAAATACTTCTTTGATGATAAGCAGAATGTTTATGCTTGATAGCACATCAGCAAAATAAGAAAGGGATAAACACACTTTACACTTTCCTATTTGTCTACTCTTTACTGCTGATAAGCTGCTTACTCAGATCTAAAAGCTACTTATTATCTCCTTTCCTGCCTTGGCCCCTGCAACACACAGTAGACTAACTGTATTACTTACCTTAGCTGAGAAAGCTTACTACCTCACAGAACTAGACATAGCTTTAAACGGGCTTTCAGGTATCAATGTCTTCAGTTCCTTCCCATATTCCTTCAAAATGTTTCTTTCTGATTGTCTCTCTCCTAGGATCCAGGACTTTCCTAGAGCTCCTCTCTCAGAAGTAGGTTATTTCCCTCCCAGCATATTAGTCCTTCCTGCTTTCCCCAAAGCTCACTTCTGCACCTAGAAGGCCCAATGGGGATCAGGAGGAATTTTAATTTAGTTAGCAACACTGTTACACAAAGGAGTTAATTCTTCTCTAATTGAATTTATGCCTTACTTCTGCATAACCAACACATCTGTCAAAAGATCTCTCAAAGCCAAATAGCATCTCTATCCTTAAAATGAGACTTTAGCTATCCGGAAACAACCCAGTTGCCCCTTATGACCCTTTCTATTATTGCAGATTTTGTAGTTAGACAGTCAACATGCTAAATTCCTTTAGATAAGGACAGGAGGTGTCCCTGCTCTGAGCTAGTTTGATTAGAACAGAAAACAGCAAATTATTGCCTATGGGCCAAATCCACCCACTGACAATCTTTGTATGGCCTATAATCTGATGGTTGGGAAAAATATTTGAACAATAGTATTTCATGACATGTGAAAATATATAAAATTCTAATTTCAGAGTTCATTAATAATGTTTTATGAGAAAACCATCATATTCATTTGTTTTTTGTAATGTCCTTGGCTTCTTTCACAATACAAGGGCAGAATAGTATTGCTCTGGTAGAGATCCTCTGGCCCACAAACCCTACAATGCTTACTATCTGATCCTTTAAAGTGGAAGTTTGCTGACCCCTAGTTTAGAATCTTGTCTCTACTGCTTTATCATCCCAGTGACTTTGTGCAAGTTACTTAGCCTCCTGACGCCTCAGTCTCTTCACTTGTAAAGGGAAGTTTCTCATTGTTTTCTTACGGGGACAAAGAAGCTAAAATAAATAAAGTGTTTTGTAGAATATCTGGCATGCAGTAAACTCTGTATGAACATTAGTTACTATCGTTATTATCATTTCTACTATTAGTTTTACTGCTGCTGGTATTTCTGTTATTATTTATAGTTCCATTATTGGATTGGCCTTCTTCGTGTGAGGTCCTGGGGTAAGAATTTCACTTAGATTTCTCTAATTTACATGGGATTTCTATCCTCTCCATTTTTATAAGAAAGAACAAGGTTCTGATGAGCTTGAATAACATGCCAAAGTTATTCAACATATAAATAGAAAAACCAAGATTTGAATACAGGCTTGACTTTAAAACCCAAGTCTATCCTACATCATCAGTGCTTTTTAAACTTTCCTTTTTGTAATGGCATTCTTAATTTTCCCTCAGCCAAATTTTACTCAGAATCCTGATTTCTTTGATGGCTGAAAATGTTTTCTCCACTGCTTCATTCAGCCTATGTCTTTGTCTATTCCTTGCTCCCCATCTGGCTCCTGAATCAGTCCCAGGAAATGGTGGGTCTCTATGAAGGCAATGTAACAATGGCTGTATAAGCTGCCATGCTGTGTCTCCTTCAGTAACACAGAAATCTTGGGTCTTCTTGAAGGACCATTGCTTGCAGGTGATAAGACATGAGGGTGAGGGGAATTGCCAATATTTCACCTGCAGATTTCTTAAACTCAGTACAATCATAGCACAGTGTGAAGACTCAGATTCTGGAGCCAAATGTCCTGTATTCAAGTAACTGCTCTGCCTCCTTCTTGCTCTGTGACATTGAACAAATCATTTGACTTTTCTGTGCTTTGATTTCTCCATGTATAGACCTACCTCTAATATTTGTGCTGCATGGAGAAAGAGTAAAAATGGAAGCCCATATACCATGTGCCCTATAAATCAAGCTCGCACATTGCTATATGTTCTATTAGCCTATGAAGGGAAAAAAAATGAGTGTTTAGAATTCTCAGAACATGATGACACTGAGACAGCCAGTAACATACACTTCTTTTTTCCACCACACTCTTCCTTTACAATGAGGGTAAAATGTTTATATGACTCTGTTCCATGAATGTGAGTTCTTTCTGTGACTGCCACAAGCGGCTATCTCTTGACTACCCCTAAACCACCCAGTTAGACATCTCCCTTTGGCCCTATTTCTGTCCATGAGGAGGGCACAACTAGAGAATGGCCAGAGCAGGGCCCATCAAAGAACAGAGCCCAAGACAGAGACCACTCTTTCTCTGGCCCAAGAATGGTACTGTTTACCAGTATATTGAAGATAATAATGGAATATTTATTGCTGTGAGAATTAATAAGTTAACACGTTTAAAGTACTTAGAACAGTGTTGAATGAATGGTAAGAACCATACATATAACTGTTATTACCATTAATTTTACCCCCACTGTTACTGAGTAGAAATTTGTGCTTTGCAAACAACTAATGAAGAATGTGACTGACCTGAGATAGATCTAGGGGTAAATAACAATTTGAAAATAAATCATGAAAGGTGGAATGACCTTATATAGATTCCTGGCCAAATCTTCTTTTCAAAATAAGTTTTAAAAAATGGCAGACCTTATATGAACAGGGGTTCAATACTATAGAACAGGTAATATATGCTATGGCAATAGAGAATCTAGACATTAACCCCAGTGTCAGGGAACTGATGGCAATCAGATGAAATGCAAATCATACATCTCCAACCAAGTAACCACAAATTCTGGTATATTATGCCATTGTCTACTGGTATTTCTAGTGAAAGAAGGCCATGTCCTGATCTTGTTTTCTCTGTTGTCAGTTATATTTAGAACACATTTATAAGCAAACTGCAGAACTTTAGAAGTGTATGCAGAATAAGTGACCAGAGAAATAACTACCGAGAAAACCAAAAAGTAATGCTAATACAATCAATACAGATTTTTTTCTTTTTTTTGGAGTTAAACAGTAGTGACAAAGATAGCTGCCATTTATCAAGGACTTTATATATTTACAAAGAAGTACCATGATGTCCATTTTACAGGTGAAGAAACTAGGGCTCAGAAAGGTTAAATGACTCTTTCAAGACCACACAATCTGGAGTGGCAGAGCCGGCATATGAATCCAGAATTATCTTGTGCCTAAGTCAACTTTTGGACCGCAAGACATGCAGTCTCTTAATGTATAATGCTCTTGAAAAGAATATACTGCTTTATGTGCACCATCATGCCTAACTGTCATCCAACGCAATCATCCCCATGTTCCAGTGAACTTCAAATCAGGTTTATGCTCCTCTCATGTGGTTGCTTCCCTTTTGATTTAGCTCCTGGATGGTCAAAATCTTCACTAATGTATTCATCATTGTCCCTAGCTTAAGCTATTCTACGAAATCTTTATTCAAGTGGCACTTTCATAAATACCAAGGTTGCCTATTGACAAGCATAAAAAAAATTCCTAATGCAAACCACATTGCTGACTATGGATTTTATAGGGTTTCTTTCCCACAATCCTGGCAGGCCAAGTTGTATATTTTATTCTAGTTTTGGGAAAAGGTGGCGAGAATCATCCCCTGGACTCGACACTCTTCAGCCAGACCAGTTTTTTTCTCTCTGCAAAGAAGTATTCTCCTTTATACCATGTCTGCAGTGTCCCTGCCACCTGGCCGCTCACAGAAAAGGAACAGATTCTAGAACATCACTTCCCAAGGTGAGGTATATCCATTTCATTCTCTAAATGAGGAAACTGCTGGTGCAGAAAATCACTAAACAAAAAAGCATCTCCTTCAAATGCCCTCACGAAAGGACACATTTCCTGGCAGTGGAATGAGGAAGCAAGTAACCATTACAAAGGGGCACCATCTCAAGAAAAATCTGCTCATTCCAAAGTTCTTTGCCAGTCTCCCAGATCTTTTAGCCATTGGGTGCTATGCTATGCCAGCAGGGAGGCACTGACAGCAGGGGAAAGACCTCGGGCTTTATTGTAGGGTCTTGAAAGTGGTGCCAAGAAAAGCCTTCACTTCTAGCAACCACAGCCTCTGAGATCCAAAAATCAGTGCTTACCCAAAGCCAAAGCCACCTCAGCTGCTTCACAAACACATCCCATTCTACACTGGCATGATTTCCCAGCTAGGGTATTTCTAAATACAGTGCTTGGTTTTCAAGAAGAAAGCTTGAAAAAATATTCTAACTTGTGGTAATATTTGGTTTCAATTCCTAACTTTTGTCTCTTACTATCTTCATAAACTCCACCAAACAGTGAGTCTGTTTCCCCACTGAGATAAGGGAATAAAAGTATCTTATTCTTGTTTTTATGAGAATCAAATGGGATATTGTATATGAAACCTGTGTGAAACTAATAACATTATCCAGGGTGGTGCTGGTATAGTCCAGTTACTTCTGTTCTGGAGTCTTCTCCATTTTAAGTTGGCCTTTCAGTTTAGAAAGGAAACAATTACCAAAAGCTGCAAATGTCATGAATCTCTTTCCTTTCTCCCAATTTTCTTGCAGTGTTTCAATATAAAATGGTTGTCACCAACCTTTTCTTAAACAGCCAAGATCCCCACGTTTGGGGTTGTGTTAGGTGACAATGAGAAATGAGCAGGGCTTGTTAAAGAGAAAGAGGAAGCTCCTTTCACATCTGGCTTCTGTGATTAAAACTATACTTTCCCTTGACTCTTCAGCGTTGTCAAGGAGTTAAGCTGTCATCCGTCCACTGTTTACTCCAATTCTTTTTAAGACTGCTGGCATTATGATTACCAACCGACAAGTGAGTCTGAATATTGAGGCTGATAATGATTGGCATCCTTAAACATGGTAAACATGAAGACTTTTCATCCAGAAGACGCTGATTTCATTTCTGGCAGTGATGAGGGATGGGCCATGTCAAAACCAAATGAGAATTTACAGTTCTGTGAAAAAAACAGACCTCACAGAAAGGAGAACCTGTGGCTGAATCTGACATAATCAGTCTTCTCCCAGAGTCCGCTTCTCCTCTTTTCCTCTTCTTTTGTCTTTTTCTTTAGACACTGCCCTTTACCTGTTCTCCTTCTTGCCTCACATTCCATAACAAAAGAGATATATAATCAACACATAGCGTCAAACTGACTGACTTTTACAGTGTCTCCTTCAGACTTGTCATTACTGATCTAGCTGTGTGACCCTGAAAAGTGTATCTGACCACTCTCCAGTGTGGAGTTGGCACTGATCTAGCTGTGTGACCCTGAAAAGTGTATCTGACCACTCTCCAGTGTGGAGTTGGCAAAGCCACAGCCTTTCCCTGTCTCGTCCTTTAAGCAAACTAAAAACTGATTGTAAGGATGGAATTAGAATCTTGTGTCTTCCAAACAGGAAATAGTCGATCAAATCTAATTAGCTTTCAGCCCAACCAAAGCAATAGAGCTACACAGATGGGCAAGGATGAATGATTTCAACGAAGAAAAGAAAATAGCTTGAACTCAGGAAATCTCTTTGCTATTTGTTTGTTTGTTTGTTTCCAAATTTGCAGTTGCTGCAAACCTTAAGCATATTTTATGCCAAGCACTTCCTTCCCTATTTAAATTCTTTGACACATATATAATAAGCTGGCCTATCAAGTTACTTTGTCAAATGTTGTATAAAAATTTTGTTAGGAGGTACCTGGGGGGGCTCAATCAGTTAAGTGTCTACATTTAGCTCAAGTTATGATCTCAGGATCCTGGGAATGAGCCCAGGTTTGGGCTCCCTCCTTAACGGGGAGTCTGTTTCTTACACTCTCACTCTCTTTCTCTTTCCCACTTTCACTCTCACTCTACCCCTCCCCCGGTCATGCTCTCTCTCCCTCTCTCTCCTTCTCTCTCATATAAATAAATAAAATCTTAAAAAATTATATTGTTAAGAAGGCACTTAGACACCATCATATCCAATCCTTTTGTTTGACAAGTGAGTAAAATAAGGTCTAGAGAAATAAATTGACCTGCAAAATGCCACATAGTCCATGATAGAAATGAGACTGGAAATTATTCTATGGAGCCCTAATTCATGATTCTCCCAACCACAGTTAAGGCTGCCAGGCAAACCTCATATAAATAAGTCAAACACTTTGGTAGGACTCAGAGTGTTACATTTTTTTCCCCAAAGAATGAATAGAACAAGGCACCTCAGCAGAAAACTGCCAAAATTTAGTATTCCTAAGCCTGTGTGTAGCCCTGCAACTTTGCGAGTATCTCCTTCTGAAACCTTGTGCTATTACCAACAGGATAAATGGGTGGTTACTTAATTAAACCAACACTGGAAGAAAGAAACATAAAGTCTGACCATAGATGCCCTCTTGTTACACAGCAGATATTCTCCAGGGAGCTCATGGGGAAAACAGTCTTTAAGGAAGGGCCAGCGGAGCTAAAGTGGAGACCTAAAAGCTTGCATAAAATTCACAGCTTGCAATCCTCAGTTGAGCTTTTGAATTTTAAATTCTGTGGTGTTACAATGACATAAAACAAATTTGTTTGTTTCTTTCCTTCTTAAAAGCCTAATAAAGACATTGTGCAGAAACCATTATCAAATCTTGGCTAGAGTCTTTAATTTGAGCTCCGATGTCCTAAAAGTTCAACCACGACCAAATGCCCATCCCAGCTGGTATGTTGACCTGAATGGCAAGTCACAGAGCTGGCAGCATTGGCAAAATGGCAACAGCTACACACAGACACACACAGACACAGACACACACACACATTATACATCCATGTGCGTGTGCATATATATACATATATATACACACACATATACATATACACACATACACACACACACTCTTATTCTCCATTCTCTTTCATAATGAGAATCTTTTATCCTCTGAAGAGCTGCAGAAATCTGAACTACTACAGTAGCCCTGTTAACAGCCAACTCTGTGACAAGGGCCTACTCAAAAGAGAGGAAAGTCAATAAAAGTAAAGTGTAAGTGTACTGTTAATGACAGGTTCTTGCAGGCACTTTCCCCCAAATTATACCATTCCTATTCAAATACCATCTCAAGAGTCTCAGACAGTGTCAAGTGCAATCATTGTTATTGCAGTTGCCAAGGTAATCAATTGAAATCATAATGAAGGGAACAGAAGGAAATCAATAGAGTCTGAAATTACAAATAAAGAGAAGCTATCGTTTAAGAGCATTTGGCTGAAATCTTCCATATTAATGGAGTCAGAAATGGCTGTGTCATTCAGAAGCAGTGTGGTGCATAATTCAGCTGGTGCATTAGAACACCTAAAAGCGGTTGCAATAATTAGGGCTGCCTACCAAGAATCTGTCCACCTTAGAAGGCATATTGCTGAGTTGTTTATTATAGTTCCAGTGTGTTTTCATATCTTAATATTTTCAATCACCTCCCAGAGCACCCTTAGGCAGGAGACAGGATCAACTTGCTCAGAGACATTAAGAGTAGGTTGTTGGCCTAGTCTGATTCTGAGATTGGGAAGTAAGAGGGACTAATCGTGCATTCTATTTAGAAGTATTTTCTTTTCCAAAACTCTATTTATTTGTGTGGAGTGATACAGGTAGTTGGGAAAAGCAAGAGATAAGTGTGAAAATAGATTATAGGAAAATTGATTATTGCCCAGTCTTTAATCACAGGCCTGAAAAAGTTCATTGGGCTCAATTACAGTGACATAAAATCTTTCAATTTCACTGCTATTTGTAAAGACAAAATACGTATTCCAGACCTGCTGACTACTCATGATCAGCTATACCCTAAGGAGAGAACAGGAGCTAAATGACAGTAAAGATTGAAGAGCTATCCAGTTTTTTTATCAGGAAATAGTCCATAAAAAGGATAAGGAATTATGAAAAAATCATGTAGACTTTTTTATATGGGCTTATCATTGGGAACTGAAAATGACAGGTTTATGGATTTCAGCAGAAATACGTTTATTACGTTATTCAATATTCTATGACAGACTTTTCATATTCACTCCACTGCTTTGCAGGCCTTGGCTTACAGGCTGTCTGTCTAAGAAATTCTGAACTTTTGATCTCAATCTATAGATGGCAGGAATACACAAAAAGTTTACATGTGTTTGGCACTGATATTATGAGATTCTTGGAACTATATGTATATAAATATATATATTTATATATAAATATTTATGTATTATATATTATATAATATTTATTATATAATATATACTATATATATATATATATATATATATATATATATATATATATATAAAACTATACCTTTTTCAGGCAGAAACAGAAAAAGAAAGGAATACAATTAACCTAGAGTGAGTTGAGCTTGCCATTCTACTCAGTGAACCTATATCTACAAATGGGCATGAAATGGGAAGTTAGAAAGTAGTTTTCCCACAGCAATCTTGGTTCCCATATGCCTCTCAGAGAGTGAGCATTGTAATTCTGGTGTTTAAACGTATGTATTTATTTATTTGTTTACCTATTCATCAGTGATTTATTTTTGTACAGCATGATTTCTACATGTAGACTGACTCACATGATGCTCAACCAAAGGATTATCAACTTTCTGCAGATAAGTCAGTAGACTCTTCACTCCATATTGATTAGGAATCATTTTTCTAACTTTCAATGTTAGCAAGCCACAAAAGAAAGTTGGATTGCCAGGCATGGGAGCACAGTCTGGATGGAACTAGTTAATTATGTGTATTTTGCTGATCTTTTGTCAGTTGTCATACACTGAAGGATCAAGTTGATATTATATGGAACTTACTGAGAAAACTGTACCTTTCTTTCCCAGGACAACTTCCTACAATACTTTCAAAAATAATTTTAACTGTTTATGGTGTTGGCTGATTTTAGAGCCCAAACCTCATCCGAGATATAAACTCCTCCTGTATAAATTTTCTGTCAGGTCTTAGCACTCATTCAGTTCATAGCAGTGGAAACATGTTTTCTAGAGCTTAAGGATCAGCCACATTGGCATCTTTTGGGAGCTTTCTTAGAATAATGCACTCTCAGGACTCATCCCAGATCTACTCTATCAGTATTTGCATTTTAACAAAATGCCCAGATAGTTTACATGACGTTGATGTTTAAGATTCACTGTGGTAGACATCACATGAAATGAAAATGCCTGGCATAACAGACCTTAAAATGTTATCCTAGTAACTAAGAAGAAAACAAAAGAGAGAGAGAGAGCATTATGCGCATTTGTGCAAGCACACTAGTTGGGGCAGAGTACTATTACTGCATATACTAGCATATCATAATCATCACCTTAGCTTTGGCATTATGGTTATTAGTAATCATAAATAGATTCGGAATGTGTTCATATTTTATAATATTGAATCTTCTCTTACCTCTAGGCAAAGAGAAAACATGTAAACAAATAATTAAAAGGCAACATGATTACTGCTATAATAGAGATATAAATAAAATGCTGGAGAAACTGAGAAAATGGAGCCATTCATTCTGCCTGGAAGGATTGAGAAAAGGCTTCCTTAAGTAGATAGTGGCTGAATTGGATCTTAAGGAGATGGGCACTCCAGACAACAAGAATGAGAGAAGTGTTGAGAGGCTTTGTGATTTTGGAGTTGCCAAGAACTTGAGTGTGCCTAGAGCTTGTAGTATATGCGGTTTTGAAATCTCTTTAGATCAGGGAAAGTAGGGGAGAAAGAAAAGGACAGATGGGAAGCTATGAGGCTGGAAAGATGGAAGGGGATGGAGGGAGTTGGGCTCTAGTGTTAAAGCATCACTATAAGACCTAAAACTAATGTGTTAGTGCTTTCAAGCCCCAAAGTCAAGCTTATTAAAGCTGATGTAGTATGGTCATATTTTTAACAGCCACTTACAAAAACAAACAAACAAACAAACAAAAAATCATAAAATCAATTCACATATAACAACTGGGTTGTTGAAAAATAAATGGCTGTTCTATCCAATAAAATTGAAAACCTGGTTTTCAGAATACAAAACAAATTGAAATGTTTGATATTCTTTTTTATTTTTTTTGCAAAGGAATATGCAATATGCAGTGGAAAATGTTCAAATATTGCTTTGTCTTCCCATTGTTAGGGATAGCTTTTCCTTTGTTTTCAAGTATGCAAATAATCTCGGCTTTAAACCTCAAATTCTACCATCTATGGATATTTAGATCTTTCCCAAGATAAACATCTATTAATATGGGGGATTTTGTCTTCATATCCTTCTCTGTGTCTGGACTGTTGCAGTCATGTGCTATCTAAGGGCTGTACTGTGTGAATCTAGATAAGAAACTCAGTTCCTCTACTAGTTCTTCAGGAAAAAAAGCTGCTCAGTGCATCCCTAGATGTTCAGAAGTTCAAGAGAGAATACAATACCACATACCACAGTTTTTCAGTTTTCCCAGTTCTTCTCTCCCTTCTCATCACCATGACCCATCCCCAAGTCTCAAGGGAAGTGTAAATATCTCCCTCTCTATTATAGAAGGCAGTTTCCTTCCCACTGCCACCCAAGAGCTCACCTACTCCAACCACTTACTATAACAATTTTCAAAACTAGAAGTTATTCTCTCCCTTAAACCTGTTAAGAGAAAAAAAAAAATGTTTATTTTGTTCTATAACATACACTATTCAGACATATAACGTGTGTACGTATACAGATACATACACACCCACACTTCTATATACATGTATACAGACACACACAAAAAAATGTGTATATCTGTACATATACTATATATAAGTATATGGCGTGTGTGTGTATGCATAAACACACATGTATGGACAGAAGGTTGAAAAGTTATGTAAGGTGATGTTAATTATATCCAGTTCTTGGTATTATGACTAATTTCACCTTTTTACTCCCCTATATGCATTTATTACATACAAGAACACGTAATTTAAAATTTTGTAGTAAAAAGGCAAGTGTTCAATAACTAATTTTATTTGAAGGATCAATTTCATTTGAATAATGAAAAAAGCTGAAGTGCAAGGGCTCACTAACTGAATAGGGGCTCAAGGATGTGAGGCAATCCATGCAAACTACAGTTTGGAGAAGTTGTGACTTGAAAGAAAAGGGTAGGGGCACCTGGGTGGTTCAGTGGGTTAAGCGTCTGCCTTTGGCTCAGGTCATGATCCCGGGGTCCTGGGATCAAGCCCCACATTGGGCTCTCTGCTCAGCAGGGAATCTGCTTCCCTTCCTCTCTCTCTGCCTGCCTCTTGGCCTACTTGTGATCTCTCTCTGTCAAATAAATAAATAAATTTTTTTAAAAAAAGAAAAAAATAAGAAAGGAAAGGGTAATTGCCTAGGTAGTTCTAGAATAGTATTTACTAAACTAATTCCAGAGATGATGGTGCTTAGGCAAATACATCTGACAAATACTGCCATAAAGAAAATTTTTGAACTATGTTTAACGAAGCATTTCCAAATATATTTGACCTAGAATCCAGTTTTTGTATCAAATATGATACCTTGAAAGACTTTGTTCATATGGCGCACTTTGGGAAATGCCGGTTTAAGGAATAGTGGAGTTAGTGAAGGGTCCTGTTTGCTAGACATGAGTATGCTTGTGGGTCTAGAGAAAGGAGATAGTGAAGACAAGATTGAAGAGTAAAGACAAAACAAAAGAAGGGTTTTATTTTTACCAAATTCTAGAGAAAGCACAAGGGGAAGAAATCTAAGACCTTCCTACTCAATAGAAAGGTTAAAAACCTTTCTAAAAACCAGCTATTTCAGAATTTTAACAAGGCTTTCCAGGAAATTTGTTTGCCCATTAACATTTAGGAAACTTTGCTTTAAGGAGAAGTAAGATCAGTGGCCTGAAAAACATGGGAAAATGTTTGCAACAGCTGCTGTGGGAAGGTGGTGGGATCCATTTCATACCGATTCATTTGGTTATTAAATTTACATTTCTTTAGTGAAGCTCTGAATCTAGGAGTAGAGAAACTGAATTATGATCATGACCCAGGGTGGGGGATTGACAAAGAGGACATAAATGAAGAGCAAGGGAATAAGAAGTTCTAAAGCAGTCAATGCAGTATTGTTGAAATAGCTGAATTGGAGTTCATTAGAGAATCCAAGAAAGCCAAAAGGAAGCTCAGGCATGAATGAGTCAAGAAAAACCTCAGGGGTATTAGGTTGATAAGGAAGTTGGGTTGGAAGCATGAACTTCTGGAAAGCCAAGAGTGAAAAAAGAGTGCCTTTGGAGTGATAAGTTTATTCAACTTTGTGTAGTAAAAATGGAATGGAAATGCAAATTTCAGAAACTAAAAGTCATAAAGCTGAGAAATTTCGAATTTAAGACTTTAATTGTCTCCTCAACATGGAAGATGAAATAGTCAGAAATGAAGGCATGAACTGAGTGGGAAGAAGAAAGGTTGTTGGTTAGATGCTCAATTCAGGCAAACTCTATCTCAAGGATCATAAGTGATAATTCATGGGAGGAATGTTGGAAAGCAAACATAGAGTGTTATTATCATCGCTTCTGTGGACCCTCTGTTTTCCAATACAAAGAACAGTGCCCTCCTCTAGATGTTGAATATGTTCGTTGAGTGAATGATTGGCTGGGTTTTCACCTTTCCAGGAAAAGGTATTTGAATTTAACCTGAAAAAGCATATTTTACAGTGTCTATCTTCATTAATAGCAGGTGGCTAGTGGCCTTTCCAAAGCTGTACAATTCATCTTAATCCTTTTATGAAAATTTACCTCCACTCTGGTCAAAATGAAGAACAATAGCAGGTTTACATTATTTTGAATAATGAAATTTTATTTTGGAAAAATACACCTGAAATTTCATAAAAAGTTAGGTATGCCTTTTGTTTACTTTTTGAAAACAAAATATATTTATTCTTTAGGTTATAGAAAGTAGTATTCACTACAAAAAGAAGATAAAGAAAAGTATAACTTACACGTTTAAATCCCATATAATCCTATCACTCAGATGTAACTACTAATAAAATCTTGGCACCTTTAAGGTTGTTGACTTTGAATATACATTAGTTTATATTCTATCCTACCCATATGCATGCATACACACTTAGATAATTAAAACAGAATCATACTACACACACTGTTTATCAATGAGCTCTTTGGTTAATCAATTGGACTATGTATATATATTCAAACTAGTAAATATAGATCTGCATTATCATATTTTATGGTGATCTGGTAGTTCTTTATATGGATAACAGATGATTAATTTAATCAGTACTTTGTAAACAGAGTACTTGTTTTTCTCCACAGAGCTTTTATTTTCTTCCCAAGGAAGACCATACTTATTGTCATTTTAAGAAGTGTGTTTTGGAGAAAGAGATGAGCTTCAGAAATCCTGCTTCTTCCCACCTGAGTGACAATGTCTGATGCTGTGGAGATCAGATGTTTAGGAAGCAGAAAGAAGAGTGGCATCTGACCAAATAACATCTGTGTAATGGCAATTTATTCCATGGCCATTATCTGAAGTGCTATTGTGGGTCTGAAGAGCAGCAGAGAAACAAACATGCATAATGCAGCCAGCCATCAGCCCATCAAGCAAAACATGCTTATTAGAGCACTACAGAAATTAAGTCATTTCAGAGAGAGAAAAAAAATCCCCTACTTCCCCTGCTTTTGGCACTTCTCTTTATACACAAAACTCATCACAGAAAATTTTCAGACATGATGCTTTACTCAACTCAATGGCACCATAATTTTAGCTACAGAGTAGAACATTGAATGGGGAAGTTCTCTGATCTATTAAATTCTTTTTGCCCCTGAAACTTGAAGTGTGAGTTACCAGTTTCAGTTAAGAACTAAACCTTAGTTCCTTTACCTGTAAGATGAGAAATGAGTCATCACTCCCTCTTACAGTTGTTGAGAGGACAAAACAAAATACCGTATGCATATTGCTTTGTTTTTAATAAAGTGCCTGGGACACAGTAGGTACACCTGAACCTTTCCCTTCATTGATACTAAGAAATGCCATGTTTATTATATTTTGAAGGTGAACATTTCTTATATAATTGATCCAAAAGCACAGAGCAGGGTTTCCTTCACTTACTTTGTGCATCTCCTTTCAGCTCTGATGGCCTTTACATAGAAGATGACTCTAACACAGCCCTCTAAACTGTATAAACATAGCTATTGTAGATAGCCTTTAGGTACATGTTAGGTCTTGAGGGCTAGAGAATGGGTTGAGAACACAGTGACATCTTATCGTATTCCTAGCAACTAAACAGTGACTTAGACCATGCACACCATTTTCTCCTTCATTTCCAAAACTGCTATCCATGGTAGTTACTTAAAGTGGGGAGCTATACCAGGTTCTTCCTCCAAGCAGTAACCCACTCACCAATTATTTTCAATATCATTAAATTCTCATTAATTATTCTACATCAATTCAATCTTTAACCTGAATACAAAATTTAATGCAACCCTTATGGATTAAATGAGAGGTTCTTTGTAAGAATACCTAGCATAATGCTTACCATGGAATAGGAGTGTAACAAAATTCCTTTTAAAACTGGAAAAAGTCCAAATGCTTATTTAAAATTGTAAAAATGATAGCCTCCACATGTACAATTAATTGCAGTATAGAAATCTGTAGATTATCTCATTTTTAATAATGTTGACACTCATGCCCTTTAAATTGGGCAAACAGAGAGGTAGACAACTTCCCCAGGTCAAAGCTAAAGAAAGGTGGAGTCAGGCTTTGAACACAGGTCTTCTCACTCTAAATCCAATAATCTCCTTCAATCTCAGTCATTTCTTTTCAGAAGTCAGGTTGCTGATTGGGTCTTGATCGATCACAAAACTACGGAATGGCACAAGATAACTCATGCTCTATTACCACCTGTTCTAGGAAGGATTAGCTCTTTTGTAAAAGTAACGAACTTTTTATATATCCACATATCTCATTGAGCAGTTACAGGAGTGTGATACCAATAGGAAGAGACAAGCTTGACAGTATGTAGAATTTGATAAAAATTGTTTTAGAAAATCTTGCAGAAGTTTGGGGATCTGGATAATACCAACTATGATTTGCCTATTTTAGTTTTTAAATATATGCATTTTCTGGGAAATATGATTTTTATATTAGTATGCATGTACTTTATGCAATGAATGGACTTCTAAGGCTTGTATAGAATAATTTTATAACACGAATTATTAGATGCATACTCTGGAGTTGCTTATCCCTTCACGGAAATGATGGACCTTAGAGCTAGAAAAAGTCCTCAAAACTTTAATTGAAGCCCCATTTTACAGATGAACACTGGGACCCTGTAAAAAAGTACCCCAGATATAGGTAGTTAATGCTAGACTGGGAACCAAGTGTTCTGCATTCCAGTCAAATGTTTCCTTTTATATTTCCATCATGCTACTAAGAAAACAAATAAATGAATGAAAATCTTTATGGCACATCGTTTTGCAAAGAAAATACTATCTTTGTATGTATTTGATCTTAGTATATCTCTTATTCTGATTCTTGAGGTACATATTGAATTGCTTTTACGTAGCATGCATATACATGTATATATAAATGCAGACATCTGTATTTATTTTGGTTTCCACAGTAGTTTTTTGTTTGCTTCAAATCATTAGATCCTCTGCAGCATTTGCTTATTTTTTTTAATCCCCAACAGTGCCCAAAACATTTATGATATTGTCTTATGCATACTGGGTACTTGATAAATATTTGGGGTTGCTGATGGAACTGCCCCTGCTGATGAACCACAGTTGGAAAAGCCTGAGGTCTATATCAGAGAGAAGCTTTTCTCTTCTAAACTATCGATTGACTCTTGCATGACATTTAATAAAACCTTTCCATTACCAGTTGCACAACAGCAATTAAAACCCTCATCAAATCTATCTTAACTGCTTAGAGTCTTCCACTGGGGAGCATTTTCCTTGGCAAACATCTGCAATAAAAGGCTATTTAATCTTCATAACTGAAACAGTCAGTTATGCTAATTCGTCTCTTTTATTGTCAGTTTACATTGGAATCACACACAGCTCTGGTCCTTTGGAAAGGTACGGAAAAGAGCACAGCTCCTCTAGCAAAAACAGCTAGCATTCAGGTCCCTGTCAAGGAGCCACACCTAGCTCAAAAGATTGTCTGTCAATAATGTTGTAGAAGGCATTTCTCATTGAGAATGAATTGGACTAATGAAGATCTATGATACCTTTCAATTAGTTCTTTATTTGTAGGCTTTCCTAGCCTAAGCTCTCAAACACTGAGAAAGTCATTCCATATTAAAATTCTGGGACCAGATTTCAGAGATGGGTAAAAGTCTTCATTTATATCTCATTTTCCTGTTTCAAATCCTTTAAATTTGTTCTACTTCCTAGTAAAATGCAGAAGTACTCATTTTTGAGCCTTTAAGTAAAAATAAGGCAAGACATAAAATTGTAAATTCAATATAATCTTAAACACTGACAATAGTAGTGTACATATGGAATGTATGGAACACCGGCATGAGACAAGCACTGTGTCAGGGTCTCTGGTTGTCTTGCTGCTTGCTCACACACTAATCATATATATGTCAATGAGTTGGAATAAGTTCGTTTAAGTAGAGTTTTAAATTCAAATAAGAGCTGGGTTAATTTTACTGGTGATTGACTTGTTATAAATATGTGTGATAAAATTTAGATGACTAAATAGTATTTCCATTTAACATAGTAGAAAAGAGAGCTTTGAGGAAATTCAACAGCTGTCATCCAAGATCCACAGCTAGTAGTATTTATGTTAGTAGGCAAACCAGGTATCTCACTCCAAAATCCACAGGAATCATCAAAAACAAAGAGGAGGAAAGGAACATATTAAAACAATGATAATGGTTAAATCTTTACAAAATTATTCAAGCACTTAAGCTATCATGTTTGACTGAGTTTGGAATTCTAGTTGAAAAGCCTTTTCCCTTCAGAACTCTAAATGCATTTCTCCATTGTCTTCTGTCTTCTTTTAGAGTGCATTTTGAGAAACCCAACACTATTCTCATTTTCATTCCTGTTTTATGAAATCTCATTCCTTCCTCTCCTCTCTTCCCCTCCTCTGCCTCCACCACCTCCAACCTCTTTCTCCTCTTTTTTCTTCTGTTTCTCTCAACTTACGTGATGTTTTCTTGATCTCCAGTGTTGTCAAATTTCATGATGTGGTGGTCTTCAATCTGGAAATTTATTCATGTCTTCAATTCAGTTTTCTAGGGGTGTTGGATGGCTCAGTTGATGAAGTGGCCAACTCTTGATTTTGGCTCAGGTCATGATTTCAGGGTCATAAGATCAAGCCCTGTGTGGGAATTTGGTTGGAAGCATGCTTGAGCTTCTCTCTGTCTGCCCACATACCCCCAAAAATAAATAAATAAATCCTTAAAAAGGGGGAAATTCTACATGTAATAGTCTTTGAGTGACAATAGCCTTCTCCATGGAGTGATCTGGCTATGCTGTTACACTTATTTACTTATTTATTTTAAAGATTTAATTATTTATTTTAGAGACAGCACATGACTGGGAGTGGGATGTAGAGGGAGAGTCCTGAGCTGAGCTTAGAGACCTATGTATGGCTCATTTGTAGGACACCAAGATTGGACCTGAGCCCCTTAACAACTGCACCACCCTACGGGCCCCTGGCTGTACTGTTTATAAGAGAACTTCTATGTGTACATTGCAGGTCTTTTCTCTTGTGCTACTCAGATTCCTCAACAATCGATATTTTCAGTATCAGTCACTGAGCACCAAGTGGGCAAAATAATTGGTTGTTCTTAATATTAATTATATAAATATTTATATCATCTCATATTTTTAGTACATGGTTCCTATTCTCAACTTTACTGAATCTTTTTGTCCAAATTTCTCTGTTTTCCTCTCTCTAGGGAATAACTTTCCCTCTTATGTGTGGATAGGCAAGAATAGTCACCTCTTTACTCAAGATTGGAGAAGAGATCTGAGGGTTTAATTACTTCTTTTTTTAATTTTTATTAACATATAATGTATTATTTATTTCAGGGGTACAGGTGTGAGAATCATCTGTGAATCATCAGTCTTACACAATTCACAACACTCTCCATAGCACATATCCTTCCAAATGTCCATCACCCAGCCACCCAGCCACCCTATGCCTCTCTGTCCCCTGTAAGCAGCCCTCAGTTTGTTTCCTGAGATTAAGAGTCTCTTATGGTTTGTCTACCTCTCCGGTCCCATCTTGTTTCACTTTTCCCTCCTTTTTCTCCCAAAAATCCCCTGCCCTGCCTCTCAAATTCCTCATCAGAGAGATCATATGACAATTGTCTTTCTCTGATTGATTTATTTCACTTAGCATAATACCCTCTAGTTCCATCCATGTCATCGCAAATAGCGAGATTTGGGGTTTTGTTTTTTTGTTTGTTTGTTTCTTAAGATGTGTATTTATTTATTTATTTGACACAGAGAGAGAGATCACAAGTAGGCAGAGAGGCAGGCAGAAAGAGAGGGGGAAGCAGGCTCCCTGCTGTGAAGAGACCCCCCAATGTGGAGCTCAATCCTAGGACCCTGAGATCATGACCTGAGCCAAAGGCAGAGGCTTAACCCACTGAGCCACCCAGGTGCCTGGTTTTGGGTTTTTTTTTTTATGGCTGCATAACATTCCAATATATATATATATATCTCACATCTTCTTTATCCACACATCTATTGATGGACATCTAGGTTCTTTCCATAGTTTGACTATTGTAAACATTGCTGCTATAAACATTCAGGTGCACATGCCCATTCAAATCACTACATTTGTATCTTTAGAGTAAATACACAATAATGGGATTGTTGGATCATAGGGTAGCTCTATTTTCAACTTTTTGAGGAATCCCCATATTGTTTTCCAGAGTAGCACCAGCTTGTATTCCCATGAAAAATGTAGGAGGGAGGGTTCTCCTTTCTCTGCATCCTTGACTGCACTTGTCCTTTCCTGACTGGTTAATTTTTGCCATTCTGACTGGTGTGAAGTGATATCTCACTATGATTTTAATTTGTATGTCCCTGATGCTGAGTGATGTTTATCACTTTTTCATGTGACTGTTGGCCATTGGTGTAATTGCTTTTTGAATAGACTTTCGTCTTTGTTTAGTTTAGTCTTTGTTTATTAACCCATCTCTGTCTCACACTTTCACTAATTTAACTAATATATTGCTTATTCCTGAGCTTTGTGTGATTTCTGAGATACAATTTGCTTCTCTGTTTTCCCAATTGTTGACTTAAGACTTAGTTTTCCTATAACTGATAAGTTAATTATCACTCACATGTCATCTTCCCTTATAACCTCCCAATTATGTTCCTATGTCTTCTTCTTTCTTTGTGTTTATGTGCTGATGTCTTAATTTTTTTTTTTCAGTAATTCCATATCAGTGAAGTTTGGAAGAGAAAAAAAAATATAAAGATCAATTTCCAGAGTATCTGGCTAAAATTATAGATTTTATTCCATGCCGTTTAAATATTTCCAAAACTTGCATTTCCCAAATTAAGCCAACTAACAAAAATATTTAAAGATTTTTAAAGATGTTAAAATGCATATTCCTGGCCAGGGAGGAGTCAAGATGGCGGAGAAGTAGCAGGCTGAGACTACTTCAGCTAGCAGGAGATCAGCTAGATAGCTTATCTAAAGATTGCAAACACCTGCAAATCCATCGGCAGATGGAAGAGAAGAAGAACAGCAATTCTGGAAACAGAAAAACAGCCACTTTCTGAAAGGTAGGACTGGCAGAGTCGTGAATCCAAAGCGACGGGAAGATAGACCGCGGGGGGAGGGGCTGGCTCCCGGCAAGGGGCGGAGCAATGGAGCACAAAATCAGGACTTTTAAAAGTCTGTTCCACTGAGGGACACCACTCCAAAGGCTAAACCGGGGCGAAGCCCACGCGGGGTCAGCGTGGCCTCAGGTCCCGCAGGGTCACAGAAGGATCGGGGGTGTCTGAGTGTTGCAGAGCTTGCGGATAATGGAACGGGAAAACTGGCTACAGAGACAGAGCCAACAGTAAGCTCACAGCTCGGTGTTACCTTGAACCAGCCACAGGCTCAGTGAGCTCGGAGCGAGGCGGCCGGAGGTCAGGCAGACGGGAGTTACTGGGCGCTGTTCTCTGAGGGCGCACTGAAGAGTGGGGCCCCGGGCTCTCAGCTCCTCCAGGCCGCCATTTGTATTCCCATCCTCCGGAACTCTACAGAAAGCGCTCAGTGAACAAAAGCTCCTGAAAGCAAACCCGAGGTGATTACTCAGCCCCGCCCCTGGTAAGGGTGGTGCAATTCTGCCTGGGGCAAAGACACTTGAGAATCACTACACCAGGCCCCTCCCCCAGAAGATCAACAAGAAATCCAGCCAAGACCAAGTTCACCTACCAAGAGGTGCGGTTTCAATACCAAGGAGAGCAGCAGAATTCCAGAGGAGAAAGCAAAGCACGGAACTCATGGTTTCTCCCTGTGATTTTTTTTAGTCTTGCAGTTAATTTAATTTTTTTCTTTTTCATGTTTTTTTTTTCTCGCCTTCTGGTAAAATTTTTTTTAACTTTTACGCTTTTCTTTTTTAACGTTTTTTAACTAGTTTATCTAAAATATATATTTTTTCTTTTTCATATTTTTCTTTATTCATTTTCTTTTTTTTAATTCTTTTCTTTTCTTTATCTTTTTTTTCTTTCTTCCTTTTTGAACCACTTTTTATCCCCATTCACCCCCCTTACGATTTGGGATCTCTTCTGATTTGGTTAAAGCATATTTTCCTGGGGTTGTGGCCACCCTTTTAGTATTTTACTTGCTCCTTCATATACTCTTATCGGGACAAAATGACAAGACGGAAAAATTCACCACAAAAAAAAAGAACAAGAGGCAGTACCGAAGGCTAGGGACCTAATCAATACAGACATTGGTAATATGTCAGATCTAGAGTTCAGAATGACAATTCTCAAGGCTCTAGCCGGGCTCGAAAAAGGCATAGATGATATTAGAAAAACCCTCTTGGGAGATATAAAAGCCCTTTCTGGAGAAATAAAAGAACTAAAATCTAACCAAGTTGAAATCAAAAAAGCTATTAATGAGGAGCAATAAAAAATGGAGGCTCTCACTGCTAGGATAAAAGAGGCAGAAGAAAGAATTAGTGATATAGAAGACCAAAAGACGGAGAATAAAGAAGCTGAGCAAAAGAGGGAGAAACAGCTACTGGACCACGAGGGGAGAATTCGAGAGATAAGTGACACCATAAGACAAAACAACATTAGAATAATTGGGATTCCAGAAGAAGAAGAAAGAGAGAGGGGAGCAGAAGGTATACTGCAGAGAATTATTGGGGAGAATTTCCCCAATATGGCAAAGGGAACGAGCATCAAAATACAGGAGGTTCAGAGAACGCCCCTCAAAATCAATAAGAATAGGCCCGCACCCCGTCACCTAATAGTAAAATTTACAAGTCTCAGTGACAAAGAGAAAATCCTGAAAGCAGCCCAGGAAAAGAAGTCTGTAACATACAATGGTAAAAATATTAGATTGGCAGCTGACTTATCCACAG
This sequence comes from Mustela erminea, assembly GCF_009829155.1. Lineage (NCBI taxonomy): Eukaryota > Metazoa > Chordata > Mammalia > Carnivora > Mustelidae > Mustela > Mustela erminea. The sequence continues at coordinate 60,147,126 of NC_045625.1, forward strand.
AGACCTAGCAGGCCAGAAAGAGCTGGCATGATATTTTCAGAGCACTAAACAAGAAAAACATGCGCGCCAAGAATACTATATCCAGCTAGGCTATCATTGAAAATAGATGGAGAGATTAAAAGCTTCCAGGACAAACAAAAACTGAAAGAATTTGCAAACACCAAACCGGCTCTACAGGAAATATTGAAATGGGTCCGCTAAGCAAAGAGAGAGCCTACAAGTGGTAGATCAGAAAGGAACAGAGACCATATACAGTAACAGTCACCATACAGGAAATACAATGGCACTAAATTCATATCTCTCAATAGTTACCCTGAATGTTAATGGGCTAAATGTCCCTGTCAAAAGACACAGGGTATCAGAATGGATAAAAAAATACAACCCATCTATATGTTGCCTCCAAGAAACTCATTTTAGCCCGAAGAGACCACCAGATTTAAAGTGAGGGGGTGGAAAAGAATTTACCATGCTAATGGACATCAGAAGAAAGCAGGAGTGGCAATCCTTATATCAGATCAATTAGATTTTAAGCCAAAGACTATAATAAGAGATGAAGAAGGACACTATATCATACTCAAAGGGTCTGTCCAACAAGAAGATCTAACAATTTTAAATATCTATGCCCCCAACGTGGGAGCAGCCAACTATATAAACCAATTAATAACAAAATCAAAGAAACACATCAACAATAATACAATAATAGTAGGAGACTTTAACACTCCCCTCACTGAAATGGACAGATCATCCAAGCAAAAGATCAGCAAGGAAATAAAGACCTTAAACGACACACTGGAACAGATGGACATCACAGATATATTCAGAACATTTCATCCCAAAGCAACAAAATACACATTCTTCTCTAGTACACATGGAACATTCTCCAGAATAGATCACATCCTTGGTCCTAAGTCAGGACTCAACCAGTATCAAAAGATTGGGATCATTCCCTGCATATTTTCAGACACAATGCTCTAAAGCTAGAACTCAACCACAAAAGGAAGTTTGGAAAGAACCCAAATACATGGAGACTAAACAGCATCCTTCTAAAGAATGAATGGGTCAACCGGGAAATTAAAGAAGAATTGAAAAAAATCATGGAAACAAATGATAATGAAAATACAATGGTTCAAAATTTGTGGGACACAACAAAGGCAGTCCTGAGAGGAAAATATACAGCGGTACAAGCCTTTCTCAAGAAACAAGAAAAGTCTCAGGTACACAACCTAACCCTACAACTAAAGGAGCTGGAGAAAGAAAAAGAAAGAAACCCTAAGCCCAGCAGGAGAAGAGAAATCATAAAGATCAGAGCAGAAATCAATGAAATAGAAACCAAAAATCAATGAAACTAGGAGCTGGTTCTTTGAAAGAATTAATAAAATTGATAAACCCCTGGCCCAACTGATCAAAAAGAAAAGAGAAAGGACCCAAATAAATAAAATCATGAATGAAAGAGGAGAGATCACAACTAACACCAAAGAAATACAAAGAAATACAAACTATTATAAGAACATACTATGAGCAACTCTACGCCAACAAATTTGACAATCTGGAAGAAATGGATGCATTCCTAGAAACATATAAACTACCACAATTGAACCAGGAAGAAATAGAAAGCCTGAACAGACCCATAACCAGTAAAGAGATTGAAACAGTCATTAAAAATCTCCAAACAAACAAAAGCCCAGGGCCAGACAGCTTCCCAGGGGAATTCTACCAAACATTTAAAGAAGAACTAATTCCTATTCTCTTGAAACTGTTCCAAAAAATAGAAATGGAAGGAAAACTTCCAAACTCATTTTATGAGGCCAGCATCACCTTGATCCCAAAACCAGACAAGGATTCCATCAAAAAAGAGAGCTATAGACCAATATCCTTGATGAAAACAGATGCGAAAATTCTCACCAAAATACTAGCCAATAGGATTCAACAGTACAATAAAAGGATTATTCACCACGACCAAGTGGGATTTATTCCAGGGCTGCAAGGTTGGTTCAACATCTGCAAATCAATCAATGTGATACAACACATCAATAAAATAACAAGAATCATATGATACTCTCAATAGATGCTGAAAAAGCATTTGACAAAGTACAGCATCCCTTCCTGACCAAAACTCCTCAAAGTGTAGGGATAGAGGGCACTTACCTCAATATCATCAAAGCCATCTATGAAAAACCCACCGCAAATATCATTCTCAATGGAGAAAAACTGAAAGCTTTTCTGAAGGTCCGGAACACGGCAGGGATGTCCATTATCACCACTGCTATTAAACATATTACTAGAGGTCCTAGCCTCAGCAATCAGACAACAAAAGGACATTGAAGGCATCCAAATCGGCAAAGAAGAAGTCAAATTATCACTCTTCGCAGATGATATGATACTATATGTGGAAAACCCAAAAGACTCCACTCCAAAACTGCTAGAACTTATACAGGAATTCAGTAAAGTGTCAGGATATAAAATCAATGCACAGAAATCAGTTGCGTTTCTCTACACCAACAACAAGACAGAAGAAAGAGAAATTAAGGAGTCAATCCCATTTACAATTGCACCCAAAACCATAAGATACCTAGGAATAAACCTAACCAAAGAGGCACAGAATCTATACTCAGAAAACTATAAAGTACTCATGAAAGAAATTGAGGAAGACACAAAGAAATGGAAAAAATGTTCCATGCTCCTGGATTGGAAGAATAAATATTGTGAAAATGTCTATGCTACCTAAAGCACTCTACACATTTAATGCAATTCCTATCAAAGTACCATCCATCTTTTTCAAAGAAATGGAACAAATAATTCTAAAATTTATAATGAACCAGAAATGACCTCGAATAGCCAAAGGGATATTGAAAAAGAAAGCCAACGTTGGTGGCATCACAATTCCGGACTTCAAGCTCTATTACAAAGCTGTCATCATCAAGACAGCATGGTACTGGCACAAAAACAGACACATAGATCAATGGAACAGAATAGAGAGCCCAGAAATAGACCCTCAACTCTACAGTCAACTAATCTTCGACAAAGCAGGAAAGAATGTCCAATGGAAAAAAGACAGCCTCTTCAATAAATGGTGCTGGGAAAATTGGACAGCCACATGCAGAAAAATGAAATTGGACCATTTCCTCACACCACACACTAAAATAGACTCAAAATGGACGAAGGACCTCAATGTGCGAAAGGAATCCATCAAAATCCTTGCGGAGAACACAGGCAGCAACCTCTTCGACCTCAGCCGCAGCAACATCTTCCTAGGAACAACGCCAAAGGCAAGGGAAGCAAGGGCAAAAATGAACTATTGGGATTTCATCAAGATCAAAAGCTTTTGCCCAGCAAAGGAAACAGTTAACAAAATCAAAAGACAACTGACAGAATGGGAGAAGATATTTGCAAACGACATACCAGATAAAGGACTAGTGTCCAAAATCTATAAAGAACTTAGCAAACTCCACACCCAAAGAACAAATAATCCAATCAAGAAATGGCCAGAGGACATGAACAGACATTTCTGCAAAGAAGACATCCAGATGGACAACAGACACATGAAAAAGTGCTCCATATCACTCGGCATCAGGGAAATACAAATCAAAACCACAATGAGATATCACCTCACACCAGTCAGAATGGCTAAAATCAACAAGTCAGGAAATGACAGATGCTGGCGAGGATGCGGAGAAAGGGGAACCCTCTTACACTGTTGGTGGGAATGGGAGCTGGTGCAGCCACTCTGGAAAACAGCATGGAGGTTCCTCAAAATGTTGAAAATAGAACTGCCCTATGACCCAGCAATTGCACTACTGGGTTTTTACCCTACAGATACAAACGTAGTGATCCAAAGGGGCACGTGCACCTGAATGTTTATAGCAGCAATGTCCACAATAGCCAAACTATGGAAAGCACCTAGATGTCCATCAACAGATGAATGGATCAAGAAGATGTGGTATATATACACAATGGAATACTATGCAGTCATCAAAAGAAATGAAATCTTGCCATTTGTGACAACATGGATGGGACTAGAGCGTATCATGCTTAGCGAAATAAGTCAAGCAGAGAAAGACAACTATCATATGATCTCCCTGTTATGAGGAAGTGGTGATGCAACATGGGGGCTTAAGTGCGTAGAAGAAGAATCAATGAAACAAGATGGAATTGGGAGGGAGACAAACCATAAGTGACTCTTAATCTCACAAAACAAACTGAGGGTTGCTGGGGGGAGGGGGGTTGGGAAAAGGGGGTGGGATTTTGGACATTGGGGAGGGTATGTGCTTTGGTGAGTGCTGTGAAGTGTGTAAACCTGGTGATTCACAGACCTGTCCCCCTGGGGATAGAAATATATGTTTATAAAAAATTAAAAAATTAAAAAATGCATATTCCTGGGTTTTATCTCAGATTTACTGAATTATAATCCTCAGGGGAAATGCAAGGGACTTTGTATGGTCTTTTTTTTTTTTTTTGCTGTTGTTGTTAGATTTTATGTATTTATTTAGAGGGAGAGAGAACACGAGTTGTGGAGGGGCAGAGGGAGAAAGAGAGGTGACTGACACAGAGCAGGGAGCCTAAAGCAAGGGGGGCGTGTGATCCTCAGATTCCAGGATCATGACCTTAGCTGAATAAAAGGTCTGAGCCACCCTTGTATGCCAAGGGAATTTTCATTCTTAACAAATGCAGAAAAGAATGACTCTGATCAGTTAGCTTTGTGAAATACCATTTCAAGATCTGTGAAAAGAACATTTTCACAAATAATGTTAGCATAGCCCTCATACTAAGAATAAATAAATATTTTCACACACACAGATGCACACACAAACTATAAGTCATTCTCAATTACAAGCATAGATTCAAAAACTATAAACATTAGCAAATTAAATCTAACATCATAAAACATAATAAATTATTACCAAGTTATGAATCTTCTAAAGATGTTTCAGGATTAGAAAAGTTTTTGCTTTTGTTTCTTTTTCACCACAATTCATATTAACCTTTTAAAGAAGAAAATCTAGGTGATTATCTCAGTAAATGCTGAAGAACATCAAATAATAATTAATATGCATTTCAGATAATAAGCAAATAACATCCTTCTAGGAATGAAAAGAAAGGTCTTTGGCCAGATTAACTGCTACAGTAAATGTCTTATTTAATGAGCTAATATTAGGGCCATTTCAATAAAAGGCAAGAAAAAGGCAAGGATGTCACTTCCATCTCTCCTATCAGATATAGGTCTGTAAGCCTTCTTCAATGCAATAAGAAAAAATAATAGAGTTAAAAATATTGCAAAGAAAACTAGTTTCTGATTTTCTACTTAGAAAGCCAAGAGAATCATCTGAAAAATAATGAAATTTTATTTGTTGTCGTATAAAATTAACATTTAAAAATTCAATAGAATTCTTATGTACTTATAATAATTTACTAGGAAATAGACAACAGGTTAATGAACAAATGAAAAGTTAGAAATAGAACATGATAAGAGTAACATTTCAAATCAGTAGAGAGATGGTGGAATATTCATAAATTTACCTAGAAAATATGGTCCTTTAATTTAGGAAAATCACATCCAACAAAGCAGAAAAATGTGCTAAGTGCGTGACCAGGAAATTACTGATAAAAGATGTATAAATGACTAATAAGTATATTTAAAAATTAAACATCAGTAAGCATATTTAAAAATTAAATTTTCCTCATTGAGATAAACGAATTGAAATAGCAATCAAATTTTGTATCATTCGGGTGAAAAAAAGTCTTTTAAATTGATACTATCCTATGTTAGTGAGAAAGGTGTAAACAACACTCAATATTTTTGTGGTAGTGCAGAAATTTAACATCCACTTGGAGGAATTTGGCACCATCTTTCAGAATTTAAAATACATGAGGATGCCTGGGCGCCTCAGTTGGTTAAGCATCTGCCTTAGGCTCAGGTCATGATCCCAGAGTTCCTGGATCAAGTCAGGCATCAGGCTCCCTGGATCATGGGAAGTCTGCTTCTCCCTCTGATCCTCACCTCTCTCATGCTTTCTCTCTCTCTCAAATAAATAAACAAAATCTTTAAAAAAGCTGGGTGATGAGAATTAGAGGGCACATGATATGAGCATTGGGTGTTATATTCAATTAATGAATAATTGAACATTATATCAAAAACTAATGATGTAATAAACCTTGGCTAATTGAATTTAAATTAAAAATGATTAAAAAAATAAAAACTAAAAAAATATTTTAAAATATATGAAAAATTTACCCAAATGTTCTATTTCTAAGAGGCTCTCACATAGAAACACTTTCATATAAGCACAGATATCTGTATCCCAAAACATTAATTGAATAATTACTTTAATGCCAAAAATATGTTGAAAATAGCTAGACATTAATCAGAAAGGAAACTTGAAATTGGCATGTGCACCCTATGAAACATTACGTAATTCCTTAGAGAAATGATGTGTATAACATGGAAAAAATCTCCAAGACATCCTAAGTAAGAAAAGCAAATCACAAGGAAATATTAAGTGGTATCATTTACATGATATTTAGAACAGAAATAAAACGTTATACATGAAATGATTAGCAGAGGTCATCTCCACTAAATGAGGAGTAAGAGTTGGAAAGAGATATTTACCTCTGCATATAAATTACCCTTTATATTATTTCAGAAATAGTTTAACTAGAAAAGCAGCCTTAATTTCCCAAATTCATTAGATGTTGTTATGAGAGTTTTCTCTTAAAATATTAGTGTCTGTAGTTGTTTATCTTTATCTAAGTGGGAATGTGACATTTGAATTTTATCTCACTTCCTACTGACTTAACAGAATAGCTGGGAAATCACCTCTCATGTCTTGTCTTCTCAGGTCAGCCAACTTGACCCTCTTTTCTATGCTATCTGTCCTTAATCATATTCTTATATATTGAGAGATTCCTTACCCCAGTTTTCTCTCTTCACCAATTAAAGTTTTTGCCAAGCAGAGATAATTATCATTTACATCTATGTGACCTGTGTGCTGTGTCTCTGAAGGTTTCCAGACAAATTGTTGTAAAGAAAGAGACTTCTACTCTATAATGGGAATGAGGCAGAGGGCAACAGTATTCCCTGAAGAGGTCTTTCTAGTCCTGGCTCTTCAGCATCAGCTTTGAAGAACTGAGTTTGCTTTACATTTTTTGCTTTACTCTTTATGGCTTAATTAAATTTAGTTGCATGTTCATTAGCCTTTCCTTTTTCTTTTATTTTTTTTTTCCTCCTTACCAATTCAATTTTTAAATATGGAATCTGAACAACATCATAAACCAGAACTGGGTACTGCTCATGGCAAAATATAAAAAAAGAAGGATTTGGGGAAGCCAAACAAAACAGTAAAATTGTGGTACAAATGTTTGGATATAAGTAAAAAAAAAATACATTACATAGGTATTCACACTTTAAATAACGTGCTGAATGTTTCACTACTTTAAGCCCTTCATAGCAGATCAATACCATTTACACCACTCACTCACAGCAAGCAGTAAATGCTTCTTACCTCACCTGTTTCTAACCATTTAACATGGTTAAAAAGATGCCTAGAAACATCAATTGGGGTGATTTCTCTTAAACTGAAAATGGGCCAATTAGTCTTGGCACTCACTGCATGGAAAAAGGACCTAGAGAAAGACAGGGAGAGAGGAAATCACACAATGAGTGTAAATGCATTAGTTTTGCAAGTTCATGAAAGTTAAGCTCAACTTCAAGTTCAGCAAAACATGCTGGAGAACGGAAAACAATCTGCTCTTCTACTGTACTGCTAACTTGTTTGATACATATGCACTATGGATTGCCTAACATATTGATTATGCTGTAAGTATATCAAGTTAAACAATAACTCTGAACCCAGCCCCGGACATTTGTCATGTCAAATCTCCTTGGCAGCAGTGGAAATTGGTGATCAATGCCATTTTAGAAGGAACAGATATTCATTATTAATAAACATGGCAAGGCTGAAATGAGGTAATTAAGTAGAAATAAATTAAGTTCTACTCTACTCCAAGGGAAAAACCTGCCAGGATTGATTGCTACATTCATTTAATTAATGTTTTAGTACAATTCAGAAATAGTGGAAAGATTGAGGAGTGGCACATGCTATATAAGGTTCTAAAAAGGAAACGGGGATATTTTAGGATAAAAAAATTGCTTCTCTCTCAGGCTTCACATTGCCTACATTAATTGTTTAATTCTGGCAATATCATGTTTGTTAGAGTGGATTTTACTTTCTGGGGCCCCAAATGCATTTCTGCTATGTAATTTGGCTAAAGAAAGGAATAAAACTTTAACTTTTGGCCTGGGTGAATTATAGCTAAGTTGATACCTCTTTTAGTTTGTAAATGTGTTCAGTTTTCCTGAGGCAACGTGGAAAATGTGCCTGATGGGCAACTTGGCATCACCACCAGCTACTTCTAATTCATCACTGGATTGCAATTGAGGAGCCATAAACTACATTTCCTGGAATCCCCTTCTCCTAATTGTTATAAGTTCCAGTTGGCCAATATGAAGTACTTACGTAAGAATTGGAAGGTGTTAGAAAAGAAGAAGCCAGTATTCTCTAGGCAGATTTCTGGTGTTAAAGCAGATTTCCAGCTAATCCTTAAAGCCACTTAATACTCTTATAGACTACATAGCAGATTTCTCAGAGATTCTTTCTTTTTTCTAAAATTTTTAAATTTAAATTCAATTTAATTAACATATAGTATATTATTAGTTTGGGGTGTAGAATTCAGTGATTGATCAATTGAATGTAACACCCAGTGTTTATTACATCAAAATGCCTTCCTTAATGCCAATTATCCTATACCCAATTACCCTATCCCACCACCCACCTCCCTTCCAGCAACCCTTAGTATGTTCTCTATAGTTAAGAGTCTCTTATGGTTGGTCTCTCTTTTTGTCTTATTTTTCCTTCCCCTCCCATATGTTCACCTGTTTTGATTCTTAAATTCCACATATGAGTGAAATTATATATTTTTCTTTCACTGACTGACTTATTTTGCTTACACAATACCCTCTAGCTCCATCCATGTTGTTGCAAATGGCAAGATTTCATTCTTTTTGATGGCTGAATATATTCCATTGCATATATATACCACTTCTTTATCTATTCATCTATGGATAGATAGCTGGGCTCTTTGCATATTTTGGCTATTGTGGACATTACTGCTATAAACATTGGGGTTCATGTGCCCCTTCAAGTCACTATTTTTGTATCCTTTGGATGAATACCTAGTAGTGTAACTGCTGGGTTATAGGGTAGTTTTATTTTTAGTTTTTTGAGGAAATGCTGAACTGTCTCCCAGAGTGGCTGCACTGGTTTGCATTCCCACCAACAGTAGAAGAGGTTTCCCTTTCTCCACATCCTCACCAAGATCTGTAGTTTCTTGAGCTGTTAATTTTAGCCATTCTGACTAGTGGGTGGTGGTACCTCATTGTGGTTTTGATTTCTATTTCCCTGATGCTGAGTGATGTTGATGTGTCTGTTAGCCATTTGTATGTCTTCTTTGGAGAAATATCTAGTCATGTCTTCTGGCCATTTCTTGACTGGAATTTTTTGGGGTTATTCAGTTTGATAAGTTCTTTATAGATTTTTGCATACTAGCCCATTATCTACTATATCATTTGCAAATATCTTCTCCCATTTCGTAGGTTGTCTTTTAGTTCTGTTGACTGTCAGTGCCCGAGCGGCTTGTAGCGCATGCGCGGTGATGCTTCTGGGCTCCGCCGTGCCCGCTTGTTGCCTCGGCCGCCGCTGCCTCAAGCCGTCGCCGCCGCCGGGTGGCAACGGTGCGGAGCTGCTCTGGCTGGGCCCGTGGGGGGGGCCCAGGGCACCGCACGACTTTTTCGGTGCCCGAAAGTAAACACGCCATTAAGATGGCGGCTGGATGCGAGCCAGTAGGCGGAACTTAGGATTTTGTATCTATGTGGCTGCGAGTGATTGGTTGTGCAACCTTGGTATATATAGACATGCACGGGCGGGGGAGAGGGAGATCCCAACAGCTACGCAGAAATAAAGCTTGCTTCGCTGAGGTCTCCTGGTTGTTCTTGCTGGCGAGAGCGACACGTGGTGCCGAAACCCGGGAAAACCGAAACCTACACCGAGGAGTTCTCAGTGAACACAACGATCCGGTAAGTGTGCACAAAATTTCAGATAAGAAAGTTCCTAAGTATAGGACGAGAAGTGAGAAAGTTCCTAAGTATAGGACGAGAAGTAAAAGGGTTCCTAGGCATAGGACAAGAAATAATGGGATCAAAGTTTACTAAGATGGGAGGATTACCGATGGAGGTGCTTAAGGCTAACGGCACTCCGCTAGACTCTAACCATAAAATGGTTAAAAATGTTATTGAGGAGCAGGTCAGAGAAGCCTCTAAGGCAGGATCTAGCAGAGGGGGAGAAATTTCAGAGGAGAGCTCCTCTGGAGATGAGCTTGGGGAAGCCATGACACACTTAAAAGAGGAAGTCCCTAACGAACCTTTAAAGGGAAAGACATACAAAGAAGCCGGGAAAAAAATATGACTCCCTAGCGCCCTCTGTCAGAAGGTCAAGAATTCCTACCCCTGAATGTAGGCCTATAGCGCCACCTGCAGAATGGCTGCCACCATATAACACTGCATGCTCCCGAGGGGCATGCGGTTGTCCAGAATGTAGAAATGCAGGATGGAGGGACATTACGGACTTTACTAAACCCTTCCCTCTTGCATACCCAGTGTTAGAAGATCAAAATCAACAGAGGTTTCATCAACCACTAGACTTCAAACTTAATAAACAGTTTAAGGAAGCAGTCACTACTTATGGGCCATAGGCTGCTTATACACTTTCACTTTTGGAAGCAGTCAGTAGCATGAACCTTACCCCAGACGATTGGACTAACATGGCAAAAGCAACTCTGTCTGGTGGACAATACTTGATATAGAAAACTGCTTGGCAAGAGTGTAGCTCAAAAACTGCCCAGCGTAACGCCGCGTCAGGGAATCCCCACTGGAATATTGACATGCTCATGGGAGGAGGTCAATTTGTGGGACAAAACAATCAGATTGGGTACCCCCCAGGGGTGTATGTACAGATAGCAGCTGCAGCCACTAGGGCTGGGAAGACCATACAGGGTTCTGGCGATTTGCAGGGACAACTTTCCAAGGTGTTGCAGGGGCCTAATGAACCCTATGCTGACTTTGTAGATCGTCTGCTCCAAGTAGCAAGGTGCATATTTGGGGATGTGGACCAAGCAATGCCCCTTGTTAAACAATTAGCCTATGAACAAGCAAATAAATGGTATAAAGAGGCTATCCGCCCTTGGAGGTCTAAGGACCTGATTACATATATCAAAGTGTGTCGAGACATCACTGATACAGTTGTTCAGGGCGAAGTTGTGGCAGCAGCAGTAGCCCAAGGGATAAGAAGTTTCAATGGAGGAACCAGGAGTTCTTCCAAGGCTTGTTTCCTTTGTGGAAGGGACAGTCATTTTAAGAGGGATTGTCCAAAGGGTAAAGGACCTCCTAGACCAGTCAAGCCCGCACCTGGGTTGTGCCTTCGTTGCCGTAAAGGGAATCATTGGGCTAATGAATGTAGGTCCCAGAAAGATATTCAAGGAAATACCCTGCCGCCGAATAACTGGATTCAATCCAATTACTCAAAAAACAGGAAGCAGGGCCCCGCGCCCCGGGGCCCAACACAAATTTATGGGGCACTAATGCAAATGCCCAGGACATGGTATCCTCCCTCAGAGAAAGGCGCACAACCTCTGGATCAGCAAGGCTCGATATCAGAGCAGCCACCCGAATGGTCCTAACTCCGGAGATGGGCATTCAAGCATTGGCCTCCGATCTAAGAGGGGGCCCCCCTCATGGTACTGTAGGTTTATTACTTGGCCGAAGCTCCACTTATCTCAAAGGTCTGATAGTCACCCTGGGTAATAGATTCAGATTATGAGGGAGAGATCGAGATACTGGTGTCTTCACCAAGGGGAGTTACTGCAATTAGCCCAGGAGATCAGATAGCTCAACTTCTCATACTCCCTAGCCATCATGAAGCCTTTCCCAGTAAAGGAAAAGAAAAAGGTACGAGAGGTTTGGGGTCTACGGGAGTTGACCTAACATGCCTGACCCTGGATATGACTGATAGGCCCATAATTACCCTCAAGGTGCAAGGAAGGAAATTTTTAGGGTTACTGGATACGGGCGCCGATAAGAGCATCATCAGCCAACAAGAGTGGCCTCCGAGATGGCCCCTAACACAAGCAAAACAAACACTCAGGGGTTTAGGAATCACTCAAAGTCCTGATCAAAGCGCAGCTACCCTTGAGTGAGAGGATGACGAAGGCCATAGGGGAACTTTTCAGCCCTATGTCTGCAATATTCCTATTTCCCTCTGGGGACGAGACGTTTTGGAACAGATGAGCGTCCGCCTGACAACTGAAACTATATACAGCCCCCGATCAATAGCTATGATGCAAAAAATGGGATACATACCAGGAAAAGGGTTAGGGAAACAGGAGCAAGGTAAAATAGACACCATCCCTTTCACCTCAGAATATAAGGGGCAAGGCCTGGGTTTTCGGTAAGGGCCGCTGAGGCAATGAAAATAACGTGGAAGACAGATACGCCCTGCTGGGTGCCTCAGTGGCCCCTTACTAACAAAAAACTATCAGCTGCTAAAGCCCTGGTACAGGAACAGTTAGAGGCGGGCCATATGAAACCTTCTACCTCACCTTGGAATACACTTATCTTTGTTATTAAAAAGAAATCTGGTAAATGGAGACTTTTACATGATCTTAGAGAAATTAATAGGCAAATGCAGAACATGGGACCAATACAGCTGGGATTACCCATGATAACCGCCTTACCGAGAAACTGGCCATCAATAGTGGTTGACATAAAAGATTGCTTTTTCTCTATCCCTCTGCATCCTGAGGATACAATTAAATTTGCTTTACCCTACCTTCTATTAATCATGCAGAGCCTAACCAAAGATATGAGTGGACTGTCCTCCCTCAGGGCATGGCTAATAGCCCCACTATGTGTCAATTATATGTTTCTAAAGCCATACAGCCTATTAGAGAGACTTACCCTGATTTAATGTGTTACCATTACATGGATGACATATTGTTGTGTGGATCTGACTCTACTACAGTTTCGGAAGCCTTAGTAATGTTACAAAAGGAGCTAAATTCATGGGGGTTAATTATAGCCCCCGAAAAGATACAGGCTTCCAACATCAAAGACTATTTAGGCATGAAACTATACAATACCATGGTAAAACCTTCAAAAGCCTCCATTAGAACTGACAAATTACAAACACTCAATGATTTCCAGAAGTTATTGGGGGACATAAATTGGATCCGACCCTACCTGAAAATAACTACAGGAGAATTACAACCATTGTTTGATATTCTGAAGGGTGATGCCCGTCTAGACTCTCCTAGGAGCCTTACTCTGGAGGCGAAACAGGCTTTGAAAATTGTGGAGGACAGGCTTGCCTTGACTTCAGCAGATAGATGTGATCCTAACCAGATAGTCCAAGCCATAGTGATTCCATCCCCTTCTTCACCTACTGGAGTGCTATGGCAAGGTGGGCCCTTACAATGGCTGTACCTCCCAAACACTCTTCCTCAGATAATCACAACATATCCAGTTGCAGTAGCCATGCTAGCTAACAAATTGATCACTGTTTGTATTTCTACTCTTGGAATCATACCTGACAATTGCATCGTGCCGTATACTAAGGAACAGATTCGCCTACTATGTGCTACCCTAGATGATTGGGCGATACTGACCACCTCTTACTCAATAGAATTTGATAATCATTATCCTTCACACCCACTTATAGAATTCACAAAGGGTATTGAATTCATACTACCAAAAATTAGTAGATCGACACCACTAAAAGAAGCCTCTACTGTCTTTACAGATGGAAGTAAAGAGGGTACAGGAGCTTATATCATAAATGGAATCGTGAACCCAGTCATAGTTCCTGCCAGGTTGGCTCAACAAGTAGAGCTACTAGTAGTGCTCCTAGTGCTCCAAAGATTTTCAGACACTCCCCTAAATATTATTTCTGATAGTCAATATGTGGTAAATGCAACAAAAAATATTGAAACAGCCATCCTCTCCTTAAGTGATTCACCTATTCCATGGATCTTAAGGCAACTACAAGAGGTTGTGCAACTGCGCACTGCACCATTTTTTATAGATCACATCAGAGCCCATATGAGCCTACCAGGACCATTATCCGAGGGCAATGCTCTAGCAGACCACAATAGTCGTTTCCAACTTATTTACCCTACCTTAGAACAGGCGAAGCTGTTCCATAGCAAATGGCATGTGAATTCTAATACCTTAAGATATAGATTCCATATCACCAAAGAACAGGCAAGAGATATAGTAAGGACTTGTGGGAATTGTGCCACATTACTCCCTCAGCCTTCCTTAGGGGTAAATCCCAAAGGCTTTCAAGCTAATCACCTATGGCAAATGGATGTCACACATGTACCTGAATTCGGGCAACAAAAGTATGTACATATATCAGTGGACACTTATTCGGGTATCATAATGGCTACTCCCCTCACGGGGGAGAATTCAAAACAAGTCATCACACACTGCCTACGATGCTTCGCAGATTGGGGTATCCCAAAACAAATAAAGACAGATAATGGACCTGCATAAACACCAAAATCTATCCATCAATTCCTAAGTCAATTTGGTATAGTCCATACTACAGGTATACCTTACAATCCACAAGGTCAAGGAATAATTGAACGCGCCAATGGCACCTTCAAACGATGCTTACAAAAAATAAGAAAAGGGGGAATAGGGGATGACTACAAGTCACCCCGTGATCTTACATCTCTCACCCTTTACATTTTAAATTTTTTGTCCTTGGACCATAATGGTACATCTGCAGTGGACAGGCATGCGGCCATTACCAAACGCACTCTAGCCCAGGCAAAGTGGAAGGATATACTCACGGGCCAATGGAGAGGCCCTGACCCAGTCCTAAGATGGCACCGAGGTTCTGTTTGTCTTTTTCCACAGGATGCCCAAGTGCCTATCTGGGTCCCGGAGCGACTGATTAGAAGAATCGATCAACATGGCCCGCCCCGTCCTGATGCTTGGCCTGATAGCGATCCTGGCGACACCAGCATCCCTTCAACAGATGCACCAATGGGCAATAGTGAAAGCCTGGCCGTTCCCCATGCCACTGACGAATGAGTCCGCCATCCTCCCTCCTGTATACCTACTTTCATTCCCATGCCCGTTTCTGTAAATCCTAACAATTCGCCTGTATTGCTCTCAAGACATAAAAGAGACTTTGGGATCACTGCAGCCATTATTGCGGCTGTAGCAGCCTCCGCAGCTGCAGCAACTGCAGCAGCTGTAGCTCTCACCACATCTGTAACAAGTGGACATTCTCCAGAAACCATTGACGACCGGATGCATCCAATCACTTTCTGGACTTTGCATAACCTCCGTGGCCTATAATGACCTTTCTATTGCTGCTAATCTGTCGAAAGAGTTAAGCAGATAAGATTGACATAGCTCCATTATGGGATTGGGTATCTGTTGTAAATCCTTATGTTCCGCCGTTTTGCATCATTATGTAAACAACAATGTAGGCAACAGTTGGCGCTAGTACAAGCTTGCATGGCACTGGAAGCTGGTACATTTCCCCAAATCTGGCTGGCAGCGCTAGATTGGTAGTCAATGACGGGTAAGATTGGCTGCATGCACATAGCAACCTAAGCCAGGAGTTCTCCAACCAGGGGGAATTATCCGATGACGGGTAAGCATGTTCATGGCAGCTGACAACCTAAGACAGGCACAATCTCCTGCCTTGCATGCCTAATATAAAAGAAAAGGGGGAGATGTCGGTGCCTGAGCGAGCGGCTTGTAGCGCATGCGCGGTGATGCTTCTGGGCTCCGCCGTGCCTGCTCGTTGCCTCGGCCGCTGCTGCCTCAAGCCGTCACCGCCGCCAGGTGGCGACGGTGCGGAGCTGCTCCGGCTGGGCCCGCGGGGGCCCCGGGTGCCGCACGACTTTTTCGGTGCCCGAAGGTAAACATGCCATTAAGATGGCGGCTGGATGCGAGCCAGTAGGCGGAACTTAGGATTTTGTATCTATGTGGCTGCGAGTGATTGGTTGTGCAACCTTGGTATATATAGACATGCATGGGCGGGGGAGAGGGAGATCCCAACAGCTACGCAGAAATAAAGCTTGCTTCGCTGAGGTCTCCTGGTCGTTCTTGCTGGCGAGAGCGACAGTTGACTGTTCCCTTTGCTGTGCAAACATTTTCATCCTGATGAAGCCTTAATAGTTCATTTTTTCTTTTGTTTCCCTTGCCTCTGGAGGCCTCTCTAGCAAAAAACTACTGTAGCCAATGTTGAAGAGGTTGCTTCCTGAGTTCTTTTCGAGGATTTTGATGGATCCCTGTCTCACATTTAGGTCTTTCATCCATTTCAAATTTATTTTTGTGTATGGTGTAAGAAAGTGATCTAGTTTCAGTCTTTCACATGTGGCTGTCCAATTTTCCCAACACCATTTGTTGAAGAGACTATCTTTTTCCATTGGATATTTTTTTCCTGATTTGTTAGAGATTAGTTGATCATGGAGTTGAGGGTCCATTTCTGAGTAACTATTTTTCTCCATTGATTTACGTGTTTGTTTTTGTACCAGTATCATAATCTCTTGATGATTACAGTTTTGTAATACCTTTTAAAGTCTGGAATTGGGATACCTCCAGCTTTGGTTTTATTTCTCAACATTATATTGGCTATTTGGGGTCTTTTCTGGTTCCATATATCTCAGAGATTCTTGATATCTGCAATGGCTTCTAGGAGAGCTGTTGAGAATCTTCTGTTTCAGGGCTAAGACACTCTCTGCTACTTTGTGACCTTTCTTCTTCTTCTTTCCGTGATTGATAGCCTAATTTCCTTTGCTAAAATCCTTCACACTTAGAATACATAGAGTTGCTTGTATATTGCTTTCATTGTCAGAATTATCTTTGTATCATTGGGATTATTTGATATATGTTGATATATAACTCATCCAGATCTGAGCACTCTCTTGCATGTAAAGCTAGAATTTCAAATACTAGAATCTTTCTAAATATTTTGCCTTGGTTACTCTGAACATGATATGACATGTCTTATGATTAAAAAAGTTCAAATGATATCAACCAAAACGAATATCTTTGCTTCATGTCAGAGTTGCCTCTATCTTGACAGGCAAGGTAAGGGCCAGAGAGCTGTAAGAGGCATGACATCATGCCAGGGGAGGGTGAAGGCAGGGGAGTATTCAGGAAGAAGACTAGGAGACTGAGGTTATGAAGACTGTGTTTGCAATGCAACAAAGACACTAGGAGTGGCAGAGGAGCAATAAGAGGGAAGAAGAACAGTGAACATATGGATCACAGGAAAGGAGCAGGATGGAAAGAATGGGGGTAAGAGTGGCAACAGGGAAGTGAGTTAGCTGGCACAAATGTTATCAGTAAAAATCAGTATAGTTGACATTCTTCTGTTAAAACAGTCTGACTAAATGAAATAGTAGTCAGATTTTATTCATTTATTCAAGATACATTTACTAAGCATTCTCTATAACCAGTAACTGTGTTACGTGGAAGGTTTATAAAGATAACAGTTACCATTCTTTATGAAAGAGTTATTCAAAGACTAAGGGATTATAAAGAAAAGCTAATGTAATTCCAACTGGATTGTACAAATTCAATTGAATTTAAAAATCATCTCCTGTTCTAAGGGGAAAATTTAAGATCTTTTAGCATCCACATAGTCTGGATGTTCTCAAAGTTCTTACACATCCCTACTGATCATCTATGCTGTTCACTATATGAATATTGAATGTCTTAACACTCTTGGTTGCAAGCAAAAGACCACTCAGTTTAGTTTAAGAATAAAAAGGGAATTATATGTTATTTACTGTGTGTTTCATGTTGGATTGCCCAGAAGCAGATGGGGGTTTGTGATGGAATTTGACATTTGGGAATTGGTTAGGCATCCAAACCTATGGAAACAGAAATAGTCAGAGTAAAAAGTTGAACTATGGGGTAGACCTGGCAAAACCTTGGTCAAATTCATAAGGAGTTTGGAACCTATATAGCCGATCTGGATTTTCCTACAGTAGACCTAAATGCCCGAGACTTTATCCCTTGCTCAGTGATCAGAAACAGATATGGGCAAGCTTTGGAATAAGGCAGCTCTTCACAACCCAAGCAAATCCTGAGGGAACTGACAGAATTCTCAAAGGTTAGGACACCAAGTCCTTTCTTGAAGAGGGCACATCTTCACATATACCACAAGTTATTTTATGTTGTCCAAGAAAAAGGAGAATAACTGGCTCTTCTGGAAGGTTGAAGAACTAGGGCAACTCTGGACTAAGAAGTAGCATTTTGTAGACTTTGTTTCTGCAACTCTTTAACTTTATTGACCTTCCAATCTCTAATCCTTTTGTCTTCCAACTCCAGTTCCCAAAAAAGATAATTTAATTGTCACAGATCTGATCAGATAATCAACCCTGGCCTAGTCTTTTGCAGTCAAGCTCCTGCAGTGTGAACACAGCTTCCAGGAAACTCTAAGTAGATAAGTGGCAGTGTTGGTAGTGAATTAGTTCTTAGGAAAGAGTGAATGGCTCATGGATGGTGAAGACACCTCAAAAGGCAATCATGTAATCAGTAGCCATTACAAGTATTCTGTGATTACGTCTCTTAAGGATCATTTCTGTCTGGGGACTAGAATCAATCAATGCCCTTGGATTTTTGCTGAAAGGAAAATATTTGCAAAACTTGCTTTTGCCCAAGCTTGTCAAATGTGTTGATAATATCTCTCACCCAACAGTATAGAGATGGTTAGTTTACAATTTCTGTTAACCAGCAGATATTTTCTGGTATAGATTCAAGGAGAACATGCTAAGATTCCAGGCATGACAACACATTTCTATGGTGAATCACTGAGAGCAGCCTCTAGGAAACAAGGTGTCCATGATGAAGGTACCTAAGTAAGGTTGGAAAGAGAGAGAGAATGTAAGCTATGAACTTAAGAGTATTATATTGTTTCATTATTTCTTCAGACATTCATCACAAAAATGTAAGATGTGATTACTCCAAAAACAAAGGAAAAGCTACATATATATTCTTATATGTATATTCATATATATATATTCTTAGAGATACTCAGTTTCTAGTATGTTTTATGTAAGAAAAGGCTGCAGTTACATGAAAAATTTACTGGCCTACCAGGATAAAGACAAGAGGCTGTTCAGCAGAAATAGAAAAGAGTAAAGGTTAAGTAAGTAGTCCTTGAAGTCTGAGTCTGTACTGGTACCTTATGATGAATAGAAATCACTGATTTTTATTAAAGAAAAAAAAAAGGATATTTCACTTTCTCGTGTTAAAGCTATGCTTTTCCATGAAAGTTCAGATGACAAAAATACAGCAATTATTTACTTCTCAAAAATGACATCATTTATAGAATGACAAAACACAAAAAGCCCATCCATCTGTCAAGAAGTATCACCTCTAAATAGTAATGCAGTCTAAATACAATTATGGTCCCTTCATTATAAAACAACTAGATTCGGATAAAGTAAAATTTTTAATGCATCACTAGAGCTAAATAAGAAAATTACCAATTGACCCCCCCGAAAAAATAGTTAAACAGAGCCAGTGGTATTCTTTACAAGCATGTAAAAGAGAAAAACAAAAGTGAGATTTACCCTAAAGTCAACTGTAAATATCAGCACTGCAATCAGGGTTAAGATTGGGTGCATGGTACAGAGAAGACTATGTCTTTGGACAGCAAAGATGGAAAGATAAATCTGAAATTCCTGTCTTACACCAGGATATAAGGGGGCTAACATGGTTCCATGGTCTTAATAGCTGGGACTGGCCTGGTTTACCATCAACATAAGCCCAGCTTTCTACAAGACAACTGGTCACTTGGCCATACTCGTAAGTGACAAAGGCACCTTAACTTTTGTTTATTGTCTTTTCTGCAACCAGAGGAATAAAAGCAAACTTTATGGCTATCACTTTACATAGCTTCAGGAAAAAAAGGCAGAATGCAAATACAGTGAGGGTAAGCAATGAAGTACCTATGATGGAAGGGTGGCTTATGTTTTTTAAGAGCAAGAAAGAGTTAAGAAAGTAAGAGAGAATGCAAATTCTAAGTTTTAATCATTTCAACCTCTTCCCATTTTGCCACCATCTCTAAGGTATAGTAGCTGCTTCCTGCAGTTTACACCCTTATGACACCTTATTATTCCATTTTTATCTTTTCAAAATTTTGATACCTAATTACCAATTCTTTATATTAAATTATTTTAGGTGAAATAACTGGTGTGATTTCTGTCTTCTGACTAGATCCTGATAGATACATATGTGAAACTCCTTATTTTTTAAACCTACTATTTTCACCCTTATTCGAGTGTTAGGAAAAAGTGACCAAGCACCCCAAAGAACAAGTCAACTTGGGAACAGAAATGATAGAGTGGGGAACACAGAAGCAAGAGAATGGAGTTCCAGGTTCTTCTGCTTTCTGGGCTGTGAGGTATGAAAGAACAAAATATCATTGACCTTAGCCCTTGCTTTCCCAGAAACCTGAAATAACAATTGCAATCTTGATTTTAATGAGCTCACCACTAAAACTCAGTCAGCAGTTGATATCAAATGTTGAAACTAGAAAAAAAAAGTACAAGCTATCATCACTTACATAAAAATTCTGTCTTTTTAAGAGCCAATGTTCCCATTTTCCAACTATTTAAAAATGAGACTGCAGTGAGCAGGAGCAATTGCTTTATATTCAGTGCGCTTAGATGAATGTTTGATATAAAGGGAAATTAACTTCATATAGTCTTTTTCTGTACACCATATTAAGCATGAGATTTTCAGTTCTGCACCATGTAGTAAAAGAAATGCACACAGAGAACATTAGGACTGAAGCAATGACTATTCCATTTCTGAGAACTGGTCAGGAAGACATAACTCCATTCTGCTCTATACAGAGAAAGAGCTATGTGTTTATGGGGAGGAGCTTGTATAGGACAGGGTGTCAATTCAATCTCCCTTGAAAAAGCCCAAGATATTGAACTAGTCATTGCTGCAGTATAGTACAAGTGCTAGGTAAGGCAGACTACACACCCAGATAAGAGGTTACAAGGACATTTGACATATTTTCAGAGCCTAATTGATGGCACAGCTGGGAGTGTCTCAGGGTAATTCTTGTGCGGAAGTGAGCTTCCCAAGTTGAAGAAATACATATATATTTTTTAAGTATATCACTAGTTGGTTTTTTTCACTGATAAGGGTTAGTTTCTCCTGTGTTTTTGTCTTCATGTTCTTTAAAAAAAAAATTATTTACTTTTTTGAAAGAGAGAGAGAGACAGCAAGAGAGGGAACACAAGTAGGGGAAGCAGGAAAGGGAGAAGCAGCAGGCTTCCTGCCCAGGAGGGAGCCTGATGCTGGGCTGGATCCCAGGACCCAGGGATCATGACCTGAGCCAAGGCACACACTTAATGACTAAGCCACCCAGGTGCTCCTTGTCTTCATGTTCTGACAATTTCCACCTAAAATGTAGAATGCACCCAACTTGGGAAAAGAGGAAAGAGTTTTAGTTCATAGTTGAGAAGACAAAAAGAGAACAAAGTAACTCTAATAATAGGAAAAGTAAGTATGTTTTGCTATGGATGCCATTGAGATGTTAAGAAATATTATTTAAATAAAATGTATTTTGAACATTAGAAATATGAAGCAGAAAATGCAAACGTTAGTGCACTACTCATTGCTATCCAGATAGTTTTTAAGGAACTTCAGGATGAGAGTCCAAGCTATAGCAGCAGAAGTTCCATATTGATCTCTATCCATTTATCACACAGGCATAGTAATGGTATGTCTTAACACCAGTGACACATTGCTGACTCTGGAGAAAATCACTTGCATCTTAATGTGCAAGTATAACTGTCTTTCCAAATAGTAAATCTACAGGGAAGGAAAGTCACCACCATTCAATTTATAAAGAAGGAAAAGAAGGTCATATTTGCTTTGATATAAACATCTATAGTGAATGAAAGAGAAAGAAAAAATAAGTTAATAGACATTTTAATAAGTTTGCAGATTTATGATGGCAATATTTTTCCATATGTTTGTCTTCTATGGTCTAAATGTTTATGTCCCCTTAAAATTCATATTGAAATCCCAATATGATGATTTTAGAAGATGGAGTTTGGGATCGGTGATTAGGTCATGAGGATGGAGACATTAGTGCTCTTATCAGAAAGATCTCACCAAGTTCCATAGCTTCTTCTGGCATGTGAAGATATAAAAAGTCTACAATCAAAAGAGGGCACTCATCCAAACATGCTGGCACTCTGATCTCAGATTTCCATCCTCCAGAACTGTGAGAAATAAATTTCTGTTGTTCATATAATACCCACTCTGTGGCATTTTGTCATAGCAACCCAAATAGACTAAAACATGTCTCTCTCAATTTTTGTTCTTTGCAGCAATTTTGACCAAGTTTAATAGAAGATTGTTAAGTATTTTCTGGTTTAATATGTTAGAAAATAATTGTAATTAGTGTAATACATCAGTGTCTTGGGTAAGGATACTCTCTGATGCCAAGATAATGTTAAAAATCTATTAGTAATAATCTGTTAGTAATCTAATAATGTAATAGATCATCAAGCTTTTGTTCATCTCTTTGACATATAGTGAGCACCTACTATATACCAGGCTTTGCTTGGTGTGCTTAGGACGTAGAAATAAAAGATTGTCTTAAAGAATTTTAGTTTATTATTGTAATTTTAAAAAGTCAAACAATGGTATGAAGTGATAATTGTTGTGATAGAGGAAAGTACAGCATGCTGCAAGAACCTAGAAGTGTACATTTGGATATTAGGATGTGTGGAGGTAGAGATGAGTTAATAAAGAAAGAGTTTCTAGGAAAAAAAAAAAGTTTGAACAAAGGATAGGAAATGAGAGATGAGACAGAGAAGTGAGTAATTGGTAAGCAGGATTAAGAAGTTACTCTGTTTTGCTCTGTCTGGTTTCCTGGTTCTACACTTTGCTAAAATTGATTCCATTCATAGCTTTCTTATGCTTCTCTCCATTTTACTGTCAGACTCTTCCCTGAACTAAGACATCAGTTTTTAGTTCATTGGAGAGCAACTTCCAAACCCTACTCTACTCCCAGACAAGTCAATTCTTTGGGGAATGGCAAGATGCTATGTGATGTTTATAAGGGCAGTTCACAACAAAATATCTTATGGGAGATTCTTGGGTTTCTTTGAAGAAAGTTATAATAAAAATAGAGGCATATCAAATGAGATCTGATGCATTCAGGATGGTATGGCTGTAGACAATGACAATTACCATATGGTTTCACTCATACGTGGAATATAAGAAACAGCATAGAGGATCATGGGTTAAAGGAAGGAAAACTGAAGGGGAAGTCATCAGAGAAGGAAACAAACCATAAAAGAACAAACCGAGGGCTGCTAGAGGGGAGGTGGGTGGAGAGATGGGGTAATTGAGTGATGGGTATTAAGGAGGGCACATGATGTGATGAGCACTGGATGTTATATGAAACTGATAAATTATTTAACACTACATCTGAAACTAATGATATACTATATGTTGACAAATTGAAATTAAATAAAAAATTAAAAAA
The DNA here is from genome assembly GCF_009829155.1 of Mustela erminea. Taxonomy (NCBI): domain Eukaryota; kingdom Metazoa; phylum Chordata; class Mammalia; order Carnivora; family Mustelidae; genus Mustela; species Mustela erminea. Next base: position 60,170,789 of record NC_045625.1, read on the forward strand.
TAAATAAAAATAGAAGCATATCCTTAGACACAGTGATTCCACGTTATATCTTGTATAAATTACCATATACAAACTTTCCAAATATAGATGATATAGATATATGGAAACACATAAACACACAACACACATATATGCTATATGTCTATTGAAGAAGATTATTGTGTTAGCTTCTCTGTATCTTCCCCATTCCACCTTCCATTGGAGTAATCCTTTTTCAGAAGGGTTCTTTGATTTTCAGTGGTACAGAATATAAAGTTTAAGAGGAATGAAAAAGAAGAACAAGAAACACTTAGGACAGAGGAAATCTTCAGAGGGAAGTTTTGAAGAACTCTTATTTTTATCAAAGAAAAGAAGCTATACATGTCTGTTTATGTAGATTTAAAAATATGTCTACAGGGGCGCCTGGGTGGCTCAGTGGGTTAAAGCCTCTGCTTTCAGCTCGGGTCATGATCTCAGGGTCCTGGGATCGAGCCCCGCATCGGGCTCTCTGCTCGGCAGGGAGCCTGCTTCCTCCTCTTTCTCTGCCTGCCTCTCTGCCTACTTGTGATCTCTGTCTGTCAAATAAATAAATAAATAAAATCTTTAAAAATAAATAAATAAAATAAAAATATGTCTACTAACAGACATATATGTAGTTTCTCTTGAATATATAGATATAGTCATAAAATGCATTCATACATATATGGAAAAACTGCTGGAAGGGTGCCTTCCATACTGCTAACCTTTATCTGAGGAATGGCATTAGATTGGGGTCAGGGGCAAATTTTCACATTCTTTTTGAAGTAAGCATGTGTTAACTTTGTAATTTAATAAAACAGATGAAGATTTTTAAGAGAAAAAAAAAAACAGATTCATTGGGGTGCCTGGGTGGCTCAGTGAGTTAAGCCTCTGCCTTTGGCTCAGGTCATGATCTCAGGGTCTTGGAATCGAGCCCTGTATCAGGCACTCTGCTTAGCAGGGAGCCTGCTTCCCCCTCTCTCTCTGCCTCCTTCTCTGCCTACTTGTGATCTTTGTCAAATAAATAAATAAAATCTTAAAAAAAAAAAAAGATTCACACTATTAAAAAAAAAATCATGCCATTCATTTTTCCTCTACAAAAAAATCATAGATACCTAGAGCTGAAAGGGAGCCCAAGAGACCACCCAGTCCAGACAGGGCTATGTCTAGCCCATCTAGCAGACAGTTGCATTTTCTTTTCTTTATGTTCCCCAGGAATGGAGAGATTCCCATGGTAGTCTATTCTTGGGTTCAATTATCCTTCCTCTCTTGAAATTTCTGCTTCTGAAGAAATAAATTCCCACAGCAGGGAGACATTGTTAGTAAAGTATTATTTTTAGTTATTATTCTGAAGCATATGAGTTGAATGATGAAAGGTAAAAAATTCAAATACCTGATATGTGTGCTAAGCAGAAATTATCTGTTGAAGGACTTTCCAAGTGACTTAGTATGAGTGATATCATCTGAAACATTAGCAAGTCTAGCAGGACAAATCTGGTAAAGTAGACAGTTTTCTAACAATTACTTAAACACAAAAGTCTCTTGAATATTGACTTATTTCTTTCATATTTTGGATGCCTGAGTACTCTAGCATGTACCATTTTACAATGGGATTAAATCCAGCCACTAATTCTAATCTATGAAAAGTTCACAGGTAAATGTAAAAATCAATCAATCAATCAATCAATCAATCAGAATCCTACAAAGCAGGAAAGAAAGCAGAGCACTGTTCAAATTTCCTGAATGTATTCCTTAAGACTAGCTTCCAGGTCTTTTTCTACTTTCTTATATATCTAGAAAATATTCTGGGGGCATTTTCTGCATCCAAGAAAGTCATTTTTAGTGGAGGTGTTGCTATGTTCAAGGAAGAAATGATGGTTTAAGATGAAGGCAGATCTTCAACCATTGGGGTTAGTTTAGAGTTGATCTTGATTAGGGTTTTATCTATTCAGATGTTAGTCCTCTTTTTGGTTATTCTTGTAAAAATGATTTAGAGATGTCTTGTGAAACTATTCATTTCTCAGCAAATAATGACACCATTTAATTATGAGACCAGAGGAGTTGTAAGTCACATATACTCTAAATAACACATTTGCTAATATTGTATAAAGATTGGGAAGCATTTCAGAAGGGTTACTATTGATATCCTTTGTTAATAGCTTCCCCTTCCCTTATAACCTAACTTATATCTGCAAATTTCAGGTAAATACACCAAATCGAAGCTGTACGCAAATGCTTCATCATTGAGAACTCAAAAGAAACAACTATTTTCAGTTCAGTTTTCACATACAATAAATATAATGCTTACTTAATGAAATACATCATGTGTTAGCATTTTTAGTTCAAAGAAACATGGTTTATTTTTCATTTCAAATACTTATCCTAGGGGCGCCTGGGTGGTTCAGTGGGTTAAGCCTCTGCCTTCAGCTCAGGTCATAATCTCAGAGTCCTGGGATCGAGCCCCGCATCAGGCTCTCTGCTCAACAGGGAGCCTACCTTCCCTCTCTCTCTGCCTGCCTCTCTAACTACTTGTGATCTCTGTCAAATAAATAAATAAAATCTTTAAAAAAAAATACTTATCCTATTAGGAATACCTACTGTTCAATATTACACGTCTTACATGGTGACATGAAAACTACAAAAAAATTGCTTCATTTTCTGAGTAGAAAAATAGAGATACAGGCCTCAGGGTTCAGAAGAGGAATCATAAGTGACATTTGAGGTGGGTAGTCTAAGAAGTTTCACCCTCCTTATTTACATGTCCAGAGAATATATTCTGGCCAGGAGGTGGGTGGCAAGTTCATCTGATTAGCTGTAATGCCTTAGAAGTGTTGCTTAAGCAAAACTATCAAGATTTCCCCTCACATTTTTTTTATTTCACATAAAACTATTGTCCTCCTTGTCCATTCATTCACTAGTCCAGTGATTCTCAGCAGAAGATGGGAGAGGAGGATTTTAGCCTCCAGGGAGACACTCTGCAGTGTCTGGAGGCATATTTTGTTGTCACCATTTCAGGGTGTCAACAGAGGCTGGATGTGCAGGAGAGTCCCCAGAAGAATGGCTTAATTGTCCCACCGAAAATATCAGTGGTGCTGAGGTATAAACTAGCTGCTGCTTCTCTTCTGTGCTCAAATATTGCCTTCAAAGGATCCCCTCTGACCCCTACACCAGATTCCACACCCCGACTCCCGTTCCAGCCATTCTCTACCACATCTCTCATTTTGTTTGCGGCCTATGCTATTTATCATTTGTCTTGTTCATCTCTGTTTCTGTTATGAAAACAGCTCTGCTTACCTGTAATAAACATCTGTAGTGAGAGTGAATATATACACATTTATATTTATTCACATTCACATTTGAAATTGGTTTGCTAAGCCTTTATCTGGAACTAACACTTAAAACCAATATTTATTGCACAATTGCTATAGGATAGATAGTCTTCTGAAAGTTTTACACAGATTATCTCATTTAATTGCTTCAACTCACTCAGGTAAGCACTCTACAGATTTCTATTTTACTGGTGAAGAAACTGAGGGAGAAGTAAGTTACCAAGTTCAAGCAGTTAGTACTTGAATAGGCAGGGTACCAGTAGACAATGACTATGCTCTGACCAAGGAAGACTGCGCAAGCTTCTTTGTTATCAAATAGGAGCCAAAGGCTGCTTAAGAGACACGGTTGGTTCTCCATGTAACCAAAGTCATAATCAGATGGATTTTATTTTATTTATTTCAATTCAAGAACAAGGCATCAACTACCTTACAGGTATGAATGTTGTGCTCACTGAGCACTCAAAGAGAACTAATTTCTTTTGATAATAAACAGACAGCCCCAATTGTTCTCTGGTAAATGAGAATCCATAATGCTGGGTGGTCTCACAGTCCTTTTGCAACATAAAAAGTTGACCAAACAGAACTCTTCTGCTCCTTCATTTTATCTTAATGCCATTAAAATATACATAATGCAGATATTGTATATGGACTAGTAAAACAGTTTATATATAATAGACCAATCTAAAGTGCTGGAAGAGCAAAGTTTGCACTAAAAAATGCTGCCCATGTCTTGGGTCACTTACATACTTTTTAACTTAAAAAACTTCTCTCTCTTAACCTCTTATAAATACAGTTCACAATTATATTGAATAAACCCATAAGATATTATTTAGAAACATAAAACAGGCACAAAAATAAATTCACAGCAGGGTAGCAATTTTCTTTTTCTTTTAACCTCTTGCAAATGCCAACTTTCATTCCCCAAATTGTTCTTTGGAGAAAAGAAAGACAATACAATTAATACACATTGTCTCTGACCCCCTAAGTGTGTTGTCAGGTCTGAGCACTACAACATGGAAACATCTCGGCTCTCTGGGTTCTTTTCTTTTCCCATTACAGAATAAACTGTTTTTAGGGTCTTTGCCTTCACCCAGAGAACCCAGTTGTGCAGAAAAGATCAAATAATTTTCCTGACTAAATGGAAAATCTTCAAAAAAAAATGCATATGATCACCATATCTACACAATCTACACAAGGACTATTGGCAGTTCTGAAATATTCGAAACAAGTGTTACCATGTTTTTTTTTTTCCCCTCTTTTTTATTTAAAACAAAAGAAATTGATAAAACGCAGTCTTAGAATCTTACAATACACTTTGTTACTATGGATATTCCTTATCAGAGATCATCTATTCTTTCTTCCTGCTTCAAGGAACAAACTACACACTTAAAGTCTTCAAATTCCTCTGACAAAATATTCCTTTAACATACCTTATTGTCCGCACTCCCTGCCGACATCTCAAAGCTTTTATTATCAAGAAAAGTGATTCTTCTGTCAAAATGAAATTCTTCTACTATTTAATACAGTTTCATTGTCTTAGAAGATGGAGAAATATAACAACCTCCCTTAGTTAACCTTCAGTTAATAGCAGCAAATATGTTTGAGTGCTTTAGATGTTTACAGAGGACTTTTACATACGTTCTCTCATTTGAGAGTAAAAACATCTCATTTTGGATATGAGGAAATTGAAACTTACAGAGAAATAGGCCACATAGTTGGTATACAGCAAAATGGGAATTCAACTTGAGTTATTCTGGCTCTTTTCTCTTGAAGAAATCGAACTTTCATTTGTTTTAATGGATAATATTATGACACCATTTTCTCATTTCCTGGAGTTCTTTTTGAAATTTTGTCAAATATTCCACATTTCTTAAATTAGGCAGAGTTCATTCTAGATATTGCTGAGGATAATAGGTGACGAACTCCCACAATTTACATACAGTCCTTAATGTGTGTGTGTGGGAGGGGAGGGTTAGCTCATAGTATGTTACTGATATGAAATGATAGTTTGTTTTCTGCTATTAATTTGTTATGTAATTATGGCAAAAAACACCCCCTCCCCAGCGACCCCAGGTCCACATGTGAGAATTGAAGAGTTCGATATCACTGGTTGGGAGGTGTAAGAGCCAACTTGGAGATCATCCAAAAAATTTCTTTGGCCTGATTGTCAATCAAAGATCTGTTGAATTTCACTGGATTTAATTGTGCCTCTCAGAAAACAGAAGCCTGGAGAAACTGAAAAATTTGACCAAAGTCACACAGCAAGAAGACTACAGGATTCTGGCTCCTGGTTCCTAATTTGTTTCTTGCAATCATAATATCTGAACTCTGAGAACAGAGTTTAAATCCTTTCTTTAAAATCTTTGATTATTAAATGACTTCTGTTTAGGTTTCCATTTATTTAAATGTCTTGCTCATTGTTTATCTGAAATAAGTTTTTTAATACTTGCTCAGAATAACAACTTTATGTTCAGATAAATACATTTTTTTTTTCCAGGATGTAAGTCATTTATCACTACTTACAGCTCACAATAAACCCTAAACTGATTGCTACTTGCCCAGAGATAAGACAGACACACGTTAGAGCCCTACTTAATTTTCAAAGTTTATTATGAGAAGAGATTTAACAAAACAAATAATTTTATCCCAATTTCTAGTGTAACCAGAGATTCAATCAATAGCACGATACTTTTTCCAATTCATTCATTCATTCATTCATTCATTCATTCACGTATGCATGCATTCATTCATTCATCCAACAATATACTGCCAGTGATTCAGAGAAGTTCAGATATCCCACTTTTCTTTGACCAAATGTACCAAATGTACCAAATGTACCAAATCTAAGCCTCAGGTTTCTTTCTTTTTTTTTCTTTTAATGTTTTTTATTTTTTATAAACATATAATATATTTTTTGACCCAAGGGTACAGGTCTATGAATCACCAGGTTTACACACTTCAAAGCACTCAGCATGGCACATACCCTCTCCAATGTCCATAACCCCACACCCCTTCTCCCAACCCTCCTCCCACCAGCAATCCTCAGTTTGTTTTGTGAGATTAAGAGTCACTTATGGTTTGTCTCCCTCCCAATCCCATCTTGTTTCATTTATTCTTCTCCTACTTCCTTAACGCCCCCATGTTGCATCTCCACTTCCTCATATCAGGGAGATCATATGATAGTTGTCTTTCTCTGATTGACTTATTTCGCTAAGCATGATACCCTCTAGTTCCATCCACGTCGTCGCAAATGGCAAGATATCATTTCTTTTGATGGCTGCATAGTATTCCATTGTGTATATATACCACATCTTCTTGATCCATTCATCTGTTGATGGACATCTAGTTTCTTTCCATAGTTTGGCTATTGTAGACATTGCTGCTATAAACATTCGGGTGCACGTGCCCCTTTGGATCACTACGTTTGTATCTTTAGGGTAAATACCCAGTAGTGCAATTGCTGGGTCATAGGGTAGTTCTATTTTCAACATTTTGAGGAACCTTCATGCTGTTTTCCAGGGTGGTTGCACCAGCTTGCATTCCCACCAACAGTGTAGATGGCTTTGATAGTATTGAGGTATATACCTTCTCTCCCTACACTTGGAAGAGTTTTTATCAGGAAGGGATGCTGTACTTTGTCAAATGCTTTTTCAGCATCTATTGAGAGTATCATATGGTTCTTGTTCTTTCTTTTATTGATGTGTTGTATCACATTGACTGATTTGTAGATGTTGAACCAACCTTGCAGCCCTGGAATAAATCCCACTTGGTCGTGGTGAATAATCCTTTTAATGTACTGTTGAATCCTATTGGCAAGTATTTTGGTGAGAATTTTCACATCTGTGTTTATCAAGGATATTAGTCTGTAGTTCTCTTTTTTGATGGGATCCTTGTCTGGATTTGGAATCAAGGTGATGCTGGCCTCATAAAATGAGTTTGGAAATTTTCCTTCCATTTCTATTTTTTGGAACAGTTTCAAGAGAATAGGAATTAGTTCTTCTTTAAATGTTTGGTAGAAATCCCCCAGGAAGCTGTCTGGCCCTGACCTTTTGTTTGTTTGGAGATTTTCAATGACTGTTTCAATCTCCTTACTGGTTATGGGTCTGTTCAGGTTTTCTATTTCTTCCTGGTTCAGTTGTGGTAGTTTATATGTCTCTAGGAATGCATCCATTTCTTCTAGATTGTCAAATTTGTTGGTGTAGAGTTGCTCATAGTATGTTCTTATAATTGTCTGTATTTCTTTGGTGCTAGTTGTGATCTCTCCTCTTTCATTCATGATTTTATTTATTTGGGTCCTTTCTCTTTTCTTTTTGATAAGTCTGGCCAGGGATTTATCAATCTTATTAATTCTTTCAAAGAACCAGCTCCTAGTTTTGTTGATTTGTACTATTGGTTTTTGTTTTTTTTTTTTTTTTTTTTGTTTCTATTTCATTGATTTCTGCCCTGATCTTTATGACTTCTCCTCTTCTGCTGGGTTTAGGGTTTCTTTCTTGTTCTTTCTCCAGCTCCTTTAGGTGTAGGGTTAGGTTGTGTACTTGAGACCTTTCTTGTTTCTTGAGAAAGGCTTGTACCGCTATATATTTTCCTCTCAGGACTGCCTTTGTTGTGTCCCACAGATTTTGAACCATTGTGTTTTCATTATCATTTGTTTCCATGATTTTTTTCAATTCTTCTTTAATTTCCCGGTTGACCCATTCATTCTTTAGAAGGATGCTGTTTAGTCTCCAAGTATTTGGGTTCTTTCCAAACTTCCTTTTGTGGTTGAGTTCTAGCTTTAGAGCATTGTGGTCTGAAAATATGCAGGGAATGATCCCAATCTTTTGATACCGGTTGAGTCCTGACTTAAGACCGAGGATGTGATCTATTCTGGAGAATGTTCCATGTGCACTAGAGAAGAATGTGTATTCTGTTTCTTTGGGATGAAATGTTCTGAATATATCTGTGATGTCCATCTGGTCCAGTGTGTCGTTTAAGGCCTTTATTTCCTTGCTGATCTTTTGCTTGGATGATCTGTCCATTTCAGTGAGGGGAGTGTTAAAGTCCCCTACTATTATTGTATTATTGTTGATGTGTTTCTTTGATTTTGTTATTAATTGGTTTATATAGTTGGCTGCTCCCACATTGGGGGCATAGATATTTAAAATTGTTAGATCTTCTTGTTGGACAGACCCTTTGAGTATGATATAGTGTCCTTCCTCACCTCTTATTATAGTCTTTGGCTTAAAATCTAATTGATCTGATATAAGGATTGCCACTCCTGCTTTCTTCTGATGTCCATTAGCATGGAAAATTGTTTTCCACTCCTTCACTTTAAATCTGGAGGTGTCTTCAGGTTTAAAATGAGTCTCTTGTAGGCAATATATAGATGGGTTTTGTTTTTTTATCTATACCTTTTGATTGGGGTGTCTTTTGGTTGGGGCTAAATAGCCCATTAACATTCAGGGTAACTATTGAGAGATATGAATTTAGTGCCATTGTATTGCCTGTAAAGTGACTGTTACTGTATATTGTCTCTGTTCCTTTCTGATCTACTACTTTTAGGGTCTCTCTTTGCTTAGAGGACCCCTTTCAATATTTCCTGTAGAGCTGGTTTGGTGTTTGCAAATTCTTTCAGTTTTTGTTTGTCCTGGAAGCTTTTCATCTCTTGTTCTATTTTCAATGATAATCTAGCTTGCTGAATGTTTTTCTCATTTAGTGCTCTGAATATATCATGCCAGCTCTTTCTGGCTGGCCAGGTCTCTGTGGATAAGTCTGTTGCCAATCTAATTTTTTTTTTTAAGATTTTATTTGACAGAGAGAGATCACAAATGGACAGAGAGGCAAGCAGAGAGAGAGAGAGAGGAGGAAGCAGGCTCCCTGCGGAGCAGAAAGCCTGACGCAGGACTCAATCTCAGAACCCTGAGATCATGACCCGAGCTGAAGGCAGAGGCTTTAAACCACTGAGCCTCCCAGGTGCCCCCCAATCTAATATTTTTACCATTGTATGTTACAGACTTCTTTTCCTGGGCTGCTTTCAGGATTTTCTCTTTGTCACTAAGACTTGTAAATTTTACTATTAGGTGACGGGGTGTGGACCTATTATTATTGATTTTGAGGGGCGTTCTCTGAACCTCCTGGACTTTGATGGTTTTTTTTTTTAATAAACATATATTTTTATCCCCAAGGGTACAGGTCTGTGAATCGCCAGGTTTACACACTTCACAGCACTCACCAAAGCACATACCCTCCCCAATGTCCATAACCCCAGCCCCCTTCTCCCAACCCCCCTCCCCCCAAACTCTCAGTTTGTTTTGTGAGATTAAGAGTCACTTATGGTTTGTTTCCCTCCCAAACCCATCTTGTTTCATTGATTCTTTTCCTACCCACTTAAGCCCCCATGTTGCATCATGGACTTTGATGTTTGTTCCCTTTGCCATACTGGGGGAATTCTCTCCAATAATTCTCTCCAGTATACCTTCTGCTCCCCTCTCTCTTTCTTCTTCTTCTGGAATCCCAATTATTCTAATGTTGTTTCGTCTTATGGTGTCACTTATCTCTCGAATTCTCCCCTCGTGGTCCAGTAGCTGTTTGTCCCTCTTTTGCTCAGCTTCTTTATTCTCTGTCATTTGGTCTTCTATATCACTAATTCTTTCTTCTGCCTCATTTATCCTAGCAGTGAGAGCCTCCATTTTTGATTGCACCTCATTAATAGCTTTTTTGATTTCAACTTGGTTAGATTTTAGTTCTTTTATTTCTCCAGAAAGGGCTTTTATATCTCCCAAGAGGGTTTCTCTAATATCTTCCATGCCTTTTTCAAGCCCGGCTAGAACCTTGAGAATCGTCATTCTGAACTCTAGATCTGACATATTACCAATGTCTGTATTGATTAGGTCCCTCGCCTTCGGTACTGTCTCTTGTTCTTTTTTTTGTGGTGAATTTTTTTTTAAGATTATTTATTTATTTATTTGACAGAGAGAGATCACAGTAGACAGAGAGGCAGGCAGAGAGAGAGAGGGAAGCAGGCTCCCTGCTGAGCAGAGAGCCTGAGGCAGAACTCGATCCCAGGACCCTGAGATCCTGACCTGAGCCGAAGGCAGTGGCTTAACCCACTGAGCCACCCGGGCGCCCCTGTGGTGAATTTTTCCGCCTTGTCATTTTGTCCAGATAAGAGTATATGAAGGAGCAAGTAAAATACTAAAAGGGTGGCAAAGACCCCAAGAAAATATGCTTTAACCAAATTAGAAGAGATCCCAAATCATGAGGGGGGAAAAAGGGGATAAAAAGAGCTTCAGAAAGAATTAAAAAAAAAAAAGAAACAATTAAAAAAAGTAAATGAATAAAGAAAAAAATATAATGTATATATATATTAGGTAATCTAGTTAAAAACGTTAAAAATGAAAAGGGTAAAAGTTAAAAAAAATTAGCAGAAGAAAAGAAAAAAAATTGAAAAAGAAAAAAAAATTAAATTAACTGCAAGACTAAGGAATCATGGGGAGAAAGCCATGAGTTCCGTGCTTTGCTTTCTCCTCCTCTGGAATTCTGCTACTCTCCTTGGTATTAAAAATGTACTCCTTGGTAGGTCAACTTGGTCCTGGCTACATTTCTTTTTGATCTTCTGGGGGAGGGGCCTGTTGTAGTGATTCTCAAGTGTCTTTGCCCCAGCAGAATTGCACCACCCTTACCAGGGGCCGGGCTGAGTAATCCACTCGGGTTTGCTTTCGGGAGCTTTTGTTCCCTTAGTGTTTTCCGTATTGTTCCAGAGGACAGGAATGAAAATGGCAGCCTCCTGGTCTCAGGCCCAGAGGAGCCATGAACTCGGGGCCTCACTCCTCAGTACACCCTCAGAGAATAGCGCCCAATTACTCCCATCTCCCTGGCCCCTGGCCGCACTCTGAGCTCACCAAGCCTGCTATCGGTTCAAGGTAACTCCGAGCTGAGAGCTCACTCCTCAGTTCTGTCTCTGTAGCTGGCTTCCCCATTCTAATACCTATAAGCTCTGTGACACTCAGACACCCCTGAGGCCATGCTGACCCCGTGTGGGCTTCACTCCAGTTTAGCCTCTGGAGCGATGTCCCTCAGCAGAACAGACTTTTTAAAGTCCTGATTTTGTGCTCCGTTGCTCTGCCGCTTGCCAGGAGTCGCCCCCCCCCCCACCCCCCCGCAGTCTATCTTCCTCTTGCTTTGGATTCACTTCTCCGCCAGTCCTACCTTTCAGAAAGTGGTTGATTTTCTGTTTCTAGAATTGCTGTTCTTCTCTTTGATCTGCCGTTGGATTTGTAGGTGTTTGCAATCTTTAGATAAGCTATCTAGCTGATCTCCTGCTACCTAAAGTAGTCTCAGCCTGCTACTTCTCCGCCATTTTGACTCCTCCCCACCCAGGTTTCTATCTTATAAAATATTTGTACTGCCTAATCAAGAGATAAATTATAAGGAAAAACAGAAATAATGCATGGAAAACACTGAACTTAACAGAAATTTACCCAGTAACTGCTCAGTAAATATTGGCTGCTTTTATGAATAAATGACAAATATGTGTACATATTGTCTATAAACCTAGATTTAGGCTAAGCACTCAGGATACACTTGTGGACAATGTGGACAGTATTTTCTGCCTTAGAGGAACTCACAGTGAATCAGTGAAGACATATATGGAGTCCAGAGATTATAGCAAAGAGATCTAAGTCCTATGATAAAGGTGGTACCAGATCCCATGGTAACATAAAGAAAGATGTGACCATTTTGGCTCTAGGGGGGTCAGGAGAGTCTTGAAGGGAGAATGTGTTAGTCAGACAGAGAGAAAGGAGTTATGGTCAAGAAGCAATGAAGAGCCAGAGCACCTGGGTGGCTCAGTGGGTTAAGCCTCTGCCTTTGGCTCAGGTGGTGATCCCAGTGTCCCTGGATCGAGCCCCACATCAGGCTCTCTGCTCCGCAGGGAGCCTGCCTCCTCTCCTCTCTCTGCCTGCCTCTCTGCCTACTTGTGATCTCTGCCTGTCAAATAAGTAAATAAAATCTTAAAAAAAATAAAATAAAGAAGCAATGAAGAGCCAACACATGGTGCATATAGAAAGAAACACCAGGTTGTGAAGGATTTCCGGACTGTGTTAATAAGGAGTTTGGGTTTTTATTTTGGGTAATAGTAAGCTCATTAAACAGAGGAGCAAGACAATTACATGTTTTGTTGTTTTGTTTTACTTTGTTTTGTTTTGTTTAAAGATGGCCCTTCTGTGTAGAAAATATACCAGAAAAGAAAAAAAGACAGATGACAGGGAAACCACTTCAGGGGTTTTCGTCATGGCTCAGGCAGAAGATGTGGTGGCCCAGACAGTGGTGTTGGCTGAGTATGGACTGGAGATTGTAATAAGGGATATAGAGATTGCAGTGATCATAGTGCATGCTCCAGATTGGATACTTCCTCAAGTATATCCAAAGTATTAAAGCTCCCCCAAACTTTCACTAGCTACTTCAATTGAAGACTGCCTTCATGGTGATAAAATTAAAAAGATGAAGTTATGTGAATATTTCTTTTTCTTTTCAGTGAAAAGACTAAATTAGATGCTGTAGCACTCAACCACTTTTAGACTTTAGAATAGTTTAAAAGGTAATATTGTGTGGACCTACTCTTTCATAATGACTGATTCCCTCGTCTTTGCAAGGCGGTTAGGTTCTTCTTTAAAATAACCTATGGTGCCCTGAATTTATCTCAATTTATCCATTATTGAACTTATATTAGAATTGCTTTTCCACGGGCTCCCATTCATGTCCCAGCCACATGAGGGTGAGGGCAGGAATTGCCTCTTGCACATCATTGTATTCCCATGTCTGGCACACAGAGGTGCTCTCTAAATGAACATTGAAGGAGGGAGGAAGGAAGGAAGGAAGAGAGAGAGGGAGGGAGGGAGGGAGGAATTAGAAAGATATGAAAAGAATCATGCCTAATATAGGCCCTGAGTACAATAAAACATTTTCTCCTTTTCTTTATAAATATATGCATTTTCTGTCACTATGTTAGTGGCAGAGACATACTGGATTTAGACAGACTTAAAATGTCTCAAATTACATTTTATTACAGTGAAAGAATATGGTTTCTGGAGTTGATTATATCTGTGTTCTGATTCTACCTTGGCCAGATATTATTAGTTAATTAACTCTGAGTCTGTTTTCTCATCCATAATGTATAGATAAATAGTAATCATATGAGAGGATTGATAAAGGATTGAATCATATAATATGTTAGATTATATGATATGTGATAGATGATCTATATTTGGCAATTGTTATTATTAGGCACTTCTTAATAGTTCCTAAACAAGATGACTAACAAATACCTTCTGAAGAAGTAAGAGGTCACAATTGGTAACAATTCCTTCTGAGCAATAAAGAAACCTCACCAGTGAGAACAAAGGTTTTCATAAATGAGAAATTTTTTTCTTTCTATCAAAATTGCTTGGTGCAGCCACCTAATAAGACAGATACTTTAAAAAAAGAAAATATTTCTCAGTTAGGCACTAACCACCTGAAACTTACAAGTTGGAAATATTCAGAATATAATTCTGTATTTGAGATGAAACTTTAAGAAAATGACAAATGAATGTCAAATGGTCAGAATCTGGGTTAAATTTACTATTTCATATATAGAAGTTGTAAAATTAGTTCCATTGACTTAAAAAAGAAGCCATAAAATGATGAAGAACTCCTATGGGTTCAACAACTCCTCTTAAGGGCTGGCAACTCATTGATTATATCAGCATCACAAAATGTTTGAAAAATAATAAGGTACTTATTCTGTCTATCAGCAATATAGAATTGGAGATTCTTTAATATGGAATTGCAGATTCTATAACACCTAAGAATTTCTTAGACTCTTCTACTGATAAATTGGGAACCACTGATACGTATTACATAAATAGTGGAAGAATTCAGGACACATTTCAACTGTAAATGTCTATGCTTTCTACATGCTTCAAACTTTTTAAACAAGGGAACTTTTATTAGACAAACTGGAGGAGGACAAAATAGTAATAAGACCATTTGAGTATTGTTCCTCTCATGAATTGGTCTTGTTCTTTGTCTACTCTGTATATTAGATAATATTCTAAATTTATGTGATTTGCTCCATGTAATTTTACATATATATGCATATATTTTTTCATACCTCTGTATATAATAACATCCTATTCATTATGGACTCACTTCACCAATTAGGTTGAAAGCTCTTTGTGGGCAATGTTTTTTACTTCCCTTATTTCCCTAGCATCTTTGGTAGAAAGTGGGAATAATAAATAATTGTTCGTTAATAGGCTAGTTGACTTTTTAATGTTGTTAAAGGTCCTATGAGAGTTTTAGATCAAAATGCAGTTCTACTTTGGAATAAAGGTGAGTGGTGGGTAAGACAGATTTTATTCACAAGCTGTGGCTGAGCTTTGAGGTGAGAGAACCAGTGAATAGGTGCAGGGCCTTGGGTTCACATGGCGTGCACTCGGCCCAGTATCTCTGTCCTCTGTGCTGACAGCTGCCAAATTAGTCTCCCTCTGGTAATGATCCCCAAGTTAGCTTTAGTTAATGAACTGCAAGGAGCTGCAGGTACTTCTGGCCATTAACTGCCTTTCTTTGTGGCTCTGTGAGCTTGCAAGCTTTCTCTCATCCCAGAATCCAATGGCAGCCATCTAAGGGGCCTGCTGTGAGGCAGATTGCAGTGAGACAAATCTGTGTGAGGCAGGTTCTCATCTGAGAGCCCTTGCCAGAGCCAAGAAGCTCAAGCTTTAAGTTTTAATTAAAGACAAACTGAACCATTTTTGGGAAAAGTTTAGGCACTCCTGGCCGGGAAGACAGCCATAGACTTTGTGTAGCTGGGGTTATCGTGGGCTTGTCTCCATCTGCATAGTGGGATGCTAAGGGCAATACAACTACCATGTATTAGAAAATGAGATGTCACTCTAGTCCTCAAAGAAATTTAATAATAAAAAATGGACAAAGGAATAGAAAAAAACATAGAAAAGTGCAGGTATATTTTCCATAGAGATACAGATAAATACAAAAATGAAACCTTCAGAGGAGAAAAAAGTTACCATAAAAATACCAGTTGAGAGTTTTACTTTTAAATAAAAGTTAGTGTATGGCCTTAAGAGGCAAGTTGGACCTCAACATAAAATAAGAGCATTGTGAGGTCTTACTCTCCCAGACTATATACTTATCAAAATTAACTCTGAAAAAAATGAGATGTTCCTATGGTATTTACATTACTGCAACACTTGTATCCATGAGGACCCCAATGCCCGGAGTCCAGGTTATTTTACAGACATAACTCACTTCTTTGAATCTATGCTATTTCCCCAAAACCTGGAGAACTCTGGTTTCCAGATGATCTATTGGACTGATACCAACTTAAAATCAAATCAGAAATGATGTGAAATTTATACAGAAAGAAAAAGAGAAGTCAAACATGATATCTCACAGTAGCCAAATATTATTCCCCTGAAATCGTACTATGTGTCCCCTGTCCTTCTCAATGTTTCTAGATGCAAATTCTTTTCAGAGTAGGCCCTATAATCATCCTAAATACATTTATTTTCTGCTTTCTGTACTCTGAAGCACATAGCTTTTGGTCCATTGTCATGACTGACTTAGCCTCTTTTGGTTGATAGACTGTTTTCTGAGCTAGAGTCTTCTCCTTCCTGGAGTTGCATTTCTTCATTAACATCCTCAGATCTTTGTGGTCACTTAAGGAATTCATAGAAGTGATATGGCTGCAGGCCACAGCTCTTTCAGAAGAGTTCACAGATTTTTCAATAAAGCATGTGGTCAAGAGTTTCCCTCCTACAGGCTGCAGTCATAGATCAGCTGCCTTCGAATGGCAGAAGCTGACTCCAAGAATTGCTGTTTGCTGGCAGAGTAACAGAAATATCTCTAAGCTCTTACTTCCTTCTTTTGTCACTGATCTTCATCACTTGCACTTACAGATGGAATGATAGAGCTGTTCTTGACTCTAATGTACTTCCTACATCCCAATAAAAGAATTGGCCATCTTTTTTTCCAAGAAAATACTTGCCTTTGGCAAGATACTCCTAATGTTCTGCTGAAGAAGCATACAAATACATAATTAGGTCCCAGATCAGAAGGTATGGGCCCTACCCTTACTACATATATCGTATACCTCAGGTAAGAATATAGGTTGCTAGAGACTGGCTAGTTGTCCACCAAACGTTTTCATTTTCTCTTGTTTTCGCTAGACTATATCCCTCCCCCTCCCTTTCTTGTATTTAGGTATGGTCATATGACAATTATCTGGCCAAAGGAATTTGGAAAAAGTGATGTGTACCACATGTAATGATATATTCTATTTCTCTACTAATCAGCTGGGGAGATTTCCAAGTTACTTCCATCCTGAACCCTCAAGTTGTTGTCTGAAGGATTACTTGACCAGGAACACCATGTTGCACTATTGTTTAACAAAAGAAAAGAAAAGTGCCTGGGTGGCTCAGTTTATTGAGCGACTGCCTTCAGCTCAGGTCATGATCCAGTAGTCCTGGGATCGAGTCCTGCATCAGGCTCCCAGCTCCAAAGGGTGTCTGCTTCTCTCTCTAACCTCTTCCTCTCATGCGCTCTCTCTCTCTCTCTCTCAACTAAATAAATAAAAACTTAAAAAAAAAGAAAAGAGATAATCTTATGCTTTGTCAAGACACTGAAATTTGGGGGTTAAATGTTAGCAGGTAGCCCCTCTGAGATTTTCTGAGTCTCAGTTCCTCATCAGTAGTATAAAGATAATACTTTCCATGGCGGTTGCAAAGATTAAGAGTAGGTTTAAGAGGCGTCTGGTACATAGGTGTTAAAAGGATGAAGGCAAACATAAAACTGCAGAGTTTTAAATCCCATAGGATCTCGGTGGTGATGCTGACCTTCACTCTCCTTTCAGGGATGTTATATCAGGGAAATGGGATGTGAGGGTCAGCACTTACCTTTGAGAATGTGTATAATGACCAAGCCCCACATTCCTCTGACTATCTGTCCCACTTCTAATCTTCTCCTGCTAGTAAGATAGAGAAAAGGAGATGATAAAATATGCATCTGTTATGACCTTAAGGATCAGACTCTACCCAGACAATCTCCACTAGAGGGAAGGATCTGGGCACTCAGACATATAGATGAGTATAAGAAGAATATAGGATCAGAATTTAGAGTTGGGTTTTGATAGCTATAGTGGTTTTAGGAATACAGGGAATTTGAGGGTTTTTTCCCCATGTTAGAAGATACGTGGGATTCGTTTGGTTGATCTTCAGAGGTTGTGCAGCTCATTAAGATTTGGCAGGTTGGGGAACTATTTAGGTCACTAGAGAACATCAGTCACCAGAGTCTCACCATCCTCTCTTTACAGTTATGCAGTCAATATCTAGTGCCTGTGACATAGTAAGCCCTCAATATACATTAACTGAAAAAATAAGTGAGTAAAAATGGAATAATGTTGGTGAATCCTGGTATAGGATTCCTAGAAGTTCACCCCAAGAGAATAGAGGATGGAAAGATCCAAACTGAGACAAGGGCAATGATATTTTACAACCAGAATTATTTGCCCTTTGCTAATGAAGGGGTAAACAATACAGCTGAATTAATCCAAATTATAGAAAAATTTTACTTCAAAATTTAGGCACTTATATTGAGACAGAATTGCTTCTAAACCAATCTGGACACACAGTTTTATTCTCTACTTAAAATATTTTCAAAGAAGACAATTCAACAAGCTCCCTCAATAAATGACTCTAATGTCTGACCAACTTATCTCATTATCTACTTTCCCTAGAAGCTATTTCTCCTTGTTCTGTCCTTTATGGTAATAGCAAATGGCTAATAACCACCGTCTACACATCCAAAGACCTTTTGAGGTAAATTATAGAAGACACAATTCCCACTTCCAAGGAGCATAAAATCTACCAAAGGAAAAGAACAAACGTATTAGCTATGCTTGAGTGAAAGAGAGCTATTTGGGGTAAGGCAGTTTAAGTAACTTTATATATAGGAGTGGACTATAGTACACTCTGAAAGGTTCATTGTTTGTCAGTAAACCAAGACTGTGTCTTAGGGTCTTACAGGATAGAGGATCCTACAAGTGTTCCAGTTAATAACTGACAAAGACAGGAAATGTGAACTATTTTAAGACCTAATTTTAAAAGAGGAAAATCCTTTATTTAAGCCACTGTTATTTGGTCTCTGTTAGAGCAGCTAAAGCTATATTCAATATATGAATGTAGAAGTGTATTCATATTTGTATATTTGTGTGTAAACATATGAAATTAAGAGAAGAAAGGAATGAATGACTTGGATCAGGAATATGCATGTGGAAAAATGCCTAACAATAAGTTTTGCACACAGCTGATACTCTTATTAATTCTCTTTTGAGGTTGCCATTTTCAGCTCACAAAAATGATATGGAGTGGGCAGAACTGCTGTTTTTGTTTCTAAGCCTGCAAGTATGAACTATGGCCACTAGTTCTAATTTGGTAGCAGCAAAATCAGGAACTCTGGTAAAACGAGGCATCATGAAGTTCTCATTATGCTTATAGTGGAGGCAGTGGGTAGCCATGCTCTAGGATTAGCCAGGAACCCAGAGGTCATTTCCTCAATGTAAAACATGTCAGTCCCAGAGAGCTGAATCCAGAAACTGGCAATGGAGATCAAGCTGTGATAGAAAGCCAAAATCAAGCAAAAGAAAACCAACCAATCAAAACAAAATAAAACAAAAACACAGTTCCACACACGCTTCAACAGAAAGGCCAGTTTTCACCACAATTCAGAAAGACCAGCTAGACAGCAGGAATGCTGAAACCATCAAAATTTCTAACCAAGAGGAGAGAGAACCTAGATGGAGCTTGGTGTCAGCTAGAGTCCCAATCTAAGTAAGACTGAATTTGATATTGAAATTAGCTACTTTGGGCAATAAACTTAGTCCTAAATTTCATGTTTGGTCAGGAGGCAAGTCTGGCTAACATTGGGGTGAGGAGAAACACGTGCCTGTAAGAAGAAATATTGAAACAGATGAGGAACAGAGCTGACAGTACGCCAGACGCAGCCAGAACAGACACGCAATCTTGCCATGTTCATTAGTTCAATCTTTCTTCATCTAGATAAGATCTGATAAGGGATTTGAGTTTTCCATCTTCTTTTCCTTTTACTGGATCACTTCTGGAACTATTAATGAATGTGAAATAGCCACAGGGCAGGCAGCCTTAGAGAAGAAGAGATGAAACAGATGGCAAGACTAATCCACAAACTGGATAAGGCCATTAAGAATCCACTCATCATCACTATTAAACATTCAAGAGGTGGTTTTTCTGCGTGTTAACTTGACAGTACAATATGAGTCACAGTCTTTCTGGGGCTTAGTTTCAATATCTGTAGAATGTGGAGCTTGGACCAGCTCAGCAGTTATTAAAACTGCCCTGAGGAGCCCTAGGGTTTTAATGTAGTCCTTCGGGTCACCTGAAGAAGCAAGAAGAAATCTCCAGACCTCTATTTAAACTAAAGCCATGCTGCATTTATATGCTTTATGCAGTGACACTATAGTCAAATTTCTTCTGGGGAAAAAATGGTTCCATTGCTAAAATCAAGTTTGTGAATCACTGGGCAAGGCAAATCTAAAGGACATCCCTGGCTCTAACAATCTGGGACTCTGTGCTGAACAAGCATCACACCTCTTGTCTATTGCCTCTTGTCTGTCCAGGTAATGAGGATAAGGTTAAGGGGGAAGAAAATATTTTCAGCCCATTGAAAGGAAAATGTATCTTATAGCCAGTGTTCATCACAAAAAATATAAATCTGCTGCCTAAATTTCCACTTCCCAAGTAGGTATGATATAAATAATATCTTAACATTTAAAAAATAATCCATCTTTACATTAAGCAGAAATAGACCATGTTTATATTTTTCACTGATGCCTCATTGTCAGAGCCGTAATTTAGAATAAAGTAAGCAGCAGTGGGTAATCCACGTGGACAGAGAGCAATGGATATTTTAGGAAGTTGGAAGTTAGCGTAAACTTGCATTTTGGGAAAAAGATGCAGAAAGACCATTGAGAATGTCTTTGTCCTCCAGACACCAGAATTTCACTCAGTCTGTTAAGCATCTGCCTTCTGGTCAGGTCATGATCCCAGAGTCCTGGGATCAAGTCCTGCACTGGGCTCAGCAGGGAGCCTAACTTTCCCTCTGCCTGCCACTCCCTTGCTTGTACTCTCTCTCTCTCTCTCTGACAAATAAGTAAATTTTTTAAAAAGAGAGAGAATGATTATGTCTTGCTCCACCTTTACCTCCCACACCCTTCTTTATGTTCTGTCCCCCTCATTTTTGGTATCAGATAGTTGGTTAGTTTAAATATTTAAAAAGATTTTCATTGAATGCTGGCACAGGCTTGTGCTTATAATGCACTTAAATTAAAGAAGTTTTTGTTTAAAACTTGTTTGTTCCATTCATTCATTTTATATATATATATATATATATATATATATATATATATATATATATATGTATATGTATGTATGTATGTATGTACGTATGTATTTATTTATTTATCTGGCACCTACAATGTGTCAGGTGTCAAGTTCTCTCTGTCTCTTTCTCTCCATCTCTCTTACATATGAATAGCTAAGAACACAACTTGTTTCTGTCTGGGAGTGCCTAATATGTAAAAATATTCTGGATTCTACAAATAAGTTCATATTTTAAAAATTACATTCCATATTGACAGCAATAGAGAGTTCAACCATTCATAGATTCTGCTCTTCAATGGTAAATACAATAACATTAGGTATATCCTTCCAGACTGCTGGATCTATCTATTAAGATATCTATATAGATGTATTACTTTAAATGAGATTCTGTCACATGTTGCCCTTTTGTAATCTGATTTTCTCATGTAAGTGGTTAAGTGGGAGATACTATTAAAATATGTAACTGAATCCAATAAGAGCAGTTTTATCAGTGACACCCAAGTCAGAAAGGGCAGCTAAAATTAGATGCCTGGCTTGATACCCAAGTCAAACTTAGTTTAGATAAAGTCGAGCTAGCAGAGAGCAGAGACACACTCCTAAGGTAAGATCAAGTGGCGATGACCCACTATTGGGTCAGGCTTATGGAGAACATAGGATAGGCCTTCCTCTATGTCCACATTTGTTCCTCTTGAAGCTGCCATACTTTTTTGCACCTTGACACACTTATACTTGGGGCAGTCTGGATTCTCTCCATTAAGGCAGAAATTGCAAATTCATAGCCAATAGACTAGATTTGTCTCAGAGGTAGTTTTCACTGGCTTTTCAGATAAAAAAAGAAAAAGAAAAAAGAAAAAAGACTTATATTTACAAATTAAAAGGTTAAAAACAAAAACAAAAACATAAAACCTGACTTGCTGACCATACTTGGAAAGGTCAGAAGCATGTGGGCTACAATCCTGCAATTTTTTTTAGACACTTGAGGTCCAGTCTATTTCATGAGCCCAACCTAACTAAATCAGAATGTTTGGGAGTAGGAGCCAGTATCAGTCATTTTTTGGATACCCATTTAAGTCCAATGTCCAGCAAAATCTGAGAACCACTACCTGAGGACATTTTGAATTATTTTCTCTGCCTGAAAGATCTGTTCTTTCCTAGCCACATGGTTTGATGGCTCACATCCCACTGGTAATTCATCCCATGTCACTTTCCACCCTGACTGCAAAATCCTCTTCCCCAGCATCTGGATATAACTTTACTACACTTCACTTAATTCCTCAGCACTGGTCTTCATTCAACTTATTATGTATTCACTTATTTGTTATCTATCTCTTACTACTGAAGTGTAAAACCCAAATAAGACAGGAATTTTGTCTGTTCACTGGTGTATTCCCAGCATTTAGAGCAGGTATACAGCTGGTGTAATTTGTTGCCTAGGGCAGAATGATGCTGAGAAGCAGTTGCATTCTTGAGCTGGGGCATGTATCTTGTTTACCACAGCCTGCTTCATTCCTCCAAGTCTTCTGTCTTATGAATCGGTGGCTCTGGTTTAACTATCACCCTTCAGTTCAAATGGAAATACAAGTCAAAGGAAAAACTAAGCTAAGCTGGTTTAAGATGAGATGCTAGAAAGTTAGGGAAAAAATACATGGGTAAAGAAGAGCCTTCACAATCATGATGTATTTGAGTGTTTCTTTATTTCTGAGTTAAAAGATGAATCGTGACATTATCACACTCTCTGATCTCAGCTTAGTTTGGTACTCAACAAACAGCAAATGTGTTTAATAAGGTTTTTTTTCTTTTCTCGGCGAGGGTCTGAACCAGTTGTTTTATAGCAGAGCATTGATCAAAAGTAGCAAACGTCATTATCCTTGGCAGATTACCAGGAGTTCTGCAATTAACAGCAACATGAATAAAACTATTTTATGGACTTTAAAGTAAATGTAGCTTGATGAAGAGAAAACATATTCATTTTGCCACAAATTAACCTAGTGTTGGAACTCTTCACATTGAATACATTTCTAAGGTTACTGAGAGCTGCTGGGGAAAGAAAAGCAAATGGAAACAAGAAATAAAATAAACTGTCACCTTGCAAGTTCTACTTCCATGAATTCATTAGCAAACAGTATTTATTCAGTAACCTCCTGCACAGAGCCCTGTACTGGGTGCTCAGGGTGTAAGTAAAGAAAAAGAGAGATTTGTCCTTCAGCACTTACATAATACAGGAAATGAGTCCATATATAACAATTTAGACTAAGAGAACTATGATGATAAAAACTAGATGAAATTATGAAGAAAATAAAGTAATTGCTAACTAACTCACAAGGTTCATTGTATACAAAATTCTGAATTTTGAAAATCTGCTCCTCTTCTGAATTTATGTAGTAGATAAATAAAATAAATATTAATAAAATATTTATACTTGCATGGCAGTATCTGGAAAAAAAAATACATTGTCTATATCTGAGATCGTATAATCTATATGTCTTTCATGTATATTATTTTACCTAAAAGTAAATAAACACACATACATATATGTGCCAGTTAGTTATCTATTGCTTCTGAGATGTATCTCTTGACCTCTTTTCTAAGCTGTATACAGGAGGGTCTTTCCTGTAAGTTACAGTTCCTACCTTCACTAACTGATCAGCTCCCAGGTAGAGTGAGAATTAGGCCTTGCCAGAAAACGAGAAGCTAAAACAAAGGGAGTATCCAGGAGAGCTCTTCTCTGTTTTGGGTGGCACCATCAGCAGTGGCTTAATGTCCACTCTTTTGCCAACTTCAGATGGGCTCTCTAACCCTTGGTAGGGCAGCTCCCATCACAGAAAACTCCAAGTAAGCATTCTAGACCCTTTGCCCTGTTCCTTCACCCTTCCAAATAGCAATGACATTTTGCTATGGATAATGTTTTCTTTGATCATACAACACCTGTATAATTAGTTCCTCTACTGACCTAATGAATTTTCTGGTTGTTTTCCCTAGTGACCCTAACTGACACAAATATATGGAGAAGTTTATATATACTTATTATAAGGTTATCCTGGCACTACCAAAATTGACATTTAGTGGGAATGGAGAATTATATACTTTTCTACCTCCTGTGAGGGAGTGGAGAAATGTTAAACTAGAAGGTAGGATTCAAGATGAAATGGAGAAACCCACCCATACGTGCTTTTAAAAAAAGATAGTTTTGGAGATATATCTAGAAGTTGGTTTTCTAGGTTTTTCTGAGGTAAAAAGAAGATGAGTCATTCTAAACCTCTCTCTATTCTTCAAACTTTCCCCACCATATAACTGGTCCTTACATTCTATCTATTCCACCTCTCAAGTGTTTCTTGAATCTGATCTTTTATTTATTTCCTCTGATACTCTATTGTTTCAACTAGACTCATACTTGTCTCCTCAATGTGATTTCTTCAGTCAGTTCTCCACAAGACTGTCAGTGAGTACTTTCTAAAAGTTAACTCTGTTGGCATAAATACCTTACTTAAAATCCCCTAATGAAGTTCATTTTCTATGCAATAAAATTTATTTATTTATTTATTTATTTTTAAAGATTTTATTTATTTATTTGACAGACAGAGATCACAAGTAGGCAGAGAGGCAGGCAGAGAGAGAGAGAGAGAGGGAAGCAGGCTTCCTGCAGAGCAGAGAGCCCGATGCGGGGCTCGATCCCAGGACCCTGAGATCATGACCCGAGCCGAAGGCAGCAGCCCAAACCACTGAGCCACCCAGGCGCCCCTCTATGCAATAAAATTTAAATTCCTTTGTATATCATATGCAGTTCTTCAAGATTTGGTTCGTATCCATTTCTTATCCTACTTCTGTCTTCAAATCATCTCTCTTTTCTGTCACTTCAGTTGTCCTGAACTACTTCCTCAAACAAGCCATGGAATATCTTCTGCATATATGCAAGGTTGTGGCAGGGGTATATGCAATGTCCTCTCCTTCTTCTTGGCCTTTTTTGTTCTCAATTGGCCTATCAACCTTGCTATGGAGTTTTACCTGGCCTTCATAAGCAGGATGGAACCCTCTTTGGACCTGTAGAGTGCCTTGCCTTTTAACCATTGCTCTTACTCACTATCGTTGTTATTGATTCACATAAGTTCTTCCCTAACTTAACTCTAGTCTCTATTTACCATCTGTCCCCATCTTTGAGCCCAATGGGTGGTACTCCAGAGAGCATTCCTAGATTTTTACCAACTGACTGTATTACAGCGTTGACTTAGTAACATCTACTTTGGTGTGTGTCGCCCCAGAACTTCTGCAGGGCTCCCCTCAAAGAGGGAAGAGTTCTCTAGCCCATTGGTTCAGCTATTTGTAATGTTTTTCTCTCTGGAATACATTGTGGCCCTGGTTATGAGCCCATTCTAGGTCACTCTTAGCCACCTCCTACTTTCCTGTTTTTTTTTTTTTTTCCTAATTGTATAAGTTCAAAAGATGAAGAGAGATATCTATTGTGCTAGAGAAAGTTGTAATAAAAGAAGACAGTGTGGTAGCGAGGGATATATGTATGAATGTGTCTGTGTGTGTATTTGTTGCTCTATAACTTACTTTTTATGTATATTATTTTGTACATGTGTTGTTTCATGGCCAAATGCCATAAACATATGAATAAAAACATCCAAGTATTATTGATTGAATGAATGATCTCTCCTACCACATCATTCCGTATACTCAGAACTGAAGCCATACTAGATAATAGCTCATTCTTAGAAAAGCAATAGGCTTTTAAACTTCAGTCCTTACCTTCAAGGTATTGCCTCAGCCTAGAATAGTTTTCTCCCATTCCCTATCTACTCATCAATCAGAGCTGAAATCAAATGCCATCACTTCTGTTGAGTGTCTTTCTGATCTGTCAAAGAGAATAAACAAAATTTTTCCCCTTGCCCATAGCTTGCTGTCACTATCTTTATTTGGCATTCACTTTGGTCTGCCTTGCATGTTAATATTAGGTTTTTTTTAATGTCTGTCTCTTCTATTTGTGACTTCCTTGGGGGCAGGACACACATTTTCCTTATCTTCTCAGAACTTGGCATGCTTATTGGCACATTAAAATATACCTAACAAATATCTGAAGAATTAAATTAAATTGAAATCAATTAATTGATCAAAGAATTCACATACAGATTATTTTTGAACCCTTATACACTAAATTGTGTGAAGACACTGAGAAGTTGATTGGGCTCTCAATAATTCGTGAGATGTCAAAACTTGAAAATGTTGCCTTCGAAACTTGAATGTGGCACTTCCAAACTTCTGTTTCTGTCTCTTCTCTGCTGTTTACTCTTAGCTGCATGTAACAGTGTTAGGTCTCAAGTACTCAAGGCCTTGTTAAGGTGTCCAATAATAAAAGCTTAATGTCTAATTCTTCCAAGAGCAGTTACATTTTAATTGGAAATGCCTGAAGGACATTTAGCCAAAAAAAAAAAAAAAAAAAAAAAAAGGAACCAAACAACAAATTGTGGTAGAACTTCAGATACCTTGTTGTTTGGTAGGAAAAAGATAGTGAGTCAATGATGAGCTTTCATAGTCTCTCTCAAAACACAAAATAACAACAGTTGTTTTTGTTTTTGTTTTTATCTGAGATGACTGTATTTAGACCTGGGTATAAATAAACACATTTCTAAAAACAAAATTTTAAGGGGACTATGCAATAGTTAGAATTTAAACCTGGCCAAAATCACTAGCTTTTTCTCATTAATAGAAACTAATTCTTAGAATAATATAAACATTTAAAGTAGACTCCTATTATTTTAAACTGCACAATTCATGGGGAAATGAAAAGAAGCCAGGAAGTATCCTCAACATGGGGAAAAAAAAAAAAGGTGAACAGGTGAACATTATTAGTTTCTTCCTGACTTTGGTCCATTGCACAGCTGTTTTGCTTGTCTCCCAAAGGAGTACTAAAACTGAAGGCATGAGTAGGGAATTGCTATTTATCAGGAAGAAGCAAGTTAAAATGGAAAGAAAGCAAAGTCAAAGAAGTAAAACATGCCTAGCTTTCACTAGACATCTTTCTTCCAGGGAATATAACACACTTTAAAAAACCTCATCTTAGTAACTTCTATAGGATTTTTTTTTTTTTTTGGTGTTTTTATAAATACCTGTAGTTTTAAACAGACTCGTATGTCGGGATGTATCAGTGCCCTTATTGAGCAATTAGTGTTATAGACTCAATTTCTTTAGTACTCATCTTAGAAAACAGCCATTGGCCAAGTCAAGGCTAAGAGAAGATTGTGAAAAGCAGATAAAGTAGATGAACCAAGCAGGGGAGAGGTTCTATTATTCTGGTTCTATGGGTTGTCAGGTATGATTAAATCCTCTGATCTTTTATGTTCAGCAAGCAGTTTCTCCTTAGATGTTTGCTTTATAGTGTTGCCTTGTCAAGCTTTTCCTTTGTATCCCATGTATACAAATTGGAGATCAGACAGAGGATTTACAAGTCTATTACCAAAATCAACATCTGATTTAGGCAACATAATGAAGAAATAAAAATTCACTTTGGTGGTATCCAATCTTTCCATCATGTTTCACCTCCCACCCCCAAGTCCCCTTCAAAGACTTGGGTTGCATATTTTCCTACTATCATAGATAACCTGGAGAAAACATTAGAAACATTGCCAATATCATCCGCTCTTAAAACAATGAGGCTAAAAGTTTCTGAAGGGAGAAATGAATGTATGAGGGTAAGATTTCAGACAATAGAAAGGAAGCAGGCAGATATTTTAGGAACCACATAGTCCACAGCCAAGTCTGCAAGTGAGTGAGAAAGTCTAGCTGCCTAGAATGGATCAATCAAATTACAAATCTGGGAAACCATTACAACTCACAAACCACAGTGGGTGTGACACCAAAATCATTTGCTTTGGTGCTGGCTCTGTGTTCAGCAAGCCTTAGAGCTTTTGTCCTTTGATGTATTTGCATCTAAAGCTTTGGGAAAAAACCCACTCCCACAAAGTTTGTTAGCAATCTAAGTGAACTCTGCCTAAAACAACAAAATAAATGATGAAAACAAAACAAAACAAAATCACAAGTAATCATTCACACTGCTAAAGAAAAAAACAAAAGAATGAATAAGACTATCCCTGTGTGACTAAGCATCAAATCCAGCATCTTTGAACATGAGACAAACATTTATCCATCTTGTCTTCTAAGCAAATGGTTGAATGGCCTGGATAAGATCTAGATTTCATGATCAGTACTTGTTTTACATAACAGAAAGAATAAAGCTTTCCTAAATTCTAAAGATGTTCCTGCTACTTTCCTTTGATTTCTTATTTAACAATATAAAACATATTCGTATTTATGATCAGAGTTTCTAGATGTTGTTGGTAATTTTTTTTTAAACTCTCAGTGAATTACAATCTCTTGATGGGCAGTAAGCATTTATTCAATATTGTACCTCCACAACAGTTCAAAACGAGTTTGAAAATGGTCAAAATTGAGAAAAAGTGCTTTCCAAGTTACTGTGATGGCTCAAGTACTCAATTTTAGTCTTAACTGAATCCACCTTTTTTTTTTTTTCTTTTTAATAGTGGGGAGAAAAGAGATTGCTTCTTGTTGTCTGAGTACTTGTGTTGGCTGTCTGACTAATTTATGAATAAAATAATTGACAAGTGCAAGTGAGAAAAATGTAAGTGAGCATAAAATTGTTGCCCACTAAACCTCAGATAGGCTGAAAGAGGCACAATTTTCATTCTACCCAAGAGTTGCATGAAAGTCATGTGTGAGAGAGAAGGGAACCAAGCAAATAAATCACTAAAAATAAATAAATCAAGGAAGAAGTTAAGGTTAGAGAAGCTTCTGGGCTGCATGCACCCTGAAATATATCCTCCTTAAAGACAAGGAGGTCTACAAATACCCCTTCTACTGAGGCTGCAGTAGGAATATCTCAGAAGATTTTTCACAGCTGACATTAATAAGGCATGTTTGCAATGAAGTAGTGTGCTATGGGTTCATGATATAGCTGGTAGGAGAAGGGCTTACAGTTAGTGAATCCTCTCTCTAAAAAGCATGAATATGATCCACACTCAAAACTGAATATTCAGCCAACTGAAGACAAGCAGAGTGAGAATTTTTTAAATTTTAATTAGCAGTTCATCTCTGATATAAGAAAAAATGGCAATAGAATGTGGAGCAGTGTTGGTGATGAAAGCAGAGAAATGCCGACAATCTTAATACAGAAGTTATGTATAATATACTCTGAATACTTATTATGGTATTAAATACCAAGTGTCAGAACTGGGGACTAAGGCACACAGCTGAAAACAGAACCACTGAATTGTATACATTATAAGTTTAGAGACCATCTCCTTCATGGGGCCAGCCTTCTCTTGACAATTTGCTGACAGCTTCCACCGTCTACCCCTCTTTCTCCTACTTTGGTAGATATAAAAAGGGGGCTGAGAGAGAATTATGCAAGTAGAGAGAAGACTGTGTAATATTCATGAAGAAAGGATATGCCTTTCCCTAACTTCCTTCTGGGGGATGGAACCAAGTAAAAAAGGCCCCTGGAAAATTGCTCACACAAAGCAAAGAGACTCATGTTTAATCAGAAGCCTGCATGTCCATTTAGCCTCTGGAGTTTGCTTATCATAACCCCGCTTTCCATTAGAGCACAGGCTGTGAGGTCACTATGTGTAGAGAGGGGCTTTAGTTCTAGATGCTCCGAGGCACAGGAAGTGGGATTCTGTGATGCTTGGGAGGTCACTGAAGGTGACCAGCTCTCTTTAGTGCTAGATGCTCCAGAGGCACAGAAAGTGGGATCTGTGATGCTTGGGAGGTCACAGAAGGTGCATCTGATGAGGGAACTATCACGTGAAATGGCAGAGGCATAGACAATTGAGGAATGAAGCATGATGCCATTTGCTGGAAATTAACTGGCAGGTATGGACAAACTCCTTAGGGGCTACCAATACTCATGGGAACTTCTAAGAAGTAGGGCGGCCGCAGGGCTGATTGGTGATGCCTACTTTCTGTACAAAACCATGGATGGGCAGGTGGGTCGTGGTTCTGGACAAAGAGAAAACTGAAACATATCCATGGATAACATACCTGTTGGAATTGTATTTGGCTGCAAGTAATACAAAGCCTATATTTCAATGGCCTTAACAAATAGAGATGTGTGTTTCTTGTTTGACAAGATATCCAATGGGAAGTTCATACTGGACTTGGTTCCTTATCTCAGTGCTTCTGAAATTTTCTCAGCTTCCCCCCTCATGACTGCAAGATGGCTGTCTCAACCTCAGGCCTCTAGTCCACATTTAAGAAAGGAAAAATTCTAGGAATGAAAGACCACCACCAAATCTATTACTTTTATTAGGAAAATAAAAGTGTGCTCAGAAGTCCCATCACAGGGGCACCTAGGAGGCTCAGTTGGTTAAGTGTTTGCCTTTCATGAGGTCATGATCTCAGGGTCCTGGGATCCACCCCTGCAGCAGGGATCCTGCTTCTCCCTACCCTCTGCCGTACCCCCAGTTTGTGCTCTCTCTTTCTCTCTCAAATAAATAAACAAAATCTTTTAAAAAGTCCCATCACAAGCTTATATCTCATCAACATGAACTGGATTACTTTTTTACTCCAGCTGCAACAGAAGTAGGGAAGTTTTTAGCTTCTTCAACCTTTATAGTGCAGAGTAGCTTTCCAACAGTATCTGACACTGGTAGTCATGTTGAAAGAGGCCCTACCTCCCAGCTCCCTCATTCTGTACACCTGCCCCAAGCAGAACATGCAGAAGGGGGAGAGGTGAATGTGAGTAGACAGAGGTGGGAGTTCAAGGTGAACCCAGCACCTTACACACCCACCAAGACCCCAAAGACATGTATTTGGCCTGTGTAGATGGGGAGATGGGGATGGGGGAAGAAAATGTAAAGGTTGTTGAACTCCATATAATAAATTATGAAATATAGTATAGAATAGAATTTAGGATAAAATATGAAAAGTATAAAAACAAATAATATGCAATCTTAAAAATCAAAAAGAGGTTCTTCTACTGATTAAATGAGGCAAAAAAAGAAATAGAATTGAGTGAGAGGTTGTCAAGGGAATCCTCTACCAGCTGAAAGGAGACTGACTGAGGATAGTTAGTAGCCATTATTAGCAGAATGAAGTCATTTTATTCCTATGCAGCAACAAATTCAGACTCCTCACTAAATTAGTTAACACCAAAGTTAACTATTTATTTATTAGAGGATCCCAGTGGGTAGATTCAAGCCTTTTTAGTTAAACCTCTTTTGTTTTATAAAGTTCTGAATTGAAAAGAACCTTAAGAAGACATACCTCATTAAAATAAATGCGTATCATGCTTAGCGAAATAAGTCAAGCAGAGAAAGACAACTATCATATGATCTCCCTGATATGAGGAAGTGGTGATGCAACATGGGGGCTTAAGTGGGTAGGAGAAGAATAAATGAAACAAGATGGGACTGGGAGGGAGACAAACCATAAGGGACTCTTAATCTCACAAAACAAACTGAGGGTTGCTGGAGGGAGGGGGTTTGGGAGAAGGGGGTGGGATTATGGACATTGGGGAGGGTATGTGCTTTGGTGAGTGCTGTGAAGTGTGTAAACCTGGTGATTCACAGACCTGTACCCCTGGGGATAAAAATATATGTTTATAAAAAATAAAAAATAAAATAAAATAAAATAAAATCATAAAAGCAAAAAAAATAAAAAATAAATGCAATTAATTTTTGTGAGATCCTCATATGGGTTGCTGTGTAACCAAGTACATTCTTCACAAAGTTGTATCTTTATGTCTTGAAAAGAACCTATCTGGGAGTTATATTGGTTCTATTTGGGAATAAAATGTGGCTTACATGCGATAGATTAATTATTGCCAATTCTTCTTTTTCCCAAGCTAATGTTGGGAGATCTGCCTCCTCACTCTCACAAACACATACTAGTCCAGCATACTATTTAACTGTGATTCTAACACATTTTTGTATATTCCTCCTTAAAGAAATAGATATATATACTCTTTCAGGTCTAAAATCAAACCCAATAAGAAATCATTTTCTAACTTTTAAATGTGCTCCATTTTTATTAAGGGAAGCCATTGGAACACTGTGTTTGTTATTGTAGTCCATAAAAACTTTAGATACTTATAATATTCTAAAGAAGAAAAAACTGCTTTCATCTAATATAGTTGAGATTTCTGATATCTCACTCCACAACCATTTGTAGAGTTTCAGCTATGTGCAGTCACCATGTTATGTGCTGAAAGCACACAAAGGAAGTAGATATTCCCTGTTCTTGAGAAACTCAAAATTCAGTTGGTGGATATACTAGTAGCAGCATAAGCTAATACCCATAACACATTGTAATAATTACCATGACAAAAAAAATAATATAGGGCTGAGGAAGCACAATGGAGGAAATAGCTATACTTATGTAAAATTTATTATTAATTTATAAAGGAATTAATTAAATGAGTTAATCAAGGTCTCAAAGTCAGCTAAACTCTTGCCTGTATTTGAGAGAGCAGCATGTTCTTCCAGGCATGAAAGGAAAAATTTCTCACCCAACTCAAGAAGAGATTCACAACCTTAGTGCTGGCTGCCTCTGCAGAAACCTGCAGAGAAATTTTCTTATACTGCATTAGGTGTAGCAGAAGGAAACAGCTGGAAACTGAGGGGCAAATATCAGCAGCTCCTATGTGATTAAAAAGAATTGCCAAGTGCAGTAGGTACATCCCAGCTCCCAGCAGTAGCTTTTTTCATGGTTGTGTGCTAAGTCTCAAAAAAATAAATAGTAACAGTTAATCATTTATTGAGTGTCCACATGTCACGTATATAAGCTGGCATTGTAAAATGGAATTTGCATATGTTATTTCTGAATTTCTTAACAGTTCCAATATAAAGTAGACCCATTTCATGGGCGAGGAAATCATGAATTAGAAAATTATCCGTAAGTGGAGGACACAGGAATTGACTTCAGTTTCTTTCTGACTTCTGTGCCTATGCATTTCTCACTGTGCATTGAAAAGAATAGATCATTATTGATGCCTAAATTTAAGAAAAAGGAGAAGCATTCTTTCCTGTGCCTGTTTTTAGCCATCCTTTAGAAATGAACACAAGAAGGTCCCTCTCTTCTTGAAGTATGAAATCAGACCTCCTTGGCCAAGGGTAAATAAGTGTCAGAGTTCAAACACTTTTTCTACATTAGAAAATCCTCTTTCCATTGCTGCCAATTGATATTTTTTCTTCTCAAGTCTGATCTTGGTTTTGCTAGTAAATATTGTTTCTGTTTCCACCCTCACTAGCAAACACAGCTGGTTTTGGCTGTCAGAGATTCAAAAAAAATTTCTGCAAAGATTTAAACTATATGAAAACAATAAAATGAAAAGGCAAAAGAATGTTTAGATGAAAGATAACATCTTAAAATACAGGTTTGGCTTTGTTTCCATTTTTTGGAAGCGAGTGAGAGTTGAGGAAGAATTGATACTTGTATTGTGGTTTTAGTCATGTGGTTCTTCTGAACAGAAATGTCCCAAACAAATAATAAAGTCAGCAAAGTCAATTTTTAATTCCTGTATTTTCCATTATCTTACAGCAAATAAACCTGTCTTTGAGTCCTCAATTGACTGCCTATTGACCTCACCCAGGTCCCTTCATCTCTGAGTGCAGTTATCTTGAGTGTAATATGAAAGGTTAGACTATGTGGTCCAGCTCTAGTTCTTCTTTTTTTTTTTTTTAAGATTTTATTTATGTATTTGACAGGCACAGATCACAAGTAGGTAGAGAGAGAGAGAGAGGCAGAAGCAGGCTCCCTGCTGAGCAGAGTCTGATGTGGGGCTCGATCCCAGGACCCTGGGATCATGACCTGAGTGGAAAACGAGGCTTTAACCCACTGAGCCACCCAGGCGCCCCTCTAGTTCTTTTTTTTATAATGTTTTATTTTATTTTATTTTATTTATATTTATTTATTTATTTATTTATTTATTGTCGGTTAATTTTTTATTTTTTATAAACATATATTTTTATCCCCAGGGGTACAGGTCTGTGAATCACCAGGTTTACACACTTCACAGCACTCACCAAAGCACATACCCTTCCCAATGTCCATAATCCCACCCCCTTCTCCCAAACCCCCTCCCTCCAGCAACCCTCAGTTTGTTTTGTGAGATTAAGAGTCCCTTATGGTTTGTCTCCCTCCCGATCCCATCTTGTTTCATTTGTTCTTCTCCTACCCACTTAAGCCCCCATGTTGCATCACCACTTCCTCATATCAGGGAGATCATATGATAGTTGTCTTTCTCTGCTTGACTTATATTTTTTCAGTGTTCCAAGATTCATCGATTGGGCACCACAGCCAGTGCTCCATGAAATATGTGCCCTTCTTAATATCTGCCACCAAGTTCACGCATCCCCCAACCTCCTCCCTTCCAAAACCCTCAATTTGATTCTCAGAATCCAAAGTCTCTTATGGTTCCTTTCCCTCTCCAATTTCCCCCAATTCACTTTTCCTTTCCTTCTCCTAATGTCCTCTATGTTATTCCTTATTTTTCATAAGAAAGTGAAAGCATGTGATAATTGACTTTCTCTACTTGACTTATTTCGCTCAGCATAATCTCCACATACAATGGAATATTACACCTCCATCGGAAAAGATGAATACCCAACTTTTGTATCAAGCTCTAGTTCTTTTTTTTTTTGATATTTATTTTAATTTTTTATTTTTTATAAACATATATTTTTATCCCCAGGGGTACAGGTCTGTGAATCACCAGGTTTACACACTTCACAGCACTCACCAAAGCACATACCCTCCCCAATGTCCATAATCCCACCCCCTTCTCCCAAACCCACTCCCCCCAGCAACCCTCAGTTTGTTTTGTGAGATTAAGAGTCCCTTATGGTTTGTCTCCCTCCCAATCCCATCTTGTTTCATTGATTCTTCTCCTACGCACTTAAGCCCCCATGTTGCATCACCACTTCCTCATATCAGGGAGATCATATGATAGTTGTCTTTCTCTGCTTGACTTATTTTGCTAAGCATGATATGCTCTAGTTCCATCCATGTTGTCGCAAATGGCAAGATTTCATTTCTTTTGATGGCTGCATAGTATTCCATTGTGTATATATACCACATCTTCTTGATCCATTCATCTGTTGATGGACATCTAGGTGCTTTCCATAGTTTGGCTATCGTGGACATTGCTGCTATAAACATTCGGGTGCACGTGCCCCTTCGGATCACTACGTTTGTATCTTTAGGGTAAATACCCAATAGTGCAATTGCTGGGTCATAGGGCAGTTCTATTTTCAACATTTTGAGGAATCTCCATGCTGTTTTCCAGAGTGGCTGCACCAGCTTGCATTCCCACCAACAGTGTAGGAGGGTTCCCCTTTCTCCGCATCCTCGCCAGCATCTGTCATTTCCTGACTTGTTGATTTTTGCCATTCTGACTGGTGTGAGGTGATATCTCATTGTGGTTTTGATTTGTATTTCCCTGATGCCGAGTGATATGGAGCACTTTTTCATGTGTCTGTTGGCCATCTGGATGTCTTCTTTGCAGAAATGTCTGTTCATGTCCTCTGCCCATTTCTTGATTGGATTATTTGTTCTTTGGGTGTGGAGTTTGCTAAGTTCTTTATAGATTCTGGACACTAGTCCTTTATCTGATATGTCGTTTGCAAATATCTTCTCCCATTCTGTTAGTTGTCTTTTGATTTTGTTAACTGTTTCCTTTGCTGTGCAAAAGCTTTTGATCTTGATGAAATCCCAATAGTTCATTTTTGCCCTTGCTTCCCTTGCCTTTGGCGTTGTTCCTAGGAAGATGTTGCTGCGGCTGAGGTCGAAGAGGTTGCTGCCTGTGTTCTCCTCAAGGATTTTGATGGATTCCTTTCGCACATTGAGGTCCTTCATCCATTTTGAGTCTATTTTTGTGTGTGGTGTAAGGAAATGGTCCAATTTCATTTTTCTGCATGTGGCTGTCCAATTTTCCCAGCACCATTTATTGAAGAGGCTGTCTTTTTTCTATTGGACATTCTTTCCTGCTTTGTCGAAGATTAGTTGACTGTAGAGTTGAGGGTCTATTTCTGGGCTCTCTATTCTGTTCCATTGATCTATGTGTCTGTTTTTGTGCCAGTACCATGCTGTCTTGATGATGACAGCTTTGTAATAGAGCTTGAAGTCCGGAATTGTGATGCCACCAACGTTGGCTTTCTTTTTCAATATCCCTTTGGCTATTCGAGGTCTTTTCTGGTTCATTATAAATTTTAGAATTATTTGTTCCATTTCTTGGAAAAAGATGGATGGTACTTTGATAGGAATTGCATTAAATGTGTAGAGTGCTTTAGGTAGCATAGACATTTTCACAATATTTATTCTTCCAATCCAGGAGCATGGAACATTTTTCCATTTCTTTGTGTCTTCCTCAATTTCTTTCATGAGTACTTTATAGTTTTCTGAGTATAGATTCTGTGCCTCTTTGGTTAGGTTTATTCCTAGGTATCTTATGGTTTGGGGTGCAATTGTAAATGGGATTGACTCCTTAATTTCTCTTTCTTCTGTCTTGCTGTTGGTGTAGAGAAATGCAACTGATTTCTGTGCATTGATTTTATATCCTGACACTTTACAGAATTCCTGTACAAGTTCTAGCAGTTTTGGAGTGGAGTCTTTTGGGTTTTCCACATATAGTATCATATCATCTGCGAAGAGTGATAATTTGACTTCTTCTTTGCCGATTTGGATGCCTTTAATGTCCTTTTGTTGTCTGATTGCTGAGGCTAGGACCTCTAGTACTATGTTGACTAGCAGTGGTGATAATGGACATCCCTGCCGTGTTCCTGACCTTAGCGGAAAAGCTTTCAGTTTTTATCCATTGAGAATGATATTTGCAGTGGGTTTTTCATAGATGGCTTTGATGATATTGAGGTATGTGCCCTCTATCCCTACACTTTGAAGAGTTTTGATCAGGAAGGGATGCTGTACTTTGTCAAATGCTTTTTCAGCATCTATTGAGAGTATCATATGGTTCTTGTTCTTTCTTTTATTGATGTGTTGCATCACATTGACTGATTTGCAGATGTTGAACCAACCTTGCAGCCCTGGAATAAATCCCACTTGGTCGTGGTGAATAATCCTTTTAATGTGCTGTTGAATCCTATTGGCTAGTATTTTGGTGAGAATTTTCGCGTCTGTGTTCATCAAGATTATTGGTCTATAGCTCTCTTTTTTGATGGGATCCTTGTCTGGTTTTGGGATCAAGGTGATGCTGGCCTCATAAAATGAGTTTGGAAGTTTTCCTTCCATTTCTATTTTTTGGAACAGTTTCAGGAGAATAGGAATTAGTTCTTCTTTAAATGTTTGGTAGAATTCCCCTGGGAAGCTGTCTGGCCCTGGGCTTTTGTTTGTTTGGAGATTCTTAATGACTGTTTCAATCTCCTTACTGGTTATGGGTCTGTTCAGGCTTTCTATTTCTTCCTGGTTCAGTTGTGGTAGTTTATATGTTTCTAGGAATGCATCCATTTCTTCCAGATTGTCAAATTTGTTGGCGTAGAGTTGCTCATAGTATGTTCTTATAATAGTTTGTATTTCTTTGGTGTTAGTTGTGATCTCTCCTCTTTTGTTCATGATTTTATTTATTTGGGTCCTTTCTCTTTTCTTTTTGATAAGTCGGGCCAGGGGGTTATCAATTTTATTAATTCTTTCAAAGAACCAGCTCCTAGTTTCGTTGATTTGTTCTATTGTTTTTTTGGTTTCTATTTCATTGATTTCTGCTCTGATCTTTATGATATCTCTTCTCCCGCTGGGCTTAGTGTTTCTTTCTTGTTCTTTCTCCAACTCCTTTAGGTGTAGGGTTAGGTTGTGTACCTGAGACCTTTCTTGTTTCTTGAGAAAGGCTTGTACCGCTATATATTTTCCTCTCAGGACTGCCTTTGTTGTGTCCCACAGATTTTGAACCGTTGTATTTTCATTATCATTTTTTTCCATGATTTTTTTCAATTCTTCTTTAATTTCCCGGTTGACCCATTCATTCTTTAGAAGGATGCTGTTTAGTCTCCATGTATTTGGGTTCTTTCCAAACTTCCTTTTGTGGTTGAGTTCTAGCTTTAGAGCATTGTGGTCTATAAATATGCAGGGAATGATCCCAATCTTTTGATACCAGTTGAGTCCTGATTTAGGACCGAGGATGTGATCTATTCTGGAGAATGTTCCATGTGCACTAGAGAAGAATTTGTATTCTGTTGCTTTGGGATGAAATGTTCTGAATATATCTGTGATGTCCATCTGTTCCAGTGTGTTGTTTAAGGCCTTTTTTTCCTTGCTGATCTTTTGCTTGGATGATCTGTCCATTTCAGTGAGGGGAGTGTTAAAGTCCCCTACTATTATTGTATTATTGTTGATGTGTTTCTTTGATTTTGTTATTAATTGGTTTATATAGTTGGCTGCTCCCACGTTTGGGGCATAAATATTTAAAATTGTTAGATCTTCTTGTTGGACATACCCTTTGAGTATGATATAGTGTCCTTCCTCATCTCTTATTTTAGTCTTTGGCTTAAAATCTAATTGATCTGATATAAGGATTGCCACTCCTGCTTTCTTCTGATGTCCATTAGCATGGTAAATTCTTTTCCACCCCTCACTTTAAATCTGGAGGTGTCTTTGGGTTTAAAATGAGTTTCTTGGAGGCAACATATAGATGGGTTTTGTTTTTTTATCCATTCTGATACCCTGTGTCTTTTGACAGGGGCATTTAGCCCATTAACATTCAGGGTAACTATTGAGAGATATGAATTTAGTGCCATTGTATAGCCTGTAAGGTGACTGTTACTGTATATGGTCTCTGTTCCTTTCTGATCTACCACTTGTAGGCTCTCTCTTTGCTTAGAGGACTCCTTTCAATATTTCCTGTAGAGCTGGTTTGGTGTTTGCAAATTCTTTCAGTTTTTGTTTGTCCTGGAAGCTTTTAATCTCTCCTTCTATTTTCAATGATAGCCTAGCTGGATATAGTATTCTTGGATGCATGTTTTTCTCGTTTAGTGCTCTGAAAATATCATGCCAGCTCCTTCTGGCCTGCCAGGTCTCTGTGGATAAGTCAGCTGCCAATCTAATATTTTTACCATTGTATGTTACAGACTTCTTTTCCCGGGCTGCTTTCAGGATTTTCTCTTTGTCACTGAGACTTGTAAATTTTACTATTAGGTGACAGGGTGTGGGCCTATTCTTATTGATTTTGAGGGGCATTCTCTGAACCTCCTGAATTTTGATGCTCGTTCCCTTTGCCATATTGGGGAAATTCTCCCCAATAATTCTCTCCAGTATACCTTCTGCTCCCCTCTCTCTTTCTTCTTCTTCTGGAATCCCAATTATTCTAATGTTGTTTCGTCTTATGGTGTCACTTATCTCTCGAATTCTCCCCTCGTGGTCCAGTAGCTGTTTGTCCCTCTTTTGCTCAGCTTCTTTATTCTCTGTCATTTGGTCTTCTATATCACTAATTCTTTCTTCTGCCTCATTTATCCTAGCAGTGAGAGCCTCCATTTTTAATTGTACCTCATTAATAGCTTTTTTTATTTCAACTTGGTTAGATTTTAGTTCTTTTATTTCTCCAGAAAGGGCTTTTATATCTCTCGAGAGGGTTTCTCTAATATCTTCCATGCCTTTTTCGAGCCTGGCTAGAACCTTGAGAATTGTCATTCTGAACTCTAGATCTAACATATTACCAATGTCTGTACTGATTAGGTCCCTAGCCTTCGGTACTGCCTCTTGTTCTTTTTTTTTGTGTTGAGTTTTTCCGTCTTGTCATTTTGTCCAGATAAGAGTATATGAAGGAGCAAGTAAAATACTAAAAGGGTGGCAACAACCCCAGGAAAATATGCTTTAACCAAATTAGTAGAGATCCCTAATCGTGAGGGGGTAAAAAGTGGATAAAAAGAGGTTCAAAAAGGAAGAAAGAAAAAAAAAGAAAAAAGAAAAAAAAAAGAAAAGAAAAGAATTAAAAAAAAACAAATAAGAAAAATATAAAAAAGAAAAAATATATATATTAGATAAACTAGTTAAAAAACGTTAAAAAAGAAAAGGGTAAAAGTTAAAAAAAAAAATTACCAGAAGGCGAGAAAAAAAACAAAAAATGAAAAAGAATAAAATTAAATTAACTGCAAGACTAAAAAAAAATCACAGGGAAAAAGCCATGAGTTCCATGCTTTGCTTTCTCCTCCTCTGGAATTCTGCTGCTCTCCTTGGTATTGAAACCACACTCCTTTGTAGGTGAACTTGGTCTTGGCTGGATTTCTTGTTGATCTTCTAGGGGAGAGGCCTGTTGTAGTGATTCTCAAGTGTCTTTGCCCCAGGCGGAATTGCACCGCCCTAACCGGGGGCCGGGGTGAGTAATCCGCTCGGGTTTGCTTTCAGGAGCTTTTGTTCCCTGAGTGCTTTCCGTAGAGTTCCAGAAGACGGGAATACAAATGGCAGCCTCCTGGTCTCTGGCCCAGAGGAGCCAAGAGCCCAGGGCCCCACTCCTCAGTGCGCCCTCAGAGAACAGCGCCCAGTTACTCCCTTCTGCCTGACCTCCGGCCGCGCTCCAAGCTCACCGAGCCCGTGACCGGTTCAAGGTAACACCGAGCTGTGATCTTACTGTCAGCTCTATCTCTGTAGTTGGCTTTTCTGTTCCAATACCCGCAAGATCTGCGACACTCAGACACCCCCGATCCTTCTGTGACCCTGCGGGACCTGAGGCTACGTTGACCCCGCGTGGGGTTCCCTCTGGTTTAGCCTCTGGAGCGATATCCCTCAGCAGAACAGACTTTTAAAAGTCCTGATTTTGTGCGCGGTTGCTCCGCCGCTTGCCGGGAGCTGGCCCCTCCCCCCGGGGTCTATCTTCCCGTCGCTTTGGATTCACTTCTCCGCCGGTCCTACCTTTCAGAAAGTGGTTGTTTTTCTGTTTCCAGAATTGCTGTTCTTCTTCTCTTCGATCTGCTGTTGGATTTTCAGGTGTTTGCAATCTTTAGATAAGCTATCTAGCTGATCTCTGGCTAGCTGAAGTAGTCTCAGCCTGCTACTTCTCCGCCATCTTGACTCCTCCTCTCAAGCTCTAGTTTTAATACTCTATTTTTCCATTTATAAACCATAGAATCACTATTTCTTTGATACAGTGATTCTGTTTCCTCTAACTTCATGTTTCTTGCAGAATTTTGTATGCATTGGGACTTAAAGTTATGTATCAATAGTGAATGTAGCCATACAACATACATAGAATATGTCTTTAGGAGGTTGATGCAACTCAACAATTCTGGGACAAATTTTAAGACATCTGTATTAATGTATAAGTGACATACAATTAGCTTCACATATTTTAAGTCCATAATTTCTTAAGTTTTAGCAAAGGTATTCACCTGTGGAACTATCATCATAAGATAGTGAACAAAAATTTTCTTATGTCCCTTGTAATCCCTCCCTTCCCCTTCTGTACTCCAATCCCTACTGAATTGTTTTGTTATGACATTTTTTTTAATATCATAGAATTTTACATAAATATGATACACAGTATGCACAATTTTTTCTGTCTTCTCTCACTTAACACAATAATTTTGAGGTCCAGCCATGTTGCCACGTGTGTCAGTAGATCATTTTTTTTTTTTAGTAGATCATTTTTTATAGCTAAATTATACTTCCCCTATATGGGAATACCACCATGTATTTGTCTATTTATCTATTAGTAGGCACTTGGGCTGTTTCTAGGGCTTGGCATCTGTCACATTTAGCTTCAGGTGATGACAACTTCCTCTAACAATGAAGTTGTTGATTCTCATGGATTTGTCAATCATAATAGAACTCTGATGGCTGTGGAACTAGAAGACTAGAAATGGTGGTATTAGTTGTGGAATGAGAACAGCCTTATACCACGGATTCTCATTGTCCTTGCCTGGGATTTAGTAACTCTTCTCAAATAAATGCTGCTTAGTTTGTTGTATGCCTAAAGTCCTGAAATCATTGTTTATAACAATGTTTTCTAGTTTGTTTGTTTGTTTGAGAGAGAACAAGTTGGGGAGGGAGAGAGGCAAACAGACTCTATACCAAGTGTGGAACCCCACACACAGAGTTCAATCCCTTACCTTGAGATCAGGACCTGAGCTGAAATCAAGAGTTGGGTGCTCAACCAACTGAGCTGCCCAGCCCCTACTATCTTTTCTGGTTTTATGGAGAGAGGATATTATTTGGAGGAAGGATTTACCAAGTTATTCACTCTGTCATTCCAGAAATCGCCTGCTTTCTATTTTGGTATAATTTTTTTGATAAGTTATCTGAAATGCAGGATAGTTTCTACTTTTCAGAAAAGTTCCATCTAATAAGGGAATATTAGACAAATACAAAGGCACTGAATAAATAAGCAACCACCTAGTTCTTTAGATATTCAGAGGAAAGAAATAGCATTCCCTTTAGGAGGGAGAAGGACGATCATCAAAGCAGTGGGTGGCATTTGAATGGGCCATAAAGGGTTGATAGGATTTCAATAGTATTGAAAGACTGAGTATAGCAGTTGCATGAATAGTTATGCTGACCTGGAATTTCTTTCTGTTTGTAAAGTGTTGCACGAATATATTTTCATTGTAAAACTATTCATATAATACAGTTGGTCACATTCAAGCATCTCTGTTACCTCGACCCCATCTCAGCCTCTTCCCATTTCTTTCCCCACCAATACTTCTAGGTCTTTTTATATGGATTTCTGAAAAAAATTGAATGGGGTGAGTTCATCTACAGTTACATGGAGAACAACAACAAAAAGGGAATATTTCTAAGGTTATGTCTATATTGACACAGATGGACTTTTGTAAAGATCACTTACTCAACTGGGGGTACCTGGCTAATATCACCACCAGTAGCAAGTAGTTTATTATCTGAATAGGCATATGAAATCTACTCAGTAGAGAAGTTGGTTTATTTGTTAGTCAACATATGTTAAGTCATACTATCCAAGATTCCAAAGGTTTAATGTAATTTCTCATCCATATTTCCAGCTTTCTTGAAGTGGAAGATAACTTCCCTTCCAGCTAGCTGCACAGCCTTGGGACATAGAGTTGAAGATTGCATAAGACATGCTCTGCTTAGGAATGTACAGAATTTATACCTACATTCAGTTGGACAGAATTCAGTAGTAGGTAGTTTCAAGGTGGGCTGGCAAATTAGTCTTCTTGTGTGCCTCAGTTTGTGAGGAAGATTTTAAATAGTTTAGTGAATTCATATCATTTTCTCTGCCTCAAGTTTCCTCATCCTGAGGTGTACGTCAATTAGATGATGATTACAGTCTTCCCAATTCCATCCTTTTATGAATATTACTCTCAGTGAAATAATCTGACTTCACTTTGACACTCAAATGAATTGAGTTTATCTTTAACTTCATTAAATCCTGGTTTCTTTAATCTACTTGTCATTATATTGTGTTTTATATCAAGATAAGGGATTAATGGATATGTGGGTGATGTATCTGTATCTGATGGCTGCAGTATCTGTCACTCTATTGAGTACAAGTGTTGATTAGGCTTAGCTGGCTAGTTAGGCAGGGTCCCCTTCTTCCCTGGTCACTCTGTGTATTCCTCTGGAAAATGCGAACTAGCTTGGTTGAATATGAGGAACTTCCCTGATAAAAGAGGAATGTATATGAGTAACTATACTTCTCTGCAGAACCTCCAAACAAGTTCCCAGTGTCCATTTGTAGAATATAAAGCAGTCAAGTTTCCAAGACTCCAGACACACTGAAATGAGATATTGCGTGTGGTAGTCTGCTAAAAAAAAAAAAAAAAAAAAAAAAAAAAAAAAAGTTGTGACTTTCTAAGTAATTTTTTTCTTATAACATTTCTTCCAAATTTCAGAAAGTAATGGGATATGTAGAAGAAACAAAATCTTAATTAACTCTGAGGAAATGTGATATAATTGAAAGTCAAGGTTTCCAAATATAAGTCCTGACTTGTTGATGATGAATGATGTTG
This sequence comes from Mustela erminea, assembly GCF_009829155.1. NCBI lineage: Eukaryota > Metazoa > Chordata > Mammalia > Carnivora > Mustelidae > Mustela > Mustela erminea. Next base: position 60,214,496 of record NC_045625.1, read on the forward strand.
AGCTAAACACATACATCATTTATCCTCTCTGAACCTCCATTATTTCCACTTCCATTTATTTATAATTATGACCACATTTAAAGGTTGGGAAGATAGCAGAGTAGGAGGGCTCCAAGCTTACCTCATCCCTCAGAAATAGAAAACACTCACATCAGTATAGATAACCCAGAAAATGCCCGAAGACTGGCAGAACAAATTCCACAACTAAGTGTAGAGAAGGGTCACATTAAAGAGTGTTGGAGTGTGGAAACTCAGAGGTAAACTAGCCAGACCTCAATGTCTGTGTTGGAGAAGGAACCACAGATGCAAAGAAGGGAGAGAAACAGACTATCATAAAGAGAAGCTCCCACAGGGAAGATGAATCCCCATAACATTTGTCTTTGAAAACGAAAGGGGCTGAATTTTGTAATTTCTTACAACCAGCAGTGCTTAAAGCCTGGAACTTTAAAAATCAGTAGGCTCAGTTCTGGGAGAGCCTAGAGGGAAATAAGAACTAGAGTCCTCATAGTTAAAGAGACAGGATAACAAACAACCTGTGGAGACATAGTTTAGAAGTAGCATATATCCCTGGGATATATGGGAAGAAGAGTTATTCACTCCACTCAGGGCATGTTCCAGGTAGCAAGGTTCACAGGGATACACTTCCAGGAACAAAGGAGCTTGCAGGTGCCATTTCCCTCTCCTGCTCCCTAGGATAAACACAGGGCCACCTGTAGGGGCTAGCTCAGTATGGACACTCACTACCTAACTCACTTATACAAAGCCCATCTCTCACCCTCTCCGCACTTTGGCAGATATACTCTTTCTAGTCATGCTTGTCTCAGTCCACTCCATCAGAATACCAGCACAAACCTTGCCAAAACCTTGTCTCCCTACCCATAGACTTTGTAGGTCTTCATACCAGACCAGTGGGAATCTTGTTAAAATTGCATACCACACCTTTGCTGGCCCAGCCCTGGCAGCAGCTGCTCATCCCTTCTTGATAGCACACAGACCTTGAAGGCCCTGCACCCGGCCCTCTTCCAGTATGCTCTTGGCTGAGCTAATTCAAACCAAAGTCACAGGACTAGCAGTATGCAAACTGGTCTGACTGCAGGCCCTGCCCACCAAGGAGAGCTTCTCAAGGGACAACAGAAGGAAAGCACTCTGCAATTGCTTTTTGTTGTTGTTGTTTTGTTTTGTTTTTTCCTACCGTATCTCTGGCAAACACATGGTCTGACTAAACTCAAATCCATAGACTTGGATTGGTCTATGAATACACAAGATCCAAACACTGCACAAACCAGAAAAAGAGAACCACTGCAGATGACTGAATTGAAAAGAAAAAAATATCCGAGATAAAACAGTAGGGTGTGGCAAGTACATATAGGAAATGCCCTGTGAAGCACCACATTCTGGCAAATAGGGGACTTCGCACTGCAGGGCACTATAGGACCTCTTTTTCATAAGGACATTACTTCTAAGAGCAAGGGACATAGCTGACTTTCCTAACACAGAGAAACAGACACAAAGAGTCAGACAAAATGAGAAGACAGAGGAATATATCCCAAATGAAAGAACAAGACTCAATATAGCAAGAGATTTAAGTGGAAGAGATAAGTAATATGCCTGATAGCAAATTTAAAGTAATAATCATATAGGTCATTGGACTTGAAAGAAAAGTAGAAGAGATTGATAATACCTTAAAAGAGATTTTTTAAAAAAAGAACTAATCAAAGATGAAGAACACAGTACTTGAAATTGAGTTTATTTTTAACTTCATTGAATTATATTGAATCAATTGTGTTGAATCAAGCTGAGTAAGTGAGAGGAAAAAAATATATGCAAAATGAGAATAAGAGAATTCAGAAACTTCTCAAACATAACAACATCTATATTATAGGGACCCCAGAAGTAGAGACAGAAATTTTATTTGAATAAATAGTATCTGTAGACTTTCCTAAGCTGGGGAAAGAGAAAAGAAACACGCAGATCCAAATGGCATAAAAGGAAAATCTCATAAAGTTATTAGATGATTTTTTAGCAGATAAGAAGGAAGTAGCATGATATATTTAAAGTGCTGAAGAGAAAAAATCTATAGCAAAGAATATTCTATCCTGCAAGTCTATCTTTGAGAACAGAAAGAGAGATAAAGAGTTTCCCAGCCATGACCATGAGACCAACCCTAAAATAAATGTTAAAAGGGACTCTTTGAATGGAAAGGAAAGACCACAAATAGTACAAAAGTAGGAAACACAAAAGCAGTAAAATTAAGTATATTTGCAAAAATCAGTCAAGGAACTCACAAAGTAAAAGGATACAAAATATGACACAATATACCTAAAACATGGAGGGGAGAGAGAAAAATTGGGTTCAAATGTAAGTGACCATCAACTTTATATAGACTTCTTTATGCAGAAAATGTTATATACAAACCAAATGGTAAGCACAAATCAGAAACCAGTAATAGATTAAAAAAAGTAATAGTGAGAAGTGAATCCAAGTATATCACTAAAGAAAGTCAGCAAACCATGAGAGAAGAGAGCAAGAGAAGAAAGGATCAGAGTAAAACTACAAAAACAAACACAGAACAGGTAATGGCAATAAATGCATACCTATCATTAATTAGTTTAAGTGTAAATGGCTAAATGCTCCAATCAAAAGACATAGGGTGATAGAATAGATTTAAAACAAAACAAAACAAAACAAAACAAAACCTCATCTGTATGCTGCTTACAAGGGATGCATTTTACCTCTAAAGACACCTGCAGATTGAAAGTGAGAGGATGGATAAATATTTGTTATGCAAATAGATGTGAAAAGAAACTCAGGGTAGCAATACTTATACTGAACAAAAAAGTCTTCTAAACACAGACTGTAACAAGTGGCAAAGAAGGACACAATTTAGAAATAAAAGGAACAATCCAACAAGAAGATATAACAACTGCAAATACTTATGCACCCAACATGGGAATACCCAAACACATGAAATAGTTAATAACAAACATAAAGGAATGAATATCATAACACAATAGTAGTAGGGGACTTTAACATCCCAATTAACAATGAACAAAACATCTGAACAGAAAATCAATAAGGAAACAGTGTCTTTTAATGACATACTGGACTGGATGGATTTAACAGACATTCAGAACATTCCACCCTAAAACAACAAAATACACACATTCTTTTCAAATCTATGTGGAGATCCTCCAGAATCAATCATATATTAAAACACAAAACAAGTCTCAAAACATTTTTTTTTAATTGAACTCACACTATGCATCTTTTCTAATGACAATGCTATGAAACTAGAAATCAACCACAAGAAAACATTCAGAAAAAGCACAAGTACATGGAGGATAAATAACGTGTTACTAACCAATGAATTGGCCAACCAAAAAATCAAACAAGAAATCAAAAATTAATGAACAATAATGAAAATAAAAATACAGTTGTCCAAAATTTGGGGGATACAAAACTAAAAAAACAAACAAAACAGATCAATGAAACCAGGAGTCGATACTTTGAAAACATCAACAAAATTGATAAAACTAGCCAGACTCATTAAAAAAAAAAAAAGACTCAAATGAACAAAATTACAAATGATAGAGAAGAAATAACAATTAGCACTACAAATATACAAGCATATGTAAGAGAATATTATGAAAAACTGTGTGCCAACAAATTGGACAACTAAGAAGAAATGAGTAAATTCCCAGAAACACATAACCTACCAAAAAGCAAACAAAAAGCAAAAACAAAACTCAACCCAAACAATCAACAAACAAAAAAAATCTACCAAAACGAAGTAGGAAGAAAGAAAATTTGAGCAGTGATTAACAACAAAGAAATTGAATCAGTAATCAAAAAAGACTCAAAAAATAAAAGTCCAGGACTAGACAGCTTTACAAGTGAATTCTATCAAACATTTAAAGATTCTTCTCAAACTATTCCAAAAAAATAGAAGAAAAAGGAAAACTTCTAAATTCCTTCTATGAGGCCAGTATCACCCTGATAACCAAAACCAGATAAAGACAGTACAACAAAATAGAATTACAGGCCAATATCTGTGATGAACATACAGGTAAAACTCCTCAATAAAAGATTAGCAACACAAATCCAATGATACATTTAAAAAAGCATTCACCACAATCAGGTGGAATTATTCCTGGGATACTACAGGGTTTAATAATTGCAAACCAATTAACATAATACATTGCATCAATAAGAGAAAGGATAAAAACATATGACTGATTATTTCAATAGCTGTAGAAAAAACATTTGACAAAGTACAACATCCATTCATGATAAAAATGCTTAACAAAGTATGTTTGGCAGGAACATGCCTCAACATAATAAAGGCCATGTATGAAAGATCCACAGTTAATATCAAACTCAAAGAGGAAATACTGAGACTTTTTTTCCTCAGTTCAGGAGCAAGACAAAGATGTCCACTCTCACTGATTTTATTCAACATAGTACTGGTAGGCTTAGCCACAGCAATCAGACAACAAAAAGAAATGAAAGGTTTCCACATTGGTAAGGAAGAAGTGAAAATTTATTTGCAGATGACGTGATACTATATATAGAAAATCCTAAAAACTTCACTAAGATAAGACTAGAATAAATAAATCAGTCTCTTCTACAAATAGTGTTAGGAAAGCTGGATGGCTACATAGAAAGAATAAAACTGGACCACTTCCTTATACCATATACAAAAATAAACCCAAAATGGATCAAGGACCTAAATGTAAAACCTAAACCATAATAGGCGTAGGCAGTATTTTCTCCAGTATTGATGGTAACATCTTTCTAGATGTGTATCTGGAAGCAAGGGAAACAAAAGCAAAAATAAAATATTGGGATTATATTAAAATAAAATGTTTCACACAGCAATTAACAAAACTAATGGGAGAAGAATGGGAGAAGAAATTTGCAAATAACATATCTGATAACTAAAGCTAGTAATCAAAAAATATAAAGAATTTATACAACTCAACACCAAAAAACTAAATCACACAATTAAAAGGTGGACAGAACACGTGAACAGACATATCCTCCAAAGAGACATGCAGATGATCAAGAGACGCATGAAAACAATGCTCAACATCACTCACCATAGGAAAATGAAAATCAAAACCACAATGAGATATCACCTTACATCTTTCAGATAAGCTAATACAAAAACTCTCAAGAAATAATAATTATTGGCAAGGATGTAGAGAAAAAGGAACCCTTGGGCACTGTTGATAGAATTGCAAATGGTTGAGGTCACTGTAGAAGACCATATGATCAAAAAATTAAAAATAGAACTAGTCTACAATCCAATAATCATGCTACTGTGTATTCACCCAAAAAAATGTGGAAACACTAAATTGAGGGGATGTATGGAGCCCTATGTTTATTGCAAAATTATTTACAATAACCAAATTATGGAAGCAGCCCATCAGTAGATGAATGGATTTTTTTAAAAAATGGCATACATATACAATGGAATATTATTCAGTCATAAAACAGAATGGATTATCGCCATTTGCAACCACATGGTGAAGCTAGAAAGTATAATACTAAGTGAAATAAGCCTGTCAGAGAAAGACATATACCATATGATTTCACTCCTACATGAAATTTAAGTAACAAAACAAAGGAACAAAGGAAAAAAAAAGAGAGAGAGAGAGAGAGAGAGAAAGTGATGGTTACCAGAGGAGAGGTGGGTGAGAGGATGGGTGAAATAGGGAAGAGATTAAGAGTACACTTATCATAATGAGCACTGAGTAATGTATTTAACTGTTGATTCACTGTATTATATCCCTGAAACCAATGGTAACAGTGTATGTCAACTACACCAGAATTAAAACTTTAAAAAATATGAAAGAATAATCATAATTAGGACCAAATTACCTGGATATTAGGAGGATCAAAAAAAACAAAGTACATGGGAAGTTGCTCTGTAAACTATAAAGACCTACACAATTTAAAAATTTAACAAGGAGAGAAAACACAAAAAGGAAAGCAAGCAAGAGAGTGCACAGGGCTAGAAGTGTAGTGTTCATGAGAAACTGGCACTCAGAAGGGAATGGGTTGGGTTTTGAGCATCTGCAGCAAACTGAGATGGAAAATAGGTAGAGCTGGAAGACTAGAGAGGGAAGAAGAAAGTGGGGAGCAGGGTAGGTGGGGAAAAGAAAGAATGGGAAGAAAAAGAAGGCATTGCAATTTAAAAGGAATGAGTTTAGAGGGAAATTTAAATATATCTATATCTGTATCTATCTACCTATAAATAGATATAGTTTTTTTTAATTTTGGAACAAATTTAGATTTATAAAAAAGTTGCAAAGATAGCACACAGATTTATTCTATACCCTTCACTCAGTTTTTCCCACTGTTAACATCTTGTGTAACCATAGTATATTTGCCAAAAGTGTGACATATAGCACAGCGTACTGAACACAGTGTCTCAGAAATTACACTATACTGATTCATATACCACTAGCACTAGTGAGAAGATAACATCGGTACATTATTATTAACCAAAGACCAGAATTTTTTTGAAACCTTAATCTTTTGACAACTGTCAATTCATTTTACTGAGCTCAGATGAACTTAAACTGATCCCTGTTCTCAAGTGTTCCCCCTCCCCTGGTTAATTTTTTTTTTAATTTAATTTTATTTTTCAGTGTTCCAAGATTCATTGTTTATGCACCATGCCCAGTACTCTATGCAATACACACCCTCCTTAATACCCACCACCAGCCTCACCCATCCCCATACTCCCCTCCACTCCAAAATCCTCAGTTTGTTTTTCAGAGTCCACCGTCTCTCATGCTTTGTTTCCCCTCCAATTTACCCCAATCCACTTTTCCTTTCTTTCTCCTAATGTCCTCAGTGTTGTTCCTTATTCTCCACAAGTAAGTGAAACCATATGATAATTGACTTTTTCTGCATGACTTATTTCACTCAGCATAATCTGTTCCAGTCCCATCCATGTTGATACAAAAGTTGGGTATTCATCCTGTCTGATGGAGTCATAATACTCCATTGTCTATATGGACCAAATCTTCTTTATCTATTCATCTGCTGAAGGGCATCTTGGCTCTTTCCACAGTTTGGTGATTGTGGCCATTGCTACTATGAACATTGGGGTACAGATGGCCCTTCTTTTCACTACATCTGTATCTTTGGAGGTAATACCCATTCATGCAATTGCAGAGTCATAGAGTTGCTCTATTTTTAATTTCTTAAAGAATCTACACACTGTTTTCCAAAGTGGCTGCACCGACCTGCATTCCTACCAACATGTAAAAGGGTTCCCCTTTCTCCACATCCTCCCCAACACTTGTCATTTCTTGTCTTGTTAATTTTGGCCATTCTAACTGGTGTAAGGTGATATTTCAATGTGGTTTTGATTTTAATTTCCCTGATGGCTAATGATGAGGAACACTTTTTCATGTGTCTCTTAGCCATTTGTATGTCTTCTTTGGAGAAGTGCCTGTTCATGTCTTCTGCCCATTTTCTGACATGATGATATGATTTTTGGATGTTGAGCTTAAGGAGTCTTTTATACTGGCACAAAAACAGACACATACGCCAATGGAACAGAGTAAAGAGTCCAGATATGGACCCTCAATTCTATGGCCAAATAATTTTCGACAAAGCAGGAAAAAATATCCAGTGAGAGAAAAAATTCTCTTTAATAAATATTGGACAGCTATGTATAGAAGAATGAAACTCAGCCATTCTCTTACACCATACACAAAGATAAACTTGAAATGGATGAAAGACCTCAACATGGGCAGGAATCTATCAAAATCCTAGAGGAGAATATAGGTAGTAATTTCTTTGACATCAACCACAGCAACTTCTTTCAAGACATGTCTCTAAAGGCAAAGGAAACAAAAGTGAAAATGAACGTTTGGGACTTCATCAAGATAAAAACCTTCTGTACAGCAAAGGAAACAGTTAGCAAAACCAAGAGGCAACCCATGGAATGGGAGAAGATATTTGCAAATGATACTACAAACAAAGGGCTGATACTCTGGTTAATTTCTGGCTTAATGATTCATTTTCCAAAAATGTATGGTGAAGTAGGATTATCACAGGAGTTTTTGCTGTATGTCAGGACAACACATATCTATATCTTGATGGAGACAAGATATTCTAGAAATAACTCTATGATATTACCCTTTCTAGGTCACAGAATGAGATTGTTCAGCCAGCTGAGTGGTAAAGAAAGTGCCATTGCTTTGTTTTTGTTTTTGTTTTTAACTTACTCACAAACAACCAGGCCAAGAGCAATTGTTTTTAACAATATGAAACCTTAGGGAGGGCCCCAGGGAGAATAGACATTTAAAATTTCCCACACTCTACAATATTACTAGAGGCATCTTAAGAGAAAACTTAGCATAGCAGCACTCCCAGGATAACTTAAAGATCATTCCTGAAGATTCTTTTATTTGCAGTGGTCTTCAAACAGAGATTTCTAAGAAAAGTTCAGATACGCTATGTGTTGGGTAGTCATTATGACTCTTGGCATTTAGTGCATCTGGAGTAAGACATGGGAAGCATCTGCAATGTTCAGGTCACTCTCACACAATTAAGAATTACCCCGCTTAGCTATCAAGCAAGTAATGTTGAATACTGCCAAGAAAGAACTAATCTTTGGGATACCCAGAAAGTAGTTGCTAAGGAATCATTAACAGGTTTCTTAGGAATTAGCATCTCCTATTTAGTCAGAGCTGGCTCCTCAGGGGAATACCAATTGTCAGAAATGCAATGCCATGTGTGTATACTTCCTTCATCAGCATGGAGGAAGAAAGGAGGCTGTCAGTCCCCGAAAGTAAACACGCCATTAAGATGGCGGCTGGATGCGATCCAGTAGGCGGAACTAAGGATTAAGGAAGTAGTCCAAAATGCCTCTTGTATCTATGTGGCTGCAAGTGATTGGTTGTACAACTTTGGTATATATACACATGTGCGGGCGGTGAAAGGGGAGATCCCAACAGCTACCCAGAAATAAAGCTTGCTTCACTGAGGTCTCCTGGTCGTTCTTGCTGGCGAGAGCGACAAGTGGTGCTGAAACCCAGGAACCCTCGGAAACCGAGGAGTTCTCAGTGAACGCAACGATCCGGATGCCCAAGTGCCTATCTGGGTCCCGGAGCGACTGATTAGAAGAATCGATCAACATGGCCCGCTCCATCCTGATGCTTGGCCTGATAGCGATCCTGGCGACACCAGCATCCCTTCAACAGATGCACCAATGGGCAATAGTGAAAGCCTGGCCGTTCCCCATGCCACTGACGAATGAGTCCGCCATCCTCCCTCCTGTATACCTACTTTCATTCCCATGCCCATTTCTGTAAATCCTAACGATTTGCCTGTATTGCTCTCAAGACATAAAAGAGACTTTGGGATCACTGCAGCCATTATTCCGGCTGTAGCAGCCTCCGCAGCTGCAGCAACTGCAGCGGCTGTAGCTCTCACCACGTCTGTACAGACTGCCTCCACTCTTAATAACCTAACTACCAGAGTTGCAGAAGCCCTCGCCACATAAGAACTAATTAATGGCCACCTTCAAGCCGGTATTATGATTGTCAATCAGCGAGTAGATCTAATCCAGGAACAAGTGGACATTCTCCAGAAACCATTGACGACCGGATGCATCCAATCACTTTCTGGACTTTGCATAACCTCCGTGGCCTATAATTTCCTTTCTATTGCTGCTAATCTGTCGAAAGAGTTAAGCAGACACCTAAATGGGACATGGTCCAATCAATATTATAATTTGACAAGATTGGTAAGACAACAAATATTCACTATTAATGCAACTAAGATTGACATAGCTCCATTACGGGATTGGGTACCAATCACTCTCATTTGCTAAAGAGTGGGCCGGTATGGGTGCTCTATTAATTGGACTACTCCTGAGCTTGATCCTTATGTTCCGCTGTTTTGCATCATTATGTAAACAACAACGTAGACAACAGTTGGCACTAGTACAAGCTTGCATGGCACTGGAAGCTGGTACATTTCCCCAAATCTGGCTGGCAGCGCTCGATCGGTAGTCAGTGATGGGTAAGATTGGCTGCATGCATATAGCAACCTAAGACAGGAGTTCTCCAACCAGGGGGAATTATCCAATGATGGGTAAGCATGTTCATGGCAGCTGACAACCTAAGACAGGCACGATCTCCTGCCTTGCATGCCTAATATAAAAGAAAAGGGGGAGATGTCGGTGCCCGAAAGTAAACACGCCATTAAGATGGCGGCTGGATACGATCCAGTAGGCGGAACTAAGGATTAAGGAAGTAGTCCAAAATGCCTTTTGTATCTATGTGGCTGCAAGTGATTGGTTGTACAACTTTGGTATATATACACATGTGCGGGCGGTGAAAGGGGAGATCCCAACACCTACCCAGAAATAAAGCTTGCTTCGCTGAGGTCTCCTGGTCGTTCTTGCTGGTGAGAGCGACAGGAGGCAAATTTATGGGAATTGTAAATCACAACAATATAAATAAGAATAGCCATAAATACATATACATATTCCATGAATGGTTTCCGTTCTTTTGTATGTGTCAGTGCTGTAGCAGGAGTAATTATACTCTAGCACTTGCCAAGTTTCTTAATGCAGTAACAGTTGCGAGTCATTCTCTTAAATTAATAGAATTCTGAGAGCAAATATCACTAAATATTATGAAAATGCTTCTCATTATTTTACATGCTTTCTCTCTGTTTCTGTGTGTCTCAAAAGGGCCCTAAGAGCTCTACCAGGGGCAGAAGTTCAACACTTCAACATGTGTCCTTTTAAAAAATGTTGGAAAATTCTTGAATTAATTTGCCAACTAAACTATGTAATTAGATCCTGATTCATTCTCTGAGTTCAGTTAATATGTTGCATTTCTCTTTTCTTTTTTGAAGGAGGCTAAAAGACTTGCAACGAGTCCAAGAAGAGTTTCACCAGTATCTAGAGTTTTCTTAAGGTAAAAATTTTAGTCCTTATTGACTTAAATTCATGGTATATGAGGGTATGGAATCCACCAGAAATGGTCATTGAAAGTCTCATTTAAAAATGTATATATTTCCTTTCCCCCAATAAGCTTTGCAAATGCAACCTTGCTTGCAACTTCAAGAAATCTAGCTGCTTGTTTTCTACCACTTTACCATTCAGTCACAGTAGACTTATTTCTTATAGCACACACACAATATTTATCTTACACCTTACCTAACTTCATTTTGGCTTTGATATTTGTTAGCTTTGAAGGGGAGGAATAGGTCTGGTATCCCTTTTATTCCCATGAAGACATGCTAAATGTGCTACAGGAGTCAGGGACAATTTAAGACCTTTACAGAATTTCAATAAAAAGAGGAATTCATGCAGTGAAATAGAAATTAGGCTCTGCTGAAATCTTTGCACATTCTCAGCATGATTTCATATGCACTTAATATATTGATAAGTATTCCAAATACAGAGTAATCTGAATTTTAATTCAGTATATTAAGTACCACTGAAATAAAACCATCTTTTAGTTTAGCCTATGGATTCCAAACCAGTTCCTAGACCATTGGCTTTTCACTAACAGATTTCATACCTACTTTGACAACACGTAAGTACCTATGCCACTATCTGCTTTATTTACTAAGGATAAATATTTAAGAGATGTCCCTTAAAGATTCCAATTTTATATCACAGGAAGTAGCAACTAATAGGGTTTTTTTTTAATGATACACAAACAGAATGCTGTGTATCAACTGTAAGAACCGAGGCAATGGCCAAGTCACAAGGAGATAAAATGTTAGTCTTATTTTAATATCCTAACTGAGCTTATTGTTCTCTTTGTAATATGATACTGTGTTGGCAACTGGAGTATCTTGGAATCAAGGCTGTCTGTGCTAAAAAGGAACTCAGAGACCAACTGGATGATTTCCTTTGCTTTATAAATATGGAAGTTGAGGTCCAGTGAGGCAAGAGATTCCATCAAGTTCTAGGAGATCTCCATCATAGCTTTGCCACTTTTTAAGAAAGACCTTCTTATTTTTTTTTTCTGGAAATTAAATAAACTTTAACTTTAGAAGTTATAATGTTTCTTGCCATTAAGGACAGGTTCTCTTTTGCTGGACTTTAGCATAGGCCCTGAAGATAATGTAGAAGATGAATTTCAGCTACTTACCTTGTTCCTATTGTATGTGTTACAACTGACCCAATTTTGCTGGTTAGTCTCATATGAGAAGCCGCAAATGTTTTCATATTTTGATCAGATTCCAAGATCTTTTCTCTTATTATTATGTTCTGAAATTTCATACACAAGATTTGAGATTAAAAAGACCTCTTTCTGGGGCACCTGGGTGGCTCAGTCTTTAAGCATCTGCCTTTGGCTCTGGTGATGATCCCAGGGTCCTGGGATTGAGCCCCGCATTGGGCTTCCTGCTCAGCGGAAAGCCTGTTTCTCCCTCTCCCACTCCCCCTGCTTTGTTTCCTCTCTTGCTATCTCTCTCTGTCATAAATAAATAAAATCCTTTTTTAAAAAGGCCTCTTCCTGACCACAGTACAAGTTAAAATAAACACTTCCAATCTGATCTTCCTTAATATTTTGCCCCATTTACCACATATCATAAAGAAATGATTGTATAAAGTATACAGTGTAGAATCAAAGAAAAATTGTTTGCTCTAATATGATCAGGTAGCTCATCTAAGCTTCTATAATCTGTTGTTTATGTCATAGACTTAAATATACAAAATTCTTGGAATTATAGCAAATGAATCTTTTCAGGTAGTTAATGCTACTTGCAAATTAAGAGAGATCATATTTGTTAAGCTAGTGGCTGACAGCATAACAAATCTTTTGTAGGAGGGTGTTTATTTTAAGGGTCTACTAATAACTCTTTAATGAGAAGGTAGTTATTGTTTTGAGATGAGTTCAGAGATAGGAACCCTTTCCACTGGCAGCCCAATGAAATTTCATGACTTTTTTGACCTTGGCCATCAATATTCTGGCTTCTAGCCATCCCCTCTGTTTTGGTCTGAGTGCACAGGTGGCAATATGACAAATAAAACAGTTGGGGCACAGGTTAAAATGCCAGTGGCAGAATTTGAGCCACTGTGACCTAGGGAGTTAAGTAATCATAACAGTACCATAGCATCTGTGAATTCAGACCCATGGCGTTATTCCAGAAAGTGAGAATTCAAGTTACCTTCTCATAACAACAGTTCTGTCTTTCCCTTATGGGATTTCCCACTTGTAGCAGAGGTTCAGGTTGATCCACCCAAACTTTAGTAATGACAGACAGAATATAGGAGTCACATTCTAAAAACAGTTGACCTAAGAAAGTTAGACAGTCAATACTACATTGATGATTGCCATTTTCTCAATTTATCCTAAAACAGTGAACCCATTATCTCAATATTTTTTTTTAACCTACCTTTAAATAAATAATATCTCTGGAGCTCATGCTGAATAACCATAATGGCTTGTAGATGAAAAACTAGTTGAATATAATTCTAACACTACCAAGTTTCCTATTAGGAATCTGTTATTGAAATAGGTTTTACCATAGGATAAGTCCAGCATCTTACCATTTGTAAAAGTAACTTTATTTATCTTCAGAGTTTTATTTTGTCCGTCCATAAAAGGACACTTGACTTAGTACCACAATTTTAAAAGGAAGTAACAATTGGTGCAGTCTTTAAAAAGCAAGAGTACCTATGTTCCTTTTGCTTTGTATCATATCTTACCATGGGGGGAATACTGTTAGAGAATGATGATTTTTATGCTGTTCTTTTGGGTTGCTTTGCACTGAAATGTTTTGAAATCTGAAATTCTACTTTGCCATTTTCATGAGTTATTTAAAGCATTCCTTCTGTACACTTGAGAATGATGAGGGTTTGAGGGTGCCAAGAACTAGCTTAAACTGACGAGGAGTGAATTCATATTTTGAAGTCCTTATATCTCCCTACTCATATCATACTCTTTTGAGGAATGCTAAGAAATTGCTTGGACTTCAGAAATTTTTCACATTGCCTTTTTATTTTCTTAAATATTGCTTTATTTCATTTTTCTCTCATTTTACAAAATATTGTACAAATGCTTTTGTATTCTGTGGAATCAATGAAAGATTTTCTCTCTCTCTCTCTCACTCACTCTCTCTCTCCTTCCACTCCATCTTATTGGGACTTGCTGAGACAATACAGAAAAAAGTATGACCTCAAGCCAATAAGCTAAGAAGCTGCTATTTGTAACCAAAGTCTGAAAAATATTTCCAGCTAGGTATATTTCTTAATGAAAATCTTTCCTTTTGCATCTTTCCTTTGATGGTTGTTCCTAATGTTATCCCTTTACCTACTTAAAAGAAATATTACTCTAAGGAATTGTTATGAAATCCTTCATGGGGTGGGAAAAGAATTCCTGACATTTTTAGTCTTGAATAACCAACACTTTCTCTTCTTTTGAAATATACCACTGCATATGCATTTTAATTAAACCCAAACAGCATTCACAGAGAGGTTTACATGTCACCAATTATTCTAAATGAGGGCTTTTCTTTTCTTTTTGGATGTTAAATCATCATCTGTCTTTCAACACATGTGGAAAATGCAGCTAAAATTGTTGTAAATAACATCTTTCCCTAAGCATAAATTTGGGATGTGGTCAGTTTTTCTTTTTCCTCCAGAAGCTCAAAAACTTCAATTGTCTCACTCTGGGTGTTTTCAAAAGTACCAGTCACAAAAGAGATTGTGAAAATGACAATGTTGTGTTTGATATTTATTCTCTCGTGCTGACTTCCATATCAAAACTGTTAAGTTGGGAAGACAAAGGATGCTTATCCAACTGCTGGCAACACAAAGCTCCTTTGTATTCTGACTCTTCTCTTTTCCTTACATCAACATCAATAAGTATTTTGTGGGAGAGACCAAAATGTCAGTCTTTCCAAAGAGCAATCAAGTCCAGTTTATTCTTTGCTCTGTAATTAAAGCCTGTTTCTGTGAGAAAAGTAAACCAATACCCCAGCAGCCAAAGATAAACTGCTGTGCTATTTTTAATCTACAGCAACCCATTCAACAGTAGGAACCCTTTGAAACTTGCTGCAATTTTTGCATTCTTTAGCCAATAGAAAAAAGATTCATGAAAGACAATAGTGGATAATAGTTTTATGGCATTAAAATTGTACATCTTCTTTTAAATGCCTGTTTTTGAACAAACACACTACAAAGGACATGGATGAAAGTGGAGGATTTGATGAATATGCTTTGTCCACCCAAAATGTGTATGCAGTCTGAAGGAGAGTAGAATAAACCATTCCAAGATTCGCTTCTTTGGCATAAGGATTATTTTGAGCTAGTTATTAAAACAAACAAACAAACAACAACAACAAACTCAGCAGATAAGGGAGAACCTCTGAGAACTAAGTAGAAAAACTTTCTGTAAGATTATTTGAATTTATAATGGAAATCTTCACTTGTAATGGTGTCTTTCATTTTGTCCCAGGAAGAACTCTAGAAACTCAAGGGGAGTCAAGAACTTAAATCTGCATAACAACCATACCCTTATTTACTGTGATTTGCCTGATAAACTTCTGTAACGAGCTCTCCCACCCCCAACATCTTCTTTTGTCTTTAGCTGGAAATGATGGTGGCTCATGCTATTTCAGAGTTAGTTTTCAAAGGTTTCTCCCTTGCAAACAGAGGAATTATACATATGATTAAACTTCTATGTGTTACTTTTTCTGTTAATCTGTCTTTTATTACAAAGAAGGGGAAGAGTCTCAGCACAGAACCAAAAGGGTAGAGGAAAAATAATTTTTCCTCCCCTACAAGTCTTTTCTTTCATTACTGGAATATGTGCCAATCCCAACCCCAATGTCTTGATTTGCTAGATTTGCTACAGATTTGACCATATTAAACAAGGAATTCCAAAGCAAAAGTGGAAAAGAGTTTAAAACTGGTTATTAAACTTAACCCCACCATAAGGGTTCCCCTAGAGATGGCTTCTTGTCACCCCAGTTGACTGCCATTCAGAAATATGGACACTGTGCCATGTCCTTCTTGAATCCTGTGGCCCTCTTCTCATGCTTGGCTGCTTGCTTCTTTCTCTACAGAAGAGAAAAAAAAATTTATACTGCAATAATCTCAATTCAGTAAGCAACCCTTTTAGTTTTTAATGCCAGCTAAAAATTCCTCCATTCAATCTCTCTCTTCTATTATTTGGTATCTATGTAATCAAAGGGTAAATTAAAAGGATATCCTAAACTAATGTCTAACCTCTTCTCAAAGATATATAGAGCCAATTTTTAAGTAGCAATATTTTGAATAGATAAGTCTTTCTTCCTCATCTCCTGAGTCCAAAAAAGGACCTTCTCACTATGAGCTGCTCTACTGTAGTTATGGAATACATATAATATGTGAGGATTTGTAAAGGATTTTCCAGTGAAAACATCACCCTCACACTCAAGTTCATGGAGACTTTAATATGTCAATGCAAGCCACAGACGTGACCTAACTATGAAATTTAAAATTATTTCCTGGCCAAAATAAAAAAAAAAAGTAAAAAGAAAGAGGTGAAATTAATTTTAATAATATATTCTATTTAACTAAATATATCCCCAATATTATAATTTTAACATGCACTTAATATTAAAAACATCATAATTGAGCTCCTTTTTTTCTTTTTTTTTATATGAAGGCTCTGAAATTCAGTGGGTATTGTACATTTACAGCACATCATATTGCATTTCAGATTAACTACATTCCAAATGCTCAATAGCCACAGAAGTGATGAGGGAGCAGGAGGCTGGCTGAAGACAAAGCAAAAGCTGGCGCCTTGCACCCCCTCTCCACCTGCTCCCCTCTGTAATATTTGTAGCATTCCTCAGGCATCCCTGACTGCCATAGACGATAAACAAATAGTTAACTTGCAGAGATCACAATCCTGCAAGACAGGAATCTCCCTTGCTTTACAAATGTCCTGGAGATCTACAAACATGGAGGTTACCTTATCAATAGCACAAATTTCCTGAGGCAAATAACTCTCAGTTCCTCAAGCCCTAATGTCTCCCTCCCCACCATACTTCTACTGAGGTAGAAGGGAATGTAAATGATAGTAGGATCATAACACCCCACCAAGAATCTCCCAACTATCTTGATGTTAATGGCTGGCCTAAAGACAACACTGATCAAGCCTCAAGGCCTCCGGTATCCTTGTAGGCCTCTTTAGCATATGAAAGCCCTGTTGAACCCTCCCTTCCCCTCACCTTCCCCCAACCACAAGGTATATAACCTGCTGTCCCTCACAACCCGGGGCAGCAGCTCTTCCTGCCCACGGTCCTGTCCCGTACTTTAATAAACCACCATTTTGCACCAAAGATGTCTCAAGAATTCTTTCTTGGTTATCGGCTCCGGACCTCAGCCCACCGAACCTCACCTGGGTTTTTGAATTTCATCAGAAGTCCAGTGGCTACCATATAGAATGAAGCTGTTCTAAACTTTCATTGGTAGATGAGCCTTTCCTTTATGTAGACCCACAGACTGAATACATAAATAGATAATAACCAGACCATGTATGACAATAAACTCTGTTCCAGGAAATCAATCTATAACATCTATAACAATTGTTTTGGATTGGTCAGGGCTTGGTCAATGACTATATACTTCCCTATCTCTCTTCTACTCCATCCTTTCATGAAGGACAAACCAGAGAAAGTCAAATATACTCCCCAATCTATCACATGAGATGCCTGTTTCTAGCTGGCATCTGCCAACACTCCAACCAGAGCATACCAGAAGACTCCTCCCACTTTTTTTCCTCCCACTATTAAGCCTTCTCACTTCCCTGCCTGCCTTTGATTCCTTACCAAACAAAGGTGACTACTTGCCTGAGAGTTCTGAATTAATAGCCTCTGTTTTCATTTGAATGCCCTTAGGTTATTTCTGTAAGATTTGAACTTCACTTTCCATTGTGTAGAAATGCTCCTATATTTGAAAACACCGTTTGTAAATTAAATGAGGAAAGTGTGAAATGTGCTACAAAAAGAGTGTTCTTGGCCCAAGGTAACATGAAATAGAGCAGTTACATTTTGCTGGAAACACTGGAAACACACACATTCAGGGGTTTTTTTGTTTGTCTCTACACTTGGGTAGTGGCAGGCAAATGTTTACCGATTAAAGCATAATGTGTCATGATGCTGGTAGCAGGCTGAGAAAAGAGACCTTCCTCATCTGTGCTTAGAGGACATGCACTTTCCAACATGGAGAGGAAAACAGCCCTTGGTATTCCTGGATTTTTCACAATCCATTTCCCCCTACATAGCCTGTGCCTGTAGAAACATCTTAAAAGCTCTCTGATAATGCTAGCTGGTGACTGAGGTTTTTAGAAACAGGCAAGATGTCTGCCCAAAATATGGGATTAACACTTCATTTTTGGCTGAAGTTAAAGTGGGGAGAAAGCCCAAAGGAAAAACAGATTACTTCTGTGGCTGCACAAGTAGTGGAATAATATATATAAATGTTACCAAGAAAATGTAGAAAATGTTTGCAAGCCCAGCAGTGTAAATGTTATTTTTAAGACACAAGTTAAAGGAAAATTTAATCAAGGCAAATAGATAATGATTTTTTTTTGAGTTAAGTAAAAATTGGGTCCATTTCTTGTTGAAGAAATTTTTTCCAAATACTGATCCCCTGCTTAGGATTCTGACCCATTAAAACTGGTTTAAAATGACAATTACTTGGCGAAAATGAAAACTTGAATTTTAAAGTTCCCATTAAATGAAAAGAAGTTATTTTTAATAATAAATACATTGAAATCCATTTCCGCAGCTAGGCTACAGGAATTATGAGGTGCTAGAGAGGAAAGACATCTAATTATTTACAAGGTATTTATAGTCTAAAAGTCCAGGACTCCCTAACACCTTATTTACCAGATGACAGCCACACCTGTGACACAAGGCCCAAATACCCTTGCAACAGGTAATCACTTCCCATTCCTATAGTAACTAGTTATCTGACAGGCTCCTATTCAGTTTGTTTCAAAATTGTATGTAGACTACACTATTTTTATGTGAAATACACTATTTCTTAGATTCTATTGGAAAAAAAAAAAAGTCTTTTCAGTATAGGCCCACTTCGAGATATTATTACCTGGTAAGAATGTAGCATTCCTGCCCTCTAAAAGATTTACAATGCAAACATCAACCAGAGAGGAAAATTACATCACCTCACTATGAAGATGAGGCTTAGTTCATCAATCACTAATTGAGAAACTAAGCGAAATATTAATATAAATGTCATATCTCTGTTGGACAGGACACAGAGCAGTGGTTTTGATTTGGTCATAACTTACAACGTCAGTGAGCCTTGATGTCTGCTATCTTGCCCATGCAGCAAGGGTCTTATCTAGGATGTGAATTTCATTGGAAAGCTGGCTGTCTTGAAAAGGAGAGAAGAGATGAGAAAGAAAAACTAGACTCAGAGGACCAATAGCGTTTTCCTTCGTGAACAGTTCAGATTAACTCATAAACAACAGAAACATTTTCATGATCAGGCAGTGGCACCCTGTCTGCTGGCCACATTTCTTGTTCTTTGCAGGAAACCAGCCCAACTGACATAACCTCTTGCCACAGCAGTGTGGAGATCTGAGCTGACTCTAGGGCTCAGTTCTTGTCACAGTATAATCACCGAGGCTGCCAGGCATTGGGACCCACTGAGAATCTTTCTTAATGATAATTCCTTCCTTTTTCTGTTTTAGACATTTCCTCTTTGTTGATATTTATTGAAATAGAAATAGTCACAGAGTGATAAGAGAGCATGAGAAATCCCTCCCTACCACCAAGTACACACATAAGGGAGGAAGTAATCACTGCTTTTTCTCCCGTGTAGACCCAAATCAGCTCATGCTTATCCCTCATTCCTCATTATCTTCTCTCTGACCAGAATTGTCCTTGGAAAGCATACAGGACCAAGACCCTCCAAAACCACTGATGCATGATTCAAGAGCTTCTGGAAATTAAGTCTATTAAGGCACCTATTTTGTGTCATAATTATGTGATCCACAACCATTGCTGCTAAATGGTGTGTCCCTCCAGAGTTCAGGGATTTGGCTTCAACCACCTCATGTTAAAGTCCTCTAGTAATATATCTTTGTACCCTACCCAACTACAGCTGACTAAAAATACTGATATATTGCTTCTACGTTGCTAGCATTGTATTCCAAGTGCTTTTAAATATTAACTCAAATTAATCCTCCTGGGAAATCTTTGAAATAATAATATAACTATCTGATCTTACAGATGAGGAAACTGAGGCACAGATTGGTTAAATAACTTGCCCAAGATTTCTCAGCATGTGGCCCAGTCAGATTTCAGATCAATATTTCAGCCCCAAAATCTCAGCTCTGAACCTAGACATATTATTGCTTTTGGAGGACTGACTATGTTTTCTCAACCTCTGCATTCCTAGGCCGCAGTATGAAGCTTGGATCATCAGAATTTTGAGTACATGCTCAGTGATTTGAGGATGACATCGAAGGCAGAGTCCCTAAGCAGCTCTCAACTTGTGGATGTGGAGCATGAGCTGTGGACACCTGAAGCTGACTAAACGCTGTGTCCTTCAGCAGGCTGATTCTGCCGTTGTCCCATTACCCAGCCTGGCTTTCTTTCTCACCAGTCTAGTTCTTCCTGAGATCATTGATGAAGCCTGGGTGACAAGAGCACTGCCATCACACGTCTGCCTGCTCATCTGTTCCCTTTTTTAACACTAGTTTGCCTCTTCTGGTCCCTCTATCTGTTTCTGAAAGGAATGGGAAACCTCTATATATTAAACAATGGAAAAAATAAAAAAATAAAAAAGACCAGCTATCCACTCTAAAGTATACGGCAGAGGGGACTTACTTAGATAAGTCTGCCTAAGTCAGTTGCTTTTGTTCAGCCATAATCTACAGGAATGTGACTAGTTAAGGAAGTCAGATTACTACTTCATTACTGTCTCCCTAGCTCCTTGAACAGTGTTGGCACTTAGTGGATACTCACTGTATTTGCTGAATATATGAATGGACAAGGTCTATGACACAGTTTTATGGCTAACATTGGAGATACAAAGGTAAATAAAACAAGCATGGACCCAGTCCTTGGGAGTATGTATTAAGCAAATAAACACATGGTTGAAGATCAGTTGGAATTTGTGCTTAGCGTTTTATTAGGATTATGGATAAGATTTACTTTGAAGAAATAGCTCCCTCTCTGCTAACAGTTTGAAGCCTGAAGGAGTGATTTGTCCCAAATGCCTGCCAAAGTTGTAAGTTGTCAGATTTTTCTAATATGTGAGGCAATGGGTGGAGAGAGAGGGAATTGTGAGTTCTCAGCAAGTAGCAGGGGCTGACCCGGCTAAGACTCTGGGCAACAAAACAGAAAGTAGGAATGACTCCATTCTATGAATATGAGTTTTCCCTAATTGGCTATGTTCTCTATATTTCTGCTGTGTCACCAAGAGAAGGAAGAAAAAATGGGCCCTGTCCTCAAGGAATTTCTCATCAGTTGGAAAATACAAGATCAAGACACATTCATGAGGTGCCTTGTTATCTCAGTCATTAAGCAACTGCCTTGTGCTCTGGTCATGATCCCAGGGTCCTGGAATCCACCCCACACAGGCTCCCTGCTCGGCAGGAAGCCTGCTTCTCCCTCTCCCACTCCCTCTGCTTGTGTTCCTTCTCTCTTCCTGTGTCTCTCTGTGTCAAATAATTAAATAAAATCTTCAAACAAAACAACAACAACAAAAAAACCAAAACAGACACATCCATAAAATAGATGCAAGATTTCCCTTCCACCCTCTGCCATCTCAAGGAAAGATATTCCCACAGGAAAAATACGAATGGACTCTGGGAAGGTTTAGAAAACAGTTGAGTTTACAGCAGAGAGTGGGGAAGAAACTCTGAGTGGCTGAAAATCGTCATGGCATACCTGATTATGTGGCAAGTCTTGTTTTCTTGGAGCCAAGGACATAAACAGGTGCTAGTGAGAGACACTTCGTTTAGCAGAAAGCACTGCAGGAGTAGTGAACAAGCTAGCAAACACACCGCTGGACACCTCCTGTTACTCAGAGAGCTGAGTATTTTCACAGCAATATCATTCCTTTAAAACCACGAGGCCTAACCACACAGCTATATCCATTTGTCAATATCTTTGCTAGAACAATCATATAAACCTGCAAAGGCAAGGGGAAGTAAAACCAAGACTCCCAGGGCAATCGTAACTCACCCACATTGCTCATACATGTTCATTTGGTTTCTAAGTGGATTGCTCACTTTATGGCATGTACGGTATGTACGAGTTTTCTTAAAATTAGTTTAAATTGTCCTTAATCAGAAATATGTCGCGCAACAGCCTTTTTCTCCAAATGAGTATTTTACTCAGTGGCACACAGCCTGTGCCATTAAGCCCAAAATTAAAGAACATGAGACAATTAACATTTTTCATTCCTACTGGTTCTATTTTGTGGGGCCTACATTTGGGGAAGAGGGAATACTTTAGGTCCTCAGAGAACCATGAGTAATGTTATCGTTCTAACAATTTGGAATTCTTATCTTCTTAAAACCATGTAATCGTGTACTAAACAAGGTGGGAGAAAATGCCTTTCAGTGGCATTTTTGCTGATGCGGAGCCTGATGAACGTGAGATAGTAGAGATTTATGTCTGTTAGGCTGGCAGTCATTTCATATTTACTTGGACGACACGATTGAAATCAAATCAGAGGCCCCCTATCCAGGAGTGTGTGATTTGTTATCTAAATAACCATGTGTGAGCGAATCAGATGTGGATAAGATATTTCCACTATCATCATGTGTGTTAGTTCTGATTCATGAGGCTCCAGCTTCATCTATACTAGCTTTATCAATGCTGTTCTCTTTGGTTTTATGTACTTGCTATGCTTGGCAGGCTATTCTGTTCTTGTTAACTTCTCAACTGGTAATCACAAAGGAAAAATTTAACAAAAGAACTGAGGAAATATATTTTGTCTCTGGTCTTGGTTAATAGACGAACCCATTGCTTGATAACGAATTAAGGGGAAAATGTACAAAGAATTCATAGACGCAGGAGGAGTTTCTTTTGCTCACAGTATACAAGACTCAAATTCCAAAATGCCAGATTGGAGACTATTTATATTTCCTTTCTCATTCTGAGGGCTTTTTGTCTACTTATTGCTAACAATCTTACCTTTAGTTTGCACAGAGGAAAAAAACTAGGATGCAAACCTATTTTTGTCACACAATTTCACAAACTATTTGACCTTAACTTTGCAAGCAGAAGCATGTGTCTCTACCAATAGTTATGCTATCCGTCAGGATTCTTGTTTGCAAACCTACAACTGACTTAAGATATTTTTTAAAAAGGAAACAAATTTTTCAGAAAGAGCACAATATATGCATCAAGGATATTTTAATAGGAACTGTCTGGCAAGAACAGCCCTGCACTGCTGCAGAGACCCACTGCTGCTGGTCACTCTCACAGCTACTGCAAATAAATCCTACGTCTCCTTTTGCTAAGGAGCTCAAGCCCCAGGAAGGATCCAGCTGGCAGACACCAGGTCTTGTGGCTACTTGTGCTCTGCTATGAAACCATGGGAAGAAGGAAGCTTTTTTCTGTTCTATGATGAAAGGAAAGATACCGTGTCTCCCACTATTTTATCATTGGGTGTTATTTCCCAAATGGGAATAAGAATTATATACTGGAGTCCCCCAAATAGCAAAGGTTTCCTATTCCTTTTTTATTATTGATTTCATTTAAAATAATAGGTTATAAATATACCAATACTTTTTAAAACCTAAAACTGAAATTTCTTTGTTCTTGATATATTTTTATGTCATATGCAAGCAAACATGTTACATGTCACAGTAAACCTTTTGAGACACATTTTACATTTAGAAAGAAGATAAAATTGGAGAAGTTCTCGCATTTAACTAGAATGTCAGTTTATTTCTTGGTTCTATACTTACTTAAATGTCTTTCTTCTCTTTTTAATTCCAAGCTCCATGAATATCAGGTTTATTTCAATATGGACTAATATGTTCTGAACACCCAAGAAACGTAGTGTGGATGGCTTCCTTAAAGCCATGTCAGCATCCTCTTCCCTTGCACACTAGTATAGAGACTGGAAACACATGTGCTCCCTCTCACGGCTTTTTTTTTTTTTTTTTTTTTTTTAAACAGAGAAGAGTTTGTATGTAACCTACTTCCAGACTATGATATATATGCAGAATTGAACCAAAGACACTTGGGGAAAGTAACTGTCTACTGAAATTAAAGTATAGTTACAGCCTAAGCAACACTCCTCACTTCCCTCTACTTTCTACCTTGAGTTTAGTCAATGTTATCCGGAGCTGAAGAGAAAACACCAGCCTTAAGGGAAAACCAAAGAACCAAGAGATGTTAGTGCTGACATCTGCTTCCAGACTCTCGGACTTCTTGCTAAAGAGTGAAATTAACCCCTCCCTTCCTTTGGGCCCAGTGTAAATCAAGTCTGGGGGCACTTGCTGTTGAAAGCATTCCTAAGTGACCCAATGTTTTTCAACAATTCACATCCGCTCATAACTGGACATTTCGAAGAACCTACTTCTACCAGTTACTGAGTGTTGAATTTGGGCTAGCACCATGGAAGTGAGGTATAATCCAGACTCTCCAAAGAAAGACAGTGTACATAAGGATATGCATAACTAATGTAATGTGGTAAATGCTAAAACAAAGGAATGTTCCCTGAGCCAGATTAAGACATGATTAATTTCAGTATTAGGACTAGATTCAGTAAAATGGAATAATCTGGAAAAAAAATCAGTTGTGATCTGTTGAATAAGAGGACAGGAATACTTAGTGTTTTACAGAAAACATTATTGTAGTAAGTTAGCATTTCTAATGAATACTGAGAATAGCATCTATTTTATGGGATCTTTTACATAGTGATCTCATTTTATCTTGGAAAAACTGGTGTGAGGTGGAAATATAGGTAGCTGATTGTAACTAAACTCCAAAATGTCTAAATCAGTTTTTCTCAGCCTCAGCACTATTGACATTTTAGACTAGCCAATTTTAAAAAAAGATTTTGTTGTGGTCAGCACAATTAACATGAGATCTACTTTTTTAACCAACTTTTAAATGTACAATACAGTGTTGTTAACTATAGGCACAACAGACCTCTTGTACAACAGATCTCTAGAATGTATTCATCTTGCATAATTTAAATTTTACACGTGTTGATTAAAAATTCCCCATTTTCTCTCCCACAGCACCTGATAACCACCATTCTATTCTTCGCTTCCATGCGTTTGACTATTTTCGATACTTCAAATAAATAAAATCATCCGGTACGTCTCCTTCTTTGGATGGCTTATTTTAGTTATCATTATGTCCTCGAGGTTCATCCGTGTTGTCTTATATTAAGGGATTTCTTTATTTTTTCAGGCTGAATAATATTCTATTATATGTATATGTCATATTTTTAAATTCAGTCATCCATCAATGGACATATAAATTATAACCATATCGAGGCTACTGTGAATAGTGCTCCAATGATTATAGGAGGGCTAATATCACTTTGAGATCCTGATTCAGGATAAGACTTCATTGTGTGGAGCTATCCTGTGCCCTGTAGGATGTCTAGCAACATCTCTGTCCTCTGTCTACCTATAGTGCCACCTGCCTATACCCCACTTACAGTACCAAACCTCACCCAGTTGTTGAAACCAAAAATGTCTCCAGATATAGTCAAATGTTCCCTGGGATACAGAGATGAATTATCTCCTCTGATTGAGAACCCCACCAGTTCAGATGTCTTAAACAGAAAGTATAACCAGGGACACTTGTGTGGCTCAGTGGGTTAAGCCTCTGCCTTCAGCTCAGGTCATGGTCTCATGGTCGTGGGATCAAGCCCCGCATCAGGCTCTCTGCTCAGTGGGGAGCCTGCTTTCCCCTCTCTCTCTGCCTGCCTCTCTGCCTACTTATGATCTCTCTTTATCAAATAAATAAATAAAATCTTAAAAATAAATAAATTAAAAAAAAAAAAAGAAAGTATAGCCAAATCAAAACTAAGACCAGTTGTCATTCTGTGTTCTCATCCTTGGAGGACTGTAACTCAGGGAATAAAATTACCCAATCCCTACACCACTTTCATTCACACATAGGACTGCCCAGAGGTAACTCAAAACATACACCTTGCAGATACAAAATCAAATCATCATGTGTAAATAGATAATCAACACATGTAAGAGATTACATAAGGAGCTCTATGGGCAGCTGTAATAATGTGCCACCTATCTGCTGTTTTTATTTCTCATATTTCTCACAACCTCTGAAACTGGGCCACCCACCCCAGATTTCGAGGCCAAGCTTACTCTCAACAGGAGAAATTTAAGCAATCATATGTCAGAAGAGTGCAATCACAAGATTAATTAGCCTTTGCTGAGGTTGTACTGTAGGTCAGGGCAAACTTTTTTCGTAAAGGGCCAAGTAGTAAATATTTGCGACTTAGTGAGACAAACAGTCTGTTTCACAACTATTCAACTCTGCCTTTGTAGCTGGAAATCAACCACAGAATATAGGTATAGGAATGTAGCTCTGTACCAACAAAACTTTATTTACAAAAACAGGGTTGTCCTTGGCCCATGGCCATAGTTTGCCAACTTCTTCAGTGAACTGCATCCCTATTTTTATACCAAATCTCTCTTCTACCCATTCCAGTAACCAAATTATAGTCTATAAGCTGGTAGTCACAGGAAATATAATTTTCGTTACTTTACTTTTTTTTTTTTTTAAGATTTTATTTATTATTTGACAGATAGAGATCACAAGCAGGCAGAGAGGCAGGCAGGGCCATGAGGGTGGGGGTCGGGGGGGAGCAGGCTCCCTGCTGAGCAGAGAGCCTCATGCGGGGCCCAATCCCACGACCATGAGACCATGACCTGAGCTGAAGGCAGAAACTTAACCCCCTGAGCCACCCAGGCACCCCTACTTTTCTATAACTTAAACTAATTTCTGTTTCAGACCTATGTTCTGGTGGGTGGTTAAAACTAAATCTCCACCAATTCAGAGTCATCTCAGCTTTTTCATAATAAATTCAGGATTATCTCACTGATTTTAGGGCTTTCTTCATCAACTCAAGATGTTTTCTTCCTTTCCCAGGGTTGTGGCTCTGTTTTAGAAGTCTCCAGTAGTGCACATATCAGGGGAAGGAGTAGCTAGTCCCCTGCCTTCATGTGTCCATTGGCCTTATAATTCTAGTTTCTGTTTGTTGATCTACAAGACACTGCTTGTTTTAGAAGAGGTTATATTATTATTTAGTTATGATAAGGCCACGAGATCCAGCAGTGACTGCCATGATAGTTTGTTGTGCTCACAGATTCTAAGAGGAAAAGGCATGCAGTGTGCCATGAGGTGCCACATGGGGAAGCACCACGGTAATCAAGAGGCAGAGGAAGGTAGGAATCATGGGCAAGAGAATCTACTATGGTTTCTGTAGGAAGAAATAGGCAAGATAGGTTAAACAGATTTAGGACTGGCTAGTTTGCATGATTTCAGTGGGTTCTGGGACATAAGTTGGCAGTATCTTGTTCCAGTGTGAATAGGATAGATAGATCATGGCCCGGAATATGAGGTTCCAATCAGGAAGCTATTTGGGAGCATGAATTCTGGACTCGCTGGTTTGCATTTTAGAAACTGACTAGAGTAGCAAGTTGTTTATTATCTCTAGAAATTGGCTAACCCTGGGAGGGTCGAGTCCCTCCAGGGTCAGTATGACCCCTGATGTCAAAGCATCAGAATACAGAAAATAAAAGACATAAATAATACATTTTCCTCTTCAGACTGCAAAGGCCTCAGACTGCTCTTTGAGCTGAGTTTAAACTGCTTTCAGGCATGTGGTGAAAGATCTGAGGATCCTCATACCAAGACTAGGACACAGAAACTCTCTAAGCTTACTTAATACTGAAGAAGAGTCTGTATAGTCATCTCAACTGTTTGGGATGGCACAGAGACAGCAGAGGCTACCTGCCTCTTCCAGCTCCAATTAGCAAGCAGTATACTCACTGATGCTACCATCAGACGTCCTAGACTTATCTCGGTTTCTAAAGTCCTGGCCTCTGGTCTCATCTGGGGAGAGGAGAGCAGGGCACAACACTCCTTCTCATGGACACTCATGTATATAAAATTCTGCTTTCGCCTGGTTTAATTCTCTCATGTAGCCTGGAGAAAATAAACTTTGCTGGTGTGGGGGCAAGATGGGGTGAAAAAAACTAACTCGTGCCAACTTGGTATTCTTTTCCATCTATTACTTAGTGAACAAACTTTGTGGCCTGTGTCCCTCAGGGCTATGAGTTTTAGAAACCAAAACCAAGACTTCTTAAACTCATAACTCTTTTTCTCTTACACCACTCTCTGCAACAATATTTAAAAGTTTATTTTGATGCTCAAAAGTTGAGTTTTGACTCCTTTTTCTTTTGTTATTTTCTTTGGTAATATTTCAGAGAAGGAGACGAGGAAGGGGAAACACATTGATCAATATATCAAAATATTATACCTACCTTATTCCCTTTGCTTAACTTCCACCTTGAATGCTTTCTCGAACCATGGCCCTTCTGTCCTGATTTCCTTACCCTGTTCCTCCAGTTCAGACAATCCTTACACCCTTCCCTTTCTTGGTGAAGCTGTAATCCCACTGATGAGTAATTTTCTCAGGTACACAAACAAGAAGGAATTTCTGTGTTTGAGGAAACTATGGGAACCATATATTCTGAAACTTTCACCTAATATAACTTTGTTTTCCCACTTACAAAATTGAATACAAGAACATCTGGATGAAAAGGGAAAAATTTAATATGTCTGTTCTCTACCTTGCACACACTGAAGGTCTTCAAATGTAAAAATTTGATAATAGGCAAGAAATTAAAACCAACCAAGCTTGTGTCTTTGGGTGCAGCCAAATATGATTTAACTGTAGACTCATCTCTGTGTATAAAAAGGACTGGCTTCGGAGTACTAGGGTGGCTCATCGGTTAAATGTTTTCCTTTAGTTCAGTTCATGATTCCATGGTGCTGGGATTAAGCCCCACATCAGGCTCCCTACTCAGCTGGGAGCCTACTTTTCCCTCTCTCTCTGCCTGCTGCTCCCCCTGTTTATGCTCTCTCCTTCTCTCTCTGTGAAATAAATAGATAAGATCTTTAAAAAAAAAAAAAAAGACTGGCTTCATATCCATGCATTTTTCTTTCCTTCATTCATTTGTTCACTAAATATTTGTTGAGCACTTACTATGTATCAGAAACTAATCTAGTCATGGGGATAGAACAAGAGATAAAATCAGCTTTCAAGGAATATATGTTCTAATAGCGGGAAATAAGTGTTTAATTGCTAACATCTATATAGGGCTTATTATGCACCAGACATTAATCTAATCTAATCCACAGTAACATGATGAGATAGTTACTATTATTCACCATCCTTATTTTCCAGATCATTTTTAATAGTTTGTCCACAATTTTAGAACTAGTAGGAAACTCTAAAATAAGTAAGAAGTTGAAGCAAGGCAGACTAGCTGCAGAGTCCATGTTCTCAATCACTCTAGTCGACTGCCTCTAGCTTATAATTAAATATAGAGGATGTTAAAAGTCAATGATTTCTTTGAGAAAAATATTAAGTATAGAAAGGAAGTAGAGCAAACTAGGGAAAAATAGAATTTTAAATAAGGTTGTTAGGGAAGACTTCACAAGGAGGTGTGATTTGAGTGAAAACTTGAAGGATCTTGAGAAATTGAGAGAGGGAATATATTTATGGTAAAGGTGTTCCAGCAGAGGGGAGTAACTGCAAAGTCCTTGGAGCAGGGCCATGCCTAACACTCAAGGGCACAATTTGGCTTGCCACTTTATAAAGCACATCATATCTGTTTATCACAAAACACCCATCTTTGAGTTCTGCTATCATTGTTGCAAATTATAAGGCTTTCTTTCTTTTTTAAGGATTTTACTTATTCATTTGAGAGAAAACACACGAGCATGAGCAGAGGCAGAGAAAGAAGCAGACCCTTTGCTGAGCAAGGATCTTGATGCAGGGCTGAACCCAGAAACCTTAAGATCATGACCTGAGCTAAAGGCAGCCGCTTAACCAACAGAGCCACCCTGGGGCCCCAAAATATAAGACTTTCAAAAATGATCTATCATAATTTCTTCCTAGTAATTCCAAAGCAGCATTTTTATAACTTTCCCTTCCACAATTAAAAATAAAAAGAAATGGATGGGTGAGACAAGAATAAGAAAGAAAGGAATAAAAGAGATGCATTATCATCATTCCTTGATATGGCCAGTGATGCATTATAAGAGATTAATAAAATGTGTGATGCAAACAAAAGTAAGAACTAGCCCTGATTTTAATATACCTTTCTTTTGAAATGAAAATGATCATCCTTGTTCAATGGGGGAAAAAAAAAAAAAAAAACAAAAAAAACCTAAACTAAACTAAACTAAACATTATGGACTGAAAAGCATGAATGTTTATCTTGTTAATCTAGGAATTGAGCTAATGGTAAACCCCAGAGGATCTTATCTACCCCAGAAAGAGAAAGAATTAACAGAGCTGGTCTTGGCTAAAGCTAAGTTGGTAGATGTTGTTGCATTTACTTTGCCCTAAACTTCTCCAAACTCTTTATCATCCAGTTGATATTGTTCCTGATTTACAGGAATTAGAGATTAAACAGCTTGCAACAGAGGCTGCCCAGCCAGACCCTGGCAGGACTGATGTGAGGCTCAGGAATGCCTGGGTGTTTTGCTCTGCTCTGTAACAGATGGCTTGTTTCTAAGGACAAAGTTCTTTTTTTTTTTTTTCAAGTTTTCTTTGGGTTGTAGAAAGAATGGAGGTCCTGGCAGCTCAGTATTCACTTTCCTCGGTCCCAGAAGACATTAATCAAGGTCTAATGAGAAGAGCTGTTAGGCTCAGAATCAAGAGAATGGGACACAGATCCCAGTATTTTCACTAACTAGTGGTGCAATTTACAAAAATGGGCTTTTGATCCTCTCCAAACCTCAGTATCCACATTTAAGAATGAATGCAAATATTAGTTCCTCCAGTTTTCATAGGATGTTGGAAGAAAAAAGTGATAGAATAGGTTGAAGTACAGTAAAAATTAAAGTCTTCAGCAATAAAAGTGGTTGTCTATTATCCTTATTTTTCCTACCTTTTTATTCATTAATAATTTTTAAGATTTTCCCAGTCTGTTTATTCTTGTCTAACTCCTTATCGTTCCTAGCCTCTTCTGACTCTGTTCTCTGTATTTATTACTTAAGCTACTCTCTCGCAAACAGACTTATTTCTAAATTAAATTCTTTGGAGTCAGGGCGCCTGGGTGGCTCAGTGGATTAAGCCGCTGCCTTCGGCTCAGGTCATGATCCCAGGGTCCTGGGATCGAGTCCCGCATCGGGCTCTCTGCTCAGCAGGGAGCCTGCTTCTCTCTCTCTCTCTCTGCCTGCCTCTCTGTCTACTGTGACCTCTCTCTGTCAAATAAATAAATAAAATCTTAAAAAAAAAAATTCTTTTGAGTCAATTCACTTACCTAAAAACCTCAGTACTAGTTTTGCTGATTCTTTTTTTCTGATATGTCATCATGTCTGCCTTTAATTTGCATATATTCTTATGTGACACTGGCTACCATCATCTGATTAATATAAAGACCCCAGCAGTCAACTGGATTTCATCCAAATCTCTGACTGCCCTGGTTTGGCCCCCCTGCTCTCATCTGCCCAGACTGAAAGGATCAAATACAAACTGCTGGTTCTCCTGAACAGAAAGAATGCTGACACATTTGGGTGGAAGTATAGGATCCATGCTGAGTAAGGTTTGAAAACGCGAGCGGAGCCTAAAAAAGAGGTAGTAACTGGGGAGACACAAGAAAATTAGATGGAAAATCACCACAAACTCTTTAAGGAGACTGAGAATTTCCTTTTTTTTTTCTTATTTTTCATTATTCTATCCATTTTATATGCAATGTTTAATAATTTTTCTTGGAATATAACCTAGTCTCAAAATACTAATGTGATGATTGGATAAAGAGAAAAATTCCTCCTCCAATTAATTATCTGATGTCTTTGGATGCTAAGCTGGTGTGAATTGGTCTTTCTCCTCTTTCTCCCACATCTGTCCTCCACTATGTCTTTCCGTCTGTATTCTGTTCACTGTTTCTCCCAATCTTAGACTCTTCTTACTTTTTTTTTTTCTTTTGCTAAAGATAATCTTGTTTAGTCTTTTAACCTCTCCTAGGTGATGCCCCTCTTGAAGTTGGGGTTTATATTGTTCATACAATATTTCCATCCCCAGCTCCATATTCTACTGTAAATCCATAGAAGTTGATAGATTAATCTCCCAGCCCTCACTTAATCCTGTATTGAGTCACCCTGCCCTCATTAAAGTAACATCAAATTCCACTAGTTGTGGAATCCATATTACTTCTACTTCTGATCTTAGTGCAGTGGCTCCAATCATGTGTCATAAAGCCTTAAGGGCCTTTAGATTCTGGAGAAAAGAAAATGAAAACAAATGTACTTTTTTTTTTTTTTAAAGATTTTATTTATTTATTTGACAGAGAGAGTGAGATCACAAGTAGGCAGAGAGGCAGGCAGAGAAAAAAGAGGGGGAAGCAGGCTCCCTGCTGAGCAGCCTGATGCAGGGCTCGATCCCAGGACCCTAAGATCATGACCTGAGCCGAAGGCAGGGGCTTTAACCCACTGAGCCACCCAGGCACCCTGAAAACCAGAGTTCTAATGAGAAATTGCAATCATGTCTAGGTGATGATTAGGATCTCCAAAAACATACGCTGACATGGAGTTTGGGTACAAGGTGTTTTTTAAGGATCAACACCTGTGAAAGTTAGGAGGAAGCAGAGTTGGGCAGAGAGATAGGCCAAACTGTCATGAGCCTTCAAAAAGCCTGAGCCAACCTAGGCCAGGGAGGCAGAGAGGGTCGTCTAGAGCAGATATTGTTTGTCAGAGATGTTCCTATGCAGTTTGGACCAAAATAGCTGACTCCTTATACTCTTCCTTTCCCCAACACACGTGCGAGCACACACACACACACACACACACGCACACAGGTGTGCATACACCTTCAGTCACCAAGTGTAGGCTCTGACCTTAGGTGGGAGGATTTTTGCAGCTAAGATCCACCCTGAAGGAGCTGACAACTGGAGGGTGATGGCTGATCACATTCCCCACAGCTGAACAACCAGTTTCACTTGAAAGGAAGTCTGTGCAGCACTTCTCATCCACCACTTCAGTTGTCAGAATTGTATTTGTATGGATGGATTAAAAAGTGCATATGTGCTAAGTTATCTTGAGCTGTTTAGTTCTCCAAGGCATGTCATTGTCGAGACTACTATGAAAGTAAACTGTAAAACATCTCTGCAGTTATTTCTTTCAAAGTTCATGCTTCCTCATCTGTCCATAGTTCAGCCACGCCTTCCTTAGAGTGTGCTGTACACAACTGCTAAAACTCAAACTCTGCTTTTATCAGTTGTCCACAGCAACTCGTTGACCTGTTGTAACCACAGTTGAAAAAGCTGACATTATTGTGGGTAATGAAATTACTAGCCAAGTAACTTCTATGTTCAGTGCCATTGTCCTCATATACCAGATACTAACAAAGGCGTAAGGGTCATATGCCAGCCTGAAATAGGAAAAATGAGCATCTTCTGTTAGCTGTATTTACAAGAAATCAATGGGAACTGTAAAAATAAATCAGAGACTTTTCGATCACTGACACATTTTAAGAGAAAGTGTTATAAACCATCACAATATTGTTTCTTGTTCTTCCTCATTCTCTTTCCTCTGCTTCTGCGTCTTCTCTCCATGCTATCGTGTCTTCCTCTTGTTTAGACAGCTCTGATTTTTACAGTCATAGCCCCTTTTGGGGACTAAAAGAGGGCAAGAAGAATTGGCTAGAACTGAATATATGACCTGCAAAGAAGTTCACCATTCTGAAACAGTTTCATCTGTAACAATCTAAAGCTATTCCCAGTGGCCTATGAGGATTGTATGGTTTCGTGGGAAGGGATGATCAAACCTTCAGTGTAATGGGAGGGTCCTTGCCTCCTGGAGCTTCACATAGGTACAGACATAGTTCATTATGATTGAATAGAAATGTAACCATTAGTGATTAAAACCTAATTTAAATGGTTTGCCAGGTGGGTGCCTGGAGGGCCACAGTCAGCTAAGAGACCCACTCTTGATTTTGGCTCAGGTCATGATCTCAGGACTATGTGATCCAGCCCTGTGTGGGGCTCTGCACTCAGCAGGGAGGCTGCTTGAGGATTCTCTCTCTTCCTCTGCCCCTCCCGCCTCCCTCTCTCAAATAATAAATAAATCTTAAAAACAAAACAAAACAAAAACTAGTTTGCCAAGAAGGAAAAGTCTTCAAGAGTTTCATTTATTCTTCTTTCAAACATGGGTTAATTATCACACCATTGGGCTTCCAAGAATCACAATGAGGGGGTTCAAATGTCATCTATTAATTAGTGTTTGTTTTGGTATGCAGCTGTCAAAATTTGACAACAGATGAGAACAGTACATTTGACTTCTTCAGATATAAATGCTTGGTGAGGGAAGGCATCTATGGCAATGTTTGTTATTTTAGATTAGAATTTTAGGGAAGAGTTTTGATTCAGCCTGGATTCAATAACTGTTATCACCACCATGACTTGTTACTTACAGATGTAATCCATGTATTTGCAACTCTGCTATAAATGTTATAATTTCTGGGGTATGTTTGTGTGTGTGTGTTTGCACATGCATGTACTTTAAGTCATGGAGAAGAAAGGTATCACATTTTGCTTGACATAGCAACAACCAAGTGTCACTCAGAATAAATACTATAATATAGGGCAAATTTTCTCCCCAGGCATTTATGTGTAGTTAAGCTTATAGAATGAGTTTTAAAATGTTAATATTTACTGAGCATTTATTGTACCTAAGTCTTAGCTCTGAAATTTCTGTAAGTGCATATGCATTATTTAATTAAATCCTTACCACATCCTATTAATAGGTACTATTGTTATCTCCAATTTACACATGAGGAAATTGATACTTAGGAAGTATAAGCAATTTGCCTAGGGTCACTCAGCTAGTAAGTGGCAGAGTCAGGACTGAAATCAGCTATTTGCGGCTCCAGGACCAGTGGTCGAACAGCTAGTAAATGGCAGACTTGTGATTTAAACCCAGGTCTTTCACCTCTAAAGCTTATGCTTTTAAGCAGCTTTTATAGCCTTGGTGTTTAGAAAGCAAGCTAGGAAATGCTGTAGCTAAAGAGACTATGTAGAAGCTGAACCCAAAAGCAAATACATATATATACCTACAAAATGAAACAAAATAAACAAAACACAAATTAGTTAAATGTCCTTTGCTTAATTCATGATTGCCTAACAGGCAAGGAAATGTCTTATCCCATAAGACATAATATCCCTTATCCCATAGGTTTCCTCTCCTTTTTCCCCCTTAGCTCAATAGGATCTATGCTCCAGTTCTTAGACCTTTCCAGAACACTCACTTGTGTTTTGTTTCCACAATAGCTGGGACCCCAGCAGTGTTCTCCCTTCTTCTTCCCACTCTCAGCACTGATCTATCGCATGCTCCTGAGTCAAGTGACGGGAGGAGGAAAGGGGGCAGGCCTTCCTCTCCCCACCTTTTCCAAGGGCGACTGATTTCTTTCTTTCCTCAAGAGGAAAGACGATAAAAACAAAACAAATCCAAAGACCACTTATGAAAATCCCCAGGAAATTCTTTTTCCAGTGTTCTCATTCACTAATTTGGCTAACATTCCTTATGGTAACAGACCCAGTGAGTCTTCTGTAATTGCTGTGACCCACACAGGCAAAAGGCTAGGAGGAAATCTCTTCTGCAACAGCCAATGGCAAGAATGAAAGAGGCAGGGGATTTTACAGAATGTCAACGCCTTTCTTGTTAAACCTATCCTAGTCTGGCTGTTCGAAAATTGTATAGGTTGTCATTTTAAAGCAATCTGATAATCAATAGCTTATTGTAATTCCTAAGAGCCCATATTTTGTTCTGTGTGTGTGTGTGTATGTGTGTGTGTGTACCTGTGTGTTGTGTGTGTATGTAGTAAGTTAAGGAGTGAGAGAGTGTGGGACAGCTATCGATGAGAACAAAATAGTTGTTGTTACTGTTGCTTGTCTTCAAGATGACCCCTTCCCTCCACAAGAACAATATGCTATGATATTTGGCTGCCCAAAGATTACCACTACCCTGCAGTGGCAACAGACTGATGTGTATTTCCATTGCTCCAGAGAGTTACCCTCTAATCCTTCATTTGCCACCCCAGCACAATTGCTCAGAAGCAAGAGGAGGGATAGTTAGAGTGCATGCAATCGATTCCAATCTATCAATCTCTTAAACTACAGTCTAGGACATCAGGAGGTAAGGAATGAAAGAAAGGGAGAAAGAAAGAAAGGAAGGAAGGAAGGAAGGAAGGAAGGAAAACTAAAAGAGAGAGAGAAAGAAAGAGAGGAAGGAAGGAAGGAGAGAGAGAGAAAAGAAAGAAAGAAAGAAAGAAAGAAAGAAAGAAAGAAAGAAGAAAGAAAAGAAAAGAAAGGGAAAGAGAAAGAAAGAGGGAGGGAGGGAAGGAGGAAGGGAGAAAAAAAGGAAGAGAAAGAAGAAAATCCCTACAACTTCGAATCAAGAAATGCTTGTACATTCCAGATTAAGGAAAATCATCATACAATTTGACTTGATTCTTTGACTTTTAGTAAAGTGACCCACTTTTCAGCAGAAAAAGGCTAATGCCTGTTTGTGAACACACAGTAATGAAGAAATACTGGAGGTGATGGTATGCATCTTTAAACTGTATTTATGGAAGAGCAGTCTCTACCTACAGTATCTTTGGATTTTAGCATTAAATCTTCTAAGTGGGCATTATGGAAATGGGGTTTTGTCTAATTAATTGTAATTGGGTTAGGGGAATTTAACCTTAGTTCATATGTGCTCAAATATATAATTAAAAATAAGCAAGAGATTAAGTAGAAAAAAAATTCAGTAACTCAAGTAACTTCAATGTAAACTAATAAACATCTATTATATGGGGGAATAATCCTATTCCTTTAGGAGATCATAGATTACAGAGACACATATCCCATCCTCAAGCTGTTTATAATCTAGGAGAGGAGAATAAAAGGTTACACATATAACTGTGATAAATACAAGGGCCTCTAAAGTAGCTAGTAGAATTGACTCATCTATAATTCCGTACGTTAGGGCTCTAAGTTTAAATTTCCAAACCCCTACCCCACATCCATAGCTGCTGGAATTGAAAGACTCTAGAAATTGAAAGGCCATTATGCCTTTGAATTATAGGAACAGGGAGGATATAGGAAGAACACTTCAGGCAAAGAGATCATACCGGAGTCAAAGAGATTAATAAAATCTTCCATATGAGCATTTAAAGGGTGCACCTGGTATTTAGGTTTGTAACTTCTTCAATCACTGAATTTTGTTAAATAAATATAACCTAAAAGGAGCAATAAAAAATAAGGGTAAAAGTTGAAAAAAAAAAAAAAAAGGAAAGGACAAGTTATTGCTATAGAAGTAGTACTGTAAAAATTCTTAGGCATTTGTCCCTCATACTTCTCAGGACCTTGTCTTCACAGAATTTGAATTTAACTTTCTGAATGTTGAAATTCCATATGTGTATATACTTTTTGCAGCCTGTGTGATTTAGCAAAAAACAGGCAAATCTCTTGCTTTCATACTTACATTAGAAATGCCAGATGCATAACCACAATTTAGATTTGATTTTTTTTTCAACTCAAACAATAGTGTTCCTTTAAGCAAAATTGGCTTGACTATGAGAATGAATGCAAAAACTTAATGTTTTGAAATCTTGCAGAATAATTTGTTGGCAGCTCAAGATCTTGTTTTGCCAAGTTTTACTCCAAAATAATTTTCTTACTCAGGGTTGATACAGGGAATGGCAATTCTCACTTGAATATATGGCAGTTACACAACTGAGCCAACTAACAGACTGGGAGAAGGAGGATGTCTTAGACTCAAGGAAGAGGCTTAGTTATTTCAGAGATGGGCACTTGGAAGCCCAAAGAGGTAGGTGACCAGTCTGAACTTACATTATCAATTAGTGGCAAAGGAAGGACTAGTAATATGTTTAAGCTGATAAAATTTCAAAAATATTGCCCTAAAAGAGAAAATTAGAACTATGGAAGAATGGTGGCCGAGGCATCCCATATCCATCCACTCAGGGCTCTGAGTCCAATTCAGTTACTTCTTGCAGGTCAATAGACAGGGGTGAGCCAAAGCCTCTTTGTATACTTCCTCCCCTATGGGTCAGCATTCTAGGGCTCAGTACAAAAACCCAAAGCAAGGATAAGAAAACAGCCCTTCCTGGAAAGAAATTCCATTTCAGCTCTCTAGACTTCAGAGTCTCCCTGACCCTAAGGCTCTGAAGAGAAGATGAACAATTGGGTTTTACTCATCTCTACCTCTGAGATTTGGAAACAATAAGAACACAGAAGCTCTGCTTTTGAGCACTGAGATAAGAGGAATGCATAGTCAGCTGTACATACAATAAGTCACCGGACAGGATGGCTGTACCTGCCTGTACTTTCAGGAGCACTCTTACATAAGATGGCCAAATAGGCAAATACAGAAATGACATTTTGTTAAGAAGGCACATAAGTCAAAGAGCAGAATAAACTGCTAAAGAAATAGAGTTGTTTCTTTTAAAAATTAGATCTAAAAGAAGAATATGTAAAGAGATTTGAATACATCACTCATTATAATTTCTAACACTAAAACCACATGACATTTTAATTTGAAAATTGAGTAGATGAAGTGAAAGAGAAAATCAGCACTATAGATGTTTGAATTGGTGCCTTGGAAGATCAAGTGGAAGAAAATGTTAAGTCATAGAGGGGGAAAAAGAAAAAGAAAAGTTCTACAGAAATATGAGGGGAAACAGGTACATTTTGGAAAATAGATTTATGAGAAAAAATGGAGGAGACCAATGGAAGAGATAATGATTAAATACATGATTGAAGAAGATTTCTCTTAGTTGAAGACCTGGGCCAGCAGATTTAAACAGCTCATCAAGTTCCAGATCAGACTGCTGAGATAGTACATACATCAAGATGTGTCCTTATCAAATTACTGGACTCCAGTGATGAAGAAAAATAAATATTCAATGCATCCAGACAGATATAAGTAATACACACAGAAAAAGAAATCAGTTGGACATTAATTTGTGCAATTCCAAAGCTATAAGATTGTGGAATAGTATCTATAGGTGCTTTAGAAAAGGACTGCATATTATTCCTTAACAGCCTGTAAGACTTATTTGCAGAGATTATGTCACCCATATACTCCATCTGAGGAAACACTTAAGGACTCAAACCAAAGAATAATAAATCTGAAGCTCATGATAGTTGGAATGGAAGAAGAGGTAAAATTGATGAGAAAAGAATTTGGTAATAGATTTATAATTAAATATCACTGAATAATTTAGGCTCTCTGGGAATTTGTACATTGAGGGATAAAAGAGTTTTTAAAATTGAAAAAGGGATATTGCTAGAAAAATTGTAACAATCGTGTAAAACTAAAAGTATTAAATTATTTGAGAAGGAGTTTGGGTGGGAAAAAGAAGAGTAAAACAAAAACATTCCAGAAGTTTCATATGGTGTGCAGATGGAGTTTTGGGAAGCTAGTGAGCAAGTGAAAATATTCCCAAGTTCTCTCCTTATTGGGAGGAGAAAGAGAAGCAGAGGATTAAAGAGGCTTAATTAGGGAAACAGTTAAGATCTTGTTTTCATATAATATTAAATAAATGTGGGTATAATTATGGGTATGAGGAAAAGGAAGGTGATCATTTATGAAAAATAAAAGTATACTTGAAATCCTTGGGTAATAAGGAGGAAGAAACAATTAAGTTAATATAATTTAATTATTCAAATAAATAAGACAAAGAAAACAAATAAATAATGAAATACAGAGTATTGAATAAAAAATCAAGTATATCCCTATGCAAACATAAAAGACTGACTTCTTCCAATAAAGATCAGAGAATATTAGGCTGGAGAAAAATCAAATTCAAGCTGTTTGTTATTTACCAGAAACACAGTTAAAGTTAACTGGTTAAGTATGGAAATAAAGGTATAGACATACAACTAGGCAAATATAAATAAAAACAAAGCAGGAAGGGCAATATCAGATG
Source organism: Mustela erminea (assembly GCF_009829155.1). Taxonomy (NCBI): domain Eukaryota; kingdom Metazoa; phylum Chordata; class Mammalia; order Carnivora; family Mustelidae; genus Mustela; species Mustela erminea. Next base: position 60,254,694 of record NC_045625.1, read on the forward strand.
AAGACTAGCTGTAAAATCAAAATCCCTGTATAACAAAAATAGGTATTATATAACTAGAAGATATGATTTATGAAGAAGGAAAAACAATCATAACCCTGTTGATACCAAACAACACAAAAGTTAAAGAAATAAAGCGAAAACTAATAGTGATTCAAAAGACCTCAGTAAAATATAAATGATGGCATATTTCCTCATATTTTTTTAGAATCAGGGAGATCAAGTAGACAAAATATTAATAAGGGTACAGAGAAATGTAATAATATATTTGATCAACTTCATTTAATTGGTGTGTTGAATTTCATATTTAGGGAATAGAGAAATTTATAAAAATCAATTACATATTTGGATACAAATAAGACTTTACTATTTTTTTTCTTTTCAAATTTTTATTTAAATTCTAGTTAGTAAACATATAGGGTAATATTGGTTTCAGGAATTGAATTTAGGGATTCATCACTCATATTTAACTCCCTGTGCTCAATGCAAGTGCCATCCTTAATAACCATCACCCATTTAGCCTATCTCCCACCCACCTTCCCTCTACCTCTATCATTTAGAGCCTCTTACAGTTTGTTTCCTTCTCTCTTTTTTTCCCCTTCTCATATGTTAATCTATTTATTTCTTAGGGTATTTATCATTCTCTGACTGACATTTCACTTAGCCTAATACACTCTAGCTCCATCCACGTGATTGCAAATGGCAAGATTTCATTCCTTTTGGTGACTAATATTCCATTAGATAGATAGATAGATAGATATCACCTCTTCTTTATTCTTTCATCAGTCAAATGGATATTTGGGATCCTTCCATAGTTTGGCTATTATTGGTAACACTGTTATTAACATTGGGGTACATTTATACCTTCAAATTTGTATTTTTGTATCCTCTGGGTAAATACCTAGTAGTGCAATTGCTGGATTGTAGGGTAATTCTACTTTTAACTTTTTGAGGAACCTCCATATTGTTTTCCAGTGGCTGCACTAGTTTGCATTCCCACCAACAGTGCAAGAAGGTTCCCCTTTCTCTGCATCTTCACCATAATTTATTGTTTCTCATATTGTTAAAAAAAAATAAGGAACATTTTACAAGTTTGCCTGTCATCTTTGTGCAGGGGTCATGCTAATGTTCTCTGTTCATTCCAGTTTTCGTGGAATGTGCTACGAAAGTGAGCATTCAATAAAATTTTTTGATCATAAAATGCCACACCCTGAAAATCATCCAATAAAATAAGAAAAAATGTAATGGTAAAGCCATATCCTCTTTGAAACAATTAATGTCTTTCCTATTAACCTTTAACTTAAAGGGGAAGCAGAACTAATATTATGTTCTATCTGGAAAGAATGAAAAAGAAAACACTTTATACTAAATACTTATGGAAAACAGCAAACTTCAACACTAAAACTTATGGGAAACAGCAAAAGCAATATTCATGGTAAAAGCTATAACCTTAAATGACTTCATATTTAAAAAGAAAGAATGAAATTAAGGAAAGTTAACGTTAATCTTTTTTTTTCTCATTTATTTATTTTCAGCATAACAGTATTCATTATTTTTTCACCACACCCAGTGCTCCATGCAATCCACGCCCTCTATAATACCCACCACCTGGTACCCTGACCTCCCACCACCCCGCCACTTCAAACCCCTCAGATTGTTTTTCAGAGTCCATAGTCTCTCATGATTCACCTCCCCTTCTAATTTACCCCAACCCCCTTCTCTCTAACTCCCCATGTCCTCCATGCTTTTTGTTATGTTCCACAAATAAGTGAAACCATATGATAATTGACTCTCTCTGCTTGACTTATTTCACTCAGCAGTCCCGTCCATGTTGTTACAAAAGTTGGGTATTCATCCTTTCTGTTGGAGGCATAATACTCCATAGTGTATATGGACCACATCTTCCTTATCCATTCATCCGTTGAAGGGCATCTTGGTTTTCTCCACAGTTTGGCGACCGTGGCCATTGCTGCTATAAACATTGGGGTACAGATGGCCCTTCTTTTCACTACATCTGTATCTCTGGGGTAAATACCCAGGAGTGCAATGGCAGGGTCATAGGGAAGTTCTATTTTTAATTTCTTGAGGAATCTCCACACTGTTCTCCAAAGAGGCTGCACCAACTTGCATTCCCACCAACAGTGTAAGAGGGTCCCCTTTCTCCACATCCCCTCCAACACATGTTGTTTGCTGTCTTGCTAATTTTGGCCATTCTAATATTCATCTTAAAAAATGTAAAATGACAAAAGCTACCAAAAGAGTAGGAAAAGAGAATTAATTTATGTAATCTGAGTGTAATGGACTAGAAAACAAAATAAAATGAGAATAGTAGAAGAGATAAATACAAAAGCTAGTTCTCTGACAAGCTGAAAGGAGGTAAACATCTTCTAATCCAAATTCAAGGTAAAGGGAAAGAAAAAGAATAGGTGAAAAGCTACAAGATTAGGAGACGTAACCACATCTAGAAAAAAGAATACTTTTGAAATGTATAAAAGAACACTACATGAAACTATGACAACAAATTTTAAAATATAAAGAAAATGGGCAATATAAAGAAACCAGATAAATAAAGAAGAAGCAGAAAACTTGACCATATAAATACAGAAGAGGTTGAAGGAGTCTAAATATTTTCTATCAAAAATAACACCTGATAATAACATGGCCAATTCAGAGGCCCTCTCATTTTCCTTCCTGTTCCTTGTTCCTTTCTTTCTTTGTAACTTACACCAATATTTATCGCTTTGTATATATCAGTTACTGTTTTAGGCTGTAGGATGCAATATTAAATGAAATAAGGTCCCTATTCTTGAAGAGCTTACCTTCTACTTTACCTCTCATAGGTAAAGATGGTGGGCTGCTCAATTAATTTTATGAGCTCATAAATTGTAAAACCTGCTACAAAGAGTAAAAAATAACCAATTCATAAACTGATCTCACTAATGAATAGATATAAATATATAAACATACGTCTATGTAGGTATTATAAATATATAATCTATAAATAGATATAAAAATAATAAATGAGATATGGTCAAATGGACTGTACATAGATGTGTGGAAAGATATAGTGAATAAAAACATTTGTTCTGGGATTTTAATCATGGCGCCAAATCAGGAAATCTATCAATATAATTCACTGTATCAACAAATTAAACAAAAACAAACAGTATAAACATAAAAATGGTATCTGAAGAAAAGTATCTTATAGAATTCAACAATTCCTAAACTAAAAACCTAATGAAACAGGAATAGGAGGAAAAGTATTAGCTATATAAAGACTTAAGATATTGGTTCTAGGGACACCTGGGTGGCTCAGTGGGTTAAAGCCTCTGCCTTTGGCTCAGGTCATGATCCCAGGGTCCTGTGATTGAGCCCCACACTGGACTCTCTGCTCAGCGGGGAACCTGTCTTCCCCTCTCTCTCTGCCTGCCTCTCTGCCTACTTGTGATCTCTGTCTGTCAAATAAATAAATAAAATCTTAAAAAAAAAAGATATTGGTTCTATTATTATTTTTGAACTGGCTTCTCAGAACACAGAGCCTTTTCCTTATGTTTGAAAGAGTTCTATAGAGTTAAATTTTTAATCCTAGTTTTTATACACTATCAGGAAAAATTATGTCCACACATATCACAAAGCAAATACAGAATTTAGACACAGTCAACACCTACACAACTCTGTGAAATGAAAGGCCAAAAGCCCAAGAAGTTTCCTGCAGAATTTCCAGCCGCATGAGCCTTGCACAGGATAAGTGCTTAATAAGTATTTGTTCAAGGTGAGTAAGTCATTTAACCTCCAGGAGCCCTGGTTTTCTTATAGAATAGGAAAGCATGCTCTGCCTATCTCATCAAGTTGCTAAAACATTCTAATCAATAATATATGTGAAATTGTTTTGTGAACTAAAATGCCAAACAACTGTAAGTTCTTTCTGTTAATATAGAAGAGAATTTGCTTAAATGTCAAATGAGTAATGAAGACAAATGCTAAGGGTTTGCAGAGAAGTCTGAATGAGAAGGTCATTCTAGGCATGAATCCTCACGATTTCTTGAAGAGCGTCATATTGAGCTATGTTTATTTACCCTTACCTCCTGCAGCCATCACTATCTAATTTTACACTGATTTTTGTGATTGTTTTTGATTAATCTTAGGCTTATCTGGAATTCTACTCATTCATTTGATAGACATTTAGCAAACACTTTCTATACACTAGACATTGTGTTAGGCAAAATAATGGGTCTAGTCTCTTCCCTGAAAGAGCTTATAATATGCAGTGGAGATTACTCAAACTTCAAATATTTATATACTAACATCATTATTTTACTGTATCAGTCATCTTTATTTTGTTAATTTGATGTTTTTCTTTAAATGGATTGTTTTAAATTTGCATTTTATGTTCACTTTGACTTAGGCAAAAATATTCCTGAAATCACTGATTTTATATGTTACTTTTACTTTTTTTTTTCAAATGCTCATTACAGATTGCACACACAAAAAAATCTTTAGATTTATCTGTGTACCAGCAAAATGATCTCCCAAACCACAAGTAGTACATGTATCCTCATTTTTGGAAAGAGAAGGAATACAGACTAATAAGTTGTAAATTAAAATGCATACACTGTGTATTAAGTTTAGTTTAATGTTGAGGGAAAGCTTGTGCCAGAACCAAATTTTTGTGGATAAGAGGGAGGGATGCATTTTCTTTCCTGCATCCCCTCATTTGGAAATTCACTGCTGTTAAAAAATGAAGAAGAAGTGAGCCCCCACCACAATACCAGAAGCAAGGAGCTGAATTTGTTGCTTGCTAGGGAAGGCAGGTCTGTGGTTGCAGGACATAGGACATCAAAAAAAACTACTGATCAAATAGAGTGTGTTGGGAATGTGGTGTTCAGAACTGGTGAGTGATCTTTCAGAAGATCCTGGTTAGATGTTTGTTGGCCTTTAGCCCAGAAGCAGGATCTCTGGAGTACATGTAACTATTGCCTGTCAGAAGCAGCAGCTATCACTGACTGGTTGACTTTCAGTAGCAGGGTTCTGGTGAAGAAGCATAAATGCTCATTTGGCAGGGGTTCATATCAGTGCTAGGTGTGATTAAAAAAAAAATCTGTATTTTCCTAGGATAAAAAAGGTCTATTCTTGCAAACAACAAGAGGAGATAAATTGCAAAATGATTCCAAAGTGAACAAAGAATTGATCTAACCAAATAGCTTTGAAACTGTACCTACTGAAGAATTATTTTATTTGTTTATTTATTTATTTATTTATTTATAAAATAATAAATTCTGTTAGAACACAGATATCAATTTATTCAAACTACAAAGAGCTTAGAAATTACTTGATGGATGGTAAATAAATATATTTTGCTACCTGTTCTAGAACCCACCACATAGTGTTCCCATTTGAGATTAACTTCTGTCAAAGTGTGCTCTTGTGATTTTACATGATGTCTTATTACTTATGGGCCATCTTAATTTTAACCACCACAGGAGGTGACTGCCTGTTTTGGAGGTGCTCCTCAGAATTCCAGACTGAATTTTACATATGCCACATAGTCTTTATTTTAACTTTTGTTATCCAAGATATCCACTCTAAATTTAGAGAAATGCTGGCTCTTCTTTTATTTTCATGACATAGTAACTAACAGACAAATATATGCATGTATAGTGCACATGTGGACTCAGGAATCTTTGAGTATACAGATGGCTTATTTACTCATGCAAAACATATTTTTACCAATATTTCAACTATAGAAATTATGCTGTTTGGCCTCCCTCCCTTCTCCCACCCCATCTTTGAACTCTATAGATTAGATTCAGGAAACAGATACATGATTTTTCTAAAAAAATATATACAATATGATTTCATATATATGTGTGTGTGTGTGTGTGTGTGTGTGTGTGTGGGCACACACATATACATACCTACACAAATGCGCTTTCACTAACTCTTGTGGTTGTGTGTACTTCTACTAACTGCCCTAAATATTGAGCTTTTCTTTTCTTTTAAATATATTTGAAATTTGGGTTGTAAAGAGGTTTCAGAATTTAGTGCTATGAAACAAGATTCACAAATAATTATAGACATAAAAACAAAATGTAATGTAAGCCTCTCGTATTCTATAAGATGTAGCAAGATATTATACTGCAAAATTATCATTTATGCCACATGAGTACAAGGTTCATTATTCTAATGAATCCTAACAGATCAAGTTTTTAAAATATTAGAAAACATGAATAAACATTTCTGCCAAAGAAGATATATAGATGCTAACAGATACATGAAAAAATACCCAACATCACTCATTATCAGGAAAATACAAATCAAAACTACAATGAGATATCACCTCACACCAGTCAGAATGGCTAAAATCAGAAACACAAGAAACAACAGGTGTTGGTGAGGATGTGGAAGAAAAGGAACCCTCTTGCACTCTTGGTGGAAATGCAAACAGGTGCAGCCCTGTGGAAAACAATATGGAGTTTCCTCAAAAAGTTAAAAATAGAACTACCCTACAATCCAGCAGATTGCACTACTAGGTATTTACCTAAAGGATACAAAAATACAGATTTGAAGGGGTACATGTACCCCAATGTTTATAGCAGCATTATTAATAATAGCCAAATTATGGAAAAAGCGTAAATGTCTGACTGATGAATGGATAAAGAAGAGGTCGTATGTATGTATGTATATGTAATATACAGGAATAGTGGAATATTCCATTCTACACACACACACACACAATGGAATATTACTCAGCCATCAAAAGGAATGAAATCTTGCCATTTGCAATCACGTGGATAGAGCTAGAGTATAATGTTAAGTGAAGTAAGTCAGTCAGAGAAAGACAGGTACTATATGATTTCACTCATATGTGGAATTTAAGAAACAAAGCAAATAAACAGAGGAAATAAAAGAGAGAGAGAGCAAGAGAGAGACTTTTAACTACAGAGAACAAACTGATGGTTACCAGAGGGCAGGAGGGTGGGAGGATGAGTGAAATAGGTAAAGCGGATTAAAGAGTAAATTTGTCATTATAACACAAAGAATTGTATAGAATTGTTGAATCACTGGGTCACCTGGGTGGCTCAGCAGGTTGAGCATCCAATTCTTGGTTTCAGCTCAGGTCATGATCTCAGGGTTCTGGGACCCAGCCCCATGTCAGACTCCACACTTGGCAGGGAGTTGGTTGAGATTCTCTTCCTCTTCTGTCTCCCTCTGCCCCTCTCCCTGCTTGTGCTCTCTCTCTCAAATAAATAAATAACAGCTTAAAAAAAAGAATTTTTGAATCACTATATTGTACACCTGAAACTATTATAATAATATATTAACTATACTGGAATTAAATAAAAACTCAATAAAAAAATAAAATATTAAGATACATTGGGATTGCTTAGTTGTAAATCCAAAAACATCTTGGAGTATGACACTGCTATTATTTTCCATATACACTTTTTTTTTTCATTTTTGGAAAAAATATGTCATGTAGTTAATCAATATTCTCTAGGTCTATATATATAAAATGATATATAAGTCACCATAGCTGCTAGTGAATCTGGCTTTTTCTATTATATTATTAATAAAAAGATATTAATGATGAAAACAATAACAATAACTTACTTTCTTATGTATTCTTTCATTCGTGTTTATGAATTATAAACTGAAACTTGCTGAGTTCCTACTAGGCGTCAATACTCTGCAAGATGCTCTAGGAGATACAAACATGAATAGTTTGCAATCTAGTAAGAGGTTCATATTATTAATCATAGAATTATGTGAATTTATAATGTGAACATGAGCTATGAACGTAGATAAAGTGGTCCTGACACAACCACTTATAACCAGGGTAGGTTGTGGAAAGTTACCTAATTTTTGCATCTATAAAATGAGGGCAGGAGCAGTAATAATCTCATAGAGACTTTGTGGAGAGTCACTGAAATCATGTGGGCATTATGCCTAGTAGAGTTTCCAGAACATTGTAAATGAATACTTAATTTTAAAAGGTATCTTTAAATATTTTAAAACTTGAGTGTATGTATTTGTATGTAGTTATATATAAAATTATATATTACATATATACATAATTATATATAATTATGTTTATATACATGTATATAAGTATCTATCATTATAATAATATAATATATACAATTCAAATTCAATAATATATATATTTCAAAGAGGAGGAATGGTTATTTCTTATTATACAGAGATTTTTTTAATTTAAATTTATTTATTATTTTTAATAAGCATATAACGTATTTTTATCCCCTGAATCACCAGGTTTACACATTTCACAGCCCTCATCATAGCACATACCCTCCCCAATGTCCATATCCCCACCACCCCAGAGAGATTTTTTTTTTAAGGAAATGACTTATACAGGGTCACATAGCAAGTCATTGGCAAGTCAGTATCAGAAGTATTCTCAAGAGAACCCATGTCAAAAGATGGCCAGCATCAGTCACCCTGAGTTTTTCTTTAACTCAAAATAATGGCTTTCAACTGCTGAAATCCTAAGGGTAAGGATGACTCATGACCATTCTGATGAAGCAAAGGACATGTTTCATAGTTTTAATCCACGTGTGTACTTCCAAATCACCAAAGGATGGGATCTGGCTTGTAAATTTCTGACCCTGAATTAGACCCTGAATTAGAATCAAACATCATGTACATGGAAGGGCTTGCTTTTGCTTTTCTACTTCCAGTCTTAGGTCTGATCTCAGTCTTCACTTCCAGCACTGAACAAAAGAAAATAACCCTCACTCTAAAATGCTTTCCTGAATGGGTCTGTGAATTATGATATTTGAGCTCCTCATTATCTTATCTTCCACTTTATATATCACAGATTACAGCTGGCAATTCTGCACGGGGGTATGATTACACATAAAAACAATAATTTAAGGAATGAGAGTGGAAAAGAAATTTATCTCATTGAGTATCACCAATGAAGCTCTTCTGCTACTTTGTTTAGGTGGTCACTTTGGAGAAGGTGTACAGCTGACCTTCTGAAGTACTGTGGAGAAAGAAACTAATAATGAAGAAGAATATATAACAATAAGGGTTTCCATGGCTTACTTTCCCACCAGTCTACATGCCCTTCAAGGATGTGTTCCATCTTTATGACCTACCTTGCATTGTGCCTGGCACAAAGAAAGATGGCTGAGTACAGAAGAAAGGATATTATATTTGGAGTCATCCATATAGCAGTTCAAATCTGGTCCTGGTTCCTTGCAAACTGTATTATGTTAAATCAATTTTGTCAATCATTTGAGCCCCAATTTCTTAATTTCTGAAATAGGAATAATGCTATCCTCTTCAGAGAGCTGTTCTGTGGATTAGAAGTGGCAAAAGCTGGGTGCCTGGGTGGCTCAGTTGGTTAAAGCCTCTGCCTTCTGCTCAGGTCATGATCGCAGGGTCCTGGGATAGAGTCCCATATCAAGCTCTCTGCTCAGTGGGGAGCCTGTTTCCCCTCCTCCCTCTCTGCCTGCCTCTCTGCTTGCTTGTGATCTCTGTCAAATAAATAAATAAAATCTTAAAAAAAAAAAAGTGGCAAAAGCAAAATGCATATCACATAGTAGAAATCTAATAAATAATTTTTATTACTATAGCAGGTGCCTAATCAATGTTTGTTGAATAAGAGAGGTCATAAATTATTATGATAATGCTAATTACAAGGCTCAGAACTCCATACCTATTAAAAAGCATGCATCATCTTTTCTTTTCATTTCAGAATTAATTTTTCCCCATGCAGAATTATAGAATACTGAGAGGGGATGGTTTTTGTTTATTTGTGGTACAAAGAAAATCCTTATTTATAAAAATCCTAACATCTTCTCACCATGTATTATGCATGGTGTATATATATATATATATATATATATATATATATATATATATATATACACACACACACGTACAATATATAGTTTGGCCAAAGCGCCAAAGCTATGCATACTATATATAGGCACATATATAATATAGCATATAGTATAACCAAATGCTCACTGGATAGGAAGAAACATATAAAAATACTTCCTCACTGTCTCTTTGCAAGAGCACTGTTTTAATAGCCATGTGCAGAGGACGGACAGCAGGAAGCTTGCCAAACAGCCACCATATGGTCAGCTGGGGGAGGAAAAAACCTCCAGGTAGGAGGGCAGAACTGTTCCAAGGACATAACGAAGCAGAGTTTCCAAGCTCATGGCATAAAATGACCTGTGATACTTGGGCCAGTGAAGTGATAAGGGCCAAGCCTTTACTACAGCAGTCAATAGACCATAGGGGAAGATTCATGCATTCATTTTTTTGTTACTGTTGCTATTTTTAAGCAAAGTGGTTGATGCAGTTATTATTTTTAAACAAGATCTTTGTCTGCAATGGATAGGGGAAAGGGTTTGTAAAGCTAATGAATATTAGAGGCCACACTAGCTAGAGTTTAAAGGGGGACCATTTTATCATCTGTCACACATAATTTGGGAGCACCTAGGTGGGTCAGTTGATTAAGCATCTGCCTTCAGCTCAGTTCATGATCCCAGAGTGTGGGGATCAGACCCTGTGTCTGGCTCCCTGCTCAGTGTGGAGTCTGTCTTTCCCTGTCCCCTTGCTCCTCCCACCTATATTCATTCTCCCTCTCTCTCAAATAAATAAATAAAATCTTAAAAAAATAAAAACAAAGATAGATTGCTAGTTCTGGCTCTCACAACTGCAAATCCAAGGGGCAGATGCCTCATGCAGGTGTTGTAGAACAAGTATCTGCTTGAAATCATACCTACCCAGTTTGGTTCAAATCTATTTCCTAAATGGTTAGCCTTGGAGAGATATATCCTATTTTGTTTTAAACATGCATATGTATAACTGAGTTGTGGTGAAGATTAAATGCAGTATCAGCTACTTAGTAAATGAAAGCTATTGTTCTTTTTATTCAAAATGGTACACTCTCTCTCTCTCTACATACACACACACACACACACCACATAGTACTGACAATTAGAGGCTATTATCTGGGTTAGCTCGACTCCTTTCCTTGGGTTGACTTCCTCTTGGAAGACTATCAGTTCTATCCTATAAATAAACCACATAGGGTTAACCAGCACTCTATCAGTCTTTTCCATATTTCTTCCCTCATTCCCATCTAATATCAAGATATAAAATTAAACACACGCCACAGATTGAGGGGAGATAACATCCTTGTTATTGACCCACATCTGCAAACAACATTTTTTTTTCTGTAATTTTCACCAAAACAACTCCCATCCAAAAAAATCAGAAAGTGAACTTACCAATGGCATGAGGATTTACACCAAGAACTGCAAATATTGCATACCCATATTTCTAGTCTTTTTGCCATGTTAGCTTTCAGCCTTCTTTCATGTTTCTCAGTGATTGCTCTCTTACAGTTCTGGTGCTCTTCAATCTGCTTTCTACCCATCTCCCATCACATTCTGTCCCTTGAGTTTCTAAGATTTGGTAATTCTAACCTATATCATCACTCTCAATTGTAACAATAAAAACTAGCTCCTGGAGGCGCTGTCTCCATGCTACCCTACTTACTCGGTTAACTAATTTATACCTTGCTAATGATTCTTTACATTAAATGCCCTTATATAACTAGTGTGGATTCTGTCTCCTACTTGGGCCCTGTCGAGACAAGCACTAACCTTTATTGAATACCTACTATGTGCTAACCATTGTGCCAATCTTTTGATTATTTCAGGTTTCTTAGATAACTAAGAGATTATGTGCTTCAGGTATGTTTAGCAGCAAAGAATTAGCCTTTTCCTTATTTTCATGCACAGAAGTTCCTCAAGACTTAATCATTACCTCCATCCAACCATTTCCAAAAAGAACTATGCATGTAGAACACTCTTATTCAATTGTATAGAGAATAATGTTACCAGCAACAGCATCCTGGACCAGTGCTCTCCAGTAGAACTTTTTGCAATGTTGGATATGTTCTATATCTGTATTGTCCAATATGGTAGCCACTGGTCACATACATGACTATTGAATGCTTAAACTGTAACTGGTATGCCTAGTTAGTAATCACACTCATGACTAAGAACTGGATTTTTAATTTTAAGTCATTTTAACTTAAATACCAATTTGTGGCCAATGATAAGATATTGGACATCAGAGTTAGATTTTTCAGGGCGGGAACACACTTGAGTATGGTGGAAGAAGCTCCTCTTGGCTTTCTGGATGTACAATTTCACAGCCAACATAAATGGCAATTTGGATTGTTAAATTGTGTGCCTAGGTGACTTGTCAATGAGCTTTTATGTATGAAAAGACTGTCAAAAACAGATCATTCATGTTGGGGCTCACCTCCACAGGTGCCAGAGAGCATCTTGCCTTGGGGAAGAAAGAAAATCTATACTCCATGATTAGCATGTGATTATATTTTACAGACAGGCATCAATGCCTGGTGATTTTGATGCACTTGGCTTTTCTCTTGTGAGATTTATTTAAGGAAACCTAAGCATGGCTTACAGCCTTAGGGAAAGATAACATATAAAAATAGGAAAGCATAAAAGGAAGTAAAAGAAAATCTATTTTATTTGTTAAAAAAAAAAAAGCTTGCTCCCCTTTCAGTACCTCCAAATCCTACACCTGCACTTCTTCTCTTAACAAACCCCTTCTCTAACTCAACTCTGACAGAATGTCTTTCATTATTCATCTACCAGAAAGCCCTCTCCAAAATCACCCAACCCCCAACTTTTATTAGAAGAAACCAAAAAGGAAGTCAAGAGAAAAGCAATTTTGACTGGGACGTGGAGGGGTTGAAGAGAAAGAGAATTAAAATGAGTGTCATTTTATTTGTAAGGCTTTATTTAAAAAAAAATCAAGTAAATATAAATAGAAATTTAACATCTAAGTGATGGGTAATGTTTGGTCTTACTCTTCTTACTTTCCATGATTTATTTTTTAAAAAGTTTTAAAATGAAAGGAAAATTAATGATGAAAAAAGACAGTAATTCCAGACAGTATACTGCTCCACATTGTTATGTCGGTACTTTCAACTATTATTCTGGAACAGATGGATCTTTAGAGTATCCATGTTGTTAAGTGAATGTTGTCCACTAACTGTTTATGTTTAGCTTTTTTACAAGTTAATTTGGCATTTATTTGGAAATGTCCCTGAACAGGACTTATTTCCATTAAGTAGCCTCAGGATGCCAGGAGGCACTTATACCATAGTGCAAAACTGCCCTCAGTTTAACCCTCAGCAGTACATGTGTATATTTCCTTATGTAAGTTTGCATAGCACTTTGTAGGCTGTTAAAGTAAGACATTTTACTAAAGTGCTCACCATTTAAATCAAGGATAGTGAATAGCTTAAAAGTTAACTACTAAGAGCAAAAGAACCAGAACTCTGTAACAAAGCTCTATTCAAACCCAGTATTTAACGTCCTTTGTTTTCTTAGGTTGGTTTCGGCTTCAAACATTCTCCATATGGGTCCCTGAGTTCGTTTGTATTTATCAGATTTTGCATGCCAATTTTGGTTTGGAAATGATGGTCTTTGATATCTAAATATCAAATAGAGCCTGTCTACTGTTTTCCCAGTGGTTTTGTTCTTACGACTGGCTGTAGCCTTCTGGATGTTGGACTAGTTCCAAAGGTAAGAAGAGTAAAGGCTCTTTTCCAAGAACATCTCAAAGCCCAAGTTGAAACATGTTACGGTGGTAATAACTTCTTCTGCCTATCTCCTGTTTTGCTGTCATTTGCTATGTCACCTATGCTATGAAGGCCACACTGGAAGCACCAGAATTGTGTTTCAAATCAAGGAATCATTTTAACCTTCTTTCAAAGCTTTCATAGAAAAATGTAAGAAGGCTATCATCACCATTGATTGGTAATGATATTGTTATAAAAATCCTGGAAATAAACAGCAAGACTGGTAGATCCTGATGCAGAATCAAAAAAAAAAAAAATACAAAAAAAACACAAAACCCTAAGATCACCATTATACCTACATAGATTCTTTACAGAAATAACAGGAAAATGTTATATTTTATATAAAATACTCCCATGTTCTTGCTCCTCATGATAAACTTTTTTAAAGATTTTTTTAAAAGATTTTTCTTATTTATTTGAGAGATAGAAATCACAAGCAAGGAGGAAGGGCAGAGGGCAAGGGAGAAGCTAGTGATAGGTTTCTTAAACTGTGAATGTTGCATTCTCTGCTATCTCTGTCCATCTCTGCTATCATGAGCTAATTGTTTCAGTGAAGACATAAATCAAACAGCCTTCGTCAAATCATGTAACTTCTTTGGGTCTACAGTGAGTTTCCTTATTTTTAAGAGGATTTAGGCAAGATTAGGTTTTCCCAAAGTTTCCGTGGAATGCTAACCACATGAAATGGATCTAAAAGTAATGTTTTCCATAGTAAAATATATTTAAGAAATATATACATGAAACTCTCCCTCTGGTTATTCATATTAAACACTGACATATTAAAAAGTCATTAGTTTGACCCCATAGTTCCTTTTTAAAAATGTATTGTCTAGTAATGACACAAAGTAAACAAAACAAAACAAACGACTCAGTGTAATACATGGCATTGTAACATTTATGAAACAGTAGAATAAAGTTTTAGCAAACCATCAAGGAATAAAGAAAAGTCACAAATAAATAATCCTAGGACTGAAGTAAAGAACTATAGTGACAACAAAGATGATAAAAAGAGAACATTATAAACGAATTTATTCTAACAAACTTGAAAATCAATAAGAACTTTCTAAAATGTTCTGAAATTACTTTCTAGAAATACTATAAAAAATTACTCAAGAAAAAATTCCAGATCAATTATCATTATTAAGATTGAAATCAGTAATTGAAAGTTCTATTCCAAATCATTCTTGGACCAGTTGATTACACATTTTTCTCCTGAAAATTTCTTTCGAAAATTTTTAGTAATGCTTTACTAAACCTTCTTCCAACAGAAAAATCTCAATTCTATAAAATTGTAGTAGATGTATAAAAATAGGGAAAGCTATCTGACTTACATAACTTTAAAACACAATATTAAACAGAAAAACTAGAGACCAATCTCAACTATAAATTTAGAAAAGTAATTAAAATATTAACAAAGAGGGACACCTGGGTGGCTCAGTCAGTTAAGCATCTGCCTTCAACTCAGGTCATGATCCCAGAACTCTGGGGTTTCACCCACAATGGGCTCCCTGCTCAACAGAGAGCCAGCTTCTCCCTCTGCCTGATGCTCAGCCTGCTTGTGCTCTCTATCTTTCTCTGATAAATAAATAAATAAATAAATAAATAAATTTTTTAAAAATTACCAAAGAGAATTTATCAGATATTAAATACTACATTCCCAGATATAGATTTTTCCAAATTATAAAAAATATAATGCAGCTTCAAAAAATAAATTAATAGACATTAAAATAAATTTTTCATATGATTATCATAATAAACAAATAAGTGACATTCAATACAATTCAACATCCATGGGGGCGCCTGGGTGGCTCAGTGGGTTAAGCCGCTGCCTTCGGCTCAGGTCATGATCTCAGGGTCCTGGGATCGAGTCCCACATCGGCTCTCTGCTCGGCAGGGAGTCTGCTTCTCTCTCTCTCTCTCTCTCTCTCTGCCAGCCTCTCTACTTACCTGTGATCTCTCTCTGTCAAATAAATAAATAAAATCTTTAAAAAAAAATTAAAAAAAAAAACATCCATACTTAATTAAAAGAAACTCTAAGGAAGCTAAAACTAGAAGATAATATCTTTAACCAGATAAAAACTATTCACTGAAAACTTATATCAAATATCATATAATTAATGCCAAA
Source organism: Mustela erminea (assembly GCF_009829155.1). Taxonomy (NCBI): domain Eukaryota; kingdom Metazoa; phylum Chordata; class Mammalia; order Carnivora; family Mustelidae; genus Mustela; species Mustela erminea. The sequence continues at coordinate 60,270,485 of NC_045625.1, forward strand.
ATTCTAGATACAGTCCCAATATGAGAGTGTTTACTACTGATTTTACTCAATATTATATAGGAGATCCTGGACAATTCACTAAAACAGAGTAAAGAGGTAGGAAGTATGAGAACTGGAAAGGAGACAAGTGATGTTTATAATCACATGACCCTAAACTAATGAGAACAAAAGATCAAAAAAATCTAAGATAATTTTGAGAAACAAGGTTGGGGAGACTTTGTGCCAGATATTAAGGCATATCTTAAAGCTCTAGTAATAAAGAAAATATGATTTTGAAGCATGAATGGAGAATGGACTAGTGGAATTGGGTAACAAGCTCTGATCACAGGTTAGTAGATGGTGTGAAATTGACAACTACATGAAAAAAAGAGCTAAATGCCTATTTCACTCCATAGACACATTTAAGTTGCAGGTGGATTAAAGATCTAAATATGAAAAGACTAGCATTTAAGCTTTTAAAAGAAAATATAGGAAAACAACTGATCTCAGATTAGAGAGAAAATTTCTTAAACATGTCATTAAAACACAATCATGAATTACAAAAAAAAAAAAAAAATAGACTGCCAATGTTGGTGACTTCAGAATTTCTCCTCAAAGTCTCTATAATATTAAAAGACAAGGAACACACCACAAAGAGATACTTGCAATTCTTATAATTGATAAAAACAAGTATTCGAATATAGGAACTCTTATTAGTTAACTATAAAAACATCAAACAACCTGATGGAAAAGAAGGAAAAAGAAGATATAAACAAGTACTTCACAGAAGTCATCAGAATTGATAATAAACTAATGAAAAGATGTGCAATACTACTAGTAAAAAAATGTTGGTTGATACACCAAAATGAGATGCATACCATACCACATCACAACGTTTGGGAAATTTGCTAAGGCCAGGAATTAAAGAGGATGTGGAGGAATACAAGCATTATGGAATGCAATTTTTCATTATCAAATAATCGTTTTAACCCAGCAATGCTAGGTCATATGTGTTCACAAGGAGACATACCCAAAAAAGTTAATTAATTATAAAATTATTGTGAATAGCAAAAACCCAAAACAACGTATATGTTCATCCACAAAAAAGGAAAAGATGACTACAGTATATTCATATAGTAGAATGCTATACAAAAGTTAAAATGAATGAATCATAGCTCCAAGGTTAAATATCAAAACATAATGTGGGGCAAAAGAAGCAAGTTGCAGAAGGACCCAAATGGTATGTTATTTTTGTATATCATGAAATTTGCAAAATAATGTATTATTTAGATATATACAGGCTATATTCTAAAATCATTGTCTATGGGAAAGATAGCAACTTCTGAATATTATTATTTTTGGAAAGGAGGGAGGTGCATGGGATGATGAAGGAGCATACATGTAGAATCAACTGTATCTGCGAGATATTTTAGTGTTTAAAATTATCTCAAGCAAATGTGACATTTTAAAATTTGATCAGGCTAAGTAGTTGAGTACGTGGGTGTCTGCTATACTATTCTTTATAATTTTAGAATATTTTAAAAATAATTTTTAAAGATTTATTTATTTATTTTAGAGAGAGAGAGAGAAAGGGTGAGAGAGCCTGAGCAGGCACAAGGGCAGAGGGAAAGCAGCAGACTCCCCAACAAGCACAGAGCCCAAAGCAGGTTGATCCCACAAACCCAGGATCAGAGATCACAACACAGCCTAAGTGGAAATCAAGAGTTGGATGCCCAACCAACCAACTGAGCTGCACAGGCACCCTTGTTTTTTAATATTTTATAATCAAAATGTTTTAATGAGAAATAAGGGTTCAGTGAGTTTGGGAAGCACAGATATTCCAAAAATAAATCAATACAATAAAATAAATCAATAATGTATGACTGTCCTAGCTTATAATGACTTGCAAGGACCTAAGGAATCATTACATTAACTTTATCCCAGCTCTACCTGGATCCTCTTCTTAAAACACCTCCTTTTATTGCCACAGCACCATCTTGGACTTCCAACCTAGGTTGCTTATGGGATGTTTCCTTTGTTCCCCTCTTTAACTCTATAGCAACACCTTTTTACAAAGCTTTCAGACTCCAGAAGATGATTCTTCATGCAAGTGCTGAGTACTGAATCATTTCCCTTGGCAGACCCAATTCCTCCCTATTTTTCCTGGCATATGCCTAATGATGGTATAGTCATACTATGAACTATTTCATAGAGGTTAAAATGAATGAAATATTGTCATATCATATTAGAAGTGGGCATTGCCATTCCATAGCTATGGCAGTTGAAGAGTCTGAGACATGGAAAAGCTTCTGCTTTAACATTTATTGAAAAAAAAAAAAAAGTAGAATAAAAGATTATAGCACTACCAGAGTTTTACACTATAAAAATTATATATATGGACTAGGGTTGGAAGGGAATAGAGAAAAATGAAAATAGATTTTTAAAAAATGTGTCAGGATTGTGGGTGATTTTCTTTCTTTCTTTCTTTCTTTCTTTTTTTTTTTTTTTTTGCATTCCATCGATATTGTTACATGTTTGTGTAACAAGTTATTTTAAAATGTTAAAAAATAGGTTGTAGGACAGATAGAATCAATCTGTAATCTTTCTGGTAATGAACAGAGTATTCTCAGAGTTGATAATGGACAGTTTCACTCTCAGAACCACAGTTTATCTGCAGTTCCAGGACAGCCATTCCCCACTGGTCACATGCTCTGGGATGAGAATGACAGAGCATTGCTATATAATACAGCTGTCTGAAATTCTGATTACAGTTTGCTTTTCAAAGACTTTTATAGATTAATTACTTCGTTTGCATTGTAGGAATGGTGAACAAAGGTTACAAAGTATTTCAAAGGCAGTTAGTGGAATTGATGTGAACAAACTGCTTGCCCAAAGCTACTGGAATGTTAAGATCCCACTTGATAGAATGACCATAGACCAGCAAATGCTGCACTGGAAAGGTGAAGAAGGACTTCTGGGGGCAGAAGTGTAATGTCTGGTCCAAACAACTGCCTTTGGTGGTCCCAGGTCCTGCTTCCAGACCCTCAGTAATCGAGTTTGATGTTTCTCTCATCTAAGCTTCAGTTTTCTCTTTGGTGTAGCAAGGATGATAATGTTCACCAGCAGAATGAATGTGAACATGATTTGAGGTAGTTGATATAAAATGGTTTGCTAAGGACCCAGCCCATAGCTGATACTCAGTAAATAGCAGCTTTTATTTTTCACTCAGCTCTTTTTCCCTCTGCTCTATTCCCTCTGCTCTATTGCCAGATGGCACTTAACTAAGTAATATAGGTGGACTGTTTCTGAGCAAGCTTATCATAGAGTAGTAATTTAATGTGAAATGTAATTGCCAAGAATATTGTGGGTCTGGTGAATGCTATTATTTGAAAAGTAACCACAACTATGGATTTTTTTAAAATTTATTTATTTGAAAGAGAGAGATCACAAGTAGGCAGAGAGGCAGGCGGTGGGGGGGGGGGGAGGCTCCCTGCTGAGCAGAGAGCCCGACGCAGGGCCTGATCCCAGGACCCTGGGATCATGACCTGAGCTGAAGGCATAAGCTTAACCCACTGAGCCACCCAGGCGCCCCCACAACTATGGATTTAAAATACAATCCAACTCCCCTTTCCACAGATTTTTCTACCCAGGACAAATCCATAGATATGTATCAACATAACATAGAGCTGAACAGCATGCAGTTCTCAGCGTGCAGACCCAATGCAATCTTGCAAGTGATAATATTTCACCTGGGTGGCTCAGTTGGTTAAGCAACTGCCTTTGGCTCAGGTCACGGTCCCGGAGTCCCAGGATCGAGTCCCGCATCAGGCTCCCAACTCCATGGGGAGTTTGTTTCTCTCTCTGACGTTCTCGCCTCTCATGCTCTCTCTCACTGTCTCTCTCTCAAATAAATAAATAAATTCTTTAAAAAAAAAAAAAAAAATTTCAGTACCCTAAATGGTTAGAAGATCATTCTTAAACTGACAGTTTGCCAAATGTCCTTTTTAACAGCAAATGAATGAAAGCAAAACAAAACAAAATAAAATAAAAATGTAAGGAAAGAAAAGCGGAAATTATTGCAGTAGAATATAAGTGCAGCCCACTGTAACAGAGCAGAATCTATAGGTCTGTGATAGAGGATACAGGAAGATAGGCTGGCAACCAGAGGAAACCTCCTGTTGCTTCTGCCAGAAACATCCAGAGAACCACTGGTTGATCTCCCTCATTTTCTTCTTTCCAGAGTCCATGTGTGTGTTTATCCACAAATGCTGCTCAGTGATCAAGGAAGTAGAGGGGAGGGAAGGAAGAAGGATGGACCAATCATGCTGATTAGAGATTAGGAAAAAACTATGAAAGCAGCTGTTTTCACAGATGCATCTCCTGTAAAATCGCAGAAAGCCTGCACCGTGTTTTGGGGAATATTCCAAACCTTATCCTATTGGCATGGTCCTGTTGGATACCAATCATTTAAAGATTCCATATAAGAAAGCTCTCACCCTCACCCCAGGTGCTCAATTGTCCTGTTTCTCTCTGAACTTTGCTCATTTTTACTTTAAAAACTTTCAACAGATTTCACACTAAAGATTTTGTCTTCCTCCAGGGTATTTTTCTTCCATTTACTTGAGGAACCATGCCCAGAAAATATTTTGAGAATGAAATTATACCAAGAATGAAACAACATACAGAGCCTCAACCTTTTGGGGCATGACTTCATATCACTTATTTTAAATAACTGCTGCTTTCTGGGATTCTTATAGATACTTGTCCTGTTGAATTATCGCAGGACATCTGAAAAGTGTTTTACCAGCAGTTTGCAGAGGAAAGATAAGTGATGGAGAAAGGCCTGGAACATACATGGTGGGATCTGTATGGAGATCCCAGGTCCTCTAAACTCTCAGACTTACTTAGGCAAATCACTTTATACCCTCCCTATCACCAGCTAAGGTTTCTTGCCTGGCAGGGAATGGTAATATTTTTTCTAACTTACCTCTCATGGTTGTCATAAAAATAAAATAAAAAATCTGTATGATGGTGTTTTGAGAAAAATATAAAGGTACTTGTAAGTCATTACTACTATTATTTTTTTAATTAAAAAAATTTTTTTGTTTGTTTCAAGTTCCATTTAGGATTTACCCTCTTAGAATTAAGTTACAGTTTTCTACTGCTGTCATCTTCCAGCTACTTTTTCAAAAATAAAATCATTTAGAGAGTGTTATGGACTGAATTCATATGTTGAGGTCCTAATACCTAATGTGACTGCATTTTAAAATAAGGCCTTTAAAGAGGCAATTAAAGTTAAAAGAGTGGTAAGAATAGAGCCCTGGTCCTATAGGGCTGGTGTACTTACAAGAAGAGGAAGAGACACCAGAGATCTGTCTCCATAAACACAAAGAGGAAAGGCCACATGAGGATTGATTGAGCTTACACAAGGAACGGAGTCTTCCAGCATCTTAGTCTTTGACTCCCAGCATCCAGGACTGTGAGAAAATAAATGTATGTTATTTAAGTCACACAGTTGATGGCATATTATTATGACAGCCTGAGCTGACTAATATAAAGAGAAAGGAAATAAGAGTAACTTTTTAGCCCTGCTCTGAAGTCAGCATGCCACACACCTAGCCTCAGTCCACCTCTGGCCTGACACCTCTAATGGGCCCTAGAAAAGACTCTACAGGCTCACATTTCTCTCTTGCCTTCCCCATCCCTCCCAAAGTCAGCCTTAGTATCTGAAGTTGCCACCATTAGGCACACTTCCAGCCACAGTAGGGAATCCGATAAAATAAACCTCAAGGACATCCTTGCATCTGTATTCATTGGCTCCTATAGAGTAGTTCTCAGCTTGAGAAATGTCCCCAGGGGCCTTCCTACGGACATCCTGATCTGCCACATGCAGCCAAAGGCTCTGGGATTTGGATTCCTAAGATTGAAGCTAAGCTTGGATCTCAGCTGCCCTTATACAATGGAAAAATATCCCCGGGTGCATCTTCACTGCAGGCTCTTCAGTTTGATTGAGATTTAAAGTGACGTTACTAATAGTAGCAGTACAATGGTAGAAGTCATTGTTCAGCTTTAAGATCTCATTGTATTTCTACATGTTTATTAATTTGTTTACCTTGTCCAGCTAGATCCAGCTCTATTTTAGACTACTGAACTAATACATGCTCTGTTGTAACTGCCTGCCACTTGGTCATCCTTCTAGATACTGTGCGCATATCTCAGGTCAGAAATAAAATAATGTTTTTTAAAAACCCTCTGTACTCTATTTTTTCCCTTTATTTTTTAACAAAGGAGGAGAACACATTGACATAAAACCCCAGTAGGTGATTTTACAAGTCTCTAGCTTTTATCTAGACTGAAGAAAACATCATTCCATTTCACCTCCATTTCTGGCCATGCAACAGGCTTCAAATGGACTTTACAAAATATTTCAAATCAGTACCATAGTAAGGATGCTGGTTTGTGTCTATTAAAGCCATTTACCCTCTCCCTTTTTGGCTGTACATTTACACTTGCAGGAAACCCCACCTACTTCCTGAACCAAAGCAGGCGTACGTGAGGAGTCATGGCTTTGCTAGCAGGAGGGGTCTGAAAATAGTTGTTTAGCCATAAATTCAGAATCTGGTATGCCTGTGTGAGTGCTGGGTACCTGGGGCCTGACCAAATGGTAGTCCTCTCTTCCCCTCTGTATTCTGGGCCTGGTCCACAGTGCCTGGCCTTCTGCCTTGACTTCCTGCTGGGAAGTTAGCCCTTTGCAGAGTCACAACACTCTGGACTAAGGTCCTACCTATTGCCTGGCTTCTCAAAGACATTTCCCCTGGGGAGAAAAACATGCTCTCTTTTTTTCTTCTTCCTTCCTCATTGTTAATAATTACTGCCTTCCCAACAACTGGGCAGACCCCTGTCTGAACATAGATCACAGAATCTATGTGTTGGGTCAGTGGCTTCGGGAATGCAGGAGGAAGAATAGAAATGACCGCTGGAGATGCCATCTTCCAGCCCCCTCCCCCCTTCCTCAACCCTTGACTCTCCCACCAAAAGGATGTATGCCCAGGTCACGTCTCCATAGGTAACCCCATACCTATGCAGGAAACAGAAGTATCAGGACCCCCACCCCATACCTTCCGATCACCAAATACCCTACCATATGTGGATGTGAGACCATGCCCTGCCTTGGCCCAATAAAATACCCCCGCTGACTCCCTCCCAGTGCGACTTCCCCGACTCCGCTTTCCAGAGTCCCAGAACCTCGCCCGAGGGTGCCCACCTCCTCCTGGCGCAACTTTCCTGGCTCTCCTTCTCCTGAGCCCTGAAACTTCACCGGAGATGCCTTTAATAAATCTTGCCTTGTGTCTACCTTACCTGGTGTCATGTTTATCTTGCCTATAAAACCTTACACTATGTATTATGAAGATTGAATAGAACCAACTCTCTTAATCTTAAGGCCTTGCTAGAGGGAAAAACACCCTTAACTTGATACTAACAAGGCCTCATTGTAGGTCCCCTTTAGCCTATGAAAATCCTTTTGAAACCTCCATTTTTCCTTACCTCCCCCAACCCCATAGTATATAATCAATTCCTCCTCACAACCCCTGTGCTCCTCTTTCTGCCCACATGTCCTGTCCCCATGTTTTAATAAACCACCATTTTGCACCAAAAAGAAGAAGAAGAAGAAAGGAGGAGGAGGAAGGGCAGGGGGAGGAAGAGAAGAAGAAGATTGATTATTTGGTGCTACTTCTGAGAACATCTTGGTGAGGGGAATGGTGGCTTGGCTGATCTACCCATTTTTATCTGGTAACGTTGGATAGGAACAGAGAACTTTCTCACCCCCAAAAAACTTTGTATAATTCTTATCTGGTCCAACTTCATATAGACAAGGAACGTAAGACAAAGAAGAATAGTTGAAGCAAGACTCAATGATTTTCATTTTTCATTAGCCTATTCAAAAAATATTCGTTGAGTCTCTAGTATGTAATGATATGTACTACAGTAGTTTCATTCTCATTTGAGGAATTTTGCCATCTCAGTGTAAGTGCCACCATTCTTAGGTAACAATTCCTAGTACATCAAGCAAAGAAACAGTCTTGGCACTGAGCTCTCCCTCCATTAAACTAAAACTCTACATGTAGACAGGGATGGAAGTACAGTAAGATCAGCCTTTTCTTTTACAGTCCTCAGGGGCCCATTTCTGGTATATTATTAGAGAAGTGAGTCCTTTCCCTAGGCTTTTTTCGAGCAGTGTATATACTCCACAGTTTGTAGATGTTTCGATAGGCAAAGGATAGGGGCAAACTCCTAAGTAGAAAAGGAACAAAAAAAGTCCATAAGAGAAAATTATGATACATCATAAAAAAATTTGGGGGAAAAAAATCCCTTCATTTTAGTTAGTGATATCTTTGATGACAATATTTCAAAAGCTCTGATATTGTCCAGGATCCTAGGGAATGGCCCTGTGGCAGTTCTTTAATCTACAGTTTTTCATAGACTCGTCAATATTCCATGGACCCTTAAAACAAATAATCCTCAAACAATGCTGTAAATAATTATGTAGTCATCAGAAAATGGGGTCTGGCAGCATGTAGGTTACAAACAATGCTCATACTTTATTATAATAAATTAGGTTCTGTACTCTTTGGTTGTATTTGTCCAGTTCTCACACCACAAGTTCCCAGAGGTCCCTCTTATTTGTGAAGTGATTGGAAACAGAAAGTCCAGAGGCCTCATTCCATTTCCTCTGGTGGTGATTAGGCTTTTTCTCATCCATCTCTGATGTCTGATTGTGATGATGGTCATGGGATGATAGAAGAGATCTATTTTCTTGACTGATTGGGTATTTACCCAAAACATTAAAAAATACCAGAGAATGGCCTGAAAATATCAATAGAGATACTCAGACCTTGTTAGCCTCCAAATAGCAGTTTTCTAACTAATCATTTTAATGACTGAAACAAGAGCCAGATCTTGTCATTTGCAAAATAGCAGTCTTTTGACTTTAATAGTTTTAAGTGCCAGGTACAGTTAAATGAATGAGTGAATGAATGAGTGAATAAGTGAATAAGAAAATTCTGTATGAACATACTTCCAACTGGTCCTGCTATGATGATAACAAGGTTCTTGTCTTGTTCTTTCTGCATTTCTACCTTTTACCTCTGTTTTATATTATAGTAACAATACAGGTAGGCAGAAGAAAGTGCGTGTTGGATGAACTTACTTTTGACTACTTTAAGCAAGTAAAATATATTTGATCCATTAATTAAATTTGAAATTAAAAATAAAAGAACGAGATAATGTGATTGATAGCAATTGCCCTCACATGCAATAAAAAAGCAGGGAACAAAAAAATTATTTCAAAAGTCAGAGCAACCACATTGCAAACCATCTTTCCCCCTAGAGTCTATTGTGTACTACACTTTACTTGAACTAGCTCTCTATTTTTAAGCACATGGATTCTCAGGGTTTACAATTATTTTCAAACATGAATTCCTACTGAATAATCTGCCTGAAGAAGAAAATTCTGGAAGATAGAAAAAATGTCCTAAACCATCATCCTTCATGAAATTTTAAATTTTCCCCTGGATGTTTTTAAACCATATATCAAGAAGATAAGAAAAATGAGAAAAATGGAACATCTGCTCAGTGAAACTTCAGGCAGAAAAAGATTAACTCTTAGATTAAGCCAATTTTCCATAGGCAGTTTCTCTTGGCTTCAACAATTCAGAAATACTATTTCTTTCTCCTCTTCCAATGATTTTGGTACCTTTGATTTCATTATTTTTGGAAAAAGTGAAGTTAGTTAATTAAAATCATAAACTTACAAAATTGGGTTAAGATTCCACTCAGCTAAATACATTAGTTTTCATTGCATTTTAGCCAATATAATAGTGAAAAAGTAACTACCTTTTTTGAAATGTTCTCAATTGCTTTCTTATGAGGAACTCAGATAAAGGTTTTTGTTTTTGTTTTTGTTTTAAATGAGAAAGAAATGTTCATGCCAATAAGAAAAGTAATCTGGATGTGTAAACATGAAATCTATAAAACAAATGTTTTGGTAAAATACATCTTTTTGGCACTAATTTATCTGGCAACCAAAAACATTTTTCTGGGGAACAAAAGGTTTTGTGGAAGAAACCTTCTGTATCTTAAAACTGATTGATTACAGAGTAAGTTGTAGAGCCAAGAATGAAAATTTGTTTGTTTATACAAATCAGGAAATGCTTTGGTTTAAATACCTTCATTGAAATTGTCTGTGTGTATAGCTGCATTGCCACTATTACTACTCATTTGCCAATAATCCACACTCATAAATCAGGTTTCTGTTGGATCCAGAATAATGACACTTAAACCAGAGAAGGAAAACATGGTCAAACCAATTTTGTTGTCTTTATGTACCCAAGTCTTCAGATTTTAGTGAATTTTCTGGATGTGGCCCCAAAATATTTGTAAGCTGTAAGAGACATTTCACTCTCCTCATCTTCAAATGAAGAACAAAACAGAGAAAGTCTTTTTAATAGTAACAATCAGATTTACTAAAAGGACCTTTTCATGTCTATTCAACCCAGAAGAAGGGAAAGTTTCCATGAATGACAATCTGGGGATAGAAGAAAGGGAATATTTAAAAATTCACCAAAGCAAGCAGAGACAATAATATTTGAGGAGTTTTGGACTTGCCTGGTGGTGCTGTCATCCAAGTGAGACCATTCTCCCAAGTTTCATTGTCTTCATCTGAAAAGCAGGGCTATAATTTCCATCTATCTACCTCACAGGATTGTTACCTCACAGAAATTACTATGGGTAAAGGTGTTTTATAAATGTTTATGTATCAAGACATTTTATTATTATCATTCTTTTAGGTTCTTTTCTTTTCTTTTTCTTTTTTTTTTTTTTTTTTTTTTTTTTTTGGTTATTGTAGTTGAGGTTATTGCTCTTGCTCAGAAAGGCTGCCTCCCAGGAGAATGACCTCCATTTTCAATGAGATTCCAGAGACAATAGTCAATGCCATTCAAGTGATCTTTGTGTCATACAAGCAGGTCCACATAGAACATCAGGTAATCAATAATACCTATTCTTTGATCCTGACAAAATAAATGATCAAAGCATTCTAAACAGTCAATGAGCCTAACTGTTTTTAAAGACATCAACAATTTTATTAATTTCTCTGGACTGACTGCCCAAATCAGGGAAGGGCAGAAGAAGGTATATCAACAAAACTAATCAAGAAGGCATCTTCAAATTAACTCATCAAAAGCAAGAGGGTTATAATGCTAGGGGCCTTAAAGCACACTTTAAAAAATTATATATTTGTGTGCATATATATATATATATATATATATATATATATGTTACTGCAGTTCTACATGACAGTTATAATTTAAGAAGGTAAAAGAAGGTAGGTGGATGGGCGGATTGGGAAACAGATGGCTAGAAAAGCTAGGGGACAAAAATAAACAGTGGATAGATCGATAGATAATATAGTATATAGATCTATAACATTGAAAATATATGCATCTAGTAGAAATTTAACAAAACAGTCAAGTAGGAGAAAAAATTACTGTCAATTCCATACTTAGACATAACAAATGTAAATATTTAACACAAATTAATATTCCTTACAATATTTTTCTATGCATAGTTTCTTATTTATTTTACATAATCAAATTGTACTACATATCAGTTTAAAGTCAACATTGGGGGTAATTATATAACAAAATGCATAAAATGTAAATGTACAATTTGATGATTTTTGACAAATAATACTCCTGTGTAATAAATATCCATATCAAGATGTGGACATTTATACCACCCAGCATATTTCCTTGCATCCTTTTGCACTGAGTCCCTCTTAACCAATGCTTCAGATTAGCACTGATCTGTTCTTTGTTCCCTTAGATTAATTTTGCCTATTCTAGAAATTAATATATGGAAACAGAGTATATAGTTTTTTGTGTCTGGCTTTTATTCACTCTCAACATTATATTTTTGAGATTTGTTCACTTATTAGTAATTTGCACTTTAGAGTGTTCCATATGAATCTACCATAATTTTGTTTATCCATTCATATTTTAAGGAACATTTGGAATGGGATGCCTGGGTGGTTCTTTCAGTGAAGCAGCTGTCTTTGGTTCAGGTCATGATCCCAGGGTCCTGAGATTGAGCTGTGTATCAGGTTCCTTGCTCAGTGGGGAGCCTGTTTCTCCATCTGCCTGCCACTGCCCCTGCTTGTGCGATCTCTCGCTTTCTGACAAATAATTTTTTTAAAAAGAAACATTTGAATTATTTCCATTTTTTTGGTATTAATAATAAAACTATTATGAACATCCACATACCTTGAGTGATTTGTTTTACACAATATAAAACTGTATTTATTGATTATTTTTTAAATTTTCATAAATATTGCTTTAAGTGTCTGCCTAATTTTTATTCAGTGGTTACACCATAATTTACTAAAACAGCCCATATATTTGTATATTTGAATTGTTTGTAATTGTTTTCTTTTATATGCTACGAACATCTTTGCTTTTTTTCTACTCTGGGTGCCAGCAAAAGTTTACAGAGCAGTCCAAAATCCAGCTAACACACACACACATACACATGAAGAAAATGCTCAATAATGTTCCTTGTATTCTTTGGTCTGTAATACATGAAACACTGGACATTCTACCAGGATAATTTAAAATGCATTCTAAATTGCAAATGCTTTCTAAAGAGTTCCCTCTCCTCCTGGCTTATTATTATTATTATTATTTTTAATTAAGAGTTTCTAAAGAGTTAGTTTTCTTTGTTATTTTCCTTCTTTTCAATTGACAATCACCTTGATGAATAGCAGAAGCAAGGCATCTGAACTCTCCTTGGATTAATTGTAAAGAAAGAAATTGTTGAATGAGGCCAAATGTTTAAACATTAAGTTAGGTTTGTTTTTTCTTAAACTTTGTAAGTGTGCTTTTGCAACATAACATTCAAGTCCTACACCAAAGAAGCAAAATATAGAATAACAGAAGAAAAAAGAAAATCCTTTATGGAGCCAAAAAATGATCAAAACAGAGCATCAAAGAACCTATAGTGACAGAACTGCAGGGGATAGAGCATTTAAAATACACTTGTGGGAATCCAAGATGGTGGAGGAGTAGGAGACCTAAGTTTTGTCTGGTCCCAGGAATTCAGCTAGATAGCTATCAAATCATTCTGAACACCTGCAAACTCAACCAGAGATCTAAGAAAAGAGTAGCTGCAACTCTACAAATAAAAAAGCAACCATTTTCTTCAAGGTAGGAGATGCAAAGAAGTAATTCTGAGGTGATATATGGGAAGATAAACCTTTGTGGGGAGGGTGCCTACATAAACTGGTTACAAAGAGTGATGATAGTAGTGGAGCACAAAATCAGAACTTTTAAATGTCTGCTCTGATGAGGGATGTCTCTGCCTGAAAGGCACTCAGGTGGTGAAGCAGGGTGGAATCCCAAGTGGGAGAGTATGGTCTCAGGATCCCCAGGGTCACAGGAAGACTGGGGGTGCCTGAGTGAGGCAGAGTTCCCAGACATTAGGGTGGGGAAGCCAACTGCAATTAGCAAGCCCAGGAGTGGGCTCTCAGCTCAGGACTCCTGAGATAGAAACACTTGGTCATAGGCTGGGGAAGCATAGAGTACAGAGACAATGGTTGCAGGAGTGATTGACTGCTTTTTTCTGAGGGCTCACTGCGAAGTGGGGCCCTGAGATTTTAGCTCCAGGAGTAGAGATTGTGAGGCTGCCATTTTCATTCTCATCCACTAAAGTAGAGCAAAAAGCCTTTAGGGAACAGCAGTGCAGGACAGATTACATAGCCTGGACCCTGGCAAGGGCAGTATGATTCTACCTGAGGCAAATACACTTGAGAATCAATGCAACAGGTCCCTTCCCCGGAAGATCAGCAAGAACATCCAGCCAAGATCAAGCTTATGGATCACACAGAACTGCAAAACTCCAGTGCTAGGGGAAAATAGTATATAAAATTCATGTTTGTTTTTTTTCCCACCATGATTCTTTATTCTTTCAATTTTAATTTTTATTCACTTTCTTTTTTCAACAAATTTCTTATTTATCAACTTATTTATCAAAAATTTTTTATAATTTTTACTTTTACAGTTACATTCTACCCTTTCATTTATTTTTATTTTTGTATATATACGTTTTTCCTTACACTCGGGATATAGCATATTGTTCTGTGCTGTTCACCTGTCTCTTTATATTTCTTCTTTTTTTGGTCTTTTAATTTTTATTTTTACAGATACATTCTATCCTCTCACTGTATTTAATTTCATTTTTGTACATATATAAATTTTCTTTTCTTTCAATTTTGGGATCTAGTTTTTTTAAGAAACAGACCAAAACACACAGAGAATCCAGAAAATTGCTCTATTCTGTTCACTTGTCTGATTACTTTCTCTTTTTTAAATTTTTTTTCAGATTCTGGTCTCTTCTCATTTTTTTTTAGTGTATATTTCTCTGGGGTTGTTGCCATTTTAGTATTTTGTTCATCTATTCTTCTCTGGACAGAATGACAGGATGAAAAAACTCACCTCAAAAAAGACAATTAGAGGCAGTACTGACAGCTAGGAACATAATCAGTATGGATGTAAGATATTGAAAATGAAAGTTCAGACTGATGATTACAAAGATACTAGCTGGGCTTGAGAAAAGCGTAGAAGACACTAGAGAATCCATTTCTGGAGAAATAAAAGAACTAAAATCTAATCAAGTTGAAATAAAAAAGACTATTAATGAGATTCAGTAAAAAATGGAGGCTCTAACTGTTAGGATAAATGAGGCAGAAGAGAGAATTAATGACATAGAACACAAAATGATGGAGAATAAAGAAACTGAGAAAAGGAGAGATAAACAACTACTGGATCATGAGGGGATACCATAAAGTGAAACAATTTTAGAATAATTGGGAACCCAGAAGAAGAGGAGAGAGAGAAAAAGAGAAATAGAAAGAGGCAGAAGGTATATTGGAGCAAATTATAGCAGGGAGCTTCCTTAATCTGAGGAAGGAAACAGGAATCCAAGTCCAGGAGGCACAGAGAATACCCGCAAATCAATAAAAATAGCTCAACACCCCAACATATAACAGTGAATCTTGTAAATCTCAGAGACAAAGAGAAAATCCTAAAAGCAGCTCAGAATAAGAGGTCTGTAACCTACAATGGTAGAAGCAGACTGGGAGTAGACCTATCCTCAGAGACCTGGCAGGCCAGAAAAGATTGACATGATATATTCAGGGTGCTAAATGAAAAACAAAAACAAACAAACAAACAAACAAACAAACAAAAAAATATATATATATATAGCCAAGAATACTTTATCTAGCTAGGATGTCATTCAAAATAGAAGGAGAGGTAGAAATCTTCCAGGACTAACACATTGATAATACTACAGTAATAGTAGGGGACTTTAACACCCCGCTCACTGCAATGGACAGATGTTCTAAGCAGAATATCTACAAAGAAACAGGGCTTTGAAAGGCATATTGAACCAGATGGCCTGATATATTCAGAGCATTCCACTAAAGAGCATCCTACTAAAGAATGTATAGGCCAAGCAGTAAGTTAAAAAAAGAATTTTAAAAATTCATGGAAACAAACAAAAATGAAAACACAACTGTTCAAAACCTTTGGGATGCAGCAGAGAGAGTTCTAAGAGAGAAATATGTAGCATACAAGCCTTTCTCAAGAAACAAGAGAAGTCTTAAGTAAACATTCTAACCTACACCTAAAGGAGCTGGAAAAAGAACAGCAAATAAAGCTTAAACACAGCTGGAGAGGAGAATTAATAAAGATTAGAGCAGAAATCAATGAAATACAAATCAAAAGAATTGTAGAACAGATCAATGAAACCAGGAGCTGGTCCTCTGAAAGAATTAATAAAATTCTTTGATAAAGATAAAAATTTGATAAGTCCATGGCAAGACTTATCAAAAAGAAAAGAGAAAGGACTCAAATAAATAAAATTATGAATGAAAGAGGAGTATCACTGAAGAAATAGAATTATAAAAACATAATATGAGTGATTATATACCAACAAATTCAGCAATCTGGAAGAAATGAATGCACTCCTAGAGATTTAAAAACTACCAAAAGTGAAACAGGAGGAAATAGAAAACCTGAACAGACTCATAACCAGCAAGGAAATTAAAGCAGTAATCAAAAATATCCCAACAAGAGTCCAGGGCCAGATGGCTTCCTTGGGGGAATTCTACAAAACATTTAAAGAATGTTCTTCTGAAGCTATTTCAAAAAATAGAAATGGAAGCAAAACTTTCAAGCTCTTTCTATAAGAACAGCATTACCTTGATCCTCAAACCAAACAAAGACCCCACCAAAAAGGGAAGTTACAGAGCAATACCCCTGATAAATGTGAGTGCAAAATTTCTCACCAAAATACTAGCCAATAAGATCCAACAATACATTGAAAGGATTATTTGCCATGAATTAGTTGGATTTATTCCTGGGCTGCAAGGTTGGATCAATATCTGGAAATCAATCAATGTGATATACTACATTAATAAAAGAAATGACAAAAACCATATGATTCTCTCAATAGATGTAGAAAAAGCATTTGTAAAAGTACAGCACCCTCTCTTGATTAAAACTCGTCAGAGTGTAGGAAGAGAAGGTATTTACCTCAATATCATAAACGCCATATGTGAAAAACCCACTGTGAATATCATACTCAATGAGGAAAAACTGAAAGCTTTTCCCCTAAGGTCAGGAACACCACAGGGATGTCCACTCTCACCACTGTTGTTTATCATAGTACTAGAAGTACTAACCTCAACAAGCAGACAACAAAAAATAAATAAAAGGCATCTACATCAGCAAAGAAGTCAAACCCTCACTCTTCACAGATGACATGATACTCTATGTGGAAAACCAAAAAGACTCCACCCCAAAATTGCTAGACCTCACACAGGAATTCAGCAAAGTGACAGGATATAAAATCAATGCACAGAAGTCAGTTGCATTTCTATACACCAACATTGAGAAAAAAGAGAGAAATTAAGGAGTCAATCCTATTTACAATTGTGCCCAAAACCACAAGATACCTAGGAATAAATCTAACCAAAGAGGCAAAGGATTTGTGTTCAGAAAGCTATAAAATACTCACAAAATAAATAGAGGAAGTGCGGTGCCTGGGTGGCTCAGTGGGTTAAAGCCTCTGCCTTCGTTTCAGGTCATAATCCTAGTGTCCTGGGATCGAGCCCTGCATTGGGCTCTCTGCTCAGCAGGGAGCCTGCTTCCTCCTCTCTCTCTGCCTGCTTCTCTCTGCCTACTTGTGATCTCTGTCTGTCAAATAAATACAATATTAAAAAAAAAAAAAAGACATGTAGGAGGGGTGCCTGGGTGGCTCAGTGGGTTAAAGCCTCTGCCTTCAGCTCAGGTCATGATCCCAGGGTCCTGGGATCGAGCCCCGCATCAGGCTCCCTGCTCAGTGGGGAGCCTGCTTCCTCCTCTCTCCCTGCCTCTCTGCCTACTTGTGATCTTTCTGTAAAATAAATAAATAAAATCTTAAAAAAAAAAAAAAAGAAATAGGGGAAGACACAAAATTGAGGAAAATACCAAAAAATGGAGAAACATTTCATGCTCATGGATTGGAAGAACAAATATTGTTAAAATGCTTCCTAGAGCAATCTATACATTCAATGCAATCCCAAATCAAAATACCAACAACTTTTTTTCACAGAGCTAGAAAAAATAATCCTAAAATTTATAAGGAATAAGAAAAGACCCCAAATTACCAAAGAATGTTGAAAAATAAAACCAAAGCTGGAGGAATGACAATTCCAGACTTCAAGCTCTATTACAAATCTGTAATCTTTAAGACAGTATGGTACTGGACCAAAAATAGACACATAGATCAATGGAACAGAATAGACACATAGATCAATGGAACAGAATCAGATCAATGGAACAAAATAGACACATAGATCAATGGAACAGAATAGAAAACCCAGAAATGGATTCTCAACTCTATGATCAGCTAATCCTCAACAAATCAGAAAAGAAAATGCAATGGAAAAAAGTCTCTTCAACAAGTGGTACTGGGAAAATTGGACAGACACATGCAGAAGAATGAAACTGGACCATTTCCTTATACCATACACAAAAATGGACTCAAAATGGAGGTAAGACCTAAAAGTATGAGAGGAATCCATCAAAATCCTAGAGGAGAACAGAGGCAGTAACCTCTGTGACATAGATTACAGCAACTTCTTTTAAAACACATCTACAAAGGCAAGGGAAACAATTGCAAAAATGAACTGCTGGGACTTCATCAAGATCAAAAGCTTTTGCATAGAAAAGGAAACAGTTGAGTAAACCAAAAGACAACCAACAGAATGGGAGAAGATATTTGCAAATGTCTTATCAGATAAAGGACTAGTATCCAAAATCTGTAAAGAATTTATTAAACTCAATATCCAAAGAACAAATAATCCAATCAAGAAATGGGCAGAAGACATGAACAGACATTTCTCCAAAGAAGGCACAAAAATGGCCAAAAGACACATGAAAAAGTGCACAACATCACTCAGCATCAGGGAAATATAAATCAAAACCAAAACGAGATACCACCTCACACCAGTCAGAATGGCTAAAATTAACAAGTTACAGAAGGACAGATGTTGGTGAGAATGCAGAGAATGGGGAACCCTCTTATAGTGTTGGTGAGAATACAACTTAGTGCAGCCAGCCTGGAAAATATTATGGTGGTTCCTCAAAAAGTTGAAAATAGAGCTATCAAATGACCCAACAATTGCACTACAGGTTTTTCCCGCCAAGGATAACAACATAGTGATCTAAAGGCACACCTGCACCTCAATGTTTATAGCAGCAATGTCCACAATAGCTAAACTATGGAAATAGCCCAGATGTCCATTGGCAGATGAATAGATAAAGAAGAAGTGGTATACATATACAATGCAATTTGACTCAACTATCAAGAAAATGACATCTCGGGTGCCTGGGTGGCTCAGTTGTTAAGCGTCCGGCTTTGGCTCAGGTCATGATCCTGAGGTCCTGGGATTGAGCCCTGCATCAGGCTCCCTGCTTGGGAGGGAGCCTGCTTCTCCCTCTCCTACTCACCTTGCTTGTATTCCCTCTCTCACTGTGTGTCTCTGTCAAATACATAAATAAATAAAAAGAAAATGACATCTTGTCATTTAAAATGACGTGGTTGGAACTAGAGGGTATTATGCTAAGTGAAATAAGTGAATCAGAGAAAGACATTTATTATAGGATCTCACTTACATGTGGAATTTAAGAAACAAAACAGGATCATAGGGCAAGAGAGGAAAAAATAAAGAAGGATGAAATCAGGGAGACAAACCATAAGAGACTCTTACTCATAGGAAACAAACAGGGTTACTGGAGGGGAGGGAGGTGGAGCTACTAGGTGATGGACATTAAGGAGGGCATGTAATGGGGTACCTGGGTGGCTCAGTGGGTTAACCCTCTGCCTTTGGCTCAGATCATGGTCTCAGGGTCCTGGGATCAAGCCCCACATCTGGCTCTCTGCTCAGCAATGAGCCTGCATCTCCCTCTCTCTCTCTGTCTACTTGTGATCTCTCTCTCTGTGTCAAATAAGTAAATAAAATCTTAAAAAAAAAAAAAGGGAGGGCAAGGAGGGCAAGGAGAGCATGTAATATAGTGAGCACTGGGTATTATGTAAGACTGATGGAAAAAATAGAAAAAAAAGGGCACCTGGATGTATCAGTTAGGCATCTGCCTTAGGCTCAGGTCATAACCCCTGGGTCCTGGGCCCAAACCCCATGTTGGACTCCTGGTCAGCCAGGATCCTGCTTCTCCCTCTCCCTCTGCCTACTGCTCCACCTGCTTGTGCTGTCTCTCTCTCTCTCTCTCTCTGTCAAATAAATAAATAAAATCTGTAAAATAAAAAAAGACTAATGAATCACTGACATCTACCTCTGAAACTAATGTTAATTAATTGAATTTAATTATGATAATTAATTGAATTTAAATTTAAAAAATTATATTAAATTAAATTAAAATACAACTGTGTTTGTGTTATTGAAAAACTCATATTCACAATAAAGGCAGTCTTAAATAAGTAATATACCTAATGTGCATTTCTATTCTACATATTTTCCCTAGCATCATTTTCATGAGAAGAAAACAGTGGGTCTGTATCCACACTTTACCTTAAAAAACAAGGTTTTTAAAAATTTAATTCATGCATATAAGTAATGTCCTTCTATTTTCTTTTCTGTTTCTAAACTAAGAAATGGATTCTTTTTTTTTTTTTAGATTTTATTTATTTATTTGACAGATGGATATCACAAGTAGGCAGAGAAGCAGGCAGAGAGAGAGGAGGAAGCAGGCTCCCTGCTGAGCAGAGGCTCAGGACCCTGAGATCATGACAGGAGCTGAAGGCAGAGGCTTTAACCCACTGAGCCACCTAGGCACCCCTAAGAAATGGATTCTTAAAATACCTTCCCCCCAATTCTTCTTTGCAATTATTATGGTCAATATATTCTTTTTTTTTTCTTTTTAAAAATTTTATTTATTTATTTGACAGACACCACAAGTAGGCAGAGAGGCAGGCAGGAAGAGAGAGAGAGGAGGAAGCAGGCTCCCTGCTGAGCAGAGAGCCCCATGTGGGGCTCAATCCCAAGACCCTGAGATCATGACCTGAGCTGAAGGCAGAGGCTTTAACCCATTGAGTCACCCAGGTGCCCCTATGGTCAATATATTCTTGATAATTTTATGTTTATACATTTTGTCTTTCTCTTGGGAATTATATAGCATCATCTTGTCTGTCCAATCTTATTTCTCTTCTTCTGGACATTCAAGGAATGTATCAGGTATGTGAACCTGGTGCAGTTGCCACTCTGAGTGCTTACTTCTATGGACTGAAGGCTTGTGTCCCACCAAAATCCATATGTTAAAGCCTAATCCTCAATATAATGGTATTTAAAGATGGGGCCCTGGGGAAGTATTAGGTGGTGAGGATGGAGCCCTCATGAATAGGATTAATGCCCTTATAAGAAGAGACACAAGAGGGATAATCTCTACTATACTAGGATACAGTGAAAAGACAGGTGTCTTCAAACTAGGAAGCAGTCCCTTAGTGGGGAGCTTCTGCATGACAAAGGAAACAATCAACAAAATGAAAAAGCAACCTGTGAAAAATATTTATCTGATGAAAAACTATATATCTGATGAAGGTTAACATACAAAAAATATATAAAGGACTCATATAATTTAATAGTCAGGGAAAAAAAGTAAATAACATAATTAAAAATAAACCTAGTTTGAGAACAAATTCTGTACTTTGACAAATGCCATATTCTGGTTAGTTTGAGGATTCTATTACCTTAACTTAGTTATGAACATGGAGGTGAGATGTAATTTTTAACCCTTTAATTCAATAAGCATTTATTAAGCACTAGCTAAATTGGAGGACAGAGGCATCTATACAAGCATCTCTAAAGCAAATCTTGGCTTTTCAAAAATACAATCCGAATTTTCTGGTCATTTGAATAAAAATATTTTAAGAGGTCATATGTATATATAACGTAACTTGCTAATTGTCCAAAGATTTTTTATTGTCACAATTTTACCAGTTGCTTCATGAAATTATTATGACAAAATACTTAAAAAAAAAAAAATCTTTCCTGACTACTCATTGACAAACTTCTTGGTCTAATTATTACAAATCTCCTTGACCTGGACCCCATCTTCATTCCTGATCCACGTATCAGTAAGGAGAACAAAACAAAACAAACAAAGGGAGGAAAATGGCGTGTATTGAAGGACTTTAACAGGAAAAAAAGGAACAGGGTGCAAACTTCAATAGGCCACCTTTGATTATAACACCAAGCTGAAAGAGGCGGCCTCACTAGAGCTTTTGTAAATGGTCAGAAGTTAGGGAACTGTGAAAGACTGTAGGAAAAGATTCCACATGGTTCCATGTTGTCTCTTGCCAATGTTGTTTCATTACCAAGTGAGAAATACGTGTTCTCTTCATCAGGTTTTTTTCCAGTTGTACGCGAACCCAAATTCAAACTGGCTTAAGGAAAAATAAAAATAAGAACAGAATCTATTGGCCCTTAGAAGGGTCCAAGTTACTACTGGATACAGAGGCTGAAATATTATTCCTAGGTCTAGCATTTTTTCTACTCTTGCCTCTTAACATCTTAGCTTCTTTTTGGGTAGACTCTGCCCATATACTGACCCCAGGTAACACCACATCCAACCATTATAGTGAGAGACATGGGAAGATCTAATTGGCCATGTCTGCATCTTGTACTTCCCCCAGGAAACAAGGTTGGGGGGTGGGTAGGTTGGTCCCACTCAGACCACATGACCTAGAGCAGGATCTTGTCCTCAAGAATTCTTGTTAGAAGTAGACAGAATTCCCACCAACAGTGTAGGAGGGTTCCCCTACAACCCAGCAATTGCACTACTGGGTATTTACCCTAAAGATACAAACGTAGTGATCCGAAGGGGCATGTGCACCGAATGTTTATAGCAGCAATGTCTACAATAGCCAAACTATGGAAAGAACCTAGATGACCATCAACAGATGAATGGATCAAGAAGATGTGATATATATATACACAATGGAATACTATGCAGCCATCAAAAGAAATGAAATCTTGCCATTTGCGATAATGTGGATGGAACTAGAGGGTATCATGCTTAGCAAAATAAGTCAATCGGAGAACGACAACTATCATATGATCTCCCTGATATGAGAAAGTGGAGATGCAACATGGGGGGGTAAAGGGGGTAGGAGAAGAATGAATGAGACAAGATGGGATTGGGAGGAAGACAAACCATAAGTGACTCTTAATCTCACAAAACAAACTGAAGGTTGCTGGGGGGAGAGGGTTTGGGAAAGGGGGGTGAGGTTATGGACATTGGGGAGGGTATGTGCTATGATAAATGCTATGACGTGTGTAAACCTGGTGATTCACAGACCTGTACCCCTGGGGATAAAAATACATTATATGTTTTTAAATATATATATATATATATATATATATATATATAATTTCTTAAGTTCTTAAAAAAAAAAAGAAGTAGGAAGAATTGAGGTTAGGAGACCAGGCCTCTCTGGCTAGTTCCTAGGCTACTCTGAGCAGGCAGTACAGATTAAGTAACAGGCTTTAAAAGAGTCAAACAGACCTATAGATCCATATTCCAGATCTGCCACTTTCTAGCTGTGTGGCTTCAGGCAAGTTGTTTAATCTCTCTGGGTATATCCATGAAATGGAAATATGCATTCCAGAACATAGATTTTCTATGAGTATTACATGAGATCATATATGAACATAAAATACAATACCAGGCAAATAGTAATTAGACACTTAATAAATATTTAAAGAAACTAATAAGACTAGAAAGGATAGAGAATTTAGAGATAAATGAATTTCATCCCTGAACAGACAGCAATGCCTTTTTAAATCATTGATAAGATAAAGCAAAATCCAAATTATATTCATTCATTCAGATATTGGTGGTAAACATCCCATTGTTTTACTGTTTCCAAAACTTTTTATAAGGATTCTCATCATTACATTTAGGAATTTCTTAGTGACCCCAGGACTTCAGGTAGGTAACCACTACCTAGCTTCTGCATCTTATACAAATATGTGCATGATTTAGGATAAACATCTTAAAATATTAAGATTACCTGACAGCCCTCAATTACTCCTTTGTATTTGCTTACATATTTTGATAAGAAAGAAGAGAGAAAATTCAGAACCTAGACAAAAGATTGAAGTATTGTTTAATACAGAACTGAGATTGCTAACACAGCACAGAGATGCCAAAACTGCATGGATAAATGATTTTGAAAACCATCAAATAGATATTCCACAAGGTCAACCAAAATGCAGTATGCCTGAGAGTAATGAGTGATTTTAGTCCAATAGTCATTAAAATGCCTAAGAAAAAGGGTTTCTATTCTTCTGGTTTCTATTTTTTTATAGAAGGATATAATTTTATATATAAATTTCATCTTATCTTTAATTGACCAACTATAAATACTTTTTAAAAAATTCTTGACATTTCTGATGTGATAAATCTGGCCTGGGCTTAGAGCCCCTTGGGGTCAGAGACAAGGATGAAGACACACCAAGGAAATAGTCAAACAGAAGGCAAGGAGCCTCCAATACAAATAGATACATTCACTTTCCTTCTTCCTTCCTTCTATCATTCCTTCCTTCCTTTTTCCTCTTAGGCACAAACAATACATAAATGTTTTGTCACAAATACTCAAATGACATTTTTACTAACAAAAAAGCCAAATTTAATGATATCCTGAGGTCGTGTGCCATACAAATACACAATCCTTGATGTTTAGAACTGAATTTGCATTGTTGATTACAGTGATTTTCTGTGTTAACTCTGCAACAAAACCCATAAGTGACAAATCTAATTGACATTCTGGGTAGGATCACAACCAACAGTCACACACTTTCATGATTAAACATATTTTTAAAAATACTGCATAGTTACAATGTAGAATTGCCCTCATGATTTTTAAGTGCAGTTGTTTGTCTTTTTTTTTTTTTTTTTAAGATTTTATTTATTTATTTGACAGACAGAGATCACAAGTAGGCAGAGAGGCAGGCAGAGAGAGATGGAGAAGCAAGCTCCCTGCTGAGCAAAGGCTCAGGACTCTGGGATCATGACCAGAGCTGAAGGCAGAGGCTTTAACCCACTGAGCCACCCAGGCGCCCAGTTGTTTGTCATTTTTAAATTGAGTGCTTTTTCCCAAGGAGGAAGACTTTGGTAGACAGACAATAAAAACTAACTAAACCAGTTCTGATTTTTAAGATAATACCTTGAATTTTAAAGAATGGCTATGATCTTTTTAAAGTACATGGGCTTTGTTACCAAACAGATATGGGTTTAGCCTCAGAATTGTTACCTAATAGTTATGATTTGGGGAACTTACTTAATACTTTTAAGTTTCAGTTTCTTCATCTATATAATTAAAATTAGAAATATCTACCTCAAAAACTGGTTGTGAGGCTCAAATGAGATGTTACATGTACAGTGTTCAGCATAGCATCTGACATGGGGTTAGCACACAATGCCATTTAGCTGTAGATACTTTGAGATTACTTACTTGTTTTCATTGGCCTTTGCTCGTTTGTTTTATATTGCCTTAAGAGCTGTTGGATCCATGAATGATGGATGCAAAGAGATCAAATATTTTCTACTGAAGTCCGTAGGTTGTTTTCAGGGACAGGCTCAGTTATAATTTTAACCCTAGTGCCCTCCCCCCTCTATGGCCTGTGACAGAGTAGATGCTGAATAAATACTTTTTGAGCTTGTCATATCTTCTTTATTTTTATTTTTTTTCTTTTTGCATAACAGATATAGCTTTATGGGTAGGCGACATTGAGCAGAATTCAGCAATTCTCTTCATTCCTGAAAGAAAACCTTCTTCATGAGACCTTGGCAAAATATAGATGTTCTCCTGGAGATTCTGCAGAATGGTAGCAAAAGGTGATTTATATTACACAGTGTGCATTTTCTTTTTAGTCCTCCAGGACCCCTTTTGCTTTTCAATCTTATAGACTCCTGTTTCTAGCTAGGTTCCCCCATCTCACACTATTCCAACATCTTCCCTCAGGATCACTATCTCTGCCCATTTCATACACAGAATAATTTAGCTCTTGTTATCTGGTACCCATACCATTTAATACAGTCTTTAAGCTAAGTTTAACAGAAGTTCTACCAAGTCTGAGGTTTTTTTTTTTTTTTTTAAAGATTTTATTTATTTATTTGACAGAGAGAAATCACAAGTAGATGGAGAGGCAGGCAGAGAGAGAGAGAGGGTTAGTTTTATCCTTCCTAGATGAGACACTATAAATAGAAAATTTTAGAAAAATATCCTGTCACTTCTATTTCTTTCCTATAGAGGTTATATCTCATCATGTACTCATTTATTGTCACATTAGTCTGTAAGCAATGTGAGGACAAAGACTGCCAATCAAGTCCACCATTTCAGCATCAACCTCAAATATCATAGTAGGCCATCAGAAAATGTTATTTATAATATATGTCACTGTAGGATACATCTGTTGTCCTTCTTGGGGGTAGTATATACTTTATCACAAATACTCTATCTAGCAATCTTGCAAGTATGAGTACTTGGGTCTGTTTGTGTGCATACATGTGGTGTAAAAGAAGTCTTATTATCTTTCTCATACTTACACTAAAGTTCCTTTCAGATATTCATTTATCAAAAGCTTGATCTAGTCCTGTTATGCTTTAGCTAATAAGTGATGATATCATACCCAATTCTAGATGTTGGATCAGAAAGATTATGAACTAAAGGTTGATCAAAGTGATGAAGTCCCAGAACCTAAGTCAGGTTCGGTGGGGTGAGGAGGTTCGGAGCCGACGACTAAAGAAAGAATTCTTAAGACATCGTTGGTGCAAAATGGTGGTTTATTAAAGCACAGGGACAGGACCTGTGGGCAGGAAGAGCTGCTGCCCTGGGTTGTGAGGGTAGGCATGTTATATACCCCACGGTTGGGGGGAGGTGGTGAAGGGATGGGAGATTTCAACAGAGTTTTCACATGTTAGGGAGGGCCTACAAGGTGCTGGGGGGGAGGCCTTGCCCTTATGGCCTGATCAATGTCGTCTTTAGGTCAGGCATTAACATCAAGATAGTTGGGAGATTCTTGGTGGGGTATTATGATCCTGCTGTCATTTACATTCCCTTCTACCTCAGTCTCCTCCAGTTAATGGTGGGAGGGAGACATTAGGGCTTCAGGAACGGAGAGTTATTTGCCTCTGGAAATTTGTGCTATTGATAAGGTAACCTCCCTGTTTAGGTCTCTAGGACATCTGTAGAGCAAGGGAGATTCCTGTTCTGCAGGATTGCGATCCCTGCAAGTTAACTATTTATCGTTTTATGGCAGTCAGGGGTGCCTGAGGAATGCTACACATATGGAGGGGAAAGAGTGAAGAGGGGGTGCAAGGCACCAGCTTTTGCTTTGTCCTCAGCCAGCCTCCTGCTCCCTCATCATTCCCCCCTGAACAATTTTGACCCTTAAATCTTTAAGGTGGTTGAAGGTGGAAGGTCTCATCTTCTGTAACTTCTTCGTGCTGAATAGGGGCGTAGAGCTGTCCTTACCTGCTCGGGTCAATATTGGTCAGGGTAGGAACGTATAAGGGAGTTACAAAAGGTGGAGGCAGCTGAATCCAGCACTGACAGTGAAGAGGCGTCCTCGCGCACGACAAGGATCGTCTGCCGTGGTGTAGTCATTGTAGCAATGGAGTCTCGGCACCAAGTAGAGAAACATGGATGGAACAAAGCAGCATATTAAGATTAATAAGGCGATAAGAATGAGAAGCCCGAAAAGGAGATTTGGCCATAGCCCTCCTCCAAGCCAGGAACTTAACCAATCACTAAGAGAGAAAGAAGGATCTTGTAGAGCCTTAATCTGGGTATTCATATCCTTTCTTAATACTTTGACATTTTTGTGATAGTCTGGGATGTACACGCAACATTCTGTCTTGATAATTGCGCATGTGCCACCCTGGGCTGCTGTCAGGACATCTAAGGCCATCCTATTTTGTAGGACTGCCTTGCGTATTTGTGAGACTTTGGTATTAAGGAGGGAGATGCCTTTTGGTGAATCATTGAGTGCCTTTGTAGTATATTTATTAAGCACTTCTACATGCCACATGACATCCTCTAGTCCCACAGATGGAACAAAAATGGATGCTAAGTGATCATACCATTTAAAAACAGATCATGTCCATCTTTGTTTCAAGTTGGGGAGATTAGCTGGAGTTGTAATAGTTTTAGTAACGCGCCCATGAATCCAGGCAAATCCTAAAGTACAGCGACCTATCCATCCTGGAGGAAGGCAGGGTCACAGGTTAGTTCCACATATCCAGTGGGTTCCATTTGGAGCTGGCCATCTAATGCCAGGTCGCCTTACCCAGTCAGTAGCAAACCAGTCAGTAGCCTGGAGTACTATTACTTGGGAACACATTTCTAATGATAGCCGTCCCAGATGTAGTGTGTTATTTGCCCAAGTATCATACGTATGATTTCTTTTGTTCCCAGCATAAAACCGCTTTTTAACTGAGCTGTCCAATCGTGGGTGTGAACCACAAATATGTATCCCAGATCTGATATATGCCATCTTCAGTATAGCGATAAGGAGGGTTCCGTAACTTAGGCCCATATTTGATTGGGGAGTTATGGCTTGATACCAATCTCCTTTCCTTCCAAATAGCTCCATGGGCATGTAGTACCAAGAAAGCGTATTTGGAGTCAGTGTTAATGTTTATTCTTAGGCTTTGGCAATTGCAAAGTGCTAGTGAGCACTATGGCACACCTAGCTTTTCTTATTTTTTCTATGAAAACTACTGTCATCAGAAAATCAACTGTCATTCGTATTTTTAACGGGGCATCTTAAATCTGGCCATATAGAATAAGCAAGATCAATAACCTCTGAACATTTTTGCTCTATAGAGAAAGAAAGTACAGTGGTCAGGTTCAGGCATACAGGTAACTAGGTTTAAAGTTTGACAAATTTTAAGTATTATTTATGGCATATCTGTTAATGTAGCCCAGTATTTAATACGTTGGCCTCCATCATCCATTGGTGGCTTTTGGCTTCTAAGACAAATCTGGACCTGATGTGAAGTCATTACAGTCAGGGACTGTCCCATAGTGAGCTTTGAGGCTCTTTTATGAGGGCTGTTCTAGGTTTTGCTAAAGCATCTATTTGCAATTGCACCTCAACAGAGGTGGCCTCTAGGATAAATATGACTAAGGGATGAAACCAATAAGAAGACCTTTGAGTGGTCCAGCCTTAACAATATCCTGATTACAGAGGATCACTGGCAAGTGAGAAAATTTGTCAAGAGATAAGGGGAGTTTCCCATGCATCATTCAATCCACTCATAAAGAAAGTGGGGTCATTCATTATCTCCACAAGTCCATAGTTAATCCTATGGAGTGTGATAGGTTGGCTTTTAGGCAATTTCATTATCCCAGCCACACATAAGGTGTAGTTAAGTTATATAATTGTAGGGGAACCAATCCCATTTTTTCAGTTGTTTAATCATGTGCCACGGGGTTCTGCTAATATCCCCACAAAATAATAAGATCAACTAAAGAAGCTATTGTGCAACTTCTCTGAAGTTTACCTCAAATTGTTTAGCTTAGGTAAACAAACATTTAAAGACAATCAAATCTAGAATTTAATATCCATAAAGGTGTGTTACTAAAACATAATTTTTCTCTCTAAAATAACCCTCATTTCCAGTGATAGCCAAATCAGGACTAATTCACTTGTGAAACAAGTCCAGTTTTGACAAACTTGGCCTAATTATTTACATAAGCTCAGCAGGAACAGTGAGTGTGATCAATAGATCTTTTAGAATCTGCTTTGCTGGAACTTTGTATAAGGAATCTCTAGGTTGAACTTTTAGTAGCCTCTCCGGGCCAGAAGCCAAGCCCTGTACTTGCCATCAGGCATGCCTGCAATACCTTTGGGCAAATTCCTCTTCTGAGACTGCACCTACCAAGGAGTGACATTCTTTACTCACCTGGTGAGGCTTCTGGGAACTCTGTAAGCAAGGTATCAGGCCAACAGTCCCAAGGGGCTTTATGGCTCCAGGTTTCATAAAGTCAACCTTAGTTCCTTTAAACTGTCTGGTCATATCCGAGTCTTTTCAAATATGACATCCCAGTCAAAGCCTTGGTAAAATAACCAGTTTCCAATGGTGTCCTGTTACAAGGAGAACAGATTCTTATTGAACTTATGCAAATGACTGATTGCCATGGAAGAAAGAATACTTAACTGAGACCTTTTGGTTTCAGAGGGTTCAGATAGAGAGAAAAGGTGAATGCTTTGTGCACTTTTACAAATGAGCACTTTTACATCTCTATAAGTTACAGATAACTAGGAGGGAGTATCCCTAGTCTGTAAGAGCAAACATTAGAGACAACCAGCAAAACATTAAGAGACACAACAGTATAATCTTTTAGTTCATTTAGTCCCATGTTACTAATTCTGGTGAATGCGGCTTTAGTCAGTTTTGGAAATTCTTACCCATTTCAGTTTTAGGATTTTCAAGTATATCGAATATCTGTATTTGTCCTGAAAGTCCTTTATAGGAATCTCCTTGAAGATAAAACTCATTTCACAAGAGAATTAAAACAATTATAAATGACAAAAACTCAGAATGGATATGGTTAGAGCTGATGAGACGAGAGTTTACAATTTAGCTGCAAGGAAATCAGGTTATTTCTGTGACACATAACATTTCCATAATTATAGTATCAAGCGATGATCTCTCAAAACATTAAAACTTTAGGAAGTGTGTAGAATCTCTAGAATAGTTATAGCATGTTCCCAAATGTAATCCAAAGTTTATCATTGGTTCAGTAGTACTTCATGAGCAACTTCACATACCAAGGAAAAGCCTGAGTTAAAGAGATTTACAATTTAAATCTTGTCAACATTTGCTAAAATCTTAGAAAGTTTTGAAGCACATGCCTAAATATAATTAGGGATGTTAAACACCTGATAAACAAAACATAGAAACTGGGTTTTCTGGGCAGGCAAAGAGAAAACCATTTACATTTTCTTAACAGCAGATCAATTGCTCTAAGAAAACATTGTCCTTTTGAACAGAGACAATTTCAGTCTTGTACCAATGTACCTTTAAAACCCATTCATTTCAATCTTAGTCCATTCTTGACCATAGCTAAAATTCCTTTTCTGAAGATTTCCCTTCACAAACCTTCTACAACTTTCCTTTGCATTCAGGTTTTGTCCCAAGCCATTTCCTTCCAAACAACCATCTCATTTAGGACAAAATTACCTTCCCTTACCTTCAACAAAATGTATTCCCATTCCTTAAATCTTTCTTACATATCTCCTACTTTCCTACATACAGAGTTTCCCTTTATTTCCATCAGTCTTAGTTAACTTTCTATTCTTGGAAACACCTTTAGTTATTAACCAATTGTGAACTGTTACAACAGAACTCTTCAGGTGGCAATTTATGAATCAGTTAAGTGGAAAACAAGTTTACCAGCAGATTTAAATACTCTTAGTTTCTTTGCAGTAAGAAGTCAAAAGCACAAACCTACATCCAGTAATTAACAACTTAGCATTTTATCCTGTTTGATTAAGACCTAGATGTCCACAATTTAATTCCATTTGTCATCCAAGCAAAACTTTAAAACTTTCAGGTTACCAAAGACTTTGAAAGCTACTTCAGCAATTACCCATTAGAAATTTGAGACAGACAATTAACCATCAGTAGTCATTTCTTTGCTAACAAATTTTAACAAGTAACACAAGCTTATTTGACCTTCAGTAAACTTTGAAGTTTCACATTTACTCCTGTTAACTTAAAAGACACATCTTATCTTAATTAAACCAACAAACTTAACTTAGTTCCAATACTGATTTATGTTCCACCTGGACCCACTCCACTTTGAATGTTTACCTGAGACATGAGTGGGAAGATCTGGAGTGTGGGGGGTGTTAGGTCCAGGGGGTGCTCTTCTTGCTCCTTGACAGTGAAGAGAGAAGTAGCCATGGTGCATGATCTAGAAGCTAGTCATGCAGGCTGCCCGCACGTTGGTGCAGAAGCAAAAGGGGAAAACAGAGGAAACAAAGTGCTGCCAGGAGGCAGAGAAAGGATTCCCAGTTTTAGAGCTCATAAGCCCCAACAGAGGAGCAGACACCATGCTTTCCCACCAGCAAGGGGGGAGGGGTTAGGCAGTCCAAGTCAGGCCAGAGAACACAGGGAAACTTCCCCGAAACAGAGTTTCGGCAGCTGCTTGGGAATATTCCTTATGGTCTCTGTCTCGAGTTAGACCAACCCCAGTTGGCTCCAGTTATAGCCATTAACACGGGAAGGGAGGGAGGGAGAAGCCCCCACATCTATTAGGAGAAACAGAAATAAAGCCAGAGTCCCCTTTGCTAGGGATGGCCCAGCAACCTGGGTTTACTAGAAGAAGGCTTATTTACGTAATTACCATCCAATATGTCAGGAGAAAGTTTACTAGCTGACTCATTTGGGCAAACACATTCCACAAAAGCCCCTTAGTCTGGGGTCCTGGTGTAGAGCAATGAAGGCCTAGGTATGAGCAATGCAGGCACCCTAGGTTCATTTGCCCTGCTTCCTGCAGAGGATATCTAACTGATAGATCCCACTGAGGCCGTGCAGTGTTACAGGAGCTCAGTCCTTTCCTAAGTTTTGCAATCCAAATTATTTCCAGTGGGTTAAAAGGCATCCCAAGGTAGAGTCCTCGGGAACTGAAGAAGCCTACTGAGGCCATGCTTCCAGAAAAGTAATGAAGGTCCATTACCAAATCCCCTGACTCTTGGGTGGCGTCCCACACAGGGTATGTCAGAGGTTTTGGGTGTCAAAAGCGACCGGAGGCGTCCCTCAAGATACGCTATTGATCACCATCATGCCTTAAAAAGCCCTGGAGGGGTGCCGGCGTCCCTCCACTTCCCCATCGCATCCCAGGCTACAGATGGGTGCCTGGTGAATGGACTAGGAAACTGTGCCATGCCAAGCCATTGTCTATCCTGAAGACTGCATACTGTTTTGCCATATTAACCCATGGAAATACTAGAAAAGTTTGGCAAGGGGAAATTACCCAATTTCATAGCTTTAGGCAGTTTGTAGAAGACACCAACAAGAAACAGTAAAGTCTGAAATCCATCATGGTCTATGCGACATTCCAACACATGTGGCCCTTGCAGCCAACTTCCCTAGGAAACGGTCCCCGGTTACGTTTTAATTCAATCGGGTACTGGTTTCGGCTGGCTCCCAGTGGAGGTCCCGTGGCCAGAAGTGGCTAGACCAGGGATGTGGAGGGGATCACATTAGATCAATCAGGAGGAAACCTCACACTGGAGTCTTAAGATTGGCAGCCGTCCTGGTGACTTAGGTGGCTGTCCCGTGCCCAAGAGAGACAACTTTCCATAAGAACAGGAATAGAGTGAGGCCATCAAGTTTCTGGGTCTTATTGCCATTCCGGCCAGGGTACTAACTTGCAGCCAAAAGGCAGACGCTCTCCTCCCCTTGGAGTAGCCACGGGCTAGAGGATTGCAGCCTGAGCAATTGACATGCAAGTGTTCCAATAAGACCATACTCCTTGAAAAAGCCCTGGAATGAGAGTAAAGGAAAAGGAGAGAAAGTACTCACCAATTTTGCACCGAAGCTCAGAGTCCAAATGTAAAGACTCACAAATCTCCTGGCTGGCTCGCCAAAAATGATGAAGTCCCAGAACCTAAGTCAGGTTCGGTGGGGTGAGGAGGTTCGGAGCCGACGACTAAAGAAAGAATTCTTAAGACATCATTGGTGCAAAATGGTGGTTTATTAAAGCACAGGGACAGGACCTGTGGGCAGGAAGAGCTGCTGCCCTGGGTTGTGAGGGTAGGCATGTTATATACCCCACGGTTGGGGGGAGGTGGTGAAGGGATGGGAGATTTCAACAGAGTTTTCACATGTTAGGGAGGGCCTACAAGGTGCTGGGGGGAGGCCTTGCCCTTATGGCCTGATCAATGTCGTCTTTAGGTCAGGCATTAACATCAAGATAGTTGGGAGATTCTTGGTGGGGTATTATGATCCTGCTGTCATTTACATTCCCTTCTACCTCAGTCTCCTCCAGTTTATGGTGGGAGGGAGACATTAGGGCTTCAGGAACGGAGAGTTATTTGCCTCTGGAAATTTGTGCTATTGATAAGGTAACCTCCCTGTTTAGGTCTCTAGGACATCTGTAGAGCAAGAGGGATTCCTGTTCTGCAGGATTGCGATCCCTGCAAGTTAACTATTTATCATTTTATGGCAGTCAGGGGTGCCTGAGGAATGCTACACATATGGAGGGGAAAGAGTGAAGAGGGGGTGCAAGGCACCAGCTTTTGCTTTGTCCTCAGCCAGCCTCCTGCTCCCTCATCAAAAGGAAAACTATGTTCTGGGTAATAACAACAAGGAGATACAAGTTTTTTTTGTTTGTTTGTTTTTTGTTTTTTTTTTTTTAATCTGGGAAGGAAATATGGAAAAATTTTTGACATACCAGTTCTCATTAGATTCAGACATGAAGACAAAGATAATTCAGTTTGATGTTTTTATTTTATTTCCTTCATTCACATTGTCAGTTCTTTTGTTTTCTTGCATTTTCAGTTTTAATAATCTTTGTATTCTTCTCCTATTCCATGGCCAGTTGTTGTGATCTCATTTCCTATTTTCCTCCTCTGTTCACTTCCTCCACTTGGAACTTGATTTATCTTCTTTGCCTGGTATCAGTTTCTAACCTTTT
Organism: Mustela erminea; assembly: GCF_009829155.1. Lineage (NCBI taxonomy): Eukaryota > Metazoa > Chordata > Mammalia > Carnivora > Mustelidae > Mustela > Mustela erminea. The sequence continues at coordinate 60,304,793 of NC_045625.1, forward strand.
GCTTATTTTCCTCTGATTTCCACTTATCCTCCAGCTAATCTTTTGACCTTTCTGTAATCTCTTTTCTTTCCACATTATCTTGTTTTCAGACTTGTCCTTATCTGCTTAGCCTATGGTCAAGTTCAGGGGGAACGTTCAATCTGAAGTCTTTAGCCTATAAATGGATTACCAGTTGTCTCAAAAGTCTTGACTCACCCAGTTAGTTACCTGGGAATAGTCCCTTCAAGAAAAAATGGAGCTGCTTTCTGCATTCTCCCTGTTCTTCCCCACTTTTCCACCTGCTCATAGTTTTGAAACGTCAGGCAGAATTTTCAAGTAAAAGAAGCACATTGATTCACTCAGATTTTACCCAATCAGTCATCGTTTTCTCTCCACTTCTCCTCAACCCTCTATCTTAGGACTTTTAAAGAGTGAGGGGCAATTTGGCACAGGACTGCCTGCATCCTTCAGATTTAAATGGATACTCTAAAAAGCCCGGCCACCTCCAAGGCAAATGTTTCCCAAGTTTCAATTTAGTTTTCATTAGGAGCCCTGCAGCCATGTGCCAGCCTGCCTGCCCATTTAAACAAGGCCTTTCTCAGGGGATTATGCAGTTGCAAGCTGAAACATCTATATGCAAATGAGCCTTTCTGTATTTGCTATCAGCTACCACAGAAATTTTCCATTCCTTTAAAGCTATTTAAAAAAAAATTAAAAAAAAATAAAGCAAACAGAAAGCAGAAAGGAAAGAAAGAAAGAAGATCTCTTTAGCATAGAGAGACAACTGGAGGAAGAGTGGAAGGTTGGTTCTCACCCTACCCACTTCCACACCTGTGCACCTACTCCTTAAACGGCTGCAGGAGGTAGAGAACTCCCACCCTCCTATCCCCTCCAGGGAACATAAATATATCCTAAGGCAAGGTATATTACAATTCTAATGTATCCAAAATAAATAATTGGGCACAATAAAAGTAGGAAAGCTTTTTCTTGAGGTGAAAAACATAAGCTAAAGTTTTGGAACAAAATCAAGTTTAATATTTAAAAAATATATATGTAGAATTAACTATGTTATTTGCATGAATAGAAGGGACCAGCATTACTAATGTTTTGATTTATGTATCATGTAAACTTATGTATCATGTAAAAGAAGTATTTTATTTTGAAATGCAATACCTTTGTGCTGAAGTTGAATAGTTTAAGAACCACTCATACAGGTGGTCCTCAAGCAGGACCTTTGGTCATCAGTTTCCTCATCTGTAAATGAAGGGCTGAACTAGATCAGGAGGTTCCTAAATCGTTACACAAGCCCTCACTACCTTGACTTTGAAGCTTAAAGTTACAAGACTAATATGGACACTCATCCTTTTTCTGTTATTTAAAGATTTTATTTATTTATTTATTTATTTATTTATTTAAGAGCAAGAGCATTAGTGGGGGGAGAGGCAGAGTAAGAGAGGGAGAAGCAGACTCCCCACTGATGAGGGAGCCCAACTCAAGGCTAGGTCCTAGCATCCCAGGGATCATGACCTGAGCTGAAGGCAGACACTTAAATGACTGAACCACCCAGAACTCCAGGATAATCATAATTCTTCCCCAGATTCAAGTATGGTTGACATTTTATCCCAGCTGATTTGTAATTGCTGTCCTTTCTTTTTCTCTCTCTCTTGATAAGCAGATGATAGATAGATAGAGGAGAGACAGAGAGAGATGATCAATAGTAAGTAGGTGATGGATGAAAGATAGCAGATAGATTAATAGAGAAACAGATGATAGATAACAGATTATAAATGATAGGTAGATGATAGATTCACTACCTATATGTATATATAAATATATAGAGATATGTAGATACAGTGATCTCTCTATGCATACAGATATGTGAATACACACATATAAACACACACATATATATGTATACACATTCATTTATCTGAATTCAGATTGCATTTTTTTCCCAGCAAGATTAGCAGAGAGAAAAGTCAAAAGAATGCTCAATAATGAACAAGCTGGATATGTGGATAACTGGAGTTCTCTGCTGAAGACTGTACCCAGGGCAGCATTAACTCTTTGGCCCTTCTGCGTTGTTCTGGCTTGTAGCTGAGCAATCTTGTAAGCATAAAGGATGCCTTCAAGCAGAGAAGTGTAGAGAAGCAGGCATTTAAAGTGGGAAGCTGTCCACGGTATAGCTGAAATTGTCCACCATGGGTAAAGGAACATTCAGAGGTGAGCCTTGGGGACTTGGGGCAGGGCATCAATAGAGTCAGAGCTTCTTTTTAGTACCTCCTTCACTTTGCTTTCATGTTCACAAAACAAAGTTGCAATTATCATATGGCTTCTAAAATGTTACAAGGGAAGAGTGGTGCAGCCCTGAGGCTCCCAGCCCTGTCATTTATGACTTTCAGTACATAGAAATCAACAGACATTCTGGACTTTACCATGACTGTGGGAACTTAGTCCATGTACCTACTCCTGAGATAAGTACTCACTTTTGGCCTGCTGACAGTTTATGTTTCTAGGCCAGTAAAACTATAGCACAGGCCTCCAGATGGTGCCAAGATGCTGTTACATACAATAGTACCCTCTGATTCCTCCTGAGAGGTAGTTGACCTCCTTCTCATAACCCTACAATCCTGTATCATTTCAGTGGTTATTCTCTATTTTGAATTTTTACAACCTTCATTTTCCAGATGGACAAATTGTGTTTTTGGTATGAGTACGTCTTCCCCAAAGCCCATTTTCTGTGAATTATTATATAAAGGTTTTGACTTTAAGCTTAAAATCATTCTTAGCTTAATTAAGAGCACCTGGTTATTATCTATTTCCTCATATCTACAGAGTGGGATCTTAAACTCAGCCTGAGGGAACTCACATTTCTTAGTGGGGTTTGATTAGCAGCAGAGAAAGCATGAGGTTTCTCTGTTTATTTCAGGCCTGTGTCTAACCCAGTAGCTATTAGAAAGTATTCTGGGGTATACTATGAAATCCAAAGATTGAGAATTCATCCTGGAAAGGATAGTGCAGAGACTGATGAAAAGTATGGGCTTTAATATATAAGGCCACTTCAGTTTTATTCGTAAAAATACGGTTATAATATGTGTTAACCTGGGTCCTACAGGAAGCAGACCTACTTTTCTTGCTTTCTTTATCCTGCTTTCTTCACTCCGTTATAGATTTTGCTGAAGGGTATTCCCTCCATAAATCACTTGGCTAGAATCCCTGCTTCATCTGATCTAACACAGGCTTGGAGACAGGTGAGCCTGAAAGGCTCAGAGGTAATGCACAAGAGGGGAATGCTGTAGAATGAAAGAAGGAATGAATTACTTTTCTCTAAAAACCAGGTTTAAATCAAATAATTCAACATATACATTTTGATGTTTTCTTTCACTGTAATGTACAAATGTTATAAATATCACTTTGCTAACCCTTCAGTTTATCTCTAACTTAGTGCTAAGAACTCCAAACCGTATTCACAATATCAAAGGACTGATATACTACTGCACAAGTTCTCTGATGCTGCAACCTTCCAATGAGTCTTTAACAGCATGTCCATCCTCTTGCTTTGATTTACTGGCATGCAAACCTTGCTTGCTGATTTGAATAAGAATCTTAGAATTTTAGAGCTGAACAAACTTTAGGGATCATCTAGTCCAATTCTTTTAGGTCATGAACAAATGGAAGCCAACAAATTCCGATTATTGCTCAAGGAGCTACCAAAAGGCAGAATTGAAATAGTCATCCAGTGTTGTGGTGCCAATCCAACACTGTTTATACTGAACCACATTATTTGGCCTTTACCAGACTTTACATATTTCAGATGGAAGAGAAAAAGAGCATCTGATTTTTTCACTCATTACTCATTAAGCCATATCATTGGTCTTATAAAGGAATTACATTAGTATTTGCTTTAGTCTAGTAATGAGTTTGTAATGTTAAGTTATAAACTCATCTTTTTTTACTCTTTCTCTATGTAAGCTTTAGTCAATTTCTTCAAATAGCAATATACATGCAACTTTTCCTGAGAGACAAAAACCTCACCAGCAGAGCTACTGAATGTTCTATTATCAGTCAAGATACAGTTGAAATCTACCTGAACTAGAATAAATGGATTCATTTTCAGGAAGGCTTAGGTTGTCTCTAAATCAGATCAATGTTATAAATAAAAACATTGCTGCACACATATATTTATAACACATTTTGTCCTTTGCTTTGCGAGATGAAATTATATGGAATAAAAAGAAATCTTGTAAAGCCCAGTCATTTCCATGAGGTCTAACAAAATCACTGTTTGTTCTCCATTAATTATAGGTATCTGACCAAATTGACTTTTATGCCCATTAGGTTGGTCTTTAAATACAGGCAAATCTGCCAGCCTTAAAAGACTGCATACTCCAAAGCTACTGGATGTTTTTCCCTATTGAATTTATTTGTTTCTGTTTGCAACAAAAGTAAAATTTACTAAATTTGCTTCTTTGAGTGCTATAATTTGACTGCCAGGAATTTACATTAGATTCCCTTTTATAATGAACAATTATATAGAAAAAGAAGGGAGAAAAAGAAAGAAAGAAAGAAAGAGAAAGAGGAAAGAAAGAGAGAAAGAGGGAGGGAGGGGAGGAAGGAAGAAAGGAAGGAAGGAAGTGAAGATGAGAGAGAAAGAAAGGGAGAAAGGGAGAAAGGGAGAAAAGGAAAAGGGAGAACATTCTCTTTTCAGGTCTGTAGAGCTAATAGTATTATAATCTCTTTCATATCAATGACTGCCATATCTAGTTCATAGTAAATTTTTAAAAACAAAACAAACTCCCAAACAAACAACAACAAAAGCCTCTTGTTTAATTTCAATGAACAAGTGGGAAGGAGAGGTCATTTGAAAAAGGTCCCTTTATGCTTTTCAGCTTTACAAAAATGGAGCTTTCCATGGCTTTCGTTTTGGGGCCAGGTTATTTGGGTAATTTCTCTTCTGTGAGATTTCTATCCCATATCTGAGTAAGATGGTTTACCATTATCCCTGACCTCCTAAATGACTCATTGCTAACATACAATTAAAGCTAAGAATGATAGTGATATTGATGAATCGTATGTGTCTGACATTTGATGAAGGCAAAATGACAAAGGTTATCCTATTTGAGGTCATCATTCCACAGGACAAGTGTGCAAAACTTTTATGGCTAATTCTTTCATTTTGCAAATACTCCGAAAAATGTTGTTCCTGTTTTTCCTACACTGTAAGCATTTTCCTATACATGTTGTATACATTGGAACCTCATTAAGAAGTTATCCTTTGGTTGATTTTAAAGTCAATCATATGTCCATGAATGGCACATATTTGTGTATTTGTGGTCATTTTCCTTTTATTTTTAAGTTGAACTAATACATTTTATTTGAATATTCAATAATATATATGATCAAAAGTCATTTTAAAAGTTCAAAGGGGTATACAGTGAAAATAAGCCTTCCTCCTAACCCTGTCCACTTCCTTCTCTTCTCCTGAAGCAACTGTTTCTACCAGAGTACTATGAAAACTTCCAAAGATGACCTGTTCCTAAGTAAGCACATGGCACAGATACATCCAGTGTTCTGCATTTTGTCACTTAGCTTATCATTTCATATTTACGTATAGAAAGTTGCCATGTTCCAACCCTTTATGGGATTCCACTGGATGGCTTTATCATAATTTATTCAACTAGTTTGTGGACATTTAATTTTGTTTCTTTTTTCCCAATCCTTTGTTCTTATGAACAGTAATGCAGTGAATTTCTTTATACAAACTTCTTTATACATATGTTCTGGTACTAATATAGGTTAAATCACAGAAGGAAATCATTATGTCGAAGGGGGTGGCATACATTTTTAATTTTTATGATTATTACCCCATTGTTCTCTATAGGAATTATGCTAATTTATATTCCCCAAACCACGAATGGAAGTATCATTTTCACACATTCTAGCCAATACATGTATTATTGTAGTTTTTGATTTTGACCATTTAATAATTTAAAAAGTTATCTCATTGTAGTCTTAATTTATATTTCTTCTATTATAAGAAATCCTCAGATTATGTTTGTGTTTCCTCTCTCAATTGTTAATTCTCAGTCTATGAGGTTTTTAACATTTTCTGTTTATTTGCTAAGGCTCTTCATATGTTTATTAAAGGAGCACAATGTCATGTGTACTCCAAGTATATTTTTATACAGACTGTCTTCACCTCTGCAACACTATATATTGATTAAATATTCTTGATTTTTCACAAAGTACTTGGTTATAATGAAACTCTACAATGGAAGTTTGAATCAATGTCTGTAATTATGCAACAGCAATTAGCTTAAGCATGGACTATTTCCTTTATTCTTCTATTTCCAAATCAGCATTTCCCCAAATTTATTCAGGAGTTTGTAAGTGTATGTTCTTTAAAGGGGGAGGGGAGTAAGGGGAAAAATGAACTTGAATTTGGCTAAACAAAATTAAGTGGGATTCATCTTTAAAGCTTATCTAAGTCTTAATGTGCTAAATCTCTATGAAAGGAACATTATATATATGTTCCAAAATTATTTGCTTAAACACCTCTTGAGACTAGTATTCTGCTGAACAGTTTAGGAGATAGTCTTTTGAAGTAAAATCTTTGATTATGACTGCTAAGTTGTCTGCTTTCCAACAAGCCTTGAATTTCATAAGCAGCAACAAATACTTTTCATACTAATATTCCTAATGAAGACATAGCCCTTAATTAAACTGCAAGTTCTGCAAATAGTACACAGAAACATCATTCATTTACTCATTCTATTTGCTAATTATTCTTCTACAACACAAATTAAAATTTTGACCCCCACACATACACGCATGTTGCATATCTGATGGCATTATGACCTCGTGATAGATTTGAATGAATTAACTACTTCCTTGGGTCATTCTTACTGAACTTTTATGAGATTCAAGGCACTGTGGAGACAAACACAAAGCAGATAGGAATTTGCCCTTAAAGAGCTTACTGTTTTAAAATCAAGTAACAGAAATATTCTGTAATGTGCCTTGTGTAAAATATTTATACATCTTAATGTTATCTTCAGTGCTACATCCAGAGTATTTCCTAAGTGTTTTTATTTAAATTCCAGTTAGTTAACAAAAAGTATAATATTAGTTTTAGGCGTAAAATACAATGATTCAGCACTTCCATACAACATCCAGTGCTCATCACAAGTGCACTCTTTAATCACCTATTGAACCCATCCCCCAACCCACCTCCTTTCTGGTAACTATTAGTTTGTTCTCTATAATTCAAAGTCTGTTTCTTGGTTTGTCCCTCTCTCTCCCCCCACCCCCGACCTTTGCTCATTTGTTTTGTTTCTTAAATTTCACATAGAAGTGAAATCATATGGCATTTGTCTTTTTCTGACTGACTTATTTCACTTAGCACTATATTCTCTAGCTCCATCCATGTCATTGCAAATGGGGAGATTTTGTTCTTTTTTACGGCTAAGTAATATTCCATTATACATATATATGTATGTATATATGTATATGCATATGTACATATAATGTTTGTTATATATATATATATATACACACATATAGTCCAAGTGTCCATCAAGTGATGAATATATCTCACAGACATTATATATAGATAGATATACATATCTATATATATATATCTCACATCTAATTTATTCATTCATCACTTGATGGACACTTGGACTATTTCCATCATTTGGCTATTGTAGATAATGTTGCTATACATTGGGGTGTATTTATCTCTTTGAATTGGTACTTTTGTATTCTTTGACTAAATGACTAGTAGTGCAATTGCTAGGTTATAGGGTATTTCTATTTTTAACCTTAAGATTATTTCTTAAATTAATGATCTCGTCTGACCCTTCACACAGTCTTGGGAGGTGAGTCATTGCCCTCATTTGACAGATGATGACATAGTTTCAAGAAAGATGACATGCCCCAAACATAGCACAAGATAGTGACAAAGCTGTAGCTCAGCCACTCTGAGATGTTACAGGAATCCACACTCTGTGCCATCTAGCTACAGTTATCACCCTTTGAAGCTCAGGTAAAATGAGCAACATGACATGTTAGAATAGGCACAGTCACTCCTACTGTCACTAACCAGAATACCTTTCCCTTTCTAGGTTTGAAATCACCAGGATATATTAAAAATATGGAAATATTCAGTGTATACCTATGAACACCTCCATAGGAGGAATCTGAAATCCATTTAAGCAGGAATGCAAGACCTATGAAACCAACATGTAAGAGTTCTAAGAACTAGTACAGGCTTTAGAACCCACAAACATGGATTCAAATGCTTGATTTATGTATCCCTAACTGTGTGACCTCAGGTAAATTACCAAACCTGTTTTTGAGTTTCTTTTTCCAGGGAGTACAAATAGTTCCCTCACAGGATGGTCGTGAAGATATAATGAGGTGAGTTTTTATAGTGAGGCCATTTTCACAATGAGTACGTTTTCATTGTGCAGGGATCCTGGCAGGCACAGGATCACTTTTGAGTCATAAGTTTATAAATCCTTTCCTGACAAGAATGCACAAACTTTTGCCCACAGTTTAGTGTCCATGGACTCTAAGAAACCCTCCATAGTGCTTGAAAGGAAGCTTACAGACCCCTGCATGGGGAAAGACATTCGTGAAAAGAAAGTCATTCCTCTCTTCTGCTCTCAGATGGAAATGTGTATGGTTGTTTTTTTTTTTTTTTTTTTTTTAATGTTTTAAAATTTTCTCTTCAGGAAAAACATTTCAGTGATGGTGGATGACCTGGACCGTTTTGATCTCTGACTACCTCAGGGTTATCTGGCCTTCCCTGCCTAGCTCCCTCATCAGAGGACTGAGGCTGTCATCTTCTTTCAAAGCCCTGGCAATCTGCTCAGATGCATGGCAAGCTTTGATTGCCTTTTAAACTGTGTTATTCCATGTGTCCCATACCAGAGGTGATTAATTCTAGTTATCAGAATGTCAGGAAGAAGGTGGAACTGGCCAGGCGTGTCCTTGAGATATCATGGGATGGCATGACAATTGTCCAGGCCATCTATTCCACTGGAGAACAATGTGTTAATGTAATGGGAAACTTCTCACAAATAGAATCTGGTATAACTAAATAGCAAACTAATGAATAACACTGGGCAAATTTTCACTTACTTCCACCCTTGAGGCCAGTGTTAAAAGCTAACAAATTTTGTTTTCCAATTGTGAGATCTTTCACAGTTCTTTATTTTTCTAATTCCAGAGAATTCCATTTCAAATCCTCCTTTGCCAAGATCATCAGAGTCTTGTTTTCAAAGACATCTCCCATTGAATTAGGTTGTAGAAAAGCCCAGGAGCTTTTATGTCCCAAGATATTGGAGATAGTCCTGGCTTAAGGCTGTTGTGGTCCCTGCAGAAATTTACATGTTTCATTCAAATTCAGGAAGTTCACTGGATCTGTATTCAGTGCTTCTGAGGTCCTAGGGCTTAGTGTTTAATTATGTTTAACCGCTGTCTTTAGAAACACAGTGTTGGTCTCTTTTTCCAGAGGTAGAGGCAAAGTGTACAGGGAAGAGAAGAATTTCTGGATTCCCTGCCTAACTACGGTAACAAACAAACCAAAATAAGACCCTGATTCAATTATTTCAATAAATCACAAATGTATATAGCCACTTTTTTTTTTTTTTTAAAGATTTATTTATTTATTTGACAGAGAGAAATAACAAGTAGATGGAGAGGCAAGGAGAGAGAGAGAGAGGGAAGCAGGCTCCCTGCTGAGCAGAGAGCCCGATGCGGGCCTCGATCCCAGGACCCTGAGATCATGACCTGAGCCGAAGGCAGCGGCTTAACCCACTGAGCCACCCAGGCGCCCTATAGCCACTTTTTTATGTCACTTTATCAGGATGACTACTGACCATATGGCAAGAGACCACAGCCTTTCTCTCAGGACTTAATATAATTGTCTTAGTGCTATTGTACCACTACAGGGACTGGGGAGATGAGAGACCAAGAAAGTCGTGATTATCAAGGGCATCAGGAATCCTACCCGCCCCCCGGAGAAATAGGAGTGCCTACAATCACCTGGTATTTGGTAGATTTCATTATTCCAGTTGCATTATATATTTGTTTGGACTGAAAGAAGAGGTTTTTCTTTCTATTCCCAATATGCTCCTTATGCCATATGATTATTTATACTAATATTTTTTTTAAATGGCTTATACTTGGGAACTTCAGTTTTTTTATTTTTATTTTTGAATGTGGGCCACTGATGCAGAGAAAATTAACTTTACTGTTAAATAAATGCTCTTTAGAAATGACAAGTCACTAATGTACTCAGAAAAATATAGTGTTACAGCAGGGATTATGACTGCTGTGATTATTGTAGTTTCTTATATTATACCTAATACTTCTTTTAACTTTCTATCTGACAGCTGAGCAAAACAGGGGAGAATGAGTGATGTTTGTTGGATCTCAAGCGGAAACTGTACATTTAGTGGATTGAAAATTAGGAGCCAAAAGGCTTTGGTTTTAATGAAAGTTGCACTTGACAATAGCCCCATATCTCAGTCCCTCCAACGTGGTAAGATTGATGGTGTAGGAGCTCTGAAATGCCACGAGGGCACAGTTGAAATATCTGTGGCTCTCCTCACTTTAATATGTCTCCTCTTATTTCCTTCTGGTTTCCACTGAATGCCCACCATGAAGGACTCTAAGATCTGATGGAGGGAGCAGAGGGCATTTTGGTTTTCCTTCTTTTTTTTTCTCCCATTTCTTCTTTACGTCTTCATTTTCTACTTCTGCTGCTATCACTCCCTTATTTGTTCTCCTTGTGTGTCTCATAATTACCCGCTCACACTTGATACCAGTATGTCACACAGATATTCTCTTAATTCCTCCAGTGAAATGTTCCCAGCAGTCATTTTGTTTTACTTTTATATTATAAGAAGGCTTGGGGTGTGGTGGTGATGAAGTTCTAGAACCTAGGTGAGGTTTGGTGGGCTGAGGTCCGGAGCTGATGACCAAGAAAGAATTCTTGAGACATCTTTGGTGCAAAATGGTGGTTTATTAAAGCACAGGGCCAGGACCCATGGGCAGGAAGAGCTGCTGCCCTGGGTTGTGAGAGATGGCAGGTTATGTACCTTGTGGTTGGGGGAAGATGAGGGGAAGAGAGGTTTCAATGGAGCTTTCATATGCTAAAGAGGGCCTACAGGATGCCTGGATACTGGAGGCCTTGCGGCTTGATTAATGTTGTCTTTTGGCCAGCCATTAACATCAAGATAGTTGGAAGATTCCTGGTGGGATGTCACAATCCTGCTATCAAGCGTCTTTGTTAGTGAGATTTAGGTTCAGAAGAGATTGAACTATATTTACATTTCCTTCTACCTCAGCCTTGTCCAGTTTTGTTTATGGAGGGGAGGGTGACCTTAGGGTTTGAGAACTGAGTTATTTGCCTCTGGAATTGCTATTGATAAGGTAACTTCTTTGTTTGCAGATCTCTAGGACATTTGTAAACCAAGAGAGACTCCTGTCTTGTAGGATTGTGATTTCTGCAACTTAACTATTTGTTTCTCGCTTAAGGCAGTCAGGGGTGCCTGAGGAATGTCACACACATTACCGAGGGGAGCAGGTGGAGAGGGAGGTGCAAGGTGCCAGCTTTTGCATTGTCCTCAGCCAGCCTCCTGCTCCCTCATCAGTGGTTTCAATAAGAATGAGGGACAAGAACTAGCAGTTAGGTAGTGTGTATGTGGACAGAGTAAGTGAGTACATGAGTGTGTGTGTATTAGTTTCCCAGGACTGCAGTAACAAATTGCCACAAACTGGTGGCTTAAAACAACAGATTTTTCTCTCACAGTTCTGGAGCCCAAGTCTGAAATCAAGGTGTTGGCAGAGCCTTACTCCCTCTGGAGACTCTACAGAAGAATCTTTCCTTGCTCTGTCTCACTTTTGGGGGCTGACAATGTCACACCAGTCTCTGCCTCCCTTTCTACATGGCTTTCTCTGTGTCTGTCTATTATTATAAGGACATTCGTTATTGGATTCAGGGTCCTCCAAAAAATTCAGGATAATCTCATCCTGAGATCCTTACATCTGCAAGACCCTTTTTCCAAATCAGGTCATATTCACAGGTTCTAATGATGAAGGAGCAGGAGGCTGGCTGAGGACAAAGCAAAGGCTGGCACCTTGCACCCCCTCTCCACCTGCTCCCCTCCCCTTGGTAATGTGTGTGGCATTCCTCAAGCACCCCTGACCGCCAAAAGAAACAAATAGTTAACTTGCAGAGATCACATCCTGCCAGACAGGAGTCTCCCTTGCTTTACAAATGTCCTAGAGGTCTATAAACAAAGTTTAAAGTTACCTTATCAATAGCACAATTTCCGGAGGCAAATAACTCAGTTCCTCAGCCCTAAATAAAAGTTAAATTTCTTCTAAACCCAAATCTTGCTAACAAAGATGCTTGATAACAAAAATGTGAATGGCTTGCTAAAAGACAATGTTGGTCTCCAGGCACCTCCTAGGCCCTCTTTAGCATATGAAAACTCTGTTGAAACCTCCATTCCCCTCACCTTCCCCCAACCACAGGGTACATAACCTGCCATCCCTCACAACCCGGGGCAGCAGCTCTTCCTGCCCACTGGTCCTGTCCCCCGCTTTAATAAACCACCATTTTGCACCAAAGATGTCTCAAGAATTCTTTCTTGGTCATCGGCTCCGGATCTCAGCCCACCGAACCTCACCTACGTTCTAGAACTTCATCACTAAGAGATTGAAAAATGTTTTGGAGGTTACTGCTCAACCCAAAACTATGTGTATTTCACATTCACAAAATCTGTTAGGTGGGTGATAGAACCCCAATTTATAGATGAGAAAAGTGAGGTCCAAAGCAATTAAGCAACTCGTAAAAAATGGTGGACTCAGAATTCAAGTTTAGATCAGTATGATATCAAAGCTCAAGATCTTTCACCATTGACATTCCTTTGGCATCCAGAGATGGGCACAAAACCACCCCAACTAAAAGGAGATATTAATACAACTAATAAATAAAAAACATCCCCTAATCTAATACATTTGCTTTTAATTCATACAATGGTTTTTTCCAATTCAATTTGATGAGGGAGCAGGAGGCTGGCTGAGGACAAAGCAAAAGCTGGCGCCTTGCACCCCCTCTTCACCTGCTCCCCTCCATATGTGTAGCATTCCTCAGGCACCCCTGACTGCCATAAAATGATAAATAGTTAACTTGCAGGGATTGCAATCCTGCAGAACAGGAATCTCCCTTGCTCTACAGATGTCCTAGAGACCTAAACAAGGAGGTTACCTTATCAATGGCACAAATTTCCAGAGGCAAATAACTCTCTGTTCCTGAAGCCCTAATGTCTCCTTCCCACCATAAACTGGAGGAGACTGAGGTAGAAGGGAATGTAAATGATAGCTGGATCATAATACCCCACCAAGAATCTCCCAATTATCTTGATGTTAATGCCTGACCTAAAGATGACATTGATCAGGCCATAAGGGCAAGGCCTCTCCCCAGCACCTTGTAGGCCCTCCCTAACATGTGAAAACTCTGTTGAAATCTCCCATCCCTTCACCACCTCCCCCCCAACCGCAAGGTATATAACATTCCTACCCTCACAACCTGGGGCAGCAGCTCTTCCTGCCCACGATCCTGTCCCCATGCTCTAATAAACCACCATTTTGCACCAACGATGTCTTAAGAATTCTTTCTTTAGTCATCGGCTCTGAACCTCCTCACCCCACTGAAACTGACTTAGGTTCTGGGACTTATTAAAAAGAAAAAAAAAACCACAAGTTTTTAATTTACCAAAAAGTGTCTCTTAAAAGTAAAAATGGCATAAAAGCAGATACTTAAATTTCTGACATAGGACTAGAATGGGGAGGAAAAAAGGTAACTGTGCTTCTTAGTTTTGTGCATTTTTTAAAAATTTGGATACATGACCTTAATGTATTCTCTGCCAAATGGAATTTAGAAATCAAAAGACTTCACCCAACCAGCTCAATTTTCTGTATTAAAGGAGGACACACTGGCAGTTTTCTCAGCATATAATCCAATATTTCCAATGACCTTCTGCACATTTCTACATGGATATCCCAGGATCACTTCAAGTTCATCTAGCAGCATAATTTTTCTTCCAGCATTGCTGTTTCTATTTCTCCTAGTTTCTGTCATCATCCTTCCCTTTACCAAACAGAAGTTTTGACTCCAAATTTTGTTGTTCTTTCCTTCACAGTGTGTCTTACGTGCATTCATTTATTCCCAAAACTTTTTTTGAGTACTTCTATCGCCCTCGCCCCGCAAGGACAACAAGAACCCTGGTTCGGATGCATCTTCTCTCTCTTTATTTCCGCAAGTCTACACACTTATATACGCTTACATGACCAATCAGCGAGCAGGGTACAGGAGGGAGCGAATCAGGCTGTGCACCTTAATGAACAACTTTGCTAGCAACCAATGCTGTTTACTTCCTCTTTGGGCGTTCCGCTTAGTCTCACGAGGCAATCCTAACCTGGCAACTAGCCAGGCGCCATCTTTTAATGGCGGAGGCCGCCCTGGCCAGGGGCCTGCCTCCGACAACTTCCACTGGGGCAGCCACCATATTGGGTACTGGAGATACTGCCTTTCTAAAAAGGCAGACATAATTATGCCCTATGAGGAGCTTATATTGTAGTAGGAAAAATAGATACTGAGCATGTGATTACAAATATAATGCTTAATATAAAAGGGGAAGCACACATTTCAAATTGGAATATGTTGCTGGGGAATCAAATTCCTCCCTCCTCCCTCCACACTCCCCTCTGCCTTGCCCTGGTTACAACTTTTATTGTACCTGACTTCCTCAGGCAGCCTCTTTGGCTTTAGTCTGGCTTCCTCTGATCTGCCCTTCAGGCTACTCCCTTGTTAAATATCTCATATCTCTGTCTATCTCTTACCAATTCTCAGTAACACTCTCATCCTTACACATTCTGTTCTTTTATGTAGCATTTAGGACTTTCCTTCTTGTGAACCCAAGTCCATTCAATTCTGGATAGAGATCTTGGGGAAATTGAGGAAGAGGTTTATGTTCCCCCCAAAATTGGGATCTTGTCAATGCTCTATAACAAGTCAAATTAACCTCAAGAAACTTTTGTAAAAGTGGACTTGCTCATTCATTATCTATCAAAAGATACCTAACACGTTCTAATGCCTGAATATTTGTTCATACTATTTTCCCCCACAGTAGGTCATTTTTCCCCTTCTCTATTTCTCAAACCCCTGCCCCAAAGGGGACCACCCTGAACCATAGCTAATCCCAAAGGCTTTTCTTCTTTCCCTGAAGTCAAAGCAGTCATTGTCACACCTAGCCTTTGGGGTGAGGGAAGCCAAATGGCTTCTATGATGTTATTTTTCTCTACATGCATCTGTATTTTAATCCCACAGATACCACGGGCTTCTTCTTTTTTTTTTTTTTAATTAACATATAATGGATTATTTGTTTCAGGGATATAGGTCTGTGATTCATCAGTCTTACACAATTCACAGCACTCCCCATAGCATAGACCCTCCCCAATGTCCATCACCAAGCCACCCTATCTCTCCCACCCCCTTCTACTCCAGCCCTCAGTTTGTTTCCTGAGATTAAGAGTCTCTTATTGTTTCTCTCCTTCTCTGGTTTCATCTTGTTTAACTTTTCCCTTTCTTGCCTTATGATCCTCCGTCTTATTTCTCAAATTCCTCAAATCAGTGAGATCATATGATATTTGTCTTTCTCTGATTGACTTATTTCACTTAGCATAATACCCTCTAGTTGAGACCGTGGACTTCTTAAGAAGGTCTTGTATTGTGGTCAGTGTTTCCTTGTCCCATTACACCTCTTACTTATCAGACAATCAATAGTTCATATAATCATAAAGCTGTAGAGCTGGGCACTGAGATTAATGAGGTCCAGAGAGGTAAAGTGACCACCCATGATTACACAGCTACTCAGTGGCGTGAACCTAGATCTCTTGCTAGTGGCTAATGCTTTTTTCCTAATGAATAAATGGAACAAATAAATAAATATAAAGAGAAAAAAAATCATTCTTTTTAGTTGGTCTATCCAGTGCTAAACTTTTTCCAGCCAGAAACCATCCTACTGATCTGCAGATGCTGTGATTTTGACAGACACACAATAATAACTTTTAATGGGTTTGAGCTCCAGTGTCCCTCTTGCCATCACTGCTGTAGCTTGACTCCTACCATTCACCTTCTGTATCCCATATCCTCTCGTTTGTTCTTGGCTATATCTAGGGGTGAATGGACTTCCAAAATTTGAATTCAAAGTTGTCAGCTCATCTTTCCCTGCCTGATATTTGTAGTGTAGCAACTGGGGAGACACAAGCACACACTCTGTGTGTCAGGGAAGCTGTTGTGTGAGATCATGAAGACAAAAGGAAAATCATCCTGTGATATCTCTAGCCTTTGAGACAGAGGAGGCTGGCTCCAACAATTTACCAGGCTTCTGAGCTGTCAATCAGGAACTCAGAGGTGGGGAAGGGGCACCCCAGGAAATCAAAGCAAATTCAATTATTATCTATTTATTGACAAGGACAAAACCATTTCATCCCTCAGCCCTTCACAGAATGAGGTGGGGATGGGGGCTATAAAGAAATTAAAATGTGAACACTTTTAATGAGGGCAATTATTGAATCATCAGTTACACAGTCCATCTGCTTCATAGTGTCCCAGTGACGAGTGAAATTCTAAAATACTGCATTGCATTTCTGTATTCATGTAATCACATAAATGCTCTTTTAGGAACAGCTAATGATATTCATAAATCATGCCCATCCCTCCTATAACTCAGCATTTTCCTTTTGTCTATTTCATTTTATTAGTCACTAATTCCACATTCTGATACCGACTTGGTGGGAATTTGCTGGCAATTGCATGGTAGGAGACAGTCCAGTGACATTCAATATTGTGTTGTGGAATATTCATTTATGAAAATAAGCTAATGCAGAATTGCTATAAAGGACTGTGTAGTCTGGGGTTTTAAATGTAGTGTCAGAGGGGAGAAAGAGGTCTCATTTCAAAAGTCCTTTCCCAGAGATGATTACTCAAGAGAGACATGAAACAATGACAGTGTTATCAATGAGCAGACAGAGTTTGTGGGGTATGAACCACAAAGAGGTTCTGGACCCAGTTGTAGAGGCCCAATTTTTAGGCAACAAGCTTCAACAATGGAAACCTGAGTAAGGTAAAAGGGCCCACAGCAACCACCACGCTGTATGCAAACAGGATCATTAAGCAACCCACCCTGAAACAGCCATAGGCCCTAACCAATTACAACTAAGTACAGTTCCTAAGATTACCAAGAAGAAAAATTCCATATGTTCCTCTACACCCTCCCTCTGCTCTATAATTGTGGCCCCTAATCACTGCCCGGTCACACATAGTCTCTCCTTTGCTGTCCTGTCTACCTACATCTTCCTTCTGGGGTAGTCAATAAACTTCTCTCTCTTCTGTTCTGCCTTGGTGAATTCTTTCACCACCCTGGCCACCAGCCCCCATTCAGTTGGAGCATCCCACAACAATTTCAATTTTTTGAGGGGGTTCCCCACAACAACAAGCAATTCTCTGACATCAGCAGATTGTTCTATAATTCAGCTCAATTCTGATTCTGTCTACTCAGAGATAGTGTCAGCTTCCATAGGTTAAGGGATCAGTCCTACCAGACTGTCACCCTCAACAGATGCTAATCACAAACCCAGACTGTTAACTGAGCTTCTCACCTACTGGCTCCATAAATCAGAGGTTCCCATGACCCCTTCCTTGGGTTAAATTAATTTGCTAGCATGATTCATAGAACTCAGACAAACATTATATTTAGTAGATCACTGGTTATAATTCAGGAATGCAGATGGAAGAAATGCATAGAGCAAAGTGTAGGTAAAGGACAAGGAGCTTCTATGCTCCCTCCAAGCAGCCACTCTCCTCAAATTTCCATGCATTCATCAACTGGGAACCTCTCTGAACCTGGTCCTTTGGATTTTTATGAAAGCTTCATTACATAGGCATGATTGACTGCATCTGTGGCCATTGGTGATTGAGTAAATCTCCAGGTTCTCTCCCTTCCCCAGAGGTGAAGGCACATATGAATCACATATTTTGCTCCACAGGCAACCAACTCTCATACTTTCATGGGCTCTAAAAGTCATGCAATTGACACAGCAAAAGACACATTTGTCACTCTCTTCACTTTGGTAATTCCAAGGGTTTTAGGAGTTTTGAACCACAAACTGGATGAAGACCAAATATGAGAGATATACATTTGAGGGATGCCTGGGTGGCTCCATCAGTTGAGCATCTGATGCTTGGTTTTAGCTCAGGTCATGATTCTCAGATTTGTGAGATCAAGCCCCACATCAGGCTCCATGCTTACTGGGGAGTCTGCTAGAGATTCTCTCCCTCTGCCCCTCCCCCATTCAAGTGCTTATGCTAGTGAGCATGCTCTCTCTCTCTAAAATAATAAATATTTTAAAAAATCTACATCTGAATGAATAAATATGTATTTTCTATAAATCACAATATCACGGGCTCAACAGCCTTTGCAAATTGGAGCAAAGAGGATGGGAAGAAAAAGACAGATGTGGAAAAGTCAGCTATAACCAAGGAATGGTGTCTGGGAGAACAGTGGAATCAGGATGGCTCAGAAATCTTAAGGGCTGAATTGTTTCCTCCAGAAAGAAGTGTTGAAATCCTGATCCCTGGTACCTGGGAATGTGACCTTTTTAGAAAGAGAAACTTTGCAGATCTAATCAAGTTAGGATTATTAGGGTAAGACCTTACTTTAATATACCCAGAATCCTTCAAGGAGGGTTTGGGGAGGGTTACATGAAGACTTATGTACACAGGGAAACACTTTGTGACAGCAGAAGCAGTGACTGAGACATGGTGCATTTATAAGCCAAGGAAACTTGAAGAGTCAAGGAAGGATCTTCTCCTAGAGGCCTCTAGAACAGCAAGACAATAGCTTTCTGTTGTTTTAAGTCACCCAGTTTATGGTACTTTGTGTGACAGCCCTAGGAAACCAACCAAGGCATAATGGTATTTTCTGGGGCTTAGATCTCTGTATATCACACATTTACCAAGCCCTTGCCAGTATGTGCCTGATATTAGGTTCACTACTCTGAAGCTGGTTAAGGGATCTTTATGCTTTTGTTTTGCTCGAAAAGCTAAAGCTCACTGGTGTCACTTCTATCAGCCTACGCAGGCCCATGAATGTTTTCTACATCTTTGTTGATCACTACATTGCCTTTCAGGACAATTTACTGGCCTCTTGTCTGATAGCATTATCTGGCAACTCCTGTCCAATTGAGATAATCAGTTTGATAAATCTTTGAAAAAAATCACCAGAAAGGACATAACAGTAGGGTACCTTACTGTTCGCTGGGGCTGTCTGCTTAGTTCTGGAGTTTGTCTTGACCTCCATGGCCACTAAGAAGAGGGAGACAGGCTGTCAGAATTCCTATTCTAGCTTCCCAACTAACTTAAGTGTTGTAAAATTAGGCAAGTTACGTAACCTCTTTGTGTCTCAGGTTTTTTTTTTTTCCCCATCTGTATTTACCTCACAGATTTGTTAAAAAAATTAAATAGTCCATATAGATTGCTTATAATAGCACCTTGTCCATAATTAGGGTTTCCTAAGTGTTAATTATTATTTCATATCTGAGCATCTAAGATTAGACATAGATTTCTGTATCAGGGTTATAAGTAAAATAATTTTCTAGGAAAGGGTTCTTTTCTAGAAGTAGGTATCTTTTTTTTTTTTTTTTTTGGTATGCTAGTGTATCTTTCTAGGAACAGAAATTGTTATGGGATGGGTCAGAAACATAAAACTACTTGAAAGATAAAGATCATTATTCAGTAAAAAAGATTTTATAACAGCAACTTTAGATTCTGGAAAGACAAAAGCACAAAAGACTATAAGAAAGCAGATAAGACTGATAGAAAAGTGTATGTGTGGGTATTGTTGGATAGGCAGTTCTGGGAATGCAGCAGGGACAACAGAAATGACCGCTGGGGCTGCCATCTTCCAGACCCCCACCTTTCCTTAACCCTTGACTCTCCTGCCAAAAGGATGTATGCCCAGGTCGCGTCTCCATAGGTAACCCCATACCTATGCAGGAAACAGAAGTATCAGGATCGCCCCCCATACTTTCCAATCACCAGCTACCTTACTATGTATGGATGTGAACCCATGCCCTGCCTTGGCCAGATAAAAGACCCCCACTGACTCCCTCCCAGGGCAACTTCCCTGACTCCCCTCTCCAGAATCTCCGAACCTTGCCCAAGAGTGCCCACCTCCTCCCGGGCGTGACTTTCCTGGCTCCCCTTCTCCTGAGACCTGAAACTTCGCCGGAGAGTGCCTTTAATAATTCTTGCCTTGAGCCTACCTCACCTAGCGTTGTGTTTACCTCACCTGCAAAACTTTACATTTGGTGCCGAAACCCAGGAGAAGATTGAGCCCCCACCCCAGTGAGGAGGCGCTCTCCTCTCCCTATCTGGACCTGGACCTGCCTTTCCAAATGCCACTCTGAAGCCATGGTGAGTTTCCCCCGGTTAAGCGCCTCCCTCAGGAAAGCCCTGCCTTAATTGTGGCCGTGTCAGGGCGGACCCCGCTGGTCACCAGGTGACCTCCCTGACTCTGAGAGGCTGGGAGATGTCCTAACCTCTACAGCACTTGACACAGTTCTTCCACAACCCAGTGATGGATGAGGGGACACCTTCCTCCAGCCCTTGGGTTGCCCGGCAAAAACCATGGGGACCTCCCAATCCAAATTCGACCCTAAAAGACCCTTGGGGTACCTGTTGGCCAATCTTAAAACCCTGGAACTGGACCAGGACCTGTGAAGGCGACGTTACTATACTGTCGCTTGGCCACAATACTGATTACACAATCAGTCCCAATGGCCTCCGGAAGGCACATTTAATTATCAGATTCTTATGGACCTAAATAACCTAGGCAGGCACCAAGGCAAATGGGCCGAGGTCCCTTATGTCCAGGCTTTCTGGACTCTGCGCTCTCACCCCTTCCTTCTGCTCTCACTGCTCCACTTCACAGGTCCTCTTGGCCTGCTCCCCTCCCTGTACCCTGCCACCCACTGCTCCCAAAGACCCAGACCTATCCTCCCCATCTCCCCTCTCTGAACCCCTGGAGAGCTTCACCTACCCACTGACAAGAGGGCCCCCAGTTCCTCCTCCTCCTCCTCACTGTGATCCCATACCCCAAGGTCCCTCTCTCTCTATGCCCCCTAAGCCCCCTGCTCCAACAACCCCCATTTCGGTCCCTTCCACCCCTACCCCCGTCTCATCCCCTAAACCCCCAAAACTGGAGTCCGTTTCTGGTGTGGCCCCCACCAAACTCCCCCTCACATCTCCTCTGGCTTTATCTCCCATCTCCACCTGCATCTCCCTCCCATCTCCACTCCACTTCTCTCTACAAGACCTTTCCCAAATTGAGAAATGTTTGGGCTCTTTTTCGGCCAACACTGATAAATACATAAAGGAATTCCAGTATCTGGTCCAGGCCTATGACCTCACCTGGCATGACCTACATGTGGTCCAAACTACCACCCTCACTGCAGATGAGAGGGAGCACATTTGGGCTGCAGCCAGAGAATATGCTGATCAGGTCCATCTTACTGATACCACTTGGTGCTCAGGCAGTACCAGCCGTGGAGCCTGAATGGGACTACCAACATGGCCAAGATGGCTGCCGGCGCCATGACCGCATGGTCCAGTGCCTTATAGCCGGCATTCAGGCAGCCTCTAATAAGGCAGTCAACTATGATAAACTTAGGGAGGTCATTCAGGAACCAAACGAGAACCCGGCCATGTTTCTTAACTGACTTACTGAGGTGCTGACTCAATACACTCACCTAGACCTGGCCTCTCCAGCAGGGGTGACTGTTTTAGCTACCCACTTTCTTATTCAGTCAGCCACCGACATTTGGAAAAAATTAAAGAAAATGGAGGAGGGCCCTCAAACTCCCATTTCTGATCGGGTAAAAATGGCATTTAAAGTCTTTAACTCCTGAGAGGAGGCAGCAGAACTTAAGTGCCAAGCCAAACTCCAACAGAAGATCCAACTGCAGACCCAAGCCCTGGTAGCATCCCTGAGGCTGGCAGGTTCTGGGGGTCAACAGAAGGGAGCACCTAACTGTCCCTCGGGAGCACTGTTTCAAGTGCGGAGCCAAGGAACACTGGGCCTGTCAATGCCCCAATCTAAAAGCACCTACTAGGCCGTGTCCTCAATGCCGCATGATGGGCCACTGGAAATCGGACTGCCCCCTCCTCGGGGGATTCCCAGTGCCTCCACGCTGGGGAGACCCTGAGACGGTAAATCCTGCCTTCCAACTTCTCAGATTGGAGGATGACTGACGAAGCCCAGACTTGGACAACCCTCTTACCCATGCCAAGCCCAGGGTCACACTTCAAGTAGCAGGTAAGTCCATTTCCTTTCTGTTGGACATGGGGGCTACCTATTCTGTCCTGCCTTCCTACTCGGGTCATACCTGTCCCTCCCCAGTTGCAGTTATGGGAGTTGATAGTACTTTCTCCACTCCAAAGGCCACCCCACCCCTTAAGTGCAGCCTGGATGAATTCCCCTTCTCATAATCCTTCCTCATTATCCCTTTCTGCCCTGTTCCCCTACTAGGCAGGGACATCCTCCACAAACTTCAGGCCACCATTTGTCTCTCTCCCTTTCCCTCAACTTCTGCTCACCTCATCCTCCCTCTAACTCGTCCCCTCTCCTGGACTGTCTCCCTTCCGTAGACCCACAGGTATGGGACATTTCCAGACCTATAGTAGCAACCCACCACACCCCAGTCAGGATATGACTTAAGGACAAGTCTACATTTCCATCCTGCCCACAGTTCCCTATCTCGATGACCCACCCTCGAGGACTTAAGCCCATCACCAACCGCCTCCAGCAGCAGGGTCTCCTTATCCCCATTAACTCTCCAAGCAACTAGACATCACTGCCCAGAGATGGCAGCCCTGCCTCAAGGCCCTAGCGGCAGCCGCTTCTCTTAAAAAGAGGCCCTCAAACTTATCTTAGGACAGCCCCTCATGGTCTTCTCCCTGCATTGACTGATGGGCTTAGTCAGCCATAAATCCTTGGCACAACTCATTCCTTCCTGTCTCCAACTCTACCACTTGCTATTCATAGAAAACCCCCAGGTCACACTCTCTGTCTCCTCTCGCCTAAATCCCGCCACTCTCTTGCCGACACCTTGCCTTCCCCCATTCCTTCCCACTCCTGCTCTCAACTCCTGGAAGAACTCTCTCTCTCCCATCCAGGACTTTTGGACTGGCTGCTGCCTGACCCCGATCACACTCTGTTCGTGGATGGGAGCTCCTTCATAGCGCCAGATGGAGGGCAACACGCAGCCTATACAGTAGTCACACTGGACGCTGTCATAGAAGCAGTCCCCCTTCCCACTGGGACTACTTCTCAAAAGGCAAAACTCGTGGCTCTCAGCAGGGCCCTTCACTTATCTGAGGGCCAATAGGTCACTATTTATACTGACTCCAAATATGCTTTCCTTATTACCCACACTCACTCTGTCCTCTGGCGAGAAAGGGGATTTCTCATGATGAAGGGAACCCCCATAGTCAACGGGTCTCTTATTGCCAAACTCCTTGAGGCTCTCAATTACCCTACTGAGGTGGCTACTGTCCACTGCCCCATCAGGCCTCCAAGGACTCCATCTCTTTAGGGAACAACAAGGCCAACTCTATTGCCCGACAGACAGCCTAAACTCCTCCCCAGCCCCTCTCTTGTTTCTCAACACTCCCCACTATTCCTCATACACTGATGAGGAGACTCAGGCCCTCAAAACATTAGGTGGCAGGTTGGGTGACAAGGGATGGTATTATGTCCAGGACAAAATTGCCCTCCTGAACAGCCTAATCCACACCCTCATTACTGACATCCACCAGTCTCTCCACATCAGTCCAAAGGCCCTATACCAATTTTTCCAACCTCTCTTTCACCATTCCCTCCTCCACAAGACCATTAATGAGGTACACCAGGCCTGCAGAACCTGTTCTGCAGTCAACGTCCAGGGTGGCCTCTGCAGACCTCTCCTCGGGCATCAGCCAGGCGAGGACTGGCAACTTGATTTCACTCACATGCCTCGACACAAAACCTTCAGATACCTGCTAACTCTTGTGGACACCTTCACAGGCTGGATCGAGGCATTCCCCACCACTAGGGAAATAGCAGGCATAGTTGCCATGGTTCTCATTGACCACATCATCCTGAGATTTGGACTCCCTTGAACCCTACAATCAGACAACAGACCGGCCTTCATCTCTAGCATCACACAACAAATCTCCAAGAGCCTCAACAGCACCTGGAAACTCCATATCCCCTATCACCCCCAATCCTCGGGATCGCATCCGTGAGGTTTCCAGGGTCACTGTCAACCAACTCCTCCTGCATCCCCTATACCTGCCTACCCACATCCGAAGGACCCTATAACGATGGCCCTTCACCAGTAGGAAGTAGCCAGATCTGAATCGCCACCTCTATTACACCAAAAAGGTCGGAATGTTGGGTTGGTGGCTCTGGGAATGCAGGAGGAAGAATAGAAATGACCACTGGGCTGCCATCTTCCAGCCCCCTACCCCTTCCTTAACCCTTGACTCTCCTGCCGAAAGGATGTATGCCCAGGTCATGTCTCCATAGGTAATCTGATACCTATACAGGAAACAGGAGTATCAGGACCCCTCCCCCCCATACCCTTTGATCACCAAATACCTTACCATGTATGGATGTGAATCCATGCCCTGCCTTGGCCCAATAAAAGACCCTGCCGACTCCCTCCCAGTGCGACATCCCCCGACTCCTATCTCTGGAGTCGTGGAACCTTGCCCAAGAGTTCCCACCTCCTCCCAGCATGACTTTCCTGGTTCCCTTTCTCCTGATCCCTGAAACTTCACCAGAGAGTGCCTTTAATAAATCTTGCCTTGTGCCTACCTTGCCTGGTGTTGTGTTTACCTCACCTGCAAAACTTTATAGGTATGTACATTGTGTGTGTGAGTTTATGAGTTTAGGGGCTGAAAGTGAGAACACATACTATTTCATAGAGAAATGGATACATTTTTACTGTTTCCTCTATATATCTCTGGAACTCATCTGATTCCATTTCCCTTCTGCATGACAACAACCAGAAAAACAATTGGTTGTGCCTACTTTCTAAAATCATGCTATTATTTGCATAGAGTGAATTGCACAAATCTTAAATATATAGCTCAGACTTTTTAAAAAAATTGCACACACACACACCTATGTGTGTGTGTGTGTGTGTGTTTATCTGGGTCACCAGCTGCCAGGTCAAGATAAATAACATTTCTGTCATTCCAGAAAGTTCCCTTTGTGCTCCTTTCGGTCAACAGCATCTTGTAGAAAGATGCCTAAACATATAATTAACATTATATAAATTAAATTATAAAAGGTGTTCTCTTTTGTGTCTGGCTTCTTTTAGTTCAACATGTTTTTAAGATTTACCCAAGTGTTGTGTGTATAAACAGTTCATTTCTTTTTATGGATAAGTAGTAACCCATTGTAAGAATACACTACTTTTTTTTTTTTTTTTTAAGAGAGAAAAGAATGAGAGTGTGGGCAGGGGTTGGAGGTGGTGGGCAAAGGGAAAGGAAGAGAGAAAATCCTAAGTAGGCTCCATGCCCAAACCAGAGCCTTACATAAGGCTCAATCTCAACCCTGACATCATGACCTGAGTGGAAATCAAGAGTCAATGCTTAACTGACTGAGCCATCCACTACAAATTTTTTTATCCATTCTTCTGTTCATGGACATTTGGAATCTTTCCTGTTTTCACAATTCCAAAGCAAATAAATGGAATGAATTTAGTGGTCTTCAATTTTGTTTTTAGTCAGTAAAACTATTTTTTTCTTTCAAAACCTATGTGGAAATCTAAACTGTATAAAATACATAAAAGTAAGCCTATTCTACATGAAATGATGGGACTTGGAGAGGCAGACTTCCATATCAAGTTTTTCCCCATCTTTCCCTTTGCCTAATCTGGTTTTCTTTAAAGTTTTCTTCAAAAGAATAGGGCTCTAAGGAATAACTAAAACAAAAACCAAAACTTCCAAAAACAATTGTTTAACCAGTAATGTATACCCAGTATGTCTGTTTAGGACAAAAAATTTTATAAAGAATTATGGCACACATTATTCTGACCTCAACAACTTTTTAAGCAGTTGTTGTCTTGAAGAAGTGACCCCAATTACTGATGAGGATATTGGCATAACTAGTTGTCTCATCTAAGGCGACATAGAAAATGTAGGCAGAGGCTCAAAGATAGGCTTCCTGGTTCAAGCCCAGTGACCTCCTCTCTGCTTCATCACAACTGATACCTGCTCATATTTGCAGCCTGTTTGCACATCTAAATGATTCTTTGTGTGCTTGGAAATGTGTAAAATTTTGCCAGACTTTGTTTTGTTGTTTGACTTTAACTCAAGGAGTGTGTAAAAAGCATTTATTCAGGGACTACTGTTTGCGAGATACTCTCTATCTTGTAAGGCATCTGTGCTTACAAAGACGACAGACTTTCCTTGTGTGTTAGTTTCAAAATTAATCATGTCAAACACTTGAATAACATTCCAATTCCAGTATTACATTCCAATTCATCTTGGGGTGCTGGTAATTCTCATCTTTTTATTAAATGATGGACACAGTGGTGTTCCCACCCTTCTATTTAACCTCTCCACCATCTAATCTTAATAAAACATATGTGGAATAATTTAGCATAAATTATTAGGAGTAAATTAATGATTTCTTGTAAAAATATATTTGTCTTTTTCATTCAGAAATACTTGTAAGTATAAAAAGTATAAAAATATTTAAAAGTATATTTCTATATAAAATCTCCCTATCCCTTCTGTACCATGTACTCAAAGAACTGCTCCCCATGGGCCTTCACGCAAGCATGGTGATCAGAGGTCTCAAGTTTCAGGACTGAACCTCAGAATCTTTTGTCTGAGGTCATAACAAGAACTGGCACTTAGTTAAAATCTTTTGTTCATTGCTGAAATAATTATTAATGATGTTCTTCAAATGCTCTAATTCTGTGGAAAGAACACATATCAAAGGCTCACCCAAGATTGTCCTCACTCTGTTAAAGATATCTGGCTCACAGCTGGTGGTCAGTGAACACTCCAGTTTCTTTTTCTTCTCTCCATTACTTTTGCTATTTGTCTTGACCTGTGGGGCAGCTTCCCTGAGTGAGGCTAACAATATCCAAGCATCTCCAGGTGTCCACGAACACATTCCCCAGGGTTATGTTTCAGTTACAATCAGTTTGGTGCTTTATCCTTTCCTCTGGGTTTGCGATGAGAGACTCAGGGAGTGGCTCAGTGTAGGAAAGATTAGAGAGTAAGTTAGTTAAAAAGTTTTATGCCTTTAAAAGGACAGGAAAAAGGCTAATATAGATAAAGAAGAGAATGCAAAAGTCTCCTGGGTTATGGAAGGCAATAGAACCAGTGCTGCAAATGAGCCCTGAAATCTAAATTGGTTTAGAAATAGAAGAAATGGCAGTATTCAGTGCCATTTTACAATAAGTGCCACACTTAGTGCTCTAGTTTGGCTTTTTATGTATTTATGTGAGTACACTGAGTGTCCATTTGGATCTTTTAATCTATCCAGTTATATGCTTGGGCGTGTTCTCTGCATAATATCCTTCCTCCTAGTTTTCTGGAAATGCATGAACAAATACTGACTTGTCGAATAGAGAATTTTTGCTGATTAGAGATCAAAGAAAGAATGTTACACCCAGCAGGGGATTTCTATTTGCATGCCATGGAAGGGCTGAGTATATACTTTTGGAGTGTATAGGCCTTGCTTGGTGGTAGAGATTTGACCTGCTGAACTCCCACTAAAGAAATCACAAAGCCCTAGAGAGCCAACAGCTGCATGCTAAATTCAGAACTCTTGCAATATTGTAAGGACCTGCATCTCTGTCTTCAGATATGAGTACCACATTCTTAGACACATCCAGGCTGGCCCCTTGAAATGCATCCAGAAATGAATCCTGCCACTTAAGGGAATTTCAGGAGAAATGTTGGGCAGAGAGAAGCACAAGCAACTTCTAATACCATCTCAATTCTCAGCTCATTCAGAAAATTTCTAGAAATGAGTAACATGATACCAGAAGCAGCTTAGACTAGTTGAGAACATGGATTCTGGAGCTAGTCCACACCAGATCTTCCTATCTCTTGGCTCTGCTGCTGCTAATTAGATATAAAACCACTTGACCTTGGATGAATCACCTAATTCTTTGATGCCTTAATTTTTTTATCTGCAAAATGGGCATAACAATGGTGACCACTTTATATTTTGTATATATTGAATAAGTTAATATATGCAAAACACTTAATAAGTTCAATGTGATTATTATATATGCCTGACTTTTATGGAATGAAGGCATTTATCCTAGCTGTTACTGAAGA